>NC_134049.1:635376-1268252 GCF_965140245.1 Athene noctua | reverse complement strand
AGGTGCCTGTCATTTATTTGAAATGCAGTCACTTCTTATTCTCGCACCATTTGGCCAGGCACATCTGCTTTCATATACTGTAAACGTGTGTTCTAACTTAAGATACTTGATCCTTAACAGTTAGTTCATGCAGTTTCGTTAAAATTTATATACATTCACATTTAGGTAATGAAATACTCACACTTTGTTTTTATGCATGTAAACTGAGATGCCAAATGGATGTCGCTATCAGACTGGCAGGAATCCACACACGTTCCTTAGCACGCTTATACAGTGGACTGATTCTGGTTTAATACTTGCTCATTTTTATCCCGTGTCTCCTAAATAATTCATGTTTATTGATTACTACTTACAAGCACCACTGCATTTTGACAGCAGACTCTTCACTGGCAGCTGCATAAAACAAAATTACTGTTATCTAGATGGCAAGATTCACTTTCTAAATATTTTCCTCTTTTAAAAACTGACTTGAAAGGAGCAATTCCCTCTTACCTACTTGTTATGTCACGTGCTTGTTTCCTGAAGGAATATAAATTTTTATTTTATATCTAGTTGGGGGCAGGAGGAAGAGGCAAGCCCTTTCTTCTTCTGAATTTCAGTATTTGAAAAACTGATTCTCTTTGGCTTCCAGGCAGCTTGTCAGCAAATACCCACCTTGCTTGGCTGCCGGGCTGGATTAGGGATGACGGGAAAGCACCCTGTTACTCTGCACACAGCCTGGGATGAGAATGGCACCCAGTCAGGCCAGACCTGAAGTGCAGAAGGGACTCCCCCTGCACAAGGTCTTCTCTGGACACCTTGAGCTTGACGACACAAGCCTGAGTCCTTGGAGCAGCTTGTCCCCAGCTGAAAGCAAAAAAACAACCAACCAACAATATTCCAAACGTGCTTTCAAAGGGGGACATGGAAGCTGAGACTATAAAGTGAGTTATATCTTAAATAATAGATAATCCTAAATACCCAGTAGTTTCAAATGTAAAAGGATCCACCTTCCATGCCCTCAGCTCCATCAGTAGCAAAAAAAAAATTGAGATTTTTTCATCTCAGAATGTATGAAGCCCTCCCTAAATATTAGTTTTCTAGCTAGTCCTAGATAATGCTAAAATGACTGTTAAAGTTACATTTAGACTCTACTAAGCTGTATTTTATCTCAGATTTGAACAGTTTAATTTAAACTCACGTGAGTAAAACCAGAAAAAACCCTAGACATTTGTTGATATTTATTTTCTAAATAATATGGCTAAAAATTTATAATCCAGCAATAAAATAGGCAGAGCTTACAGGAAAATGATATAATAATAATGCTAAACATAAATTTACTCATGTCATAGTGTAAAGGCAAAACCTTTGTCATGAACTCATAACGAGGCGTGGCAGAAAAGTCAAGAACAATACCAGTGCACAATAAATACCAAACCACACATTCTTTTCATCTCTACCTAGATCCCAAAGATGTTTACTGTGAATTCTTTTTATGCTGTGTAGATTTCATTTAAACAAAGTTTTGAACCTGTTCTAGCTGGTAATCTTCTAAGTGCAAGTAGATGTGGTGATTAAGATGCTTAACCATCAAGCTATGAAATAACACGGCATTGACCACGCGCACCCAAGCTTTTCTGTAGGGCTCTTTCAGGTATTATTTTTATTGTTGATATCCTGGAAACAGCGACTTTTTAAAATTGGTCAAGTAAGTTTTAACCTTAATAAATGGAAGAATTAAGATATTTATAGCGTGCTGTAATGTTCAGGCGGAGGGGCTGCCTCTCACCCCCCCTTCAGGACTGGCAGAGGAAGGGGTGGTACCCCCCGCCCCCCAGTGCCGCAGGAAGGTTTAGTACTATCTCACAGGGGTCACCTGGAGCAGCCCCGTTTTCCCAGCGCCTTGCCCAGGGTGTGAAAGCCAGACTGTACAAACACAAACTCCAAGGGACAGAAAAGGAAAAGGAGCTTTTGCACCTGCTTGCACCAGACCACGTCCAGCCCGGGGAGAGGATCTCAGCCCGGGAAGGGCTCCTTCCACGGACCCAAACCAGGGCTTGCAAGCAGAGCATTCACAGCACAATGGCATTTGGAGATACCAGGCTCGTGACCTCGACTGTGCGTGATGACCCAATCCCCGGCTTCCCAACAACCTGCCTCTCTAACAACCTCACAGCCTTTACAGGCACTTGTCATTCACAGGCTGAAAGGAGAGGGCTGCACTGATTAGAGCTCTCTCAATTCAGTGCTGCTTAGGCTGCCTGAAGATGACCAAAGTGAATATTCCCCTACATAGTTTATTTTTAGAAGATGACTTCTGAAGTACCCTGTTTGACACTAAACTACACTATAGGCTTCGGCTTAATTTAAAAGTTTGCTATACTCTGCTCTTCCTTTAACTTCAAAATATGAGAAGTGCCTTGTTTCCCTGGACAAGCGTCTGTGTAACTCACCATTTCTGTAACTTCAGCCTCACATTCTGGAATCCATGAAGACTACTGAATATTTATCAGATTTTGGACATTTGTGGGTTTTTTTTGGCCAAAATATTTGCATTTAAATAAATGACAACAAAAGAAAGAGCTGAAAAGAGTCTTCCAGAACTCCCTTTCCCCCACGTTACCTCTTTCAACTTTTGTACTATCATTGTAGTCATTGTCTACCAAATCTTCCCAGGCAGACAGAGAATATATTACTGCTGCAAAAAACAAGATGCCGTTTAGGAACAATAACTGCGTGCGACTACATGAGTTTACAACATGCACATTGTTATGATGCTTGTAGCTTTTTATTACTATTATTAAAAAGGCTACAATATTTGCTTAGTCCTTCATTAAAACTAATGTTGAATTTACTGTTTATTAGTTTTTTGTTATTTGATTTCTTTTCCTGGAAGATGCTCTACCAGAAAATATGAATTCATCTTCCTTTAATTAATTTAAAATTAGCTTCTCTCAGCATAATCTTTTTCTATCTTCTCCCTGGGCAATAGCCACTCTTCACACAAGAGAGGCTTCTGGCAGCATTCCCTCCCTGTTTTGGTACAGATGCCACCACCAGTGAGGACCTGCCACCCTCTCTGAAGCCAACAGAACCAAGATGTTTCTGCTGGACTGGTTAAACATGGGGTGAAAAACAGAGATTTTGCATGTTAGTTCCTGCAAGCAACAAGAAAGAAGCACCAAGATCTCATCTGTCTGCTCCTCACACAGGCTTTCCCTTGCCCACAGGCACCCCTTCAACACCTGAAACATCCACAGAGCGGTGAATAAGCTCGAGACCAGAGAAATGGAGACTTTTGCTGCTAATGAAAATGGCTGCTCAGGGCACAAATAGTTGTGGGGAAAAGCTCTGAATCATTTTTCCGTTCATCCCTACTCAGTAATGCAGAGAAAGAGATGTAAATACACTGAAGAAAAATAATAAAAGCAGCAGCAACCTCAGGAACTTGAAACAAATGAACAGGAGCAACCCAAGCTCCTCTCTCCCCTGCCCATGTGCCTGAGGAAGGCTGCGCCAGGGAAAAGGCAGCACGAGACGATGGACCTGGGTGTGCAGTACCTCATTTTAAGTCACACTTGTAAAGAGATGGTTTCAAGGTCAGTTTTTTCATCTGCAAGGGATTTTTTGGCCTTGCTGTTACCACGATGTATTACGAGGGTCAAGGACAGCACAGCAATGACTTGCAACACCACAGCTAGTGGGACAGGACATCTGTAAGAACAGAAAATTACCTCTCTTTGCTGGAGGTTTGCTGGTTATTATGCTGGTCCCACTAACATAGCTGCAGCTGCTAAACTGCACGGCAAGAATATTAAATGCTTTTTCAGTACTGCTCTTCCAAGCCAGCAGTTGCTGTAGTTACAGACAGGTATTACAGAACCTCCACAGAGAGGCTGCATGTACTCCATCCCCGAGCGGGCACCAGGAGAAAGTTCAGCAACTTCCAGATGACCACACTGTGTCCGTTCTGGTGGCGAGTGCTAATGCTGAGAGTTTTGCCTTTATATATTTACTAGAACTAATCTGTACCTTTCTAAACTCAGAGCGATTTCCAGTCCTGAGGAAAAAGTGTCTTCTCATTCTAAATCCGCTTTAACGATCATGCCTACCCCATTCCGCTGAGACTGTTCAGAGAGAAGAGACTCTAATCTATTTAGCTTCACAGAGGGTTTCTCTCTGACACATGCTCTGCTAATAGACCATTTATCAGGATGAAGGGTGATCCCCAGAGAGTGCAGACAGCAGGACAGGCCTAGCCTGAGTGACAGTCTGTCCAGCAGAGATTGACTTTAATGAAGCACAGAATAAACAGGAAGATTAAGAGAGTGCAAAAATCAGTGATAAGTTTTGAGTTCACCTGGGCGGCTCACTGTGCAGCACAGATTTGTCACTGAGTTATAAATGCTAGCTGTGCTGGGTTGTTAAGGATCACCTATAACACACAGAAATCCTGCACACATGGTAAGAGAAAGCATCCTTGCCCTTGAGAAAGGCTCCCTGCTTCACACCCAGACACACGCACTAGGTGTAGGTGAGAGGGCTCTGGCAGCTGTCTGGTCTGACCCCTGCTCAGAGCTGGGCCAGCTTCCAGCATGCTGCTCTGTTTCAGGGCTCTGGGATTTTCCAAGTAATTCCTTTTCAGTTTACCTTTCGTAGATATTCATCATGGAGTTTCTTTTTCGGCAACAGAAATCTGGCGACAGTGTGGGTATACTTTATGGGATCCATTTTAGGAACGTTCAGACTGTAGCATCTCCAGCTGAGGTGGGACAGAAGCAGGTCTGCCTGACAGTTCTAAACGTCTACCTCAGGGTGAGATCACGTCAGCATCTCTCTCCACTGTCTGTTAATGGAAAAAGATCAACTCAGACATCTTTGGGCAATGACTTTCATCCACAAACGTAGACCTGAAGCACAGCCAAGCCTAGTTCTTCGTTCTGACAAGTGTGACTCTTACTCCAGACATATCTCCAACATCTTCAGACTTACTTCTTTTGCTGGACTCTGACAGAACTCGATAAATGGAGGCTGAGACCGAGGTTATGAATTGAGACAAGTTTTTCACCCAGTGATAATGAGCTACAAATGTGGAAAGGAACCTTACTACTACAACACCTCACAGCTAGAAAAGCCTGATCACAGTGTAGGCATTTACTACCAGCAAGTAACACTCAAGTTAAATCTTCTTGTCACTGGATGATCCACTAAACTTAAATACACCATTTTGGTAAAGCAAAGAAACCAATCATTCTTCTTTCTGCAGATGCTAGTATTGAAGGGAAGACAGAATACTGGCAGGATACTTTATTCCCAGAAAAGTGAATGGGAGTTTTAGCTCTAGTTCCCAGAGCAGCACAATCAAGTCAGTGTTAACTACTTTCAACGAGTTTTGTTCATGCAGGGCAGACAAACTCTTTACCGAAACAAAGAGCAGAACTTTCCAAACAGAACAACAACTACAACACAACTCTTGCTGCAATATTCAGGAGCACTTGTAGTTTTTGACAAAGTGTCTACATAAAATCAACTTTATAGATGCTGTTCCAGAGTTCACACTGTCTAGGTTATTTCCCTGGCAAACTTCTGCTTTGTCTGCATATGACATCCAACCCAGCAGACAACAGCTGCTTCACTGGATAGACTTCTGTGGCTTTTTCTTCTTTAAAGCAGCATATATAAGGTCCTTCTGTGAGTACAGGAATTGAAATTGTATTTGAAACCAGCAATACAAGAAGTGTCATCTTAGATGTTTTAGGAGCCCAACCTGCCCATGTTGCAATTATACACTGTCAACAGATGATGGCACCAACATTCAATCTGTAAGCAAACACTCCGTGATAACTGACATTGCTTGGACAAATACATCAAAACAAACGTAGTGAAATTTAGCTAATTCAAACTGCATAAAATAGACATAAACTAACGAGAGGCTGGAATGCACCTTTTAAAATAAACCATCACCTTTCCCCTGCTCCCCCTTGCCCCATGTCTCACATTTCAATTCTTCATCAGATTTGCCTCTCAGAGTATGAGCAGCAAAATGAGACACTGAGTCAGTCTTACTTTCGAGGGATGCTGTGGACAGGTGTTCATGTCACCGGAGTCATCGTGCTTTCAGCCTTTGGTAATCTTGTGCAAGGCACAGCAGTAAGCATTCCCTTAGAAGCACAGGCTAACTACAGGATCAGATGCACAACCAAGAACGTGAAGCTCCAGAACGTATGGGCAGTAGGTGAGCTGTACTGCCAAATCCATAAATAACTCAGTTGTTAGAAGTCACAAATGTATTACCCCTCTATAGATATTTCATTAGTTTCTTTCTTCAATCTTTGTCAATTGCTCTGGTTTAAACACCATCAGTTTTGGCTAGCACTTGAAAAACCATCTGGTATATAAATATTCATCAATTAATTTATGAGAAATACAGTCTGCTTTCACTGCTTCTCAGGTAAACACTGCGTACAGATCTAAAACGGTAGGAGCAGTATATATGATTTAAGAGTTGGTAACTTGATTAGTAATAGTATTTCTAATGCAAATTATATGTTAAAGCAGGAAGGAGAAAGGTGTTAAATAATTCAACAGAAGGTAAAACAACTGAACATTTAGATGGTTAACAATTTACTGTTCTTTAGTCCTTGCAGAGGTTTAATGGAAGCTACGTTCCTTAATCTGTGGAAAGTGTTTTCTATTTGCGATGTATTAGCAAAACCATCATTAAAACTGTTATTGGAATGAGCATCAAAAATATTCTGCCCCAGCATCATGTCCTGGAACCAATGGTCAGGTGAGCATTTTGTTCATGCTCTGATATGCCTCGAGCAAGACAAAGAGATCCATTAATTCTGAAAGGTCAAAACCCCAACAACTATGCTTGTTAGAAGTATAATTACTAGGTTGAATTCTACAGCCCAGAATAATGTTGGTAGCTAAATAATTTTTAAAGGGTAGAACACACTAATATTACATAAAAGGTATTTAAAACTAAAAAAATACTTCAAAACCTAACTATGGAATACAAAGAGTAAAACATTTTTGACACCTAACACATTCATACGTTGCTATTGCCAAAATGACTGCATTGAAATCTGAAGGCTTAAAACTGCATCTTCTCTGTTCAGAGATCACTGTGAAAGCAATTTCTGTAAGCCTCCATTTATTCCTTCTAGCCCATTCATTTACTGATAGGACTGTCATTTTTTGACAGACAGTAATGAAGGTATTAGTAGCTGTTTTACCCTGCTTTGTACATTTTACATACCTTTCCTCATTAAAGAATATTTTGACACATTATAACAAGATGACATTATTCTTCATGCCTGATGCACAGGTAACATCTTTATACTGGTATGTTTCTGTTAAAAAAGAGCAAAGATTTTTATTATTAGAAACTGTACACTCTCTTTGCTTTTAATGTATGACAGGAAAAGGCTTTATATGAGATGTCAAAATCTTCCTATTCATATATACAAATACGATAGAGTTTTACACCACCAAAAATAAAAACAAGATTCAAAACATACCTTCATTCTTCATACAAAGTATTTTGTAGGGATTTTTTTTTTAATTTTTTTTGGTAACATTTAAATTATCTGTACTGTTCCAAAAGATATCTTCTGTTCTGACTGATGCTTCTCCCTGTGTGTTTTGAGTATTACACCCTGGTCACTTGCTTGGGAAAGGCCTTGGAAATGAAAACACTGGAATGGAAATTGAGGAAATGCTTTGTTTCTAGCTCTACTAGAAGTACTATATATGCTCTGCTTAATCTGATTTTCCTTGAAGGCTAGTTTTAGAAAGTTGCTTATTCTCTGTATTTCTGCCTTTGGTCCATCATAAACCTTCCTTTCTCCAACCTCCCACTGCGAACCTTCCACAGGTTTTGTTAATACCATATATACCAACACTATAAATCTGGGTTGGGCTTCTGCACGCAGCTGTAGTAGGAGTGAAAAACAACAACGAGGGTTAGAGTTAAAAGGCCTAGGTTGCACAGTTAAAATGGCAGCATGTTATTTCTAGTTCCCTACGTAGCTAAAATCAAAATCCAGGACAGATTTGATTTTGTTCAAACGAAGCATTTTACATCTTTTCTTTGCATTACTGTTTTTCCTCACAAGACCACTAGACCAATTACTAAATTTCCAAAGGCTAGCCCCCACCCTTGCCAACCACTACAAGGACCACAGCAGCTTCATCTAAGCACTTCAGTATCACTTCATCCCCAGCAGCCGTCCGTGAGCGATGAGCCCGACAGGCTGGCTGTGCCCCACCACCACGTCCTCAGCAGGCCTGTCTTCCAGCTGAGCACACAACACTGCTGGTATGGAAAGAGGATTTGCAGAGGGGTAGATAACACATCTAGATTAAGTTATTCTTTTGCTCCCTGCTCACTGAGGAGTTAAATAAGAAACATACCAGCCTGACTTCCTGCTAGAATTTAATTTGACCAGCCTTGCAGCATGCATCTTCTGCAGATTAGATTCTTAACGACTACATCACAGCTAATCTCATACTTGTAACTGGTGTGCTAGATCTATTCTGTGATGATCCCTGTTGGGACCACAGTATGGTGGAGACTCACCAACACGACTTCAAACATGCTGAGTGAGGTGTCCCGAGGATCACAGCTGTGGCAGCAGAAAACCTTGTATGGCTTAACAGCTCTGTCTCAGACTGCTCGGGCACCCTCCCTCAGCTCTACCAGCCATGGTACCCAGGCTACCTGCCAGTTAACTCCAGTGCAAATACAAGGCTGGCACCTGAATGGCCTGTCCTGTAAATGAATCAAGGCAGACAAGACTGGTTCAACAAGAATCTCAACCAGACGTCAGGTTAAAACACCCATTAACAGATCGTTTGCAGAACAAAGGTCCTGAAAATTAATAATCCCTGAAGCAATACAATACCCACCTGATACATGGCTACCCCCTCCCAGGATAAAAATTAGCAGAGCTGATTCCAGGTAATATAAGTCAGAAAAGATGGACTGGAGGACCTGTGACTGGTAGTAAAACACCAGAGGTATAAGTGGAATAAGTTCCTCCCCTCCTGGAACATTGCTCCATGGTGATGGGATAGCAAAAATGAAAATCTCATGAGGAGCTTCAGGAGGACACACCTTACTGGCCACATAATAGAAATCTTTTGTTTTAAGGAAAGGGATGAGGATTATGAAGAAAGAAAGGTAAAATGGTAGATTTAGATTAGGTATAAGGAAGAAATCCTTCCCTGTGAGGGGGTGAGGCCCTGGCACAGGCTGCCCAGAGAAGCTGTGGCTGCCCCCTCCCTGGCAGGGTTCAAGGCCAGGTTGGACGGGGCTTGGGGCAACCTGGGCTGGTGGAAGGTGGCCCTGCCCGGGGCAGGGGTGGGACTGGATGGTCTCTAAAGTCCCTTCCAACCCAAACCAGTCTGTGATTCAATTCTATGATTATGGTACTACACTTATCTTTGGCCAGCTTTATATTCAAAGCCAAATACTGTCCCGTGTGTGTGTATCTGTGCGTTTTAGCAATTTATATAAAAGTTAATCCAGTGATGTGATGAGAAATGCACGTTACATTTAAATGAGCAGGGGGAATAACAAAGAAAACAGATGAAATCCCATTACAGGTGTCTGTGAGGAAGAGAATATGGATGTGAAGCTCCAGTTTGAGAATTTTAACAGCTGTCAACATTAAAATATCCCAGTGGGAATTAGGAGAGTAAAGCCTTTAACAAATCTTGCAGGTTACTGATGTTTGGCCTGTGCATCCACAGAGGGTTGAAATTAATGGAGCAAGGTTTAAACTCAAACAATGTTTAGGGTAATTTTGTGTTCTGGTGAATGTCGCCTTCATCACATAGAATGAATTTCTGTCTTTACTAAAAGAAATCTAGTAAATGTAGTATTTTTAACCTTCTGAATGTAAATGCAACCAGAGGACTAAAAATACCATCTCACTCTTAAATGTAGCACAAGATTTAAATTATAAGGTGTCCGAAGAAGCAACTGTCTCTTCACTTGCTTTTAGTTACAGCACTAGAAGGGTGAGCTAGATTCAACAGGAGCACAGAACAAAGTTCAATCAACTTACCTTCTGTTAATTACAACAAATGGAGACCCTCCTTAAGAAACAGCTATTTGTCTTGTTCATAGAAATCCTCCCCACTACTATGAAAGCAGCAGTCTTGGTTCTCATAATTGTAGCAAAAAACCTGGAGTAGGATGGGCTCAAAGTCACGGCTTCCACTGCCTGCCCAGGCTACTCAAAGGTGAGAGTGGAGGGGTGTGAGGGGAGCCTGGCAGGCACACTCTGCTCCTGCAACAAAGCACTGAAGCACGAGGAAGCCTAGAACAGCAGTGAGCTCTTACCTCAGTAACCTTCTTCTGAATCCAGTCTTCTACCTTTGAAAGACACACACAACTTTGGTTCAATGAAGTTCTAAAATTAAGCAAAACATTCTGCACAGAAAGCTTACAAACCACCAGACATGGATCTCTCTCTCAGCACGTTATCTGCCATAGCCTGTTCCTATATTACAGGGATGTTATGAGAGCAGTGTAGTGTAGCATACAGTTGCCTTATGATGGGCCTAAGGGCTTAATTATTTTATATCAGTGTTGACATAACTTCTCTTTACTCAAAGCTTAGGGTGAGCAGGGTCTTGCTTGCCCTTCCCAACAAGCAGGTTGACAAAGAATCATGAATTGTATACCTAGGCATCACTCCCTACAGATACCCATCTATCAAAACTAACAGAAACCCCACAGGCACAGCAGCCTACCACAGCCTTGTCCATTGTCTATGTCAATTTTTACTCTTCAACAGATCATAAACCCAGGATAATAAAAAATGAGCAGTTCTACTGCTACCCACAGTATCCAGTGTCCTCCCAATACCACCCTTCCAGCTGCTACTGCACAAAGAGTCAATCTGGAAAAATAACAAAACAGAGAGTATTAAAAATAACAGAAGTTTGTAAAAGAGATGTAGATTATTTAGCACATTCTCTACAAACAGTAGTAATGCACTACTAGTACAGTGATGGGCAGGGGTGGTTACCCTGATGATGTGTAAACAGCACACTTACCTGGATTACCAGTGTCAAGTTAGAAGATATTGAGGCTTATGGATGAGCCCATCATCAACAAAACAACCCTCCTCTATTCCCAACCTATTTGTGCAAGACAAGTAGAACATGAGAATCCATTATAATTCTAAATATGAGATATTTAGCATAACCAAGACATTCCCTTAATGGGGAAGATTAATGATATTTGAAAATCAGGAATCCATAAAGTATGCAAAGTAACAGCTCAGCCTACTTTAACGCAAGATCCTTTAGGTGTGAACATATTATGTAGCTTCTAGAAGCTCTTAAGAAAAGTCAGATTTATTATATCTTGCCACAAATAAAGAACAAGTTGCTGACAGGAGTACAATGCTTCTTTGAAAGGATTGCAGTATAAATGGAGTCACTATAACTTGTTTTCTTAAGTCAGATACTAGCTCTTGATCTGCATAGAAAAATATTTTGAGGGAAACATGTTGTCTTGCATTCATACAAGAGCTCTTTAAAGTCCCAGAAATTTCAAAGAACTATGTGGCTTTCTGCAATATGCAGCACTATGCTCAACATTCAAAAAGAAAATTAAGATTACAGGATTCAAACTACACTGGGATTTGCCTTTCAAGATTCAGAGATGCTTGGATTTTAATGCTTGTTTAATTTACTTCAGTATTTCAGTCTATATTTAGACACGATTCCTGAAACTTCTACAAATAAAGGACAGTTCAGACCAGGAGTTTCCATCTGCTCTGGTAACAAAGATAGTTAAAATTTTTCTTTCTGGTCACATGATAAAAAAGGATTCTGATATTCTGCTCTTCTCCCCTACATTGATCTATCCAGGTAATTTTAAGTTAGTAAATATTTACAGGTTTCTAGAAGACATAATGCTTGCTTACAGTTCTGCAAACCATTAGAATACATACTTCAGAACAAAATTTGCTCCTTTTATGCTTAGTTGTCCTTAAAAGAAAAAAATATAGAAATAAAAACCAGAATAAAACCCCCCAATTTTAAAATAGAAGATGTTACGGTGTGAGAGAGGGAAAGAGCAGCTTTAGCTTTTCATGCTAACATTTTTTAAATTAAAATTTTCATTTCGTGGGAAACGACTCCACTGGTAAAGTCAAGCCTATTGTTGTTTTGAAGGTTATTCATACCAACTGCAAATGCAAGGCCATTTCCAATCATTTGCAGTACAGGGTGCGTCCAAAACACACATCCAGAAACAGGTTAAGAAACTGTTTACATCATACAAATGAAGGGTAATTTGCACACACACACACACACACACACACACACAAATCTCACATTTAAATCAAGAAATATCAGCATCCTAAAACCGTGTTCAAAATCCAGCATGTTTAAAACATAATAGAACTGGCAAAATAACATGTCTAATTGTCCATCATCTGAGCGAGCAAGGAAGATTGGGTCCAAGGGACTCTTTTCCTAGAGACTGCCTGCTTTTGCAATGAAATCTAAACTATGGTTAACACCAGTTTTTTAGCTACCTACAGCCCAACATAATAGCATTTGGCTGAGCCTGCAGACAATCCAAAACCATACATCCAGGAATTATTAACCCTTTGCTAGCAAATTTAACCTTTAAATTAATTTATTGCAGACTGAAGAAAGCAGAAAAGAAAGCAGCAGCTGGATTAAAGATCTAAGGTGAACGGAGTATTGCTCTGGTTTCTTAAGCGAGCCAAAGCTGTATAGTGGCTGGAGCAGAGGGAGCCCGCTGCTCATCTCAAAGCTGCCTGAAGGTTATGTGAAAACTGGGTACATCTTGCAGCACTAACTCATCAACTGCCATGGGGAAATCTGCTTAAGTACAGACTGCAGGGTATGGTTTGCAGAACGCACTTCTCAGAACATTGCTAGAGAAATGAGGCAGTTATGAGCATACTTGAAAGAGAAAGGACCTGACTCTAATTAGGGAATAAGTGTGCATTAGAGGCTTTTAAAATTTAATTTGGATACCAAATTACATCTCAGTTCTCTTTCCTTAACAAACAACAACAACAAAATGCTTCTGACCTAAAATAAGCTTCTTTAAAACTGAGTACAGCAGCTATTACTCAGCCTTTGTGTTTCACTATCACCCTGAAAACACCACCCAGCCAGGTCTTGTACTTGTCCTACAAACACAGGACACAATCCCTGCCCCAGAGAGTTTGCAGTTTATGTGTTATAAACTCTAATTACAGTGTGATCGTAAACCAGAAACCCTGTTAGAAGTGGCAAAATTCTGAAAAATCAAGATAATTACAACACTAGCTCATCCTGATTTATGAGGCTATTTTTAGAACAATATAGGCTGATGTGCTTTGAGCTTTTTTTATATTTGCATTAAGTCCTTTGTGATTCCTCCTCTGAAATGTGTGCATATGCTGAGTCCATGTGAGATGCTACCAGTGGCGCTTGTCATAAGAATTAAATCCCTCTCAAGCTTGTTTACAGCTCAGCACTTGTCATACTGCTCCCCTGAGCTTCATGGCTGGTTGGTTGTTTTTTTTTTCCTCTTTGGCTCTGTGAAAGATTTAATTTCTTTTTTGTTTATGTGTGTACTTACACTTGCAGGTGCAGAAAAGAAAAAAATTGCTGTACCCAGATGTTTTGAAGCTGCAGCAGCATACATACAGCTGAAATTAAGGAGAAAAACTGTAGCAGATAAAACCAACTTTCTCATACAGTATTCTACGGCATATTTAATAAACCTATCATGTTTCATTGACAAGACAACTCTTGAATTCAAGTTTAGGAAGACCTGAATATTTTACAGTTGCTGTCTCTGCTCTTCTGCAAAAAACTTTCTAAAGTCTGAAGATGGTCCAATTACTCCTATTTTCAATTTCACTAGTATCTTCTTGTAGTGGTTACAGACTCAGTCATCAGTACAGCTACTGCATGCCAAGCTCACTGCTGAATTGGTTGAACCTCAGAGTTTTATCCACATTTTCACCCATACTTTGAAAAAGATACTGTGTTGTTAAAAAAAAAAAATTACCCTCTTGCTTCTGTAGTAAGAGGCAAAACAATAGCCTGCCTTGCCTGTAGAGACTCTAGATCTAATATCTCAGATCACATCTAGTTAAGCATGTCTCCATTTCACAACTGCAGCTGGTTAACCTTGCAATTCATTTACCCCACCACTACTCTCACAGTCCATAAAAGGGTGCAAAGATTAATGAGCTATGGTTTCAGAGGCAAATACTGTAGCCATCCATCTACAGCCACAGTAATGGCTTGTCTGCTTCACCTTAACAGCCTGTGCAGACAGAGCCTTTCCACCGTCAGTGGAAGGGCTGCTAATTTCTTAGCTCAGGCTCAGCAGGTGCACTGAGAACCCTTCCTTAGATATGGATGTTCCCACTCCATTCAAGTTTATTCACACAACCACGTGCAAAACAAAACAGTTCTTTTGTTAACTTTCTTTGATCAACGTTTATCTTTTAACTTCTCCAGACAGGCACAATCTGTAACGCAGAACTTGCTGATGATGTAATGGTAAAAATACAAGCATCTGGCACAGAACCGACTGGAATTTTAAAGGACACTCTTGTGAAACCTAAATGGATGAATCTGCTTTTCTTTCAGCTGTTTCCAGCTTCTGTAACTGCCAGCAGGCACTGCATGGAAGAGCCTGAACAGTGGCTCTGTGACATGGCCTCTACAATCAGTGTTCTGCCTGCTATCGCAGTAGGAAGACGTTAAAAAAAGTATTTATATCTTTCTTAGTTTTTCTCTGGATTTCCAATTTGCCACCAAAAAAAAAAAAAAAATTTCTTTCTCCAGTGAGGTTCAATATGTTCCTGATCTTAGAACTGATATGGTGTTGTTTCAAAAGTTTAGCATATTAGAGAGGCATCATGAAATTGGTGAATATTAGATCTACAAATACATAAAACTAGTTCTTCTTTCTAAACGCTTTGATTTTATACCTCAGCATTACTAACTTCATTATGCACAACTAAAATATACACTGTCAAACTGATGGCAGAGCAGTAAAGATTCGTTTGTGTCAAAAAAAGGAGAGAAAGTCCATTTCCTATGGTAGGAGAAAAAAATATGAGGATAGTTAAGCTGAAATTGTTTTTACAGCACCCCCAAAATACGAGGTGTTGCACAAACAAGACGATACGGTATTGACTTAATGTGATCTCCAGCAAGCATAAAGGTTTCCTACGCTGTGCATGCTCTTTTCAGCAGATTAAATAAAAGACAAGAGACCCAAGTAGGTAACGTGTGTGAGGCGCAGAAAGTGCTTTTCACCTCCCCTGAACCAGACATGGCAGTGAAACATATTTAGTTTGATGGACAGGAATTATTACTTGAGTTTGGACTGAGTGAACTTTGTCAATTACTGACCTTTAGCTAATTGGTGTACATTATACTCAAGAATATTGGTTTACAGTCAGGTCAAATCTCTTTGTGCTGTGAAGTGACTGATAACAGACAGTTTGGTCAAACACTGCACAGAATCTCATGTTTCTTGATAGAGACCTCTCCTCTCATTAACTAAAAGACTAAAAGCAGATGCATTTTGCCTTACATGTTCTATATTCCACTCACAGTAAAGTTCCCATTTGCTGCTGCTTCTTATTGATCTTTTATTGCAATGAGGCATCTTGACAATCTCCAATGACACTTTGTTTGCTGCTTTATATTTTCTCTGGAGATTCTGTTCAGCAGAATTTCTACCAGCTTTAACATCACCTATAAGGAAGAGAATATGGCTGTTACTGCAGGGAGTCAGAAGTCCAGGGTGGATATATCTTACCTGCTCTAATTGGGAATAAGCAAGAGACTGACCTTTAAAACATTTTTTCATAGTTTCCTCCCGCTGCTCCCCTCAATTTATTTTATGCAGGGTAACATACAAATTATATAAAAGAGATGTCATCAAGAAACTCTCTTAAAAGTACAAGTGGACTGTAAGATCTCTCAATTATTATTTTTTTTTTGATGGAAAGAACCAATGCATTTGTAAGGACTGTGTAAACACATCAAAAAGAATACATTAACATAAACCACATACGATGTGAAGAGACAACAGATATATTTTTATTACTGCCAAAATACAAATGGCAATTATGAGATAGTGGCATGGCAAAAGCTTCCAAGAGACCACTGCTAAACAGCAGATAAATCACTGTGTGAAAGCTCACAGTCAGGAAAATAAGTCCACTTTCCTGCAGAATTACCTTTTTTTGGTTTGTTTCATTTCAACAATGTACAAACTTTCCCCTATATACTCCTGTCTGTGGACCAACTGTACTAGGAAGGGCCAGCTTTAGCCTGGTCCAAGTGCACAAGCCTAGCAACAGTTTGAGAAGCACAGCTGTCCTGGAGAGAAACAATGCTTCCCAGAGCCCTGGGGGAGCACTACTTCCCGAGCACATACCTCACCTACTTTTATGGACAGTGGAGGTGAAATCCCAGTTCTCTCCAGCGAGCAGCTCACCTTGGCAGAAGCGTGCTTGGATTAGCAAGATGCTCTAAATCAAGTATAATGGCAATTTTACAACAATCTGTTTAGGCAACTTAGTGCCCAAGAGAGCATAAATATTCTCGAATTCTACCCTCCTTTTAACATGATAAAAATAGGACCCCTTTTGTTCTTTATTACTCTGTTCATCTACATCAGGGAAAATAAAACCAAGTTATATTTTCATTATAATTGCCCATAGAAAAGCATGTGTGTGTGTACAAGGAAAAATAATGGGAATGCAGTGACAGTCCAACGTAGTTCAGACTTCACCTGACATCCTAAACTGCCACCACTTACCCACTGCCAAATTTCAGTTTTCTAAAGGTTTCCTTTCAGGCTGAATTCTTCCTAATGACTCAGAGTGCTGGGACACATTTTGAGCCCCTCTGTTCTGTCCCAGGTTAACATAGTCACAGATTTCATATGCAAATAATTAAAAATTAAAGTGTGAGTGATGAACATCTTCCTGGGTAGCAGAGTAGTTTCATACTTCCTAAAACTCTACACAGTAACATTAGAATTTTCAGAATTTAGATTGAAAAGAAGTCTGTAACTGCAACAGGGTGCCTGTACTACAACGTGCTTGCTTGGATGAACCAAATATGTTGAATTTGCATCGATCTAAAAACATACACCACATGCAAGCAAATTGTAAAAGTTGCATTATAACCTTTAAGCCTTTACACTGAAGGATGTATAGGTCATACTCAAAAAAGGTTTCTACCTTCAGTGGCAGCAGTTAATTGAAATACACACAACTAGCATCATCTCTGGAGATCCAGACATAATAAGCAGACGGTTTCCAAAGGAACCAGTCCAATAGCTTTATTGCTTGCAGCTGTCTGGTATACTGAAAGCTCACTCTTTATCCCTCTTATAGAAATGCTTTCCCCCCAACAAAGTATGAATTTGTCTATGGTTCCCTACAGACTACTCCAAAAGCTGTATTTCTTCGGCTGTGGTTTCCCATTCAGCAGCAAGTGACTGGCCTAAACTGGCCATGCTGTTCTCTGCTGCCAGATCAGTTGTGTGATTTAGCTCAGCAGGTATCCAGAAAAGCTGGTTGAAGTGAGATTTAGCAGCTACAGGAGAAAAAGGCTCCTTCAAACACTGGAAAAGTACTTACAGAATCAGAGCCTCACAAGCCTTGGTTTAGCAAATTTATGAGATTAAACTTCGACTCCTTGTAAAACTCAGCTACCTTCATCTAAAAAAAATTGTAATGGCTAAATAAGAAATTATTTATAAAGCAAAATTCACTTGTTTGTGGTGGTGTAGTATGATAGTGCAAAGGGTGCTGGTGATGCAGGTTTACAAGAGAAGAAAATAATTTTTTTTCTCCTCAACTATATCTGTTCCTCTAGTAGGAAGATAAACTTTTAGGTACGTAGCCCTTCTTGGGGCTGTGACATTGAAGCAAGAAACTGCAGCAATATAGAAACTGGGAATAATTATTTTGAATTTTGTTGTGTTCATTAATTCCCCAATTTGAGAGAAAAGGCAGATTAAACAAGGGAAGAGCACAAGACACCATCTAGTAGTGAAACTAGGAGGGTTGTAAAACCCTGCAGGATGGATAAAGAAATCACTATGAAACAGCCAAGGGTCAACTAGAAGAAAGATGCCAAAATTTTAACTGCAGTATGTTTTAGTTTTATGCTGCACTCAATTAATTACTTTAAATATCCATTAAAGGTTTAAATTTTAGCTTCCAAACTCATCTTTCAAACATCTTTCACGACGTTGCTTCTGATATTTAAAAGACCATACAAATGTTACATCTGGTTTGATACTGGCACTACACCCTCACTAGTATTTTAAATATGCTAAGTGAACAACTGCAAAGGAAGCTTTTATCTTTCACTCCACTGTATAAAACCGAGAAGAGGGGATTATTACACATTCCCATCCTCAAGTAACTTGCATTACTTTTGCTAGGAAAAACCTTGCTATGTTTACTGTATTTTAAATACAGGTTGTACTTTCATCTCCTTTTACATCATCAAGACTGCCTTCTGAGGAACCCAGAGGCCAATGGATTTCTTTTATCAACTAGAAATTTGAGGGTATTAAAAAGTATGTTTTACTTTAATAAGTTTGTCTTACTAATTTCAACTGAATCCATATTAAGTTCCAAGCAGGTCTATAAACAATAGAAGTTCTGTGCACTGAAGTTTCTCTTACAACAAACTTGGAAGACATTTTATAGGTTATGCTCAAGGAAGGCAAAGTCATTATCAGCCTTAAAACAGAGGATGACACAGCCTGCCTTGATGCTTTTCTGCTGTGGTACTTACTAGCCTGGTATCTCAGACAAAGGCTGCAGAAAAGTGACAAGCTGTAGTTTAAAGGATG
Source organism: Athene noctua (assembly GCF_965140245.1). Taxonomy (NCBI): domain Eukaryota; kingdom Metazoa; phylum Chordata; class Aves; order Strigiformes; family Strigidae; genus Athene; species Athene noctua. The sequence continues at coordinate 1,249,366 of NC_134049.1, read as the reverse complement.
TTTATTTTAAACAGTATTAAGAGACTATTCAGGGGACCTGACAGAACTTCACTGTTTAGCAAATATTAATAAAAAGGCACTGTTCAACACTAAGGCACATGTTACTATATGAATATAAACCAGCATACATGCCACACGGTAAGAGCTTCTTTTTTGTTTCATCAAGGAAGATCATACAAGCACTCGTGTTCTGTAGGATAACTGGCCTCTCTATGGTCTCAGGAGAGCATCCAGTCTATGTTATCTGGGAAGGAAAATAAGAGTGTAAAGTCACACAAACAGAAGAAAAGCCTCCCTTGCCTGAACATGGTGTCTTAGGCTCGTTTTGGGAATTCTGATCTGATATGAATATCTCACGCTCTGTCAGAGCCATTAAAGTTGGATGTGGCCAACTGCTCTGGTTCCTCAAGTTGCAATTTTAGGAATGAGTAAAAAAAGCTTCACTTTATCAGATAAAACAGGTTAACCTGCATGTTGCATACTACTATTGACAATTAAAGTTCTGAACTTACTTTTGCTTCTCCTCTGTAGAAATGTCTTTTGCTTTCCATCACATGCCAACAACTTAGAAGTTGTTAATACACCAACCTCCAGAGGAGGAGACATTCCAAGATACACAGGATTGGGATGGGGGAGAAAGAAGCCATTTAAATCATATCTAATACAGTGCATTACATTAAATATCCTGGGGAGATTGTACCATGTGCCATCAACTTGCCAGCTCAAAGAGGAAGTTAAGTCTTTTCAATAAAATTAAATGGAAAGACACAAATCACGGTTAAGTTCTCAGCTGAAAACCTGAGAAACTGGTTCACAGAATTCAATCCTTTCACGCAGCAAACATCCAGGTAATTCAAATATATACAATTTTAAAACTATTAAGTATTCATGTTCCATTTCTTCAGCCTTCAGAGAGGAAAGGACTTCAATTTGTTGCTAGAATATCATGACAGGATCAGAATGAAAAAGTCACAAGAGGCTATAAGAAAGAGACACGCAGGTTACTTTACTCAAAAGGATTAATTCTTAATTATACTCTTTATGAGCAAAACATATGAAGGTTATCATTTTCAAGGCTATGAGACAACTCTTTACAAGGATACCACTATATACTATCCCATTCACCAAAATTTTTGGAGAAAACTGTTCTTCTCTTAAATGCCTAACACTGAGAATTTAGTGAACTAAAATATCAAACTAATTTTATTTACATTCAATTAATAACATAAGGGACTCATTTAGCAATGCTACTTAAAAAATGCTTAAAGAATGGAGAATTGGTTGCTGACAAGCTAACACTCTCTGGCCATAGAATTAATCTTATTTTAATTGTCTGATCTAGCCCATATGTTTGAGCATTTAATTTCCTTAATAGGAAGCTAAATTTGCTCAAATTTAAATGCAGATATACATGTAACATCACAGTCATCCTTGTGGCTGTCACAAAAACCTCAGCCTCTCTGAAATAACAGTTTGAACAGCAAAAAAACCTCAACAAACCCAGCATTTTTACATCAATAAACACATCAGCTTTACAGCACGCTGTAGGCATAACAACATCAATCTCCCTAAAAATGAAGCGTTTCACAGTTAAACGTTTCCCTTTTTTAAAAAAATCTGGTGCAATACAGGAAATGTCAATTTAACATGGTTACTTTGGGTCAATGAAATGACTGAATACAAAATTTTAACTATGTCTTAGAACAGTCATCCAAGTCTCAAAGGAACATAGCAAAGAACTTCCTGCACAGTGTCTGTAAACTAATGTGAAATACCAACCAACATACTTTCCCTTTTTAATGGGGAATTAACGGGGAAAATTAGGGAGACAAAATTATGTGTAAAAATGTAATCGTTCCAAGGAGATAACGTGCCAGGCTTCACCTAAGAACTGTCCTTTTGAGCTATGTTGAAACTTGAGTAAAGGTTTTATTAAAAGCAAAAATCATTCAAGTAATCATAAAACATACTTACCACTTTTTTTTTTATTAGAGGCATATTAAGCATACATCAAAAAATACAGGATGCAACTAGACAAAATAAGCTCACAAGCCTCAAAAATCAAACACTAATGAAAACAAGAAGAGAACAATCAGGTATAAAATTTGCCCTACACAAAAATTTCTAAACAGTCTCTAACAAAACTCTACTGTGTCTTTGGTGGAATATTAATATATCCTACAGCATAAAAAAATAACTGCCTTCTACATGCCAGCATATAAGTAACAATGCTTAATGCCTGCAGAAAAGCTTTGAGATCTTTTATTTAAGGTTTTGCAGAATACCAAGTGTTACTTAAGATTCTTTACCCTGATCTTCGGTTTCTAATGCCTTCTGATAACAGCACCACAGAACATGATTTATCACCTATTGCCCAGCTTCTCTCTCTCCCCATTTCCAGGAAAAGACAAGTGGGCATGGTTTTGTTACACAAATGTTCTTATTTAGAATATACCACCTAATACTGAATTCTAACTATGTGCTATGATTTGATACAATTTTTTTTCTTCCTGGGTTTACTCAGCATTTCCGTTAAAGAAAAACTGAAGCACAGGTAGGCTAAAGTTTCTCTCCCAAACTGCACAGGGCAAATCCAGACCCTGGCTGCCCCCGAGGGAGCCCCAAATGACTGAACTCTCCCTAGCCCTAAGCTAACAATGCTCTTCATCGAATGCAGGTAATGAAGAGAGCATATGCATGGCATGCGAGTTCCTTAAAAATGAACATAAGCAATCTGCAACAGTCAAGAAAATACGGTAAATCTTTTGAGACGAGGGGAAATGGTGAAGCTAGTACGGATACCAAGAATTCAGTTACTGGTTTTTGGTAAGGAAATGAAAACTTGAGGTAAAATGCGTTTCCAAGTACAAAAAGAGATGGCACAGAATAGTAACTACTGACAGCTGGATGGAAACTTTTAAATGACTCAGAAACAAACAAAAAATTCTGTGCAGTTAAGTTCAAATCACTCAAAACGCATTCAATGCAACTTGATCCTCTGGAGTGACTTCAGCCAAAAGTACCAATCCAACTTATCTCCAGGAAACCTCCCAAATAACACAATAGATTAATCTTCATAACTACAGTCTCCCGCAGTGTTTAGTCAGCAGATGACTGACTTCACATTGGAAAACAACTAATGACTTTAAGTTTTTCTCCACAAAAATGCCATGCCACCGTTTTCATGATACACCTTACTTAAAGCTATCTGATGGCCTTGCTAGAGCAAGCCAGTGCTCTCTTACCTCTTCCTCTGGAAGGGCTGCTAGGTGTCTGGGTGCTTTATACCTAACATGACCTCTTGTAGAAACGTTCTCTATAGGGTTTCAAACACACAACGCTTTACATATTTTCTGAGAATATATACGTACTTCTGCCAAATATGCAGATTTTTCAATCCGAGTTTTATTTCCTAACTTTTCTCACCAGTATGTGGCCAAATTATTCCAATTTTAAAATTACATAATAAAGACACATGTGAGGAATTTACAAGCAAGTATCATACAACTGGTTCCAGCTGAATCTTTTCCAACACCACATATCAGAGCATTATTTAAAATATACCATTTGCATGGAAGATCAGCGATCAGACTGAAAATACTATAGAGCTTTCTCTGGGTTTAAACACAGATGCATTCAGGAACTCCTTCAATAACATACACATCAAATTCCATAGCTAATTAAGTCCTTTAAACTGTCCTCACTGTGATGCTGTGTTTTGTAATCTTCCATGTGTACATGCATGAAGACATCAGACTGTTAACCTTGAGTTAACGAGTTCACTAAAATCTTTAAAGAACAGAAAAGTTATTGCTCTCAGCTTTTTCGTGTGTCTTGTTATTTGAAGTTTTAAAAGCAGATATTGAAGAGCTGTGACTATATAAACTGTTCTACTTTTCTTTTAAAAAGCCTTCTAAGCCTGTATGGATAAAAGTTAAGATGCAATTCAAAATTTAAATCATAACTCTTCAGCGTCTGAAGCAGTTTTGGGGATGTTGAGACGGATGTGGTTTACTTAGAGGCTCCAACAATAAGCTGGATGGTCTCTAAATCTTTAACACTGTTGCTCTTTAGACTCATTTAGCAGCTGAGCCCAGTTAACCTTGGAGGACAGAGCAGACTTCAGTTGCATGCTGATGGCCCAGAAAAATATCTGTATAATCTGGAAAAGTAAGCACACCTTACCACAATACAGAGCTACAAAAATATGTTTCTGCATAGGCACTTGCTCATTTAATTCTAAAAAAAAAAAAAAAACCAAACCCAACCCAAAAACCCCCAAATGATCAAAAAACCCCACATAAATCTCAAATTCACAATTTAAAAATGAAATAGTTTTGGGGAACTGTCACTAGAACTTTTAAAAAAATGCGGGGAGGCTATGCCCAAAGTTTCAAGCTGAGCATAAAATTATGCACAAAGACAAAATTTTGTTGCAAATATTTACTCAAAAAGGAATAATTTACAGCAGCGCTTTAACAGCTGTTCAAAACACTTAACATTCATTAGAAACAAAACTATAAGTCAAAAGCACATTCTGAGTGTTTCAAATGGAGCAATGAAGTCATCAGAGCAAGCTATTGTTAATCATATGCATTCCTATATCTAGCTAACTAGACCAAAAAAAAAAACCCAAACAAAAAACCAAACCAAAATCAGCAGCCATCTTTCTGTACACAATTTCGACTACAAAAAGTCCTGAAATTGAACTGTACAATTCTACTTTATATGCCCTTGTGTCCTTTTTGTAACAGTTAGCCAGTAGCAGCTGCAAAATGGCAGAATGCATGCCAGTTGGTGTTTCCAGTTTGGGGGTTTTCCTTCTTTTTGCTTAACACAGTTTTTACATTAAACCGTACTTTGGTGTGACTTACAGACCATACCTATGGGGGTCTACAGCTAGGAATTAAAACACTGGTAAAAGCCTAACAGCTACAGTACTTTCAGCAGTATGTTCTACTTTATACAATTGTATTCGGTATTTCTGCACAGCCTGCACACTGAAAACCCCACAAATATATATTTTTCTTGTAATAATTCCACTTTCACTGAAAGTTTATTAAGGTAAGCTTACAGTCTGGCAGGATTACACCTGTACAGAGGTGCATAGATTCATATAATTCTGTTTACATGCTTTTACAGACAGGAATGTGACACCAAGTCCAAAAGTTTATCTTCACCCAAATTATCAGCAGACCAATAACCATCATTACAAGTGTGCCCCATTTCAGCATCAGAAGTGAATTCATACTAAATTCCACTGTTTAATAATATTCACACTGAAGGATTTAAAAAAATATTTTCTTGGCAAACAAATCACCTGATCCCAGACTAGTTAACTATAAAAATTAGAATTTATTCCTCCTTTCTAATGTCAGTCTAATAAGATATATCACATCCAAGAGGCAGGAAGATTATATTTAAATGTGTTACCCTTTGTAAATTTAGTTAATTCAGTTGTACACACACATACATGCTATCTTCATATGCAAAATTTCCCTTTAGTGTCTCTTTCTCTCCTCCCTCGCCCCAACCCTTTAAAAAAATTTTTAATAAGTAGCATCAATGAGGACACTCATCAGGAATGGTCCAAGGTGTTGTTACCATTCTTTATAACAAACAATAAAATTAACGTAATTTCAGCTTGCTTCATTTTCGTCTGTCTTGTTTACAGTTGTTTCCATTCTGTTGGGACTGTTCTCTTTAGAAGTCTCGTCTGTTTGTTCAGAGAGTTGTCCAGCTTTCTTTGATGAAGGTGCAACATTACCTTTTTGAAGAATTTCAGTAGCTTCATGCTCTAGTACCTCTGATGGAGTCAAAGGCTCCAAATGAATACTGCCTTGTTCACTAATGTCTGAGCTAATGGATTCAGGTTCATCCCTTTTCCTCAAGAACTGCTCAAAACTAACATCTTCACCCAATGTTAGTTTTAAGTCCCTTGCGTTCATTGCTGAAAGTGTAGTTTCATCCAAGCCACGTACTTTAGTCTGCTCGTTCAAGATAACAGTGCCTGAACTTTGGCAAGTTTTCAACTCACTTTCATCATGAATACATTTTTGTTTCTCATCTACTAATTGTTTGTTATTATCTGAATCACAACATGCTCCTTTCTCATGCAAAGAATTCTGAGAGTTATTGTCAGGGAGTTCCAAACTAGGAACATTTTCTGTGTTTGACAGTGGTGAGTTTTCTTCATTCTTTTCAACTGACGCAACTTTTTTAGTTTGATTTCTATTGCTTTCTTTTGTTTCATCTGAAGAGTCATGCTGTTTGCTGCAAAAAACAAAACGAGTTATTTTTATAACAAATGAAATAAAGCAACACATGGCTGTACTCCACAAAGTGACACTCAAAGTGGTATTGGAGATTTCCTATTTAGTATTTCTCACAAATTTTCACAGCAAGATAGGCTGAATTTAATTTACAGTTGCACATTTCGTACCTATTTACAAACTCAGTTTTGTATTTAGCAGTCAATTAGTACTCTTTAGTTCTTGCATTTTATCTCCAGAAAGGAAGGTTAAGTTGACCCCTTTGTGTGACACATGGAATTTTCAAAAATACAATGTTAAGTTCCTCTACCTGCAGAGCCTCTTCGACACAGATGCAGATACAACTACTTGGAAACTTTTGCTGATGATGTGGAAAAAAAGAGAAGCCAGTTTGTACCTTTATACCAAACAACTGACTCTGCAATACTAATGAGAGTGAAGTGAAGAAAAAAGCTAGAAGTTGGAAATCTGAATCAACTTAAAACTAAAATTTAGTTGAGCGACTACAAATTTGGATTCACTGAAAAAATGAATTTGTGAAGCAGCATTCTCACTCACTTTTCAGAGTGAAAATGTGTGTTTATAGAAAGGAAATATAGATCCACACTGAATTATGCAAGCATGAGAATCTTATTATATAATAAAATCTAAAACACAGCATATAAACTCTGCAGACAAACTGATAGTTTAAACCTTGTATTATTTCAATAAAGCCACATGCACACAGTGCTTAGGGTAACCAGAGGGAAAAAAACCCGTAATGCTCCAGAGAAAGACTAAACTTCAAATGGCATCTGTACCCATCCAACACAAAATAGGCTGGTCCTACTGGTATATGCAATTTGCTCGTATGTTCACAGTCTAACAGTCAAAATCCTAAGTACTACTTTCTAATATTCCTCTTCAGTTGTTATTGGAACACCAGCTTCTCCCACCCTTTCAATGATGCAGCTCAATTTTTGCCGTAAATATTTAAATTTGGTAAAAGTTGAACATAACTACTGATTTTCAAAATGATAAATAGCTCAAATTACCTAAAATGATGATGGTGACAGACAAAAGAAAGCAAGGGGGGAAGATGGAAGAACAACAGTTGGTCTGATTTCAGATATAAACTGTATATAGCAAGTGAAATTAGGAGCAAAGTCTTCCAAATTAACTTTTAAAATAGAAAACTTACACTGAAAAGTCTTTGAACAGTGACATGCAGACAAAAGATGTGAGAGAGATGGTATCACCAGATATCCCATTAATCAAAATGTATTTGTACTTCATTTCTTCAAATGGTTTAAAAAATGGTTTGAAATAATTTTGGGGTGAAACCACTTTTAACATTACCTAAGTAACAGACAGTGCCAGGACTCTTAACCAATTTTCTGCTACTACGGTTTTTATGATGTATTTTCAAGCTGAAAGTCTAGACATGTTGTTTCACTGGTCCAGGAGTTTAAAACAGTTCACATGATTTGCCATATGCTAAATGACAGTTCTACAGAAAAGGAAGAGATGCTACATACTACAAACATTCAGAAGTATGTTGTCAAGTTTTACTTTCACTTCAATAAATGGAGAATATTCAATTTCCTACTTCAAATTTAAGACAGAGGAATATTTTGAGCAGGGGTAAGAGACTGCTGAGAGATCCCTGAGTGGTGAAATCTCACCAGTCACTGAGGTTGTAACAAGGTGGCCACAAGAATCTTCTGATCCCCTTACACTGATTTTTCATCATAATAAGGAATTAACTCGAGACAGGCGAATCTCTTTACCACATTACACCCTGTATTCGCTACTTGTGTGTTAACGAAAGGGTTTTTTTTTTTTGGTTTGTTTATTGGACTATCTGAACCAGTAAATGATATTCTCAAATATACAAGCAGATTTCTCTAAGTTGTTCTCCCTCTCAATCTTCCAGGAAAAAAAGGGGGGAAATGGTAATATTTGAGGGAAAAATCAATACTATGTTCCAGCACAAAAGTCAACACAGAACCACCCATCAGCTGTGGCTGACATCACTGGATTTGCCATAAGTGCCCCTAATTACCCCATCTATTCTAGAGAAACACTTCAGCTATACGGAGCCTATAAACGCTAGTAAATATTTAGAGTTGTTTTCGTATGAAAATCCAGACAACTTTTTAATAAACGGTGTATATGCACATGACCTTTAGCTACTGCTTTTCAATAAGCAGCTTGAGGGTGAGGTATAGTTGCAAAGTTAAGGAGCACCCTATTATGCTTTATGTGGGAGGTTTTGAACAGATATGCAAAAACAAAAGAACAAAAGGGTTTATGTAAAGGGATGACTAATGCCTCGTTAGCACACACAAAGCAGTGTTTCTACACTGAAAATCCCAGATCGTTTACATATATGTACACACACACAATGTTCACACCGAGAAACTCTTCAAAGGACAAACCTGTCCTTAACATATAAAAAGAATCCATCACAATCTCCCCGTCACCTTCTAGTACCCAAAATCCCAGCTTCATTCAAACCTAGCCTCTCAATTCTCACTCATTTTTGGCAAGACACGGGAAGGGAGGGAGGGGAAACAGTGAGGAAGAACAGCAAAATCTCTATACATTCATTTCTCATGCAGAAAAAAGCTGTCTCTCATCAGCGTATCTTCCCATGAGTCATTTATACCAATAAAACAGAGCATAAAAGTAAAATTGAACAAGTTTTTGCACAACCACCATCACAAAAACAACTATCCACAAAGAACAGTGATCTTTTAGATTGCTAAGCAGAACAGTAAGTTCATTTAGAGAGAACAGTTCTCCAAAGAAATAATTTACCTCTGCTGAGAACTGCAGATGAATAAGCAAAACCTAGCAAGTGTAACGCACTAAAATGAAAAATAGTATAGGATATCAAGAAATTATTCTGTAAAAGTCAGTAGCTGAAAAAGAACAGCCTTCAGTCTGCTATTAGGAATGAAACATGCTCTTACTACTCTGTGCAAACAAAACTGGTTACAGTGTAAGAAAACTAAAAATTCTGACATCAAAAAGACTGGAAAATGTGAGAATAACAACAACTGTATCACATAGAAAGGAGGATTCCAGCGAACAGTTAGAATGTGAAATCTGACTTTTGTTTCATGAAAACAATGAACCCGTTTCCTCAATCATGATACGAACCCTGGCTAGACTATCAAACATTTGCTATGCTAACGAACTAGCTGCCACATCGTCTGTATGCAATCAGGTTTTAGAACAGGGCTGCCTCAAGGGAGTAGCACAAAACATAATTTTGAACCCAAGAGGTGAGTCTACCAGGTGGAAACATACACTCACCCCCCAAGCTCCAGAAGCCTATAAAGTAAAGGGATTTTTTTTCTTTTTCTCACTGTATAGAAAACACAAGATTTGGCTGCAGTGAGGCTAAGGAAAGGTAGGCTCTGAGTATTTGTTGTTTTAAAATCCTACTAGCTCAAGGTTTTTTGCTGCTCTTAGCTACACATATTCACAACTTTAGAGCATGTTATTATTTTATATCGGCATTTTAAAATAAGATTTTAAAAATCATTTAGGGAAAAATTCTATATTAAGAAAGAAAAAAAATCCTACAACTTGAGAACAGAATTATAAACAAGTGACATTTACACACCTACATACAGAGTAGTTGCAAAGTATGTGGAAACACACCTTCAGTCTGTGGAAAGTATTTCCAGGTAACAAAACCTGTAGTGCAGCTGCATTTACATTAACAATTCGGTGCGAAACACCACCATGGTTTTGAGGCGCATTCCTTGACTGTTCCCACATGCTGGTTTGGTTTACAGAGCAGTCCTGGAGCATGCCAACTATTGGAAAATGAACTGGAAGCTCTGATCCACAAAGTGCTCCGACTCTTAACAGAGCTGGGTGCTCAGGAGCCCCAAATCAGCAAGGGATGTTGCACACAGCTCTGACTGTGCCAGAATGGGCATTCTGTTGGCGGAACACAACTCTGCTCTCCGGTAACACCTCCCTGACGCCTGCGGGCACTTGGTGCTAATTGCTGTAAGGAGCCTCAGACAAGAACGCGCCCAAGGACACAATTTTTGCAACTGTGATGGCAACATTCCAGACAGGGCAGATAAACCAGCAGACACCTGTGGAAACCCCTCAGGGACTCTTCCCCAAACAATGTATTAACATATGCGTTAGATTCTCTGAAAATAGGTGTGTAGTTCTCAAATTACATGAATATTCATTTTTTTAATTGTATATAATGTGTGCCCTTGTCTTTCAGCATTGATGTTAGGTGGAATGATCCCCCCCGCCCCGTGCATCCAGCGCTGCAGTGAAGAACGCCTGCCTTCTAAAACTTCAAACTAGGTCTTGGAGGGTTCTTTTGAGACCGAATTTACGGTAACATCCCAGGCACAGTGCAGAGAAGGTGCAGGATTCTCAGAATCAACTGCTCCTGCAGCATTAATTACTTGCTACACATCAACATAACTACCTTGGCTTAATAACAGAAAAGTGAGGACTGAGAATCTCTGGTGCTAGAGATTCAAATGTGTCTAAGACGTCTGTCTTAAAACTTTGATGCTATTTTACTGGCTTTAACAGAAAACACAGAACAGATTTATATATTGAAATTATTTTTGTCTACTTAAACCCAAGGATGGGAGAAAGTAGTACATCATATTCAGTTAGAATTGCAATGTTTACTACTAATCCATACGTTAAACACAAGAGTTAGCTCCTAATACCTGAATCATTTGGTCTCAATTCTTAAGCAAGCATTTTAAGAGAAAATAAAATTTCAAATTATTTGGCCCACACTGCATATGACTAGAAGAGAGATAAAGCAGAACTTTTCTAAGAAAAGTAACCTACAGAGAGACTCTGAAAGCAGTCTGCTTTATTTTCCTTTTTAAAGGCACTAGAAAGGCATATACAAAAAATAACTACAATTACGTTTTGACTAAGCTTTTAAAGGTAAAATTTGTACCAACAATTGTGAAAGATCAGTAACTGGAATAAGACATTTCAGGCTGTGGGATCTGGAGTAATAATTCAGATCAATTATATAAAGTATAAGTTTGTCCACAATATGCACCAGAAGAAATAAGTAGTATTTCAATTATTTCCCCAGACTGACATAAAAATATGCAAAATTGTGAATTTTTAAAGTGTAGAGCTGTAATTGTTAGTTACCCAACAATTTCACATATTTGCTCTACTAAGAATCTGGTTGAATATGCTTTACACAAATGAGACAGGTTTTTAAAAACCTAAATGAATATCCAAGAACTACCATTTTAAACTGTATTTTAAAACTGTTTCCCAGTTGCCCCAGTAATATAGTTAACTCATATGCAATATTATAAAAAAATGCTTATTTTAACAAACTGTGCAATTTATTTATTGTCTTACGAATCTTGATCGATTTGCAGTTTAGGCATTACTAAGAATGTGTTTTGACACTTGGAAACTAAATTCTACATGTCTTGTTGAATAAGTTCATTAGACTGCCATTCAAAACTTTGTCACAGAAAACACACATTATGAAAATACTTATTAAATAATTTTGCCCAATTACCCGAGAAATAACACAGCATGTGTTATTTTATGTACCTGATTTCAAGATGCAGCTGATCATTGTATTTACCTTTCAAAAGTTGGTGTTTCTGTTTTTCCTTCAGATAAACTAGGTCTTGAAATTTTCTGTAATAATTAATGATACTTCTTTTATTTTACATTCATGAGCAATTGATTACAATATAAAGTGTAGAAATAATTTCACACTACATTCCCATAAAGATGCTATGTAGAAGAGACTGAGCACCAATCTTAGTACAGATGTTTGCAAATAGTCTTCCACATTTAAAAAAAACCAACCAAAACCAAAGCAAAAGTTTAAAAGTCATTCTTGGAGCCTTTTTCATAGATGTCATTTCAATTATGCCTTATTGAACAAGATGCAAACAGCCTGGACAGCTTTTTTTGTTTGGAGGGGAAAAAATTCTGAACTAAACTTCTGTTTTGCTAGCAAAAAAAGGGAAAAAAACCCAAAGGAAAAGCAAGGAAGACAACGTTGAGGTTAGTGTATTTTTTTAAGCATCACACAACGTTTTAGCTCTACACATGCTATTTATGTGTAAGGAAGATTCTTAACAAAATGCTTGTCACCGAATAAACTTTTGAGTTTCTTAAAACTTACCCCATGAAATAACTTTTTAACTCTAAACAACATGAACAAAGGCAATTTCCTCCCCCCTTTTTAGAACAGTAGAAAAGCAAGTGACTGAAAACTGCCGTTTGGAAACGGCGATACCAGTCTTCTATAAGCATGTCCTATGCTACAGGGCATATTGCCCATCTAATCTTATTCTCATTTAGGAAACTTTAAATGCTTAAGTGACAAAATTAAGAAATCAAACCTTTTTTCTGTCTGAATACAACTCTAAGTTATTTCTGGTTTTAAAGTAGAAAACATCACTGTATACAGACAAGGACAGACATTTTAAAAGACTATTTGTACCACAAACTCTTAAATAGTTAAAACTGCGTAGACAATGTTTCATACTTTTAGTATGGGGTTCCCCCCCCCCCCCCCCCCCCCCCGAGGTGGTATATTTTGTTTCAATGAGGCCAAATTATGTAGCAAATATTTTAAATCTGTATGGTCAAGATAAGCTTATTCTACTGTCTACAATACCCTTTGCTATACTTCTACCACACATTGTTATACTTCTGTCATACAAAACTCTTACACATATGACTCATGCTAAGAAACACTTTCTGATTTAAAATTACTTACAGGATCTCCTTCCCTACCCACCGGCCTCCTCTGCCCTGGCTGACCATATTCCCCCCCCCCCCGGGGAACCACCAGAAAGGACAATTCCTTGACTAATCTCTCTGAATTTTAAATGTTTTTAAACAACCTGATCCATCAATTAATATTTGGGGTTCTTCAGCACCCTAGGGGTTTGTCCTTTGACCTGCTGTGCATTTCAACAAACAGCCAAAACATCAAGCATCTGGCTGCAACAAAACAACAGACATTCCATGGCAACTTAGAAAAAACAAAAGAGGTTCCACAAGGCCCAGAGCTCACTGCTCTGAAAGATCTTGGTTCGGATGTCCTGTAAGCTCAGACAGCTAACACCCAAGTAGCCTATTCTGTCTGTATTCTCCACCTTCTCCAACCATAAGGGCTAGGGTGTGTGGGTTGGGTTGGGTTGATTTTGTTTGGGGGGGATGTTGCATTTTTTGTTTTATTTTTAAATGAAAGCCAGTATTATGGAACACAATTCTGTGGAGCAAAACCTGCAAATTCAACATCTCCTATAATGCCGAAACACAATATGGGATGAAAAAAAAAAGAGCACACACACCTGAAGTGGTAATGGAAAGAAAAATGGTATGCAAAGAAAAGGTGCTGCTGTCTACATTTGAGACTCTTGCTTAATGCTGTTGAATGAACAGTCTTCCCCCATTTCTATGAAATCATCGCTTCTGTTAAAAAAACCTCACCAAGCTTTTTGCAATTTGGGAAGCAGGCAAGCAGTGTCACAAGAAAAAAAAAATCTTTGCTAGGTCTGAGAACTTCTCCCACTCTCTTACCAGCTGGGATTTCTGTACAGATCACCCTTTCTGAAGGGCAACAGAAAGACAACTTCTTACAGAATCCAGAGATTGTATTTTTGAAAAAAATTAAGTGATGCACTGTGAGATCATTTAGCTTCCTGATAGGCAGAAAGCAGGGCAAAATTTGTACACATGCCTAGGAAAAAGAAAAAAAAAAATCAGGCTTGAAGAAGCCTTTCCAAGTATTTTCCTCTTTGAAGAGGTACAAATGAAAAAACCCTCAAAAAGTTATGCTTCAGAGTCAGTACTCGGGTTGTACTTCAGGTCCATTTCCAGGTTGCCTTAAGATGAAGATAACATAAGGCAACTAAACCATTCCTTCACAGGAGCCTGGCATACAAACCAACCAGAAGGGACTGACTGCAAACTGGAAATCTTTGGGTGTGGCAGACATACTAAAGGTGTCCTTCCAACACTGCCGTATCTTTCTGTAGTAAAACACAGACAGCACTATGCATATCTTCTGAACACCATGACCCAATAGCATATGTATATTTAAAAAAGAATTGTCTTGGATCTTCAAGCTAGTTATGAAGTTCAGAGATATTGTTAGACTGTGTGGAGAAAAGAAAAGACATTACCTCCAACTTAGCTTCTCTCTCTCTAATGGAGATTTCGGTCTTTAACCTAGTGAATAATGAATTAAGATTCAATGTTTTAAAATACTGTGTGGTTAAAATAGAGATAAGGATGAAGATACTTACAGTAAGAAAGCAACTTGGTAATCTGAAACAAATTTTTAAAAGTTGATACTTATTTTGAGCTTAAACGTACTTCAGAGTTCCAGAAGAGCATTTCAGAATTTTAAAATGTTTTCTTTGGTATACAGAAATTGGAAGATAAACTTGTTTCCTGTAACCTGCTCCAGTTAGCTCACCTCATGAAAACTGGGAAACAACAGTTAAGACGCTTAGCAATGCTTTTATTCTACTGCTTACTGCAATTCTACATGAGGAATCATCTCTTCACCATAAAGCCCCTTTAAACCATGACTGAAGTATTTAAGATCTGAAATGCTAAAATAAGTGCATAAAGCCACATTGTGACCCAACAAAAACATTCTGCAAAACAAGCTCACTTTGCTTTTAATTGCCTACGATAACCCAGATATCAGAGCATAGCTGTAGTTTACTTTAGGGCAACTGTAAAGCATTGTAGCTGACCTCCAACTACTATTCGGAGGAGATACTTCCCTCAAAAAACATTCACAGGCACAGTCCGTACATTAGATGAGCTATAAATTATTTAAATTTATTGGCTTTAAAAACCACATTAATTAAACAGCTTATCACAACATCACTAAAATTGATTTTCTGTGTTTATTTAAGAAAATGCTATTGCAGAGATAGCAAGAAGTATGTCTCCTACAGAACCTTGTTAAGTCATCAGTTCTAATATAAAATCTAACCTTCTGAAGGTTTCCTATGAAAAAATAAAAGATGAACAAAACCCTCAAAATTGCTTATGTCTGTATCTTCTTTGTTGATGCTGCATTAAAGGTAAATTTAATCTGCTGAAGTATGGTGCTGCCTCTGTTACACTGAAATAATGTTATTAATCATAATTTAAATGATCCACTACCTCAGCGAGTCTTAATGGTTGTCTGCAAGGTACAAAATACCTGACAGTAGTAACAGCTTTACCAACTTAAATTTTACGAAAAATATGTACTTCTATTCGATTGGTATCTACCACATGTATTTTCCTAATTTAAGAAAGCAGTGCTAATAACCAGACCTTTTAAAGAGTTTCAGCACATACTTTCAGCACACCATAAACACCTTCTAGCACTAATGTTCTAGTAGCTAACCAACAACTTGGACTGTAGTATAAACAACCATTTATAGCTATTTTAATTATTACATTTTGATTTGCAATAAAAGATGGCAAAATAACTACAAAAAATATTTTTAAAAAATAACATTTCTATGATAGCACCTTAACAGTGCTCATCTAATCAATACTAGGAAAAAAAAACTAGGGGTAAATCAAATGACAACAACTTTTTTGGGCCAGGGACTTGAAATACGCTGAAGTATTAAACCATGAGTAGCAACACCAGTAAAAGATGTTGTAACACCAAATATTTAGCTCAGCTTCAATGCTTTAGTGATTTTTATGCAAGAACTTAAACAAATACATTGGAAATAGTAATTTCTCTAAAACCAGTCACTCTTTAAAGAGCAGAACAATTTAGACAAATGAACCAGATACCATATATCCAGGAACAAAACATACTGTTCTTGTCTGAGTAAGTGTAAGTTTCGCCACTGAAATAGATGAGTATAATTGGATCCAATATCTGTAGATTGTTTTAAACACATTATAAACATTATTCTAAATGATCAAATTTGGATAGATGTCTGTTGTTGGTGATGTTTTATAGCTTATAAAACAGGTTCAAACTGGCTAACTTAGGCTGTTTTGGAAGGGAACATGGTGTATAACATTCTGTGATAACCACATCTTTGTTAATATGGCTTACCCTGGATTCCTGATGTACATTCTCAGCCTTAATTCTGTTTAGGATTAGGTTTTAGAAGGTAGTTCCTTTAATTTGTAATTAGCTCAAGTTTCATAAATAGATACTAAACCACAGAAAACTATCACCTTGTGATGTTCCCAACACTTTTAGGATATAAGAAACCTTAAATCTCATAGTTTTCAAACAGCAACAAAGGCAATGGACTTTCTTACATTTGTAGGGCTACACTGGTTCTGGGAAGAACATTACAAAAATAGAACAAAGATCGTGACCATCTCCAGTAAGTACAGCCTGCTGGTCCACAATTTCAAGTAGTTTTGAAACCTCTCTAGAACTCTTAAAAGATTCTTTATTCTACATAAAAATAAACTTCTAGTTAACCACAAGAAAACATCCCTTAAAACAAATACCCCCAAAATGTAGCAGCTGAGCACAAAATTTCACCTTGAGATACTCAATAGAATGGATTGACCATAAAACCAAAGAGACTCAGAATAAAAGCCACGTAACTGCAAACATTAATTTAGACACCTTAAAGTCTAAATTCAGATAATCTGAAACTTTATTTGATACATGAGGAGTCACCTATGACTAACAGAAGAGGTTTGGAGTCAGTAAAACAAGTAGACTCTAAAATGCACAGTCCAAGCACAGGAGTATTCTCATTTCTGAAATTCATACAGTCTCACTGGTTCCCCTGCTCTGACATAATCAAGTTATGTATATTCTACACACACATACAGAGCTCAAAGCACGAGCAGCTGTCTTTCCAGCAATCTATCATGCTTTCTTACAACCAAAGAGTTACTCCCACAACTTCTTAGAGTAAGCAGTACTGAAACTTAGCTGGAATCTTTTGCCTAACATCCCTTTTTTGTCTGCTCCCAACCAAAACTAACCTTTCCTAGGATGACTGTAGCTTCAAGCATTTCTAGGAAACAACTTTAAGTGGCTAAAGGAATGTACCTTCCAGCCACTCCACTGAACCATACCCAGCAATATACAAATCTCTTTTACAACCTAAAGAATAGAAAGGCATTTCTTTTTTAAGTAACTCCAGCTTTTAGCAGAAATGCCCTATTTCAAAAGATATAACTCTAAGTAGAGCTAATGTTTCATACAGCACAATTCTCCCCCAAATGTCTGATTGTATGAGCATTTATTGGGAAGGTATATGTTAATAGAGAGGAGAAACGCTGCCTCTACAGCATGGTGTTTTACACTGTTAACAACTGAATGGGAAAGGAAAGATGGTGATGTTCATGTTAGTTGACACTGTCTCCTGTTTCTCACCTGTAAAGCGGGGTTAGCAATGAAGACAGCTATATAACAACTTACTACCATTGATCATGAGTAGAGGAGTGTTATTACACACAAAGCTGCACCGTTACAAATGCTTAGCAGAATACCAGAAACAAACATTTGTTTTCTTGTCAGAACAACTTCCAAAACAAAGGTAATATAGAATTTGCTAATCAAGCAATGTTGCTCTGCAACTGCACGCCTTTTAAGAACCCATAATGCAGTGACACTCAATGTCCTAAAAATAACAAAAAAGAGACAGGTTAACATACAAATGAAATCTTAATTCTTCGACCATAAGCTAAACTGGTCATACCATGCATATTCATGCTCTGTCATTGCGGTTGTGGTCCAACATGCTGCAATACTCATGTAATGTTGTAGCTGTTGGGACCATCAGGGATATTTAATATTGAGTCAGGCAGGTTTATCTGCATGGTTTGGTACTGGTTCCTATGTTATGAGTTTTCCGCATAAGTAACATTTCTGAGATCCTCACACAAATGGAAACAGGATGCCATGATGTCAATTGTTTCTACATGAACTATTTATACAAAGCTGGCAAATCTGTACGTAGCTTACAAGTGTTTTGACTGCACGCCTGAAACTTAAAAAATTTCTGTAGCAAAGCTGTAAAAGAACCAAATGATAATATTCCAAATGAGCATTCAAAAGAGATATAATTCATATAACTTCAAATTGAAGTGTTAATCTAGTGTAGTGTCTGGGAAATTCTTAGAGAACATTTCCAAAACCCATGAAAATCTGCAATCATATTCCAGTTTTGTTGTTGCTGGAAACCTGAATGAAAGTGAAATAATCACAGATCCAACCTCCTCTGAAATGCAACGGCATGTTCACAATGTAAACACAAACCCACTATGCTGGTTTGAATGCTGCCGTGTCAAAACAGAAATAAGTCCTGCAAGAAAAACCTGTAGTAGGTAACTGATGGTTGAAGTTGAACAGCAGCATTCAAGATGGAACATGGCTTCTGTCAGAAGAAAAAAAACAAGTAGCAAAAAGAACGAGACTTTAGAGTACGGAGTAAGCGTGCAGATGCTCAATCACAAAATAAGAGACAACGGATGACAGGATCCTTGCCATTATTAGCAATACCACAGTGGCTGCAGAAGCTCACTATCACCAAAACCATTACTGTTTGAATACTGAAAGTGAAGAGGACAAAAATACCAGTACAAATGGATTAATCTCAGAGAGTTTGATTATGCAGAAAAAGAAAGAGCTGCAAATCAAGAAACAGCTTGCATTCATCAAAAATA
Organism: Athene noctua; assembly: GCF_965140245.1. Classification (NCBI taxonomy): domain Eukaryota; kingdom Metazoa; phylum Chordata; class Aves; order Strigiformes; family Strigidae; genus Athene; species Athene noctua. The sequence goes on along the minus strand of NC_134049.1, from coordinate 1,230,428 downwards.
ATCTCTTATGACCAGGAGGTTATAACAGTGACTGGTCGCAGGGCAAGATTAGCTCTATCTATTAGGTTGCTTGGAAGCTGGTAAATGAGAGATTCAACCAAGACACATATCCACCACTGTAAGCAGGAGGTTGAGTTTGGAGGAACACTAGATGTTCATCATGACAAAAGGAAAGCTCATCATATATCCAGACAACCTGTTGATGGATAAACTTGCCATAGATCATCTAGAACTAAAGATGAAGTCAGAAGTAGTGAAATCAAAAGCAGCAGATGTCTCAGCAGCTTGAGGAGAGCACCCTTGAAGATGAGAGATGATACCAAAAGAACAAGGTGTGAATGAACTGTAGCTGCTCCACCCTCAGAATCAAGGCTCAATAAAGGTATCTGCTTCCATCACGTGCTTTCCTCCTACAGTATTTAGGAGCAAAAAGAAGCTTAGCTACCAGAGCAAAGCAGCTAATCAATTCCCTCGGCCAAGATTCAGTTTTTGCAGTTACATGCGACAGAAGACATTCAAATCATACTTTGCCACTATACACTGTAAAGTTATTGGCAGACAAAAACGCAACTTACTTGAATATTAAATAGATCAGGTCTTGTATGCTTTAGTGAACACCCAAAGAGAATGACAAAGCCCTTTAGTTTCAGAAGCCAGGATCAAGTTCAGAAAAAAATGGGCTTTGATGTCAACACATATACACCATAATTTACACACTACTCTAGCTTGGGATGACACCGATAGGTTTGAGCAGCAAAGAAACACTGCAAATGAGCAGCAAAGGAACACTGCATCACATAAGTGAAACTCCTGGTAAGCCTCTCTTCAAAGGCATATAGCCCCCAAAAAGCTGCAAGTCAATGCTGCAAAGCAGAGAACATTATCACAGGAGGGCCTTTGCCAGACTACAGTACTGGGAGAAAAGACCAGACCTGCTGCCTAAAAGATGCAAGAAGAGAATACCACAGCTTCAATGCATGAAGAAAAAGGAAAAGGTCTGGTCAGATCCTTGTTCGCTTACATACCAAAATAATCCCAAGCTGGACTGGGTTCAATTTTCTGGTCCACAATGATGTATCAGTGAGCCAAGGCAGTATAGGATACCTGCTCACTTTCAACTCCCCTGCAACAAAAATGTCTGCTGTCAGTTCATTTAAAAATATGTTAATTGTTGCGCAAAGCAGAGAGTTGAGCATTAGAAGAGTACTGGCATAGTTATTAAGCCTTATTCCCTCTGCACAAGGTGGGTCACTAAACAAACAAGGTGACTTTATGTAGAGTAACAATTTTAAAAGCAGTTTCTGCTGGAACATCTCCAGCTAGGTTATCTGTATTACTAATGGCAGGATTCTGGTCCAAAGACAGTCTCATCAACACTATGCGGAGCTCATGGAACATGTTTGGTCATTAGCAATAAAGATGAGTTTTACAGCACTTACAGACAGTGATATATAATAAAAGATACCAAAAGATACCATCTAAGAGATGCAAGAGAAGATCCAAAAGTGTTCAAGATAGTAATTGTGAGTAATTGTTTCCAGTGATGAAGGGATTCTGAAGAGCCCCATAAACAAGTCATACCTCACTTGAATTACAGGTCCAAGAATGGAAAGAAACATTCATAGATCACTGAGAAACCACACAGCAAAAGTTATGAATATTGTCTGCAAGTTCCTCCTCTTCCAAAGCAAACCACAGAGTACTATGCAGAACCCTCCCACAAAAGGATGAACGTTTTTTTGTGTACTCTGTACTGCAAATAATGAATTAAAAAATCTGCCACACAGGTATACTCATGCTCTTAGGTTTAGCAATGATATATTCTTGTCCAAAGTATCAGAGAATTAGTATATGGAATAGGACAAGATTTACTGAAAGTAATGAAGTCTGTGAGCATGACAGTTTCAAAAAGCACCACCACAGATTATGTCACCTCATGCAGCACCAGTAACTAATCTCATGGCAACATCGGAGCTCTCAAAAATAATGGCTGTCGGAATCTGTCCTAATCTAACAGCTCACAGAAACAAACCTGCACATATTCTTGACTCCCCTTCAAATCTTTCCAGTGCTCACCCATCTGTTTTTAAGTAATACATACTTTGTATATTCAACATTCTTAAATCTTTTCCTGTGACATCTCCATAATATATTCAAGACAGCAAGGTCCTTGTGCAGTACTGACAACAGCCTGTCACAACTGTACCTCTTTCTCCAGCATTCAATACAGCTATAACCTTTCCTTACATATAGTTCAGCAAGTATTAATTCCCAACATCTAATGCTAGCTCCAAAAAGAAAAGCTAAGGTTTTCACAGGTATCACAGCTCAACACTGTTTTTCCATTGTTTGAGTTTCACTGAAATCTGAATTGTTAAAGGACACAAGCTACCCTGGATTAATGAAGAGAACATAGCTCACTCTCCTAGTTGACTCTTTCCAGTATTTTGTCCAATTTCAATATTATGTGCTCCAAAATCAGAAATTTCATTTCTTAAACGGCTTTCTGGAATGCTTTCCCAAAATAACTGCCTTCCCCTATTAATTCCTGCCAGAATATCTTAAGTTCTTCTAAATAATGTCTATCAGTCATTTTATCAGGCCACCAGTTTTACTCAGCTGCATCACATGCTCAGCAGTTACTAGCTCAAAGTTTGAAGTTTATAGCTTTATACTTTGCTCCACTAATAGTCCTCGCCAAAGACAGTATTTCTATGTTTGGGCGAGATGACAGATTAGTCCAATACTCTCTCTCTTAATGGCCACTTCATAGGAACTAAGAAAGAAAATACTTAATAGATATGAAATAACCTATTGGGGATGTTTCCAAAACTCAGTGAAGGCTGATTTATGCTTAGAGGCCTAAGAACTTCTTGTGCTGTTGCGAGAGTTCTCATTGCACATGAGTATCTAATGCCTTTTAGAATCCTGCTGTAGGCTAGGACTCAGGGACACCTTGTTGTTAAATCAGTGTTAAACTAACTTCTTCCATCTTTTAAAATACCTTCCTTTACAGTCTATCTGACATTTTTATTCCTGTGTTCTGAAATGGTTTAGAGAGAACTCGAATGTTTGATTCAACTGGCACACCCCTGAACCTTCAATTAAGGCGTAAGTGGGCTCACAAGTGAGCTCACACTGTAAAGCCTCAGGTACTGTTCCAGGACAATCAGAGACAGTTTAGCACGTCTCATTCTTCTAAGGCTAAAAATACCCCCAAGGAAACCCTGCATCACAATCTCCACAATATTGTCACGTTCTTTTTCAAACCCTTAAAAAAAACCCTGAAAGCCAAAATCCCAGTATTAATTTTTCTTTGAAAGCCAGAATTAAAATTTAATACAAAACAGTGTACCTTTGTCATATTTATAAATAACATTGTTTTGAAAATAATTTCTAAATATTTATCGAAGATTAAGACTGAATTTGTCCTACTTCGGTAAAGGTCTCTTAAAAAGTGTAATGTCAATAATATTAACATTAATATTAATAATTAACATTACATAAAGAACATAAACCACTCATTTAATAAAGCTAGTATTAAAAGCAAGTTGAAGTGGAAATTTCACTATGTCTAGACTTAGAAGTCATGATTGAGAAGTTCTAATACTGCAGAAATTATTTATGCCTCTCTGGCCAAACTGAACAAAAACCTGGTTCTGATTTCGGCTGCAGTAGGTAACCATTTTCTCTCCTCATTCTTGTGACTGTGGACACGGTAAGGGCAAAAAGCACCAGTAAAGTAAGGGTCTACATCTACGTTCATCCATACATTTTGGCCATCTGTCACTAAGTTAATAGAAACATTGAGCAGTAAAACAAAACTTACTCAGATACTTGTTCAGCAGCTGGGATATCTACAGAAACTGAAAATAAAAATAAAGGACATCATTAAAAATATTTGAAAATGTAGAAATACTGAAGTACTCACTTTCAAATCAAAGTACACAGAAATAATGATAATGCAAGTAAAAAAAGGTTTGCAATAACACAGACATCCACACGCAAGTATTTATATCTATATACACACTATATAAAAAAGACATTCTATGTACTCACCTTTCTCTATAACAACTTGACAAGTATGAGAGTGGCTTTCACTCAGATGTGTGGCCATGCTGTCTAAGCCAGAAACATCAGTCAGGAAATCACAGTTAAGACACACTACAGTCACACCTCTAGAGAAGAGACATTAAGAAGGAAGTATAAACACAACATGGCTGTGAAAACACTTTTCTTAACTTTCAGCAACTGGACAGATGATACAAAAATAATTAAAGTCTCCTGCAACTTCAGATAACTCACAAAAACATATTCTTACTTTTTATACTGCAGCTAGCACCTGGAAATCCCTATCAATGACCAGGGTATCTCCAAGCTGGATGCAGTACAAAGAACACCACTTTAGACAGAAATTTATCTGTAAAGCATGAGTTTCTCTGGTTTGGTGGGTTTTGTTTGGGGTTTTTTGTGTGGCTGGTTTATTTGTTTTCCTTGCGCACCCCCCCCCCCCCCCCCCATTTTGCACATTACGAATAATTGAAAAATAAAGAAATAATAATATTTTTAGAAATAAGTTAAGAAAAATGTTACTAAATGTGGACAAATAACAAATGTTTGTCATTGAATCGAGCACTGCTAGTGGAAGAACTAATGCTTTTATTTCCCTGCTCCTTCTAAACTGTGGAAGCCAAGAAACTCAGAAGGCTCCAATCTCATTTAACTAATCAGTTCACTGTCAGAAAGTAAAAACATAATGATCTGTGACTGAAAAAAGCTGGATTACCGTAGCTCTTCTGAATGCTTCTTATAGATCCAAAATCTTTTACTTGGACGAGCACTGTGAAAACTAAATACAAGAAAACATTACCACTTAGATTGGTTTTTTTTTTTTTTTTTTTTTTGAGTACAGTACTCCACACATCCCCTACTCTGCATGTGGTATTGCATTTGCTTAGGACAATGCACAAAAATAGAAGGCTCAGTTATTGACCTGCATTATTCCAAAACATTACATTGCTGAAAGCTTAAAGGTTTGTGAATCTCAGCTCTAGTTCAAAACACTGTCTTGTAAATAACTAGTTTGGGAGGGCCAAGGCTTAAATTTGTCAGCACAGTCTTGCAAGAACATAGTTCCATCGTTTCCATCAGCAGCTCAGCTCTTGCAGCACCACCATGGTTGTAGCTATACAGTGCTCCAGGGAAGCTGCCAAACTTTGAACTCATGCTTCCTAAAGAGATGGCTTCCAATTTCAGACAACCTGTAAGTTCTCATATGCAGGTTGAATATGTGCCAACACTGTACTCCCGCACAAAAGCACAAGCAAGAAGCTGAGGTATGGGGGCTGTCACTGCACAAACACCCTCCCTCTGTCAGACTTCCTCCTCGCCATCCCCTCTTCCTTACACTCACCAAAACAGGTGATGAGAGGTGCTGCAAGGGGTCAAGGTAGCGGAAGCATGAGTACACCAAGGAGACAAAGTGCAAAAGCCTGGCTGGTTTACTGCAGTACACCCTGAACAAGGGCAGCAGCAGCAACAGTTTACCTTAGATTCCCCTCTCCCCTTCCCAGTAAATTTACTCTTGCACGGTCAGAACCATGCACATTAATTTTTATTATTTAAACATGCAATCAGTAGACTATATCCATAAAAGTATGTAACTATTTCAGCCTAGGACTCACATGAGCATTGAAATTAATACGAATAAGTCAACATACAAAATATATTAAAAAACTTGTAAAGACTTAGGTCATAAATTCAAGAACTCTAGCATTCAAACATGTCAAGGCATTTTATACATACATGTATTCAAAAAGACAATTGCATTCTGTTTTTTTCCCCACAATTTGGCTTGTTCAGGGCACAGGATTAACAAATAGGTTCTCAAAATTTTCTTGTCACTGCTACGTGACCTGTGCCTAACTATTGCATAGTATAACTCTATTGCTCTGAAAACTAATGCATTTGTTTTCTTAACAGGCTTTTTTCCAGCTGTCATCACTAACATTCTACACTGTCTCAAAATCAGTGACAAACCTCCTGCAAAATGAGATGTTATTTTTACAGATGACCAGAAGTAGTATATGAAAAAGTATCCACTCGACTGTGCTATTGGAACATCCTTTACATAGTATCTGAGCACAGATTTCACCAGCAGTAACTGTGGCTGTATGCATTCAGCACTTCTAAAGTCAGATGAGGCATTCCATCTGAAACCCAGCAGCACACAACAATTAGTCATTATTTAAGCCGGGCTGAAATGGTTATGGAAGATGCCATAGAAATTCTGAAGCAAAGACGGAACACTGCCTGAACCACTGGGTTTTTAAGGCAAAACATGGACATGGGGTTTAGGCCCTCATTACAAAGTAAAAATCCAACCTTAAGACATTTCCCTGACAGTCCTACAACCCAGTTCAAAATTCAGCTAATAGAAAAGCTTAACACACCTTATATGAATTTAGGAACTATTTGATAACTCAGTAAAAACTTTGAAGAGTTCTTACCTCATCATGTGATTCACATAGGCTTTGCTACAGCTAGTGTTGTATCTGCATAAGCTACAGTGGACGTAAGCAGGAAAATGGCTTGCAAAATCTTTTATTTCTGAGTAACACTCAATACATTTGTGAGCTCCCAAACGATACCTAACAGTAATATGAAAAAGTTAATAGTTAATATAAACCCTTTAAGACAAGATAACTATTACTAACTTTTTGCTTTAAATCAGTAGCAAGCCTGCCTACATTAGGGGAAAAAATGAAGAACTTAAAAACGCATCACTTAAATACTTATTATTAATGAGTTATGTTAGCCCACATGAAGAAAACTTTGTTTTTTCTTGAATTATACTGTCATTATGACCTTAATAAAAGAGTGAAAGTTAATGTAAGCATCTGCTATTGGCCACTACTGGAAAAAAGATACTGCAGTAGATGAGCACCTCCAACTTCAGCTGCAGCTGTTGTCTCTGTGTACTTGAGAAACATTTCAAATAAATGCTTCATCCACCAGAACACACAGAAAAAAACCTTTGGCTTTCCTGTCACCCCTGATATTCCCCATGAGCTTTGAAATATCCACAAAGCAAGAATGCAATCCTGCTCTCCCCCAATTCTGCTGGCAGTGTTTGGATGTCTCAGCTACACACTGGGAGCATTAGCACCTTATTGGAAGGGAGACAGATACAATCTTTGACAAAGAAAACTGCTAACTCAGCCAATGACATTACGTTCCAGTCGATAAAAAACCTATTAAATTATTAATATAAGGATAGCAAACCCCAGGCAAATTGTAAGTAAACATAAGGACAGCATTCTCCCAACAGCCTGCTTTTACTTTCTCGATTTTGATTTGGTAGCTCCCAAATTAAGGTATCTGCTAGGACAGACAAGACTTAACCTTTTAAATAGCAGATTCAAATAAAACCCTTAAAAAAATGGAAGGAGGAAAAGACTTTTCCCTCCATAAGAAAACTTGCAGAGAACACCCAGGCAGACGTATTTCCCTCCACAGGTCAATTTTAAACATAAATCTGCCTAATGAGCCAGTATTTCAAGAGTCTGTGGCTCTATGCAGAGAAAAATTCTAAGTTTGCACGTAAGAGTTTCCAGAACATCAGTTCTTCCATCATAAAGTACTCTACCACCACCAAAACTGGTGAATGAAGATACAGAACTAGAATCACAGTACCAGTATTTGAAAAGCTTATGTGAGCGATTTTTCTGCAAAATGGCAATGACAAATCTTCTATATTGCAATATTAGAAGTTATTGAAAGATAATTAAATCATTATTTATATTCAAAGTATACTTAAAGATATGTTTAATACTCATATTTTACCTTAAATTATGCAATGCTGTATTTGTAACTTCTTTTTTTTTTTTGCTGTTGGTCCATGCATTTTGCTTCCTTGATGTAGTTGATTTTGATTTAGCTTTTGACTTATTTGTATTAGATTTGTTATGATTTTTAGTGGTTGTATTTTTAGCTTTAGGTGATAACTGAAACGTGGAAGTGCTCGTACTAACAGAAGATGTAGCTGATGATCCTGATTGAAGAGATCCAATAGATGCTCGAATAGTCACCTACGAGTATGAAATTTAAAAAAATTATTTAGATTTAAGATAAGTTCCCATTTCTATTTTTCTCAACGTTTAAGCCACTTTAGAACAAAAATTATAAGAAACACTCCTCAGTAAAGACTGCTTAGAGAAATACAAAAGAGTAAACCTAACCTCAACAGTCTACTGGATGCTTAAAAAGCTGTTTTGGTGGAAATTGCCATGACAAAACACACTGCTCTCTTCCCAGACCTGCAACTGGCTACATCCTGCTTTCTTAAAAAACCGTAGGTATGGAAAAGAAACAGAAGGGTCAGATCAATTAGCCTTACTAAGAATAGTATCAAACAGTCCTATCAGTGCCTGGATTTAACAAAAGCCCTGTGTCTTGTAGCCTCATGATTAGCCAGTTTACCTCCTTCCTTCCTATTTGCTCCACATCCTAGACCCCCCAAGGACTAAGGCTGGTTTCTGACCTCTCATCTGGCATTACTGCACTCCCTTCTCTTGCCCTTAAGTTCCATTTTTCCAGTTTTCACTTGCAGCATGACTCCAAATTATACCCCTTGCCCATAATCGTAGTTTAGAAGCACCTCACCTTCTAAGCCTGGTTCCAAACTCAGTCTCATCATCTACATTCTGTCCAGGTCTACTAATACCAAAATTATAACCTAATCTAAGCTTTTATTAGATCACGAAGACCCTGAAATCTTCAGAAAACTGAGGTATTGTCACAGACTAGAGCACCAGTGCTTTACGTTCTGCCAAACCACACAATCAACATCAACCTCAGTCATTTTTCCTTTCTGATTCCACAGCAAATGAACTGTGAAGAGATGATCAAAATGTGAATTTTCTTCTTTTCAACTGAAAGGACATATATCTTCATATTTCATTAAAAAAAACATTGGATAAAGTCCTTAAATCTACAGAAAAATCCTAGTCTAAGTGGTTCCTTCTCAAGAAATGGAAGAATGATTTAAGGATAGACAAAGTGTTCTGAGAGGACCCAAGTTTACTTCATAAACCACTTAAAAGAAATTGTGGGGATTTTTTTCCTCTTCAGATGCTAGAGCTAAAAAAACCTTGGTGAACTCAGTATTAAGCACATACTGTCTATGGAAAAGTAGGCTTTGTACTCTGTAAGATTTTTGCCACCACCTTCCACAGGTTGAAAATCTTCCACAAAAAGTGATGCAGACCCCTCTGACCAACTTCCAGACGATCTCCTTTTCTCTTAGCACAAGAAGGGGTAAATGAGAGGGGGCAAATTAACTAACAGTTCAAGAAAGCAGCAACACTGACTGAACTACACCTGAATGGAAGAATAGGGAGAGGAACACCAAAGATCACCAGAAAGAAAGCATAAACTATGCTTTGCAATTCTTGTAACAGGACTATTTTTTAGAGTTTTAGTTTTAGAGGTAGCAAAAACCCCCAAACCAAACAAAACTGTGCTGTGGAAAATAAAGGAGAAAAACACTTCTTTCTATTCCACTCTTTTCTCTACCAGTAATTACTTTTCCTTCATCTCCTCTATTTTTTCTGTATGAACACTTACCTTTGTTCCAGGAGGCAATCCTTCTAACTGTTTGGGTTTCCTAAATGTTCGGTGATGCTGAGTCTTGTGATCCATTTTTTCTTTGCATGTCAAAAATTGCAGTCTGCACTTAGTGCAACGATATATTCCTTTTTTCTTTCAAAAATGGAAGACAATCTATAGTAAGCATAATGTCATGACAAACAAAACTCCAGCCCTAGCTTGTTTCAAGCAATGGTCATCCAGTTTCTAAAACATGAACTGGACAAACTTGTAATTTCGTACAAAGCCAAGACAATGTGTAGGAATTAAAGAAAGAATATTTAAATACTTGAAAACGCAAGGCCGTGTCATTACTAAGGAGGATGAACCAGGTTACCAGTTACAAGAAGACACAGTACTTCATAATCTTTTTCTCTCCTTGAATTACTGAAAGGTTAGATAGCAACCTCACGAAAAGCAGATCACTACACCTTAATGAAGAAAACCAATAGCAGAGATATTCTTTCAAGTATATTCTGAAATTTTTTTTTTTAAACAGGGAGTTGCTGTCACACAGACACATGACAGTCTAGTAATACTCTTAAAGACTCTTCAAAAGAAGCAGTCACAATTCTACCATGTTTTATTAACTCTTCCTATCCAGTAACAGCCATACAAATCAATTACACCTTTTTTTCCCCCAGATTACATATATATCACATTTTTCTTGTGTTAAGAATTGAAAATATTTGTTTACCTGATGTCTCATGTAATGATGCATATATGGTGCTCCAATTTTAATTACTTTGAGGCAAAACGGGCATAGCAAGTGTTTCGTATTTTCATGAACTGTTCTAAAATGTGTTTCTACATCTGAAAAAGCTGAGGATCTGTAGTTGCATACCTAAAACAAAAAGGTTGACTTTCTTATTAAAAGTTTATTGACAGTAAAGACTGGGGGGTGTGTGTAATCTGAATACAAAATGGTCATTCTGAGATACCTGGCAAACATACGGCATTTCACCTGGCTTATGATTGTCCTTCATATGTTGCAAAAGAACTTGCTCTGTTTCAAAGGATAATTCGCAGATTTTACAAATTGCTAGAAAAAGTGAAAAATGAGAAAAGAAAAATTGGGGTCATAAGGAGATAAATGATAATATGTATGTATATATGTATAAAGGTAAAGCAATTTAACAATTATTCTACTCTTCAGAAGAAATTCCATGTACAATTTCAGGAAGCAATGAGTGCAAGGTCCTTAAATAACATGAATTCCTGAAGCTTTCAATTAAAAAACCAAAATGCTTCTTAAGTTTTTTTCCCCACGCACACTGCCCGAACATAAGCTGAATGAGCGGTAAGCTCCTATTTTAAATCTCAAGGTTACTGCTCTTAAAGTAAAATAGCTTTATTCTGAAGTTAAAAACCAGCAAAGTCAGAAAATATCTAAAAAATTTAGGTTACAAAAAAGTTCAGTGTGTTACAATCCAACTTACTAGATGACTCGTAAGGCGTGTGTGTACTTTCAATGTGGCACTGCAGCTGGAAGGGGGTGGGAAACTGCCGGTAACAGTGCTGGCAGGTGGTGTGGCTTTCCCAGCTTTCACTGCTCTGCTTCTCAAGCTCCAAGTGATGTTTCATGTGGTTCATAAACCTTTCAATGACAGCAAAAAGGTGAAAAAAATTGACATTTTAACATTCACTATATATGACATGTCACATGCAAGATGTAGAGAATTCTTTAGAAACTTTACTCTCCAATGACTTCTCAATTTACAAAAAAATATTAAAAAAAAACCCCAAAGTTAAAGCAGCTGACTATGCCAGAAATCATCTTTCAAAGCTTAACAAGAAATCTTGACTATTGTAAGGAACATGCAACATACCCAAAATATATTCTAAGACGAAGCAGTCTATTGCATTTTTCATGTTTGCTTAGACAATTCTTGCCTTGAAATAAAGGCAAATGAGCAAAGGCAACAACAACAAAACGTATCAGCTGTTCACACTTCACCACCACCAGTCTCAAAGCCACATTCTGAAACAAGTGTAACTTTAGCTCTGCTGAAAACTATTCAGTAGCAAGAACATATCTGCAACTAGGTCATTATAGCTTTATCTGAAAGCACCTCAAGTCCTCATGAAGGACAGTTATCAAAGAATGACACTGGGCAGCTGACAAGCAGAAGAGCACAAGAAGCTTGGTGGTACGTTACCACCTTTTCCCCATCAATACATCCACCTATCTGTAGTAGGGACCTATGCTGGGTGAGAAGCCTGGGGACCCATGACAACATTGGGCGGGTCAGAGTTACTGGTGGAACTACACAAGGACAGGTTAGCTGCACAACCCACTACTGTTAAACTTCCAAAACGGTTCTATTTTGAATGTGCTTCATTGCAGTACAGGCAGAGGAAACTAGGTCACGCTCACAAAAGGAATATAGTTCTCAAAGTGGTGACCTTGGAACTGGAAAAGACAAATGAGAAAGGAGAATAGTTTCCTGAGCTCAAGCTTCTAATATCATGCAGTTGCTTTAAAAGAAAGAAAAAAAAAAAAGAGACGACTTAACTGAAGATACCCAGGTACCCATGCAGAAGAAAGGAATTGACACCAGTACTGCATGTTATCTTAACAGAACATTATTTCAATGCTGTGTTCAACTATAGATCTTTTAAAGGAATAAGGGGACTACCCTGATTAATTACTTTGTGCTTTTCTGAACTAAGGTCCAGAGAACTTCCACTAAAAGTACAGAGGTGCTATGTATCTATTTTGTCCACTATAAATGGTTAAAGGTGTAAAATACACCTTGGAATAAAAATTCTGAAGTTACAGAACTATGGTATACCGCCACCAAGTTACAGCAAAAATCACTATCACTGAAAGGCAACTCTAGAGAAATTAAAAGAAAAAATGAAGTGCTCATTTTTAATGACTTGCTGTGGAACACACAGGCACCATAGCACCAATAGCATACAGTATAATGCTGAGTAGAAAACAGTGCCTGAAAAATAGTTTCTAAAATAAACGCAGTATCTTAATAAAGTATTCTTTCTGTGGACTACTTTTCATGCTACTGCAAGAAAGGCTTATTTGAAAAGTATTATGCATACAAAAACAAAAGAAAAACCTCTCGGACATATCAAACAGTTTACTGCTCTTAAGATAAATTGCAAGGGAAGAAATGCCATAATTAACAAGAACTATAAAATTGTGAGAGTAAACTCTTTTGAAGTCTAACAACATACAACATTTTCAAGCTGCTTAAGACAAATTACTGGCACTTCTACTCATACTTAATGATTAATAACAAATATAATGTTTGTGATTACATGAAACTTCTGTTTTGTGCAGTAATGTGGGTCTAATGTTAGCATAAACCTGTTAATTTTAACTTGCAGACTGTGCCCTTTGAAGAAATAGTCCATTTTTCAGTTTTACATTCTGCTACTTCAGCTTCCCTTGAAGAATGCATATAATAAAGTTCAATGACCTTAACTTCCAAAGAAACAATGACATGAACTTGTCTACCTATTAAAACAGCTTACTGAAGTTTTTTGCAGCATTTGGAAGTAAAATTATTCCATCAAAATAGCAGATGTTACATAAGTAAACCACCAACTATTAGTCATTGTGCATCCCTAAAGGGAATTAACACTCACATCTACTGATATCACCATCAATCCAGATGGCAAATTGTAAAATACTTTGTGTTGCCCTTTCTAACCCCAAAGTCCTACAACTGCTCTCCTGAAAACTCTACTGTTTATGTTAGACACTATTAAAATTCGTACTCTAATCTGTGAACACATTAAGTTATGGCCATACATGCATACTGAAATTTCTCTTCAGTCACCCAATATTATCAGTTTTCAAGAAAAAAAAAAAATTCTATTTGAGACACACAAATTTTTAATGCATGAAACTAAGTGCTGCAGGCTGTAGTGATTAACAAACAATTAAGGAAGGGAGTTCAAATACCTTATGTTATTTTTAAGAACTTTCAAACAACTGAAGCACTTAAATGTCGTATGAGTCTTCTGCTCCTGTTGTACTTGCTGGGTGTCACCTTCATGTTTCCCATAATAAAAGTCATTAACTAACATAATCAATTTTCCTTTCTCAGATTCAGCAGTCTTGCTTGTTGTGCTTGAACATTCTGTTTTGGCCATTCCCAGGAAAAAGTTATTTACCATATCTGGACAACAATACTGGATGGAAGGAGGGAGGAGAAGACACAGAGAGACACACAGGTATCAGTACCTCTTACCAAACTCCATCAATGACAACACCATTTCAAAAACTGAAGCCACTAACTAGAGTTAGATACAAAGACTAATTCTCCAGCACACCGACTTTATTCACATTCACATAAGGCTTTTGAACAATAACTGATCTTTAGGTAGTGTCTAGGCAATAAAGCACTACATATTATGAAAACTGAAAAGGGATTATTCTCATAGGTTCACATAAAATTAATTTAAGCTAGAAAAGCAGCTTTTATACAAGAATTTTGCTGACAAACATAATTTTACTGAGAACCTAATGGAAAGCTTTATCTTTTATTTCTTTGGAAAGGACATACGTTGAAACCTGCAAAAGTTCTTTCCAGCATTACTGAAAAAAATCAGAAATCCTAAGTCACAAAGCCCACACTGTTCAAGCTTCTTTATGTCAAAGTGTATATAAATGTTTAACCCAATAGCTATACCATGAAACTTAACGTTTAAAAAATATGAAACATTTCATACAGAAGATGCTATGAAGTTTCCAATAGTGAACAAAATCAGAATGTTTCAGAGGACAGGTATCTTTCTCCTGCTGAATAGTGGCTTTTATTGTGCAGGACTACTTTCTATTTTAATTTTAAAATTGATTAAATAATACTAAGTAAAACCACTTCAATGATCTTTCTATTCAGTTGATGTACTCAGTGCAAAAACTATTCTTTACAATTAATGACTAAAGATAAAACCCTTGATTTTCTTCCACTCTTACTTGTTTCTTAATTGCGATTTGAAGCTCAAGAGGACAGCAGCTACCATTTAGGGTACGACAAGCCCAGTAAATCAGAATGATCTGAGTTAACAGTAACTCCGAGCCTCACAGATTTCTATTACATCATAGTCTGTATTCCTTTATGCACAGGTTATTCACATGGTACACAGAATGGAAAACCATTTCTCTGCCCTCAGAACTGGAATACACATGCCTGAGAACTGTATGAATCTTTGCCAAATATTAATAAATATTTTCCAGGAAATAATGTTTCCAGATGTTTCATAATGTTTCCAGGTAGTTTCATAAGCAGACTAAGCAATGCTTGGTTTCTGAAAGCTTTTGTTTCTCACAGTGTTCAGATATGAGCCACCAATTAAGTTTTCCCCCTCAGCTTAACTTTTTTTAGCTATGAAGTGATATATTAAGATTAAAAGGTAAGTTTACCCTGTCATCTTTGTCTCAGTAGATATCTAACACAGATGTGGGTCAACCAGCTGCCTATTATTATAGGCACTTACCTTCATTAAATTCACCTGAATCTGGCCAATGGTTCAGTAAGTCACAGCTGTAGCAGAGAGAAATCATACAGACAGCAAATATGCCTCAACTCATTGGAAAATACGGCAAAACAGTGGCAAGATTAAGAGCTCTCCTACTCCATTCATCCTCTCCACGACTACAAGACATGGAGCATTTAGGCTCTGGTTGATCATAGCCAGAAGCCAGACTGCCTTGACTATCTTCACATCAAAACACGGCACTTTCATAACCAAACAGAAGCCCACATACATAAGTCTCTTACAACGTTCACCAGCCCTGAAATATCTTACCTTCATATGATTTTTTAGAGGATCCATAAGATTGAAATGAATATTGCACTTTGGACAAGCTCGTGGAAACGGTCCTCCATTTTTAATGGTGCTTGATGCAACATTTGTGCCTGTAAAATTTAAAGTATATTAAGACTCATAATACTCAATTTATTATTTTTCTAGCAAAATATGCAATTTCGAATGAAAACTATTATTACAAATGGTGTAGTAACCATAAGCAAGGTTTTACAACTATCTTAACTACCCTTCCTTTTTTCCAAACTGAGTTTGAGTTTGTTCTTTTTGATATAGACCTATAAACCACTTTTACAAAATCTTCATAAGGAAAAAATGGGAGGGAGTGAAGGTAGCACGATAGAGGCAAAGTATTAAATTCTCTGCACCACCACCCCACCACCCCCCAGACAGAATGGATTTTTAATGTTTTTGTTTTAAGAACTTTAATTCTCAAATGAACATGTAAAACTTGTTTTATGCCATGACCTGATCATCACCACAATAGGGTTCAGATAACTGGGTTTGGGAGGGAATTTCACCATCTGGTTCTCAACGATGAGAGTATTTTTCTCTGGACAGTGGTTGGAACCTAGGCCTATTCAGATGCATCATTCCTGTTGAGCAAAGGTGTCTTTGGAGAACCTAGAGAATAAATCCTCTAAATAATTACTCCCAGTAATAAAAGGAAATACTATTTCTCTTATCAACATAAAATGATTAATACCTTCTGAGCAAAAATAAAAAAGTTTTGCATTAGCTTAAACTTTAATGAATAAACCCAGGCTTCCGGTTTTCTCCAAACTGACAAAAAACATCAGAGCGAGAGCTACTTTTCCAGATGAAGTTCTCTTGCATTCTCAAGTCATTCACAGATCTGGAGGACTCCATGCTGAGTAAGTAGTTTAGAAGAAGAGGTTAAACAAAGGAAGAGTTTTAAGTAACATCTCAACTGTAGAGTCAACCGTACTCTGCCAGGGCTATGAAAAAATGTAATAAAAATAAACACACAAATACATCCACCTTATAACAAGGGAATGAGTAAGTGTATGACTTAAGAGATGACCATGCAACAGCGTTATACATTTTTTCACAAAAATAATCTTGCATAGTCCCTGAGGTAGACATGAATCGAACTGGTTTTCCTTGAAGATAACAGCATTGCTAAGAATGGTAATTAAGCAGCAAGTCCTTCACATGAGTGGATGGCCATGCAAGAGGTGTACTGCAAAGCAGTGCTGCGAGTCTTCACCATTAGAGTTTGTACAACGCTTTGACGTGTCGCAGCTCAGTGCAAGCTGAGCTGGAAGAAAACAGGTTCTGCAGCAAGATCGCATGTTCTGCAGTGCTTCAGTGCTGGATTCTGTGACAGATTAGAAATTGCTCTGCTAGTATGGGATGGCTTAGAGACAAACTCATAAATTTCTCAGTGAATATGATCTAATTCTTTGTTACTGCATTTAGTGAGAACCTCCAGTTATCGTCTGTATATTATAGGCTGCAGCACAGTATCTGTTTTACCCAACACATGGTGGAGGAAAATAGAAAATATTTTTGCTGCAATAGTCCACATTATAGCCACTTCCTTCTAGTTGCTGGGGAAGAGTCTGAGAGCAAACCAGCTGCAAACAAGACATGCAAAAAATCCAGATATGAAATGATTCCAGACAACAGAATCACACTGTAGGTAACTCCTCATTTTAACATTAGAGGAGAGAGTAAGTGGTTGGAAATATCTCAAACTCCAGAATAAATCCTCATCTATTACAATAAGCTGGAAAGCACCTTTAAGCTCAGGAGGAAAATGCACCCAATTATTAATACACTGAAACAGCTAGACTACCTCTCTTCTTGTAGGGAGGGAAAGGTCTTTCCAGGAACATCCTCTCTTTGAAACTTAAATCCCCCTCCTCCCTTCCCACTACCATTTTCAGCTCTGTCAAAAATACTGCTGCAAAAGAAAGGGGGGAACTGCAAAACACACTTTGCAATAGTCGAATTACAGAGTCACAGAATAATTTAGATTGGACCTGTGGAGGTGTTTCTGTCCAACCTCCCACTCAAAGCAAGTCCAGTCTTATCAGGATGCTCAGAGCCATGTCCAGTCAACTTCTGAATATCTCCAAAGATAGAGATTTCACAGTCAAAGTCCTTGCTGCCTTGCCTGACATTCCTACAATGTCAGGGTTTTTTTCTTCCTTTTATCTAATCAGAATTAGTTGATAGATTCAGCAGTCACAGGACTTTCTCAATCCTGATTTTCATATTGGTTGTTTTTTAAAGTTTAAACTCTCTATTCAGTTCTTTGTCATAGAAAATCTGAAGAGTATGAGGTCAGGGGCATTTATTTTGATCATCTGTCTTCACAGGCACTAAATCTTTGCTTTACATAATTCAAACATACCTACAGAACAATAAAGGTGTAAAATTTGAATAGGCAATAACCTTGGGTGTATTAGTTTGTAAAGGTATGTAAATCCTTGCATAGAAAGGTTTTTCTTATTTTAAGGCATAAAAACAGAGCTACTTATTTACACTGCCTTAAGCATTAATAATACCCATCAACTCAACATTACAAGAGTGCTAGCGTTTTCCATGAAACAGATGCATGGACTGACAGCTAGGCCATTGGATCTACCCTACCTTTTGAAGATACATTTTGTGATGGTGTTACTGTTGGAGAGTTAACTGTAGGTGAAACATCTGAATTGCTTCCAGCACCAACCTCATTAGACTTGGCCTTTTTTGGAGTTACAGTGTTGCCTTCAGAAGTAGCAGGACGCTTAGATACAAAAACACTCTCATTCAGACCTACAGTGGTTTAAATTAAAGAACCTCAGTTTTTTTCCACAGTATATTATGAACACATTAGCGATGCCGATACTTTAGAGGATGGACATAAAGCAGTTAAGATTTCCCTAAAATAAGCCATACAGAAGTTAAGAAAACAATATCCAACTCAGACTGAATATTCTAAGGCCAGTGGAGGAGGAAAGGGTAAATGCAAAAAGATACATCCCTGAAACCCAGTAAATAATACTGTGACCACCTGAACTTGGCCTACTTTTCACATCTTGACCCATACTAATCTGAGACAAGGTGAGTTCACAGTAACAAAGTTGAGCTGAGCAGCTGGTTTCTGCAATGCCCACTATTTGGAACGACCTCTGACCTTCTGATGAAAGGCATCTCTCTTTTTTCTGGTCCTATTTTAGCTTGTTATTTAACTCTGTAAAACATTTGAGACCAGTTTGTATGCAAAATGAAAACAGTGTTGTAACTTCTAATGAGCAATCACAGCACACCTATTTGCTGTCTTTTGAAAGAACAGTTGATTCACTTACTGTTTGCAGTATTTCTTCTAAAAAAAATAACATCACTAAAAAACAACTTGCAAACTCAGGTTTGGTGCCTGATTAACATGCCCATCAATACCTGACTCCATCTTGTCCTTAAAGCCATGGCTCTGTTACTGTAAGATTACCCCTGATGATGTAATCTCAATGCAGAGATCAGCCCTCAAGCAGGCCTGAGAAAGCACAGCTACATACCAAGAAATCTGAAATGCCAGCACAAGCCTTGTAAATCTCTCCCAATCAGACTGCAAACAGCCTTAAGACTATCATGAACTATGACAGGGACCAGACTTTAGTTCCAGACATGATGATCTGAACCAAGGACACTGTCTACTTCCTTCCCAAAGGTGGAGCTGCTCCAGTAATTTCTTTGGGTGTAATAAGAAACTGAATTAGTATCTTTAAAAGTCTTCTCACCAAGCAGAGATAATTTGTGTCACAAAATTAGTCAAACTTCTTCCGAGAAGAAACAAAACAACCCTCTCCCACCCTCAAGTTGTGTTTGCTCAGTGGTAGCTATCTACACTTAGCCAACAGTCTGGATCGTCTCCCCATTCCATCCAGAGAGGCAAAGACTCCCAGCAGGGAATGCTGATATTTGAGCATGCAGAAGCATTTTCCACACTATGCCTGATATACACGAAAATGTAATTCACTTGCTATACACGTATTTAATCACTCTAACGTTCTCCTTTGTAGCACACCTTTTCTTCTTTCTGACATAAACATACTAAACTGAAATGCATTGTTTCCCTAAGGTAATTAACCCATTCACAAAATAAACAGGCTATGCATTACATACTACTGCTTCCTAGGTTTTTAAAAATTTATTTATTTATACTTGCACTGTTTGGTATATGAGCTGGTTACACTGACATGCATCTTGATCAGCAAAGGCTTCCATGCAGCTGGCATGACTTTAGCATTCGTCTGTATCACTGAGGCTATTTGAGCATCAGGTCATCAACCTACAGTAAGAACTGCTGCCATGTATTTAATTATGTGTAGTTGTGTAATGAGGGAGAGGGAAAAAACAGAAGGTCTTGTATTTTACTATAGAAAACCTGATTTGGAAAAAACTATTTTTACATGTTAACAAAATTGGTAATAATTTCAATTAAAGAAAGGTTAACACATCTGACAAATCTGAAGAATGTTTCATGTATTTATGAAGGTAAGCATTCTTAACTCAGTTTATACAACTCTCATCTAATAAATTCCCTCTTTCAGAAGAATTACAATAATACTGAGAGAACATACATAGTTTTGCATTTGAATTATGTTGTTTGTCAATTAAAAAAAAAAATTAAGACTATTTTAAAAGACAATCAAACCAAGTATCATCTTGTCCAAGTGCCTCTCAGCTGGTGCATGGACAAGAATTCCTTGGATCATCCATGTTCCAGTCCTCTACTCAGCACACCACAGAGCTGAAACTGTCAGGGACTCAAGTGAGCAAAGAAGCTGCCAAACAATTCTCTGGTTTTCAGGCTGTTGAGGAGCCTGTTACCTGCATCCTATTAGTGAATACTTCTGTAAGTGGGTAAAGTTTGTGGAAGAATGATCTCAAAATACTCTCAGAAAGCAAGCCAGTTTCATGTACATCCCCCAGTGCTCATCCAACCTGCAGATAAGTTACTAATGCTGTTTAACTTAACACCACCTCCTGTTTAACAACCTAACAAAATGGTTGGTTAGTGTCCATTAGCAGCTTGTCATTTCCCTGCTTAGACCTCAGAAATAAATATTTATGCTATATTGAGCTAAAAAGTGTCTTTAATGATCCATGTACAGATGTTAAACAGTCGTGCAGAGTACCACAGGCCAGTTCTCAAAAGGATTCTGTTTTTAACTAGAGTATTCCAGACTGTCTTGTGGCCACAGTGCTCCGTATGAATTAGAGGAAGCACAGCACCAACACAGGCATGTAGGCATCAGCACAAACAAACATGAACATAAGCACATTATGTGGCCTCACTGTGCAAGCCAAACTACAGAATATGCAAACATTTCCTTCTAGTGAAGTGAAATGTATCTTAAATTTGCCTCCTGTGTCATAAAGATAGTTGTGTTATAACCCACAATAATAAACCTGTTCTTTAAATTTCTAAATTCTATTGACACCCTACAGAAATAAACATAGACTAAGTATGCTATATTTAAGGCACTTTGAATTACAATCCTTGATGCTTTTAATTTTTCTCAAGAACAGACTAACACAAGTAATTTCTACATAATCAAGCAGGTCTCCTAAATTAACAAGAAAACTCCAACCCACAAACCACAAGGGCTGAAATACTGAACCACTTGCAAGAAATAAAACCTTTGCTTACTTTACAAAAAGCTATTTAACCCAGTAAAACAAGAACAAGATCACAGAATAGTTGGACACATGCAAGGAAAGGTACTACCAAACCTTCATTAATAAGTATCTGGAGTGAATGTCTAAATTAGAGATGCAAAATCATCACATCAAGCAGAATAAACTAGCAATCACTCTGTTCTACATAACTTGTTAGTATGACCAGTTAGGCCATTCACTGACATAACCTGTTACCTGATGGAAGAATCAGAAGTGATTGTCATCTGTAACTTATAGACTGAATAACAGAATTGTGGTCAGTTATTACAGAAGCACAATCCTTCACAAAAGAGAAGGAAAGTTGCAAGTTGTAGCCTGTTTAAGACTGAATACACTGCATGCTTCAAACCTACTTCACCTGCCATGACATAAAATGGGCACTTTTTGTTTAAGTAGGTTAAATAGTTCCTGCTGAAACACAATTTAGCTAGCTGGAAAAAAATGTCTGGGTTGTCAAACTACATATTCTTTCCCTTCCCCTCCTTTTCAGACAGAATCCTTTTGAACCCATCTACTCCAAGCCCTATATAGAGCAGTCAGGAAACCAAGATCATCATCACAGGGAATCTACTCAGCAGACCCAGAGTTCCTCTGGTACTGTTCACAGCCCCTCTTGCTTACAGCCATTCTATTCATGCTAGCCAAAGAGCGCTGGATATACTGAAAATGAGCCTTTATCTGTCAAAAAAAATTATGGCGGATCTGGCAATACTTTTTCCCATCTAGATGAGCACTGTAAGACGACATCAGTGGATACTGCAGTCAAGTCTAATGCACTGAAAAGCAAAGTCTGACAACACAAGGCTCCAAAGTTTATTTCATTAAACATTATACAGTTTTATGTATAGGGGGAAGAAAAAAGTAGCTATACTATGCTCTAGAAATCCTATTTAAAGTTATAAGCCGAAGATCTGCACTACAGTTAAACAACATTAGGCTGTTTCTTTCTCTTATCAACTACTACAGTTATACCCACCTGTTACATTCACTGCTGGCCCAGTCTGGTACTGTGGAACTCCAGAGTTCTGTCTCACACCAAACAGTATACCAGATGTATTATCTGGTGCAGCTGGTGGAGAATCCATAATATAATCCTAATAAGATATTTTCAAGAGGGAAAAGAAATTTGAGGTTTAACATTTTTTAATTGCAGGCTTCAAAGGGTTTATTTTAAAAACATATGATTGCTTAAAAGTACTCATAAGTACTCAGCTATAAATCAAGTTAATTACAATCTCCCCAAAATAGCTTCTTTTGACATTTTAATAAGTTTGCAACTCTCATCAGTGGTTAATTTATTCATAGCTGTGTATCAGAATAGTAAAAACAACCATAAGACTTGGGAAAGTCCATTTTATGAAATATTACTAAACTGTTTGAATGGCTAATTGTAACTGGTTTTGTTCAAAGTCTAATCATGTTTCAAGTTCTACTTGAATTGGTTTTCAAAAAACTTAATACTTTGTTCCTCCAACCCAAACTCGGGCATTTTCCCGTTACTCCTGTGCAAGCTAGCTGCATTTTAAGAGATCAGAAAACAGAACTCAGAAGTAGCACAAACATGCAGCAAGCAGAAGCTTCTGAAAGCAAGATGATACTATTAAACTCTACCAAGTGGTGAAGCTTTAATGAAAGTAAAACTGTATCTACAGCATGTTGGCTGGGAATGGCACTCATGAAATCACTAAGGGTTTTTTTTTCTTTTATGTAATTTCATAAGGACTTCTGGAAATAATATAATCAAACCTTCTTTTCAAAGCACAGCTAACCTGAAAGTTGGTTCATGTTTCTTGGCACCCTATTACATTAAGTTTTGAGCATCTCCCAGTACAGGTATCCTCTTACCCTTCAGTATAAAAGGTTTGTCCTTTAGTACTACATTTATTCTTAAAAATTAATTCACATTGCTTGGCTCCAACACTGAAAACTCTTTAAACACCTCCACTGACCACTCAATAGATAACATTTGGAGGGAAAAGAAACATGAAATTTAGTTCTCTGCACAGATATGCAAGGTTGGGGGGCAAGGTAGAAGAAACACACTTTCCAAGATCCATCAATACTGCTCACATCTTAACAGGCCATTCATCCTAAAGCAAACAATCTGAAACATGAAATATTTTCAGCAATAGCAATAAGGAGTTAAAAAAAGCCCTATGATAGAGTTAGGTTTAATTTCAATATTAAGGTATGAATGGCAAAACACGGCCACTCGATCTTTCTACTTTGAAATAATTCAGTTACACTTCAAGCTGTATTGAAACAAAAAACTTGGCAAAAGTAGCTCCATTTTCCTAAAAAGGTTAAAAACCCTGCCCAATACACATACACAGACTGTTATCAGCATATCCATGAAACAAAGGCCAAAATACTTTCTGCTGTAAAGATCAATCTCACAAAATGCTTCCCATTCACAATTGTGCTACTTAATTGAAAATATCCCTGTGGAAGTTACCACATTTTTAACTACCACCATGTTGACTAAACTTGAAGGAAAGAAGTGTAAAGTAAACAAGTACACATAGCTGTAGGATAATCTATTTCAGGACTCCTAAGTACCATGAAAGATTTGAACAGAAAAGACAATGCCTCTCCCCATCCTGCCTTTTTGTTGTCGGTATCTTAAAGGAAGACCCTGACCTTAACGATAATGAAGAACCATTCTTTCTTCTGGTGGGTGACCAAACCCAGTCTAACCAAGTTAAACAGAAATGTTCAAGAGTAGTTGTGGGAATCGTTACTAAATTTCTCTGCTCTATTTGCTGTAAGGGCTAGATGAGCTGCAGTCACCAGAGCAGGTGGTACTGTAGCCGCAAGGGCTTCAGACCAGCCAGTGAAATTATAAGCAAAGCAGCTTAGCCTGCAAACCCCACTTTCACACACAACTAGTGCTTAGATGGGAAGCCTGTGGTAGCTCTTAGTGTGAATGACTACACACACCACCTACATCTAAATACAACAGCTACACACTAAATCTGCTTCCCTGACTACTCTCTGCTTTGTCTGATTTTACACGCTGCTAACATTTTGGCTTTCTTCAAAATAATAGCCTGGGTATTTTGATGGCAGGTGTACATCTCCCTAGTATATACTAAACATATCTAGCAAGCAAAAAAGTAAAGAGAGACATCCTGGAAACTCAAAGTCTCATAATTTTCAAAATACACTTTTCTGCTTACTCTTTTCATGTGATTTGGCTCTGTCATTTTACATACAGAAAAAACCAATATCTTCCCAAGCTTTAGCAAGCAAAACCTTTTTAAAGAAAAAACCAAAAAGTTTGACTACATCAATGAAAAAAAATATGAAACACGTACAGGTGCTCTCACACACAGAAAGGCAAAACCCAACACCTTTATAAATGAAGTTCCTACAGCTCAAGTGAAGAAAAATAATCCACCACCACTCTTAGTTTTCCAAGAGATTAGTGAAAATACTGGGTTCATACTGTGCATCCTAAATTTCCTAACTGTGGAAACCAACATGATAATTGGTAACCAAATCTCCACACAAAAATTACAATGCATGGTATCAGACCTTTGCTCTCCCAAAATTAACTATGAACAACTGGAACCTGAATCACACTCAGGTTAAGGAAAGTGCCTATTAAGTAGGGCAAAGATACAGACAGAACTGCCTGGGGCTTATTGGAGAAGACTCTGAATTATAGAAAAGCACTGAATTATAGAAAATCTTTACTGCTGACAACAGATTTTTCTTAAAGAGCCCTATGCTGTCATATGCAACAGCTGTAGGCCTGACTTATTTAGAATCACTGTAAACAGCATGACTGAAGCCAAATTCAACTCAATTTCTGGAACTGCATTAACGTAGTGCAGTAACAACACAAAAACTAGACTTTTACAGGAAGTCAGTGAAACAAGCCTGAGATTTGAAAGTATTTCAGTGATAAAGATGGAATACCAAACATTGACAAAAGGTAAATTACAGACCTACATGTAATGAAATTGAGGAAATATGTGGTTCAACCCAGTTGGTGATCAAAAGTAATCAGTTCCCACAAAAAAAAAAAACTCTGACATGCTGAGATTAAAAAATATTGCACCATATTGAGAATGCAAAAGCACTCAGAGGGATGTTCAGCTAAAAAGGGGTCCTGCCACAGTGTCTGGTCATACCTCAGTCATCTTCACATCATTATATTTTCATTTCAAAGCTAAGTTTCAACATCTGGAAGCTGAAGATCCAAACATCTAACACTTCCCAAAAAAATTCATGTGAAGTCCATGCCATTTAGGAAGAATCAAGTTGGGGAAGAAACAGAAAATGTGTGAACAAAAATGTCACAGAAAGCCCAAGGCAGAAAATCATCAACATAAAACAGTGGCTCCAAAGTGAGATAAAGACTAGGTAAAGGGGGGTTAAAAAAAGAAATCTAAGGGGCTCTTAAATGATAATTCAAACCAAGGACATGAACCAAAATACAGGTAGTATGCATATCACACCAAGAACAGCAAATGACAATGTGGCAGGAGTGATGTTAAGTATCACAGAACTTTGCCCAAGAATCTGAACTAGAGTATCTCTCTAAAAAAAAAAAAAGCACACCAAACAAGCCTCCTTCCCCATAAAAAGATGCAACATAATCAAGCGGCAGTAACAATACAAAAAACAAGATGACAAATTATTCTAGATAAGGCTGAAATGGGAAATACAATTCTGTAATTTCTATAAAGTTAAGTTAAAGAGATGGAAGATTCACTTTCAGCATGTCTTAACCAAGGAAAAAACCCAGAAAAATCTTCCTAAAAATATTCAAGTTTCTTAACATCCAAAAAATAGGATGTTACATTTAGGATAACATCAAAAAGTTAAGAGCTCTCTACTCTGTTGGAAGAAGAATAACCTGCAGATTTTGACAAAGTGAGACTATAAAACTTAAGTCTCATTTGTGACATTCCTGTTGAAAGTAAACTCTTATGAATGAAAAGAAACTCTCACAAAAAGAAGTGCTGTGTAAATAGAGTCTTTAAAGCAAATAAGTTACATCAAGCTTACATACACGTTTTGGAGAATTTCAGTTTTCCTAGGTTTGTCTACTCTGAAGTTTTCTAATAAAAACAAGGCAGAGGCTGCTAGCAGCTTTATCTATTAGAAAAAAACCCATGAGCATGTATGTGTGAGGGAAGAGGGTTACTTTTGCAGTAAAGATTCTGCAAGACATCCTAGCACTCCTCTGAAGGATTTAATAAAGCATACTATGTCATAAGGAAACATTTATAAAAATAAAATTCACAGACTTGAAGTATGTGTACACATCATGTGAAGTAGCAGACCTTTTTCTATGAATCTGTCCTGCTTTATAAAGACAGACTTAAGAGGACTGCAGAGGCAAGGTGGATATCCTACTGATAGCTGGATATCAGTTCAGTTGCCATTTAGGAAGAATCAACTGCATCATTTCAATTGTATCATTTTTTAGGCCTTAAGTACAGTGACAGACTGATTTAGCTAACCTGCTTCACTAGATATGTCCACAATTTTCTCTCTGAAAACTATCAATCAATTGCTGAACACTCAAAACTGGCAAGCATGAATTCTTTCCTGATGAATCTGCCAGAGATTCAGCTACCCAGCTGATAGGCAATGACTACATTACATTGTTTTTCTTAAAAACCAACATCTCATCAGCAATGATTTAGCCACAAGTCTTAAGAACATCCAGTTCTCATGCTTTAATGGCCTTACTAACTACGCTAATTCAGACTGATCGCCCTGTTCAGCGAATGCAGAATACATAAGGCTGCACGATTTTTATTTATACCAAAAAACTGACAGCTGGGTTAACCACAGGTGTGTATATGTGCATGGACAGTGGAGATAGTGCCTACTGTCAGGTTGCATTTTAACCTGACAGTGGAAGCTAATATTATAGGCACAGCGTCTAAACAGTTTCAGCTTTAAATTATTTTCAATCAAGGTATCACATCACAGTTTACCTCATACAAATATGCAACGTTAATCTTCATTCTTTCTCTCACACAAAATTCCAACGGCTAAGGCAAGAAAAACACTAACATGAGTCCCTGAAGAACCCCATTCTGAGGTTCTGTGGCAATCCAGGTATGTATGATATACAATCCATGTGCATAATTCCCTTGGGCTTTTCAAACAAAACAAGTATACTGCCAAATTGCTTCATCTACTGACCCTGCAATTTTTGATTGCTTAAGTCATCCTTACCATACTGTTTTGCTACAACTGCCACTTGAACCAAAAAAGCAAAAAAACCCATACGAGCTACCACCACAGCATTCTCTTAAGAAGCAAAGATCCCAAGATAGGCACTGTAAAAATCAGGTGGGAAAACCAGTTACTTTAAACACCAAATGCAAGCTATTTAAAAATTAAATTAATTTATCAATATGGAGCAGAGCAATCTGCAAAATTTAGAGAATGAGAATTTCTACCATTTCTCCACACACCAAAATAACCTAAACAGTACTGATTTCTCTTATGCCCAAGATTTTAATTTAATGTAATTCCGATGTTGCTAAAGCTATCATCTTTGACTCTTTCAAATCAGCATTTTCAAATATATATTTTAGTTCACCAGTGCAAGGTTATAGTCCTAGAGTCTTTACTTCTTACATAATGATGTAAAGTCTATAATCTAGTCCAGGTCTTCAAATTACTAGACTGAGTATTGTATTCATTAATGTATTCAAAAGTAATTGTACATGAGTATTTTACAATTTAAGGGAATAAAAGTTTACCTGATTGAGTATTACAGGCTGTGCTGTTACAGTAGTCACCGGCCTGGAGACAGGCTGAGCCACTACAGGGACCGTGGCATTTCGTGACGCTGGCTGTGTCGTCACCGGAATGGTTACAGGTCTGCTAACGGGCTGGGATACTCCAGAACTTGCCCCAGGCATCTGCTGTGTTGACAAAGATCCAGCAAGTGGTCTCTGCAGCGTTGGTGAAGTTCCTGAAACATTCACTGGTATAGACAATGGCTGAACTGCTACCGAGCTAGTTGTAGGTCTGGGTACAGACTGAAAGACTGATGGAACAGGCATGGCACCGGGGCTGGAGGCAGGTGTCACGTAATGGTGGCTGTCAGGCTTGAATGTAGTAACTGTACCTGTTGCAAAGGATTCCAAAGTTATCTTTATATAATTTTGCAGTCAAATGTTTCATAAGTGTTGTGGATGTTTTTAAATACCATATTAGGACAATAAAGTACCTCTACTGGGTGCACCATTCTGTATCCCCCTTCGTGATGAGCTGAGGTTGACTCTGTTCAATATATCTGTCAAAAGTTACATTTATCTTAATTGCAGTTAAATTAATAGCTTAATTGATTTTCAAATTAAAATTAGCATTCATATCCACTAATTAAGCCAATTAGGATTTGAGTTAGAATATTATTTCTAAAATAAATACCTGGCAAAACAAAGTGTAATTTGTCCAAATTAAGATATGTTCTTCTATTCCTTTTCTCTTAGGTCAAGCTAATCTCAGTTTTTATTTTCTTGGAGAGAGGTTAACACACAAATAAGAGTGCAAACAAAAAAAAGAACATTTCATAAATATTTAGCTTTGCTGATTATAACGCATTTATTCACTTCTGGTTTTCATATAAATAGTAAGTTCCCTAAGTACTAGAACTGTTCTACACTAAGGGAAGCATTTTCTCTAAACCAATAACAGACAATTTGTATATTACAGGAAAATACAGCACTTGTTTTTAGACTTCACGATCTGTTTTCCAACGTGAAAGAAAAATCAACACACCAGCAATCAAAGGAGTTATATTGGAACTTCATCACAAGAGGACTGATCTTCTTACATATCCTACACGGTAGTCTAAGACCAGAGTTCTAGCTCATCAGAAACACAAGGAATTTCTTAAATTTGATGTTTACTCCCTAACTAATGCCACAAATATTCCCCAGCTTTTTATGCCTTAGTCTGGGGTTTCTGATCATTCCAGAATGTTACAAAAATATTCATCAAATCAAAATATTTTTCTACTGCCAGGTTCTCAGTTCCATTAGTACTGCTGTCAAGTTTCTTGCTCTGACATGTGAAAATATGCATATGAGATGAGACTGATCCTCCAATACCTAACCAAGAAGGTTTAAAGCACCTTCTCAAACCAGGCTCAAATTACAGCAGGATCTCAAACAGTAGGTCTTAAGAGCATCTACACAATGTGTTTAACAACCTTAAGGCTGTTTCCACCAGCAATGGCTCATTAGTATACACTACCTGGGTTGATAAATAAATCTAACAGCAATGGAGCTCAGATGATCACAGCTTTCAACCTGTCACATGCATTTAGATCACACTAATAAAAAAGCAGCTGCAACCAACAGATCCAAACAGGTTCACATTTTTGTAAGATGTGATGAAATTTTGTTCTGTAATAGTAATACTATTTGTTTTTACTTCAACACAACACTATGAGGAAGGATTAACTTAATTCAGGATTTAGCTGAACACATACTTTTTTGTATTTGTTAATAAATCTATATCTCACATTAGAATTCTAGAGTAAAATGAAACTAAAGCTGCCTTCATCTACCTACAAAAAAAACCTATTACAAATTATGTCTCACAAAGCATAATCAGCTTCAGACAGTCTGATGCACATACAATTCACATCCTAAAATCCAAAAGTAGATATTACTGTTTTTAAAAAGAACATTTCAGGAAGTCAGTGATTTGACATTATAACCTAGATCTACAATTTACAGGACTCGATCAATTCATCATAGACTTGATGTGCCCTTTCCTCTCCCCCATGCAAGTGTTACTTGTCCTATTTAGGTAAAACAGCACTGAAGTATAAGAAAGTTAACATGCAGAACAACATTTTAAAGTAGCAACAAGTTACAGGTTTGTATAATGATGAAAAAGGAAGCAAGAAAAATGAGCAGGAATTGTGGGAAAAATGAGCAGTTGCAGGAAATGGTAAAGGGAACAAAGTGTGAATTACTTTTCATTCCAGTCAGACTAATCCTCCAGTACATCAGAAGACACACTTTATTATATATGACGCTATCCCAGCAGGTCAAAGTTGGGTTTTTAACTATTTCCTTCGAGTTTTCCACACCAGTCTGTATAAAAACTGATAACTGCATTGTCAGGAAAAGGTTAAAACAAATTGCTATGTATTGCAGAAAACATATCTTTCAGAAAAAATTAATAACTACACGTAAGTCTCCATTTGTCATCTGATCAGACAGGAATTTTCTCAGGTAAAAACTAAGCAGTGATAAGCAAAGTTGAGTTCACCGTGTCTTGCCTATCACCAATAACAAACTGAAGCCTGACTGCTGCCAGGCAGTACTACTTACAAGCCAGAGAAGAACTGAGGTCATTCTTCCATAGCTGTTTTGGATAGTGAAGTAGAAGATTATAAAGAGAAAAGTTGAGGAAAGGGAAGGAAAAGAGATAAAGTGAAAAGTTATACGATAAGTGATTTTATTTGTGTCAGGACTGAGTATGGACAGCACTAGAATAAGATGCATACATTTTAAGTCTCTACCTTTCACCAAAGTTCTTGAAGTTGCTGAATCGTATCAAAATTATAGCTTTCACCTGAACTACTTTATGACTACAAAAAGGTCTTGAGACTACGACTGCAATGAAACTTGGCATATTTGTTGTTCCAATGAATGCCTAGTGCCTCAACAGTTGTTCTATGCCATGACCTGCTACCAATGACCAACAGCAATCCAGAGGTCTCTGGACCTTCCAGAAAACAGTAAGGGTATTTTTCAGTCCTTCTAGAAGTTTGTAACTGCAGAAAACTTCTTAGAGTAATTTTAAAATACTCTACAAATTTTCAAGAGGATCTAGAATATTTTTTAAATATTCAAAAAGATTAACCCTTAAGAATTATTTTCAGGTGAGAGAACTTTAACATCAGTTTCAGTATTTCTTTAATATTTAAAACATAATGTTCCACTTTAAGCTAGTGTCAGAAGCAAGTAATAAAGTAAAACTGAGTTGAGATGCAAGATGAAAGTATTGTGAATTAAAATGACTGTACAGCTAATAAATGCTCCAAAGTCCACACAGCAGAGTATAACAGAGAGACTAGATTAACATTTTGTCTTGAGATTTTTCACTGCAAACTACACACCTTGAGAAAATGACTGGAGATCTTGGATACAAGCCTAGCAGAGATGAGGCAGAAGCTGAAAGCAGTAAACCTCACCAGGCAAAATCTTGTGTATTCAATAGCTGGAGAAACCCTAGGTCAAACCTCTTAACAAGTGACTACAAGATGGCCACAGACAGAAATCAAAAAGTTCCATTACTAGAATGAATTTAAGCAACAAAAATAATGTTCTCCTTTACTTACCTGCCAAAGCCCAAGGACAGGACAAACATGGAATCCTGACACATCTGCTGTCATCACAACCACCTAACCTCACTCCCTGCACTAGGAGAAAACTACAGAACTTCATGAAAAACACTCTTTATTTTACAGGGGATGAATGAATTAATAAGTCTCTTACTTAACAGAGCAGATTCTACTATTTTCACATTAACCACTTTTCCTGATTGAGCTTTTATTATAGACACTTAAGACAGTTACCTTGGTTTTGTCAGAATGATGTCCACCCATTCAGACTGTCCACCAACACGTGAAATGTGGGGTGGAGAAAAAAGAGGGACCGTAACATGAAGACTTCAATTCATGCACATTCATTCAGTAGGAAGACACTTCTAAGTATCTAACTAGGTATCAACTATATTGAGACCATCTGCATGCATGGTTTCAGCATTGTATATAGGGGATTTTTAACTATATTGTTAATGCTAAAACCTTCAAACATCCTTGTTTTGACTTCAGAGATTAAAGGTTAGAGGTATACAGAGCTGTGCATTAACCTGGGTTTTAAGACAGAACTTCTTAAAGATTCCAATTTTCAGTATCACAGCGACCTACACAACGGCTTTAAGATGTAGATTTTTCTTAAGGTTTAGTGTTAAAAATTCTGTATTTTCAAAGTAAGTTTAAAGTTTTACACCTTCAAATATCCGTTTTAAATTATGGAAAATGTTATCTTACATGTACTAGCTGGCTTCGAGCCTGAGATTTCCCCAACAAAGATTGGCTCATCATCATCATCATCATCATCCTCCTCCACTTCTTTCACTCTCTTTTGCCATGGTTCTAGCTCCTCTTCTTCACATTCCATAAATAATTCTGCCATCTTGAGACTAGACAGTAAAAAAAAAAGCCAACACATATCAAAACATTCAGTACTTGCACAGAACTAATGTCTCATTGTTCAGTAAAGATTACTGCACTTGACAATAACACCCATCAAACGGTTTCTTCTCCCCCCCCCCCCCCCCCCCCCCCCATGTTCCACACAGGTTGAATCTGATCTAATATAGGAGATCTTCAAAGACCTGACACAGATCTTCAAGACACATCACCTTTCTGATCATTACTTGAATTCTCATCTTTGCTATTAAGATGAAAAAAGACCAAAGATACCCTCCATATACATTTAAACTATTTTTGTATAATACATGAGTTAACTATTAGAGAAAGCCTCTGACACCACAGCAAAATATTTTTTTTTAAAAAAACACTCCTATTCCAGTTAAGTGATTCACAAGAAATATAAAGACCCTACTAATGTAATACATCTGGCACAGCTGAGTTACTGAAATTAACTACAGCTTCATTCTCTTTGCATATAAAGAAAAAAAACCCAACCCAATGCCCCAAACTCACAACCTACCACAGCCCCATAAATTTGGAAAGATTTTGCCAGGGCTTCTTGAAAACACAACAAAACCAACACACAAATTCACCCAAACCCCTACAAAAAAACCCCAAACAAATCACCTACAAAAAAACCCCCACCAAAACCTTAAACAAAAAACCACAACACTTTGCACGGTGTTTGCATTATCAATTAGAACTTGATTAAAATTTTGCATAGATCTCATTACACTGAGTCTCTCATGCCTGGAGACTTGCTCTTGCAGTAAGGAAAACAATAATGTATGGAAATAGTATTGAAAATATGTAGCTTCTGGAATTAATCAAATTAACATCAGGACCTCTAATCACAACTGGGTTTATTTGTTTTTTAAATAAACAGTGATGACCAGTTAAGTCTTCCCTCTTTTCACATCCTCTTACATAATCTTGAAAGTATTTCTGAACAATATAGGAAATAAGAAACTTTTATACTTCTTTACACATGCTACCAATAACCTAATTTGTAGCAAAACCAGTAATTTCATAAAGCCACAGGCTGTCTCAGCAATAACCAAGATCAGGACCCCAGTACAATGGCCTTTGCTTTGCCTAAGACACGGAGCTTCACAACATTCCACATCTCCATTTTTTGGTAAACCAGATGGGAAACAATACAGCTTTCCATGAGGAACCCAATAGTAACTACAGCCAATATAAGAATTTCTTGAAATTAATGAGCAGTTCAGCACATGAAATTGAATTCATCGTTGGACTGCTTTGACAAAAAGCTAAGAACATGCAAGCAACAGTGCCTTGCATGAAGGCCACAATCAATATAAGAGTATTTCCAGTCTTGTTACCAGGCTACTGCTAACAAAAAACATTACCAATACTTTTCTCATTCTTACGCTGATGCAGCACTGACCCGACAAAGCAAACTTTGACTTTCCACTAGTAGGCAGTGATAGTTCTCTGACAGTTTAACTCCCTAAACACAATAGCCAGGGCATCAGACAAGCACTATGGTTATGTCATGAAAGAATAACAAACTTCATACACAAGGTGACAAAATCAATATTACATTCATAATCATAAACTGGTATTTCTTAAACTAAATTATTTATCTTCTAAGATGAAGAGGGTGTTTTCTATAAAATTTCCCATGGTTTTCTCCTTTCCAAAAATATTTCCAGAATAACATATATATTAAGCATTGAGTCAAGTCTCTTTTTTGAAAGTATAATTACCCAAAACTAAGAATACCCTTCGTTATCTATCAACAGTGCTTGAAACAGAAGATTTCAACAGACACAGTGAAAAACTGTCTAATATCTAATAAGAGAAGACAATTTCAGGCAGTAGTAATAAGGTGCTAGATTTGGTGATGGGACTGTAGAAATAATTAGCCTGTAATAGCTTATCACAGGGGAGGAGACAGAATCATGCCCCTACCTGCACTGAAGTGCATGAGAATGGGGCTGGTGGTGTTACAATATTAAGTCTTGGGGATTACATAAAGTAGCAGCGCTATATACTCCTTCCTTCATCAGCTTAGGGTGCTGAAGTTAAACACAGTGCTAGGAAACAAGAGAATAAGACACTACACTAGATTGTTGTCGCAGGAAAACAGAGTATGAAACCAATTTCCACTTGACAAGAGACAACAGGGGCTGTGTGCCACATCTTGCAAAGTGAATCAAACCCGACTCTCCTCTGCAGGAGGACATTCTTTAGAATGCTTTTTCTTTGCTAACACAGAGGCAAAGTTTATTAGACTTTAAGGCACAATAAAAGACTATTTTCAGAGACTTTTTTCATGGAACTGACAATGTAAATATGAGCTGTAGTTTTTTCATTAAAAAAAAAAAGTTTTATTTGACCTCAGAGGGGAAAAAAAGTACCCAATTATAAAATGTGCTCCTCAGAGAATGCAAATGTGAGCATAGGTAATTTATATTAAAAACAAAATATGCACAAGCGATCTCTATGTTAGTAGAATTCTAATAAGATACATGTGATAACCTCTGCTACACTATAATGCAGCTGATTTTTGGTTTATACAGTTAACAGTCATTTGGTAACATTGGGACGGACTTTTAGAAAGTTACACCAACTGGTGGCATCTCTATGGGTGTTTCATTTCACGAATCAGGATGTATATTAAGGTATTCTCTAAAGGTGACTCAAAACATATGACAGCTTTTAAGGGGCAAATATCAAGATTATTTCAGATCTTTTAATCTAATTTTTTAAGTTCAATGCCATGATTTTAAGGCAAGCTTTCACTAACTTTTTTTCCTGGCGACAAAGCCAGCCTAATGAGTTCCCATCCTGCTCCTGCACTGCTCCCTCAGTTGTGCTAGTACAACTTTTCACGGGACTATGATGTGAACCAGTGCAGGTTAAAAATAACATGGCCCACTAACAGCTTTACTGGCACAACTGAGAGGTCAAAAAAATCTGTGAGTTGAGCAATCAAAGCTGCAGGAAGGGTGAATGGATTAGATTACAGGAGGCATACAGGAACTGCTCAAAGGGTCTCCATTGTGTAAGGAAACATCCACATCCATTTTTACAATACAGCTAAGCTTCTAAATGTTCAGCTTCTTTAACTGCATTAGCATAGAAAATGCATTCCAGGAGTCCTGCTAGTGGTTGCTCTCAAAGCCAAAATCAATAGCGAATTCTTCCCCCACTCTCCCCAAATATTTCCCAGTGGAGGTGCAGACACCAGTATAAGAAAGGTAAACCTATTGGCAATAAACTTTATTTTACTAATTTTTAAAAATGTACAAACATATATACATATTGATAGATACCTCCTTAAACGTGGTGCATGTATCTGAGATGTCCAAAACTCTAATGAAATGCTGTATGTATATAATAAAGTGTTTAAACCATTATTCTAGGCTAAAAAGTGTGAAAAAATTCTTAGACTATATTAGGATATTGCTTTAAAAGTCAACTCTCCAGCAAAAACTAAGGCTAATCATTAAAGTTAATTTATTAGGCAGGCACACATAATCAACAACCTGCAAAAACACAAGTCCATGGAACACAATTATAGTTACTAGACAAGCAATGAACTAAAAACCTGATATGACAGAAAATTGAACTCATTGCACAAAAGAGCAATAAGCTTCTGATGAAATAAGTGCTTTAAAAGCACTACTTTGGATATTTTTTATCACAGCAAGTACATTTAAAGATGCCTAACTATTAAAAGCCTGTTGTATTTATAGCCTGCTTTTTTTACTGTTAGGATTTAAAAGCACTCACATAGAAACAGCAAAAGTTATACAAACATTAGTAAATGTAACGAAAGTGTAACAGTTGTAGTGAAAACAGCAGAAAGTAAGCTGCAAAGTGCACCTTAAAGATGCACAGAGATCAATACTGTAGAAAATCATGGCAAATACCGCCGCAGTAAGATTCAGAGTTACTGAAATCCCATTTGTTACCTTAGATGCAATTCACCTGTTCCACTTTTAAGTTCAAGCGAGCTTTCCAATACTCTATTTCTTTGGTTTGGCTTAAAATAACTGAAACCAAACCACCAGTATGAAATTGGTGTGAGCTTAAAGAGTGAGGACATCTACATTGCTACAACGTGGAGTCATCTGGGCCATAGGGTAACTCCTGCCTCGACATTAACCAGAAACTTCTCAGACTAGCCTTGTTTGTCATCTTTCCCTAATAGTATTATCACCGAATTATGCAAACATTTTATTTTTCCTCCAGCTTAATAGCTGCATTTCAAACGAACAGGGAAGTTAGATTATTTACAACACATCACACAGCAAACACCCACACTGTTTTTCAGAGGACTTCCCATACAGACACATAACTTTGCCTCACGTTCGTTGTAGAATAAGCGTGCAATCCACAGTTTCATCCGGACTGTGAGCAACTGTATTTTTATTGAGCGCTGCATTTGTTTCAGCAGCAAAGAAACGACGACCAAGCTGAAACTGAACCTAGAAGTTTTAAAAAGCCGAAGGATAAACAAACTTCCCTCAAATCCCAACCGAAACAGCCAACACTACCCTCTCTGCCATGAGATGGTATAAGCTCCGCCTAGGGAAGGGCAATGTTGCCTTTGCAAACCGCTCAGAAGTTCACACCCCCGAGCCGCGGTGGGTGCGAGGCCGCGGGAAGCAGCCAAGTCCCCGAGGGCAGGCGAGCAGCTGCCGCTCCGCCCGCAGCGCCCCTGGCGCCGCCGCCTCCGGCGCCGCCTGACCGCCCCGCGTCCCGCCTCCCCGCCGCCGCCTGACCGCAAGGACTCGACGGAGGCTGCAAGTTCGGGTTTGGACGCGGCCCGCACGCCACGGCCGCGGCGGGAGGGGAGGAGGCCCGGCGGCGAGCCCGGCATCCGCTGCCAACGGCCGGGGGCCCTCCGCGGCCGGCCCCTGAGCGGCGGGGGCAGGGTAGAGCGAGCCCTGCCCGGGACGCCCCTGCGGGCAACCCCCACACACACCCCCCCGGTTCCCAGCTGAGCCCCGCGGAAGCCCTCGCGGCCCGGGGTCCCCGCTGCACAGACGCGGGGGGGGGTGCAAGGCCGCGCTCCGACCTAAGATGGCGTCGGCCTCACAGGCGACAATCCCCCCGCGGCCCGCCCGCCGCCGCGCGGCAGCTCCCTCCGCCGGGGGAGGCGGCAAGGCCGCCCCGGCAGGGAGGGCCGAGGGGAAGGACCGGGCTGCCTTACCGTGCTGCGCGTCCGGGGAGGCCGCGGCGGGGCCGCCCCGCTGCCTTCCTCCTGCCGGGCCGGCGGGGGGGTGGGAGGCGGGCGGAGGCCCCTCACATCGCCGGGCCGCGGCGCCCCACCTCAGCCGCCGCCGGGGGAGAGAGGGCGGGAGGCGGGGGTGGCCGCGCGGCGCCCCGCGCGGTGCCTGACGGGTAGAGCGCGGGTCGGCCCCACGGCCGCGGCGCTTCCCGGCAGCCGCGGGGCGGGGCCGCGCGGGGCGGGGCCACGCGCCATGTGCCGGGCCTCACACCCCGCGCGGCGCCGCCCGGCCCGGCCTCGGCCCGGCCCGGCCCGCCGGCAGCTTTGGCCTCGGCGCTGCCCCGTAAGTAGGCCTCGGCGCAGCCGCCGGTGCTGCCTGCAGGGACGGCGGGCCCGGCCCGGCCCTCGGTGGGCCCTGGCGGGGCGGCCAGGCCTTTCCCCGGCGGCGCAGCCGGGAACAAGCTCCGCTATGACCCCGCGCAGCCGAACAAAAGCCGTGCCCGGAGCTGACGTTAAATACAAACCCCTGAGAACGCCGCTCCAAGCGCCTCGCGGGAAGCGGCGGAGCGTAAGACGCTAAACGACGCTGCTGAGACTGGAGGTCGCGTGGCCGCGTTCTCGTTGTGATTTTTTATAACCATTTACCCCGTGGGTTAAATCACTTCAGCAAATATCGCCTGTCCCAGACCTTCACTGAATAAAACATCCCCGCGACTCTCAGGGGGGCATCACAGCTGCTCGGCAAGGCCTGCATGGGGCACCGAGACCAAGGCCACGAGAGGGAGCAGCCTGGGAGCAGCCACTGCAGAACTGCATTCCCACTCATCTCGGAATTCACAGAGGAAAACCTCGTCATCAAAAAGCAATGAAGAAATGTAAGGTTTTCTCATGCTTTTTTGCCTGTAGTGCTCTTTCACCCAGGCCAACATCTGTCAAAGAAAACTCCTGAGTAGATCTTTACCTCAGTTTTGCTGTCCATTCTACCCTGTTGTTTTGGGTTTTTTTTTAAAAAAAGCACAATTCATCCTTTAGTAAAATATGAAAACACTTCTGGTGAATTTTGAAGTTTAGTAATAGTTTACATTTGGTTCTTTCCTATCTCAACTTTTTCAGCCCATACTACTCACAACTTACCGTTGCTGACATCTGCCATAACTGCCTTCAGACATCCTTAATTTTTTTAGTATAAATTCTCCCTCAAATATAGGTGTTTTTCAGAGAATAAGTGAAGTGTCCTTCTCCTTAGGAACTTAAGCTCTAAAGATTTGACTACTGCGTTTAGCCTGGAAAATACTGTTAAATTTTCACTATTATGTTTAGCCTTGAGATGCTTCCAAAGTACTTTGAAACCTCAGAGAAATGAAAAAAAAAAAAATAAACATTAGTAATTAAATAATTGCTGCTTAGTGATTATGCCATTAAATAATTTGGTTATTACAGTTTAGTAATTAAACCATTATTAAACTATGCCATTCTGCCAAAGGAGGAAAAAAGAAAGAAATATTCTTTACTTTTGGCAGAAAACAGAGGGAAAAAAAAAAGGGAACTAGAGAGGGGAACTTATTTTAGATGGAAGTGACTGGGAAGAGAGAGGTATAGTCCAGTAATTTTAAACACATACTTTCAACTACTCATTTACCTACTAAGAAATAATTGCAGGTGTTTATGTTCGTTCTAAAGCAAGATAAATATAAAGACAGGATTGCAGGGTTAAACACTGAAAAACTCTGAAATAACAAGAATAACTCTGCACACTTAATTTATTGAATTTGTGCATTCTGAAGGTGCAGTTTCACACTGTCCCTTACCTAAGTCCTTGGACAAATTTGTTTGAATATCATGCTTTTGCATCATCCTACAAAGCCATAGGAGGAAATCAGGTCGACCAAGTGAGAATTGCTGAGCTTTCACAACTTTGAAACTCACAAGTGAATGAAGGACAGTAATAGCCCACATAATTACAAAAAAAACCAGTTCTTTCTAAGGCTGCCTTGGTTTATAGATGAGCATCTTGGCTAAGCTTAGTAGGTAGTTAATGAGGAAGCCCTAAAACTTTGTGTTGCAGCAAACAATTGGTGACTAAAGTAAAATGTTTAATGAGATCTGTAAAACCTCTTTATAAAGAAGAGGCTGAAAACGCCATGTGCTGTAGGTGAGCTGTGTCTCCTTGACATGGAGACGTGAGCCTTCATAGGCTGTATCAACAACAAAGGTGCCCTTCTAATGTTCATCAGCCACGGAAATGACATAGCAGGTCCTGGGGTGGGGGGAAATAAAAGCAGGGATTCCTACCGTCCACATTTAGTAACAGTCCTCGGCAGTTACACTGCAGTGAGCCAGGGGATGTAGGTGCCCTTGCAATGAGAAAGGCACGGGCAGATGCACTGCACAGGAAGACTTGTATCTCCCATCGGAGAAGCCAGCATGGTGCAAGGCGTGCAGGACCTCCAAGTACAGTCTAAAAACCTGCAAGCTCTGGAGGTGCCAGCCAGAATTAAGTACCAGGGAGGAAGGCTGCATTACATGTAAGAGAAGCTGCTGATAAAGTAACAAGAGGTTTTAGCAGGACCATGCGTGAAAACTTACAGAGAAAACTGCAAACATAGGGTATACTCTAAAAGAGAAACTTAATGGAAGCTGATGACAGAGAACAATTGTGTTTCCTGCAGTTGGGCAGCAGGCATGCACTGCTGGCTATAGGAGTAAAGCTGAGCTTGAAAGCTAACTAGTCTGAATTACCTCATCGTAGATCTCCTGGCCTGTGAATTACTAAAGAGACATTCCTTTCCCTTCTGAGAGTTATTGACAGTAACCTCTCATCAGTTTCTGGGCTTTGTCTCAAAAGCATTGTCTGTGCCAGAGAAATCAATCGATTGCAATATCCCTCAGTGATCCAAAATGCTGCTATTGCTTGCTGCAGGTTAAAACCCCCCTCAGATAAAAGCAAGTTGCATTTATGAACTCGAAACACTTGCTAACATAGACTAACATGTATGCACACAACTAGTCACACTGATACTGTCACGTTTGGCAGCTGTTAGACCTGCCAGTCCGATCAAAACCCAAAGTCCATTAGCTGTTTGTATTTTGCTCCTCCACTGCCATTATTTTTCTTTCACCCCAGCAAAAACACCTGCAGTGATAGGTTCATAGATTAAATTCCAAGTGTTGATTCTCTGTGTTGTTACAGTGAGCTGCCCCTTCTGCTCTGCAGGGCTTTCACTTCTCGTTCTTGGTTGTACATTGCCCACTAAACTATCATTTGTTCTATCCCAGGGGTCATTTCCCCCACATCACCCTGTGTTAAACACTGATAAATTAGCAGACAATAGCCTCATTTTGACAAGGCATGTAGAGGTTTAAGAAACAGCAGAAACTGGTAGCTGGATTGCTCCCACCACCAGAGGGGAGAACTTCCTGTCTTGACTCCTCTGACTATGCTGGTAGAGCAACAAGTGCAATTAAGTGAGAAATTATTAATACAACTATCAACTTTATTCTGCATATCAACCAGCAGTTGTTCATATTGTTCTTATTTTGTTTATCACATTCAGGCATTTGGAGACAAGAGTGTCAGTCAGCTAAGCATGAGGATTTTGCAGTTGAGATATGCAAAAGGGGGGGGGCAAAATGGAAACCAAAGCATGTCTTCACAAGAAGTCATTAATAACTAGAGACAGGCAAGTTGCAAGACAGCAGTTGCTCTCAATTCCTTCAGCTGAAATGGTAAAAAAAAAATAGAAATCCTCATATTGATTCACATAGACTAGAGAAGAATTAGGCAAGCAAACGTCTATCTGTCATTGATTTCTGTAACCAAAGGACCCAGTGTAATCATTCTCAAGATGGTCATCTAATTTTCTCTTATGGAAAAAAAGCTTGGGGCTGGGAAAAAAAAAATCCTTACACTCTTTATATCAGTTACCAGGTCTTCAAACAGTGCATTGATGTCAGCAAAAGCTGGATGATTACTTTTCACTCTGGAATCATTCTTGTTAACCTGTTGATTCTTTTGATTTTTTAACCACAGCCTTCGCATCCATATATAGCGAAAAGGCAAAAATTCCGTTAAGGTTTTTAGCAGCTCAGTTTGGTTGAACTGCTTTATATTTCCAGATCAAGACCAAAGAGCTAGATAGTTGGAAGCCAGGAAGTGTAGCTGATACTTCAGAAACCTTGCTATGCTAACCAAAATGCGTGCTTAAAGCACATAAACCACCTGACCTCTTCCTTACCTCTTCCCATGAGATCCTAAGCAAGCTGGTGTTTTATTCAGCTGTAGTTACAGGCTGATTCAGAAAACCTTCAACCATGCCATTAAAGGTTCACAAAATCAGATATACGTTACAAATTACATTATCTTTGGATTAAGAATTTGCAAATAAGTTTTTAGGACTATATATTGTTATTGATATTCATCTTAGGAAATCCATTTTGTTACTGTGATGACCTAACCAATTTCACTACATTGAAAGAGTCTTCACTTCCCCAACTCTCTCCACAAACAAAGGTGAATTGGAGATACATCCAAAAAAAGGGAATTCACACTTCTTCACTGAAGCAGCGGCAGATGTCACCATAAACCATTCACGCGAGCCTCAAGATTTACAGGTTTTTTGATTACATAAACATGGGGATCAGTTAAGCTACCATTAGCATGCAGATACCTCTGTCATAAAACTTGGAGGTCAGTATAACAGTGCCAGCAGTGTTCTAGTTGAAGGGAATTTAAATAGGGATCATGAACGTGCCTACACAGAAATACAAGCAAAGTATTAGGAGAACATAAAGTTAATAAAACTTTTTAGGAAAACAGAGGTTTTACAGATTAAAACTTCACAGTACCTTTCATCAGACATCTTCTGTTCTGCTGATACTAAAATATTGCTTACATAATTTTCAGTTTCAGGTTGATATTTAAAAATGAACTTTGAGTATTTTCTTCACTTTTGATCTAGTAAACAGTATTAATATTTGGTGAGAGTGGTTGAAGAGTAAAGAAGTTTGTACTATGTTCTGAAGAGTCTTGACCAGAATCCTGAAAAAAAATTTTAGATGTGGCTTGAGTTTAACATAATGCTGCCTCATTATTAACATCAAAGTTTACTTTGTCAGAGTTACCTAGGGAGACTGTGAAGTCCCCATCACTGAAGATTTCTAGATTAAGTTAAAACATGTCAGAAGCAGACTTGGTACACTTGGTGCTTCCAATCTACTGAGGGAAGTGCTACTAAACTACTGTGACAGATATACCTAATGGTGATTTTTTATATTTTTTTAAACCCTACTGGATGAGGACTCCATGTTGTGTCCAGTCACTATCTGACTGTAATCTGGGAATCAGAGTGCAATTGTCTAGCTCTGATTTTGTATATCAGTAAAAAACTGACAGCAGAGTAAGGAAGTCATGCTCATTAGCATTGAAGTTACAGGTTTGTTTAATATTATTTGTTATTCTTAGAGGCACTACACACATACAGCAAGTACCAACCCATATGACATTGCAATTGGAGCTGCTGCCAAAATTTTGTTAGAATGGATATGTTCAGCTGGGAAGCCTGTAACTATGAATGCACAAACAGATACTAAATGAACATCTGCAAAACAAACACTATTCAACACATGTATGATTTACCCAAGTATTCAAGTATTCCGTAAGGTATGCTTGTAAAATTGATTGCATTTCGTCTGCTGTGGTTTGTTGTTACAGTATCATACCTTCAGGAATTTGGCGCAAGTATAAACACTAAGTGGTGATCTAATCTGTTTACAACATTGTTTTATAATGTTTGTTAGACATACATAACATGTTTGTACTTTCCTTTTTGATACAATATGCAAAGTCTAACATGCAACCCTGAAGAACACACAAGCTAGCTTCCAGTCTTTTAAACTTTATAAGTATGCTTCTGTAAATTAAAAAAAACAAACCATAAATTGTCTTTTTAAAACACTTCCAACATACCATCATGCATAATAAAGATAATAAAATAATTAACATCAAGGAGACTCAGTGTCTCTTTGGTGTGCATGTATTTCTCCTGTCAGCATTACTCAAACTCAGACAAGAACACATTCTAAACTACTTGAAGTTACAAGAAATGTTTGAATGGGATGAGCTCCATCAGATGGATGAGTTACAAACAGAGCCATCGCTATTACAAATCTAGTTTATTTGGATGCAAAACAAAAATACATCTTAAAAGAAATTTTGTTTCCAGAAGATTTTCATGGTGACTTTAGGTTACAATGAAGTCAGTAGATTAAGAAATAAACCTTGAAATAATTTCGTTTTCTTTCAGAAATTAATTGCAGATTTCAACCTGTATGTTTGAAGTGGCATATCTCAGCTCAGAATAAAATTTATTAAGTGAAATAAAAACCATTAGAATCAACACATTTTTGCCAACAAGAAACAAGCATGTTTATTCTGGTTGCATGAAATTCTGGACTTCTGGAGGTGATGAAGTCAAAGGCAGTTTCAGCCTTCCCTTGGTTTCTGAAGCGTCTCCTGCACAGGAAGCTGTCGAGATGCTTGAAGAAGTGCTAGTTGGTGGGCGAGAGGTCTGGTGAGTACGGTGGATGAGGCAGAGTTTCGTAGCCCAGCTCATTCAACCATTGCAGCATTGGAAGTGCAACGTGTGGCCACGCGTTATCGTGGAGAAGGATTGGACCCTTTTCGTTGACCAGTGCTGGGCACAGCCGTTGAAGTTTCTGGTGCATTTCATTGATTTGCTGGATGTACTTCTCTGCCGTGATCGTTTCACCCGGATTCAGGAAGCTGTGATGGATTCAACCAGCAGCAGACCACCAGACAGTCAGCATGACCTTCTTTGGGTGTGGATTTGGCTTTGGGAAGTGCTGCAGAGCTTCATCACTG
This sequence comes from Athene noctua, assembly GCF_965140245.1. Taxonomy (NCBI): domain Eukaryota; kingdom Metazoa; phylum Chordata; class Aves; order Strigiformes; family Strigidae; genus Athene; species Athene noctua. Next base: position 1,185,977 of record NC_134049.1, on the reverse strand, counting down.
TCCAACTGCTGAGCTGATCATCGCCGGTTATCGTAGAGCATCCATTTCTCGTTGCACATCACAATATGGTCGAGAAACGGGTCGTTCTGGTTGCAAAAAAGAAGCACCGATGACACTTCAAAATGGTGATTTCTGTGATTCTCATTCAATTCGTGCGGCACCCATTTGTCGAGCTTCTTTGACTTTCCAATCTTCTTCAGATGCTCAAAAACAGTTGATATGCTTACCCCAAGTTCTTTTGCAAGTTCTTGAACAGTTGTACGTGTATCTGCTTCCACCAGAGCCTTCAAATCATCATTATCAACAGAAAGATGTCCGTAACCTTCTTGATCTTCAAGGTCAAAATCGCCACGTTGAAATTTTTGGAACCAAAGTCGCACTGTCCATTTGTTAACACTTCCCTGGCCATATACCTCATTGATGTTTCGAGCAGCTTGCGCTGCATTACGTCCAAGTTTGAAATCATAGATCTGCTGAAATTGTTGTTTTGACATCTGTACTTCAAACCTCCAAAATTTGTCAAAAATGCAGTTTATATTATAATTTAATTATACAGCATGAAAGTTCATAACATGAGCTTTTCAAAAATATATAACAGTACGCCAGCCAAGAAGGTACTATTCCTGAAACATATACAATGCAAATCACATTACAAAACAGAAATTAATTTCCGAACAGCCTATATATACATCCATTTATCTATTGCAACGGCTTGTCCAGTTCTCAGATCAGAGACACAGGGCATAACACCTTGTCTGTTGGATTAATTTTTATCCATCACCTTAGAACAAATTCAATCCTAGATGTCTACTACTGTGTGTACTCCACATAGTAAAGAAAATCCAAGCAATTGACTACTTGGCTTAGCCTTTGCATCCACTTCTACTCAATCATGTAATTCAGTAGTAAAGAACATTGTTCCACTGGGTCGATGCCAGACATTGTTGTAATACTTGGCAGAAGCCTTAAATAACATGAAAAGTGAAATAATACCAACTCAACATATGCCCCAGAGACTCTTGTTGAAAAAATGACAGTACTGAAAAAAAGGGGAGTAACGTATATTTATTGGAGAAGTTGTCATACTGACAGCAATCGCCAGGTCCTACTGACAAGTGCTATACGGCAAGGATCCTACTGCTAGGTTGGTTTCTCTCACAAGCCCTGTCAGAGAGAGAAAGGGTGTTGCACAATCCTTTGCCAGGAGACTCTAGTTCATTAGAATATTATGAACAGATATCCAGCAGCATGTGCCCTTGTTAACAGGAAGTGAACATTTCTCCTACGATGCTTTCTTTTGTTGTGATTTGTAAAAATGGATTAATTCGTTATGCAAAATATTAGCCATTCCTCACAGAGGCTCCCACAAGCAAACCACACGGTGTTGGGCAGACAAAAAGAGGATAATTCCTTCCAAAAAAGACAAGACAAAAAAAGTGAGTTAAAACATTGTTGAAGCACAATGTTTTGATGTCACTTTTAAACTATTGCGGATACTACTGAAAGTGATAAATGATGCATCTGCTTTGAAATCAGAAAATAACTTCTGTTGTGTCATAATGAGTTACTATTAGGAAGATTTTAAAAATATCTGAAGAATAAACATAGAAACATATCAGCTCCTAAGCAATAAGTATTTTCTCATCATCCAAAAGAAATGAACTAATAATACAGAAATAAAGAACATCTGTTAAATGTAATATTCCCTTAGTAGAATATTATTCAGAATTTCTGCTAAGGTATCAGGAACTCTGGGCAAATCACTAAGGAGAAAGTGATGCACTTTTAGATTGTTAGATTTCTTTATATTCTTTACAAGTAATCATGTATTTGTCTAGAAGTTTCTGTTCATAAAACTAGAACTGAAACCGATTTCTTGGCATTATCATCACATCTGTAAAATGTGTCCATTAATTCTGAGACAGTCTGTGCCAATAACGGATTTTTATTTATCAGCTTGGCTGCCAAACTGAAAGGGAAGAAATTATTAGGATAACAAAGCAGAAAACATTGGGGATTGCCATCTTCACTAGCCAATTAGTTTAGTCTGTCAGGGGAGACCCCTTATTACTAGGATCAACCCGTGGGTCTGATCTAATCAGACTTTTGCAGGGTGTTTGGGGTGCTCTTCTCTGATTCACATGTTCCACTTTAAGAATGTTAAATGTCTATCTGAAGAGGGATTAAAAGCTGAGGGTGCCCTACCTCCCCAGTTCCTGGTTTATACATCAGGCTTGGGTCATTCTGACTCAGTAAACACTTCCATGAAACAAAACGAGGCGGCTTATTCCAAAATCCCTACTAGTCTGAGTGAGGGGATCTCCTCAAACAGAGAGGGAACTGGGCAGAGGGTTTCTCTGCCTGGAGCATTTTCCCAGATGATGGCACCAGTGCCAGGACTCTTGGATGAAAGGCAGCATCACTTCCACCTTCCTTTTCTGCCTTATGAATCCAGCCAGTTGTGTCCTACGGTTTGCATTCACAGTGCTTTATGAAGCTTAGGAACCATCAAAAGAAAGGGTTGGCCTTTAAAACATTCTACTGTATCACTGCCTTCCCTTAAGCTCCATTTTTTTGCCAAGTCCTATTAAGAACAGTCTGTAGAAGATTAACATTTTCTCTTCGGTTTTAGAAAGTTCCTCTGTAGCATACGAATGATCACTTTAAAATGGCAAAATTATGTGGTTTTGAAAACCTTGTTTAAAACCATGATTGTGCTAGAGTTTGTCATCTGTTTTCTCATCCACTGACTGCTATTTATGAAGTCTGACACTGTCCAACAGCCCTCATCTACACAGCTACTTCCTTTTCCCCTCAATATTCAGCAGAGTTGGCTTATTTATCTTTCCTTCGGGCTCCCTCAAGTTGGACCTGCAGTGTTCTTAGCAGGAATTATTGTACTCCTTAAAGAAAATTTAAGAAACAGGGTTGTGAGCAGCAACTCTAAACCAGAGTTAATATTGTCAGATTCTTGAACATTTGGTCATTGACTAAAATTTAGCCGGTTTGTCATTCCCTTGCCAAATTACAAAGCAGTGCATCCTTCCTACCTGGACTATGTGTGTCTGTCAGCCCAGATAGGTTTGTACCTCAGTCAAAATGCAGAGTCCATCTGAATACCATTGGTGTTAATATTGATTTAGCTCTGAAGCAGACAAGGCAATCATTTGCTGTGCAATATCTCAGGTGTTCTAAACAGCTTGACTGAAAATCATATTTTTCATGTAGAAATGTGGAGGAGGGATCAAACACTCAAAGAATATAACTTCTAATTTATTCCTGTACAGGTGAATATTAGTATCAACATAGCATTAAGTTTGGTCGGAACATCTATAAACATGGATTTAAAAAAATGTCATTTCTTAAAGATTAAACTTTCATTTGGCTTCTTAGAGGTATTTAGCCTACTTTACTAAGGAAAGGAAATTTGAGCAATCGCAGCACATGTGCCCCATTAATGGGTTTTGAGCACATACTCTGATTTGAGACAAATTTGTTAAAAGGGTAGATACACCTTGAAAGTAATTAAGAGCTTCAAATTTTTGTAAAAATAACTGCTGGGTAGAGCGTACCCCTACCGAGAGTTAAAATGAGGAGATGCTTCTTCTATCCAGGAGGGAGATCAGTGACATGCCACAGCTGTGGCTGCTATCTGTTTGCAAGCAAGAGCCAGGTTTCATTGGTTGTGGCCCCCACAGACACAGGTTAAGGGAGGGAAAGCACCGTTATCATCCCAGGAATCCTGAACTCTGAGGGTGAGGATGGCACGGCTGAGTTGGCTCCCAAAGCACGGACAGGGTCCAAGTGACAGTCTGTGGCATTCTATGACCTTTAACATTTATTAGCTGAATCACAGAATTATTCTGCCAGCTTGTATATTACTTTTCTGCATCCTACAAGTAATCTTAAAATAATAGTAGTCTTATTTAAGTTTCAGACTAGAACTTCCAGCTTTTTTTGAATTACACAGCATATAGAAGAGGGAGGGAAGACACCATTTCTGTGCTAATCTCACTTCAAGTTGATTATCTTTGTTCTCTTCCTTTTTTTTTTTTTTTTCAACATCCCTTAGTGCTTCATTTCCCCGCAATATGCCCTATTATTATCCCAGATTCCACAGTTGCATAAGTGCTTAAAACTAGTGAAAATATCCTTTAATTTCTCTCTTCAAATTCTGTGTCTGGCCAATGTTACTTTTCATGCCAACTACAGGAAAGTGATAGTTCTGTCATAGACCCGGATAATGGGCCGGTAGCAGCGGAGATCAATGGAGCAATGAAGGATTGTAGAGCTTAACCTTAAACAACAGGGAGAGAGTTACAGGAGAGTGAAGTTTAACGGATGCTTTTTTGATCTTAGTGATGATTTACAGAGAGGAATTGGAATTTTCATGTGACATTGCAATTAATAGTATTGCATTGGTACCAGCTGAAAACTCTTGTGGCCTGGAACAGCGGAAGTGTCATTCTGTTGTTAGAACAGCCAAAAATGTATCTTTTAATTAAATGAACAAGCAGTATTAAATCACAAATAACAATGCTATGGCAATAAAATCCATCCTAATATACAATACAGGTAAGCAGAGGCTGCACAGAATTGTTAAAAGGATCTTGATCATAACACCCACAGGTTTCTGTTTTTATGTGCCTGCAACAGACATTTGCAAGGTGATTTCCTTAATTGTGCTAATATATTAGCACAAGTCAATGTGCAGTAAAATATAATTTTTCTAGACCTTAAATATCTAACAAAACACGGAAACCCTAAACAATTTGTGGTTTGTAGTTAATTTGATCATCACAGACAAAACATGTCAGACCGGTAGTTTTCTCCAGTGTCCCACTTCTAGTATATGGTTTTACTGGGAAGCATTAACAATAAATGAAAGCAGAGCAGTTAACTGATTAAGACAGGTGGAATACAGATATTGAACTTCTACAATAAACAGGTGCCTATCCGACTTTGACAGAATTTTTTTAAATGGTGTTTTTTCATGTTTTCTAAACTGATGTGAACACTGTGCATATCCTTTACTACAAGTCAGGATTACTCACCAGATCTGCCAGTCTCCAGACTTAGTTTTTTGAAAGGCCATGTACAAGTCAGTGAAAAACAGCTCATCCCTCTGCAGGTTTGAGATCGGTTAATATTTGACTCTTCAGGAAAGAGGAGGATGAAACACGAGGAAGCAGTGGTATAGAGAGAGCAGTGATACTTAAAGGCAGCCTTCTCTTCACAGTTATTATTCTAGGTAAGACTTTCCCATAGTGCTGCAACTTAGGTTAACTTAGCACTGACAACAGTTAATTTTTAAATAAACTGGTCTTCTGGAAGTTAACCAAGTAGAGTTGTCTTACAAATTTAACCACACACCTTACTTCTACTAATATATGCTGTGTGGACTAAACCTGCAGCTTTCAGTTTGCCAGAATCTGAGTTAGCAATAAAATGACAATGTCTTGACAAAATATATTAAAAATGCACCTGTGAAAAATTAGGCATTAATTATAAACAGTCTCTAGCAGCTCAAACTACAGGACTGCACTTTTAGTTCAGGAGCAAAGTGCTCATTTGGGAAACTTGTGATATAATTTTAGAGCAGTTTCTCAGATGAGTTTTCTATTTCAACAGCAAATTGAAAACAATTTGCAGAAGCAGCCACGTTCATTCACATTGTTAACCACTTAATCTATAACAGGGGAAGAGATCCTGCTGTGATGGAATCACATAGTCATTCGATTCATTTAGACTATCTTCAATTGGTGTTATTTTGGATAGGAATAAAATGTATCCACTTCAAACTTATCCTTTTAAACATCAGAAATACTTGAACTAGTATACTTCCAGAACCCAAACCAGATGGTGTCCATTAACAGAACACAGCTTCATCATATATAAATCCAATACTGTGCTAATTGGATTTAAAAATATATTTAATTTTACTAATTTCTACTGTATCATATTAAAAAGAAATGTATTGAAGTTAGATTTCTGCAGTGTCTTTTCCCAGATATTTACTGGTTTGGTTGCATTTCTACTCAAGAATTTTACTTTAGAAGTGGTAACACTGAACACAGACAGGTAATGCTGTCAAACCTTGAATAGCACTGTAAGTGGGAAGACAGGTAAACTTACTGAACAATATTGCAGAAAAAGCAGAAACTTGATGCCTTAGATGTCAGAAATTCTGTAAGTAAATTGAATTACACAAAAGGATGTGTGTTGGACAAGAATTGCTTTTCTTTTATGAACTATTCCATGTAGATGTAGGACAAAGCATCTATAAAGTTTTTTTATAGTGAAAACCCCCACTTATTAGTACTCTTTCTGGCTAACCACTTTTTTCTTCTCATCAGTCCTAAGAAGTCATTCTTCCCTGTGTAGCATATTGCAGCTTAACTCCATTTCCTAATTCCCAGTAGTTACCATCAATGCTAAGAACACCCCGTACCCAATTTCTATGTTTTTGTGAAAAACAAGATCTTCATTAGACTCCACGCTCACCCTTTGAGAAATACATCAATGCTTTCACCATTTTCAGGGAAGCCACCTCTCCAATGCACACAGTACGCTTGTTTTCTGATTACTCTTGCTGGACTTTTTTTTATAAGGCTTCTTGAGACAGTGTATGAGAATTTTAAGGAATACTCTTTGAAATAAGTCTTCTTTTTGACTAGTGGGAGGCTTAGATGCTGTCCTGGTGGTATAGCTGTCAGACACAACCTCAAAATGAGGCTGAAGAACACAGTGAGGAAGAAGGGCCTCAGTTAATGAGGAAAAAAAAGCTTTTAAGATGCTCTTGATGTGCTTTATATCTGCAGTGGTCAAGATACAGACGAGTAAGAGATGGCTGAACAGAAGCTCGCACACAGCAGATAACTGCGCTCTGGCAGAGCCCAGGGGTGAGAGAAGATACACGTGAGATGAAAGTCAGCTTCTGCAGCAGCAGTCCCAAATCAGCTGTGGTGATTTACAGGGCAATAAAGACCGCAGGAACCGCTGACACCCTGCCACTGACCCGGTCTCTGTTTCTGGTGGAGCTGAGAACAACTGGCAGCAGAAAAGGAGGTGAGCATTTTGTTGTTGATTATCGGGCAGTGCTCTCGCTTTTATTGCGCGAGGTGAACCATGCATTTCAGTTCGTTCCAGCAATTAACAAATCACTTAATTTCGTGTTCTTTTTGACGACTACATAATTAATTTTACTTATTCCTAATGCAGCCTACATCTGTGGTTGCTGCTAATTTATTTCTCTGTCATATAAGTAACTCTGTTAGTCTCAGCAGCTGTTCTATAAAGAAAATCTGACTTTGTCATGATCTTCTGCTTCCCACAGCTGGTTTAACATTGGTAGAACTTGATCTGTAACACAGCCCTAAGTACATTGCAGGCTTTGCTCTGCATATCTACCCAGGAGCAGTGAATGTCTTGGCCTGCAGTTCTATCTGTGTCCTGCTATATTATATCAAAATCCCACACTGATTTATGACATTTTTGAAATGGCTAATAACATTTTAACTTCAACCAGTGCAAATATACCACCATTGCAGAATTAGCTCTTTCAGTAGGAACAGTTTGCCTTAGAATCCATAAGTACTTGTTGTTTTTTTCATTCTATCACCTTGTAAACAAAAGTCTGTTTTGCTTGCACCATGGACTTCTCTTTCAAAGCCATGAGTACCAATAAATAATTTAGGAGGCTTTCCACTCCCATGTTTTTGCACCAATTATCAGATATTATAATAATCTCCATTCAGTGGTTTAACACCCAAACGAAAGTTCTCACTACATGTTTTGTCAGTTATCAGGCCTAGCATAAAGGACACAGCCAGCATAAAGATGAACTGATAACCCGACTGTACTTGACACAAAAGGTCAGTCCATGGGTGAGCACTGGGGGTACAAACAAGTCAATGAAGTTATACATAATCAACATCAATCCCAACAACACCACCACCTGACCAACAATAGGTGGAATAAACAGCAAAATACAGTGTCCCATAGAAAAAATGGGAGACAACCAGGTCAACCAGCCAAATACATCAGACCAAGGAAGCCACATCATGAATTTCTACAAAGCCCACATTTACGAAAGCCAGACCTGAGTGGAGCCCAGTCCCAGGGAGGCGGGAGGTCCTTCCCCAGCAGGGAACTCTGCCCAGTGCACCCACCTCACAGACAGACACTGCCCCTCCTGCAAGTGCTCCCAGCTGTTATCCCTCAGTGGGACACCTGACCCTTGTTTAATTAATGGGGGACACCTGGGGCTCGTTTACCCAATGGCTCTGGCTGCCAGGCCGCCCCACCCTGGAGGGAAGCCTAAAGGGGGAATCACCCACACGTCAGCCCTCCTTTGGGGCTTGGGGTTGAAACCCCAGCATTTCACTACATGATTCTCAAAGTCTTAAGCCATAATGTTTTGCATTATTCCATTTTAAATTAGAGTATTTCTCTATACACCTTTAGCAGAGTTTGACCTTTCTCTAAGAACTTTAGAAAATTTGTTTAAAATGGTGAACAAAGAACCCAGAATACTCTGAGGGGTGTTATAATCTTCAAGAAAAATCTCCCATACAGTAAAAAATTAAATCATAAACTTACTTTATGATGATGAACACCAACCAAAACCTAAGTAGTTTTTTCAGTTTTAGGGTGTAATCAAACTGATCATTTTGTACCAGTATATCTTAGAATAATATGCAGACTTACTGTATTCAAAGGAAGATAGAGAAAGACTTTTTTCACTAATGTTCATGTATAATAATCTATAAAGACTGTATTGAGATCTTGAGAATAACACTTGCAGACCTATGACTGCTTTAGGAATTCAATTCCATCTGTGTGCTCTACTAAGGTCTCTTTGCTACAGGTACACTGTGTATTTTATGATACTAAAGGGGATAACAATGCAGCATGCAACAAGGGCACATTGCTAATAATCCCTTTCCCATTAAATATTTAGAATTGTGCCGTATTTCATAATTGGAATGTAGAAGTAACAAATTAGAACAATTCCATGCTGATGAAAATGACTAATTATGTATTAAAAGCTGTGAGAGGAAGCCATTGCTTGAAAACAAAATCCTCAAAGGGAGAGAAAAGATGCAGTTGCAATAATTTCTAAATGTTTTTTGTTTTCCTATTGCAGTGTAAGGACAAGAGCAGAAATTCCTGAATGCTAAACTATCTGTAATACTGAAAGAAATAATTTAATTTCTCCCCTGTTTTCCTCATCTATAAAACGGGCTTATATTAATTACTACTTATATAGGCTCAGGGCAGCTCTCATCCGAAGGTGTAGACCTCAGTACCACCCTTAGTTTGCAGGGATGCCCCTTAGGTTTTGCAGAGTCAGACTCTGACACGAACAGCTCTAACGCTGCTCCCGCTGGAGCAGTGGATACACGTCTTTGGCTCTGTGGCAGTTGAGGAGCTCATGACAAATCGGGAAATACTGACGGGGAGAGCTACAGCCCAGCAGGCTCCAACGAAGACTGCAGTTGAGGTTCCCTCAGCTCTCAGTTTAAAGGGTTTAGCCAGAGATCCTGGCAGGCAGTGCAGAGCTACCAAGTGTGTCCACTGCCGGGCAGCTCCTACCTGGCAGAGGGGAGCAGGACCTGGGCGGCAGGCAGGGGTGGCAGGGAACTCCCCACCATTTAAGGCACCCGGATTTCTGTTTGCTCTGTGCAGGCAGGTCTGAGCAAGGCACACAGGCTAAGGCTGGGCTTCACAAGGGTTGAGTTATCCTGGCGATAACTTTGGATGACAAAACGTTGTCCATTTTCCTTTTTTGAAGGAATAGGTACAGAAGCACTAGCAATTACATGTTATAACTACTTTCTAGGTCATCTTTCTACTAACAGATCAGTTAGGAGTAATCACATTTGAACTATAGTATAGTATAGTAGTTGGGTATTCCAGAAATTTAGAAGTATTCTTGCATCTATATTTTAAATCTAATGACAGAAAAATGCATAAGTATTTGCAAAAGACAAGACAATTTTTATTATCAAATATCCAATGGACTTTACACTGTATGAACAAGTTGTGGTCAGTTGCAAAATTATTCTATAATTTACTTGTTTTGACTTCAGACTTTAGCCTTCTTCAGTCTGGAATACCAATACTTGCAGATTAGGATTTTGGATCTGAACTTTAGCAATAGAACTAAAACCAGTTATGACCCTTTATATTAAATCAGAAATCATACCCAGTGTTAATTTGATGTGGTGCATCACGGAGATGTCTACAGGTAGTGACTGATTCAATACTGTCCCGGACAGTTTTCTACCGTATGCTTCCTGAGTCTACATACATACATGGTGTGGATTTCCTGGAATTTTGATGTACACGTTAAGATTTCTATTTAGAGGTGTTTTGTTTTGTTTGTTTGGGTTTTTTTTTACATATTTACTTCTTTTGTTTAATGTCAGAGGAACTATTTTTAAATTTAAGATTTTCTGAATTAAGGTCTAAATCTCACACTCTCAACCAAACAAGCTGATAGACACTCATGGCATGTTAAATAGCTGTGGTCCTCAGGGACGATCTAAGGCATCCTCTCCTCCTCAGTATGTTAATGTCCCACAAGCTTTTTGAGTAGTGTGAGAATTTCAAATACTGGCTCTCAGCGTTTGATCTGTTGGTTGATCTGGTTATGCCTGCGAATGGTATCAGATAGATCAAATCGAATGATGGAAGATTTAGAAATGCTTGCATAACACAGCAAAAAGGCTTCCTAAGAAACGGGGTAAATCTTTGGGCCAGCATACGCAAAGTTCTAATAATGTGGCCAAGAAACTGCCAATTACTGGTAGTTACTAATCAACTGTGTGCTATTAGTTGTAGGTGCTAAAAGCAGAACTCTCGCTAGAAAAATCTAGATGGGAAACAATAACGCACTATAGAGCCTGTTTTCAAAATAGGTGTTTCAAAATATCTGCAAGATACGTGGTATCTTCCTTTATCACCTGCTCAGGGCGAGAAAGAAATGGAGTGTTTCATGCTGGGATTTATAATCTCTGTGGACCCTACCATGGTATCAAAGATTAAGTCAGCTACCATCTGCTCCATTTTATGCAAAATAGATGTGGCCCTTGGACTTCTGGCAATTTTCCAATTCAACCCTCCATGCAGATTTCTAACACTCCTGCTTTACAGGATATCCTATTATTCAGCCTAGACAGGAAATTTGACTATTCATGGTCAACTATTTGGACTGTGACACAGTGGCAGGGCAGAAAGGTATTTACTCTTGTTTTTTTAAAAAAACCTTAGGAGAATGTTCTAAAACAGTGTGTGTATATATATATATATACACACTTTTCATTATAATGAAACAATTCTTTACTAGCAGGTTTCTGCAAGTATTACAGGAGTGCTTAATTACTAGGTTTTACTCTTTTAACCTTTGATAATAATTAAAAAAAAATACACAAATCCTGTTGCACTGCTAACTTAGAATTAAAGACTAAAGCTTTAAAAAGATGATTAACATACAGTTCAAGCAAGAAGCCTGATGCAAACATTTTCACACTGCAGCGAAACAATTTTAATTTGATAAAGAACTTGCAGAATTTGAGTTCTTTTTCAAGATATCATTCAACTTCAATGATGTAAAAGGATAATTTGTCTGAATTGTCAATACCTCTTAAAAATCTGAGTTGGGCAGGGGTTTTTTTCCATTTATCTTCATGCTGGCATTTTATTACCTGAGGCTGAGTTAATACTTTGTAGTTATTGTTAGAAAGAAACTTGTAATATATATCTCTTCAAAGATTCCAGATGTGGTGCAATGCTGTGGCTCTCTGTTCAGAATACACTGCAAATTAAAATTGTGTTTGTTCCATTTCAAGTGCATGAAACATGTTATTGATGTCCGATTACATGTAAAAAATTAACTTGTGCTTGGTTTTGCATTTATTTAAAAATAGTTTATTTTTCCAAAAATCACACCCTGATGCTCCTGTAAATTTATTTTTCTTTTTTTAATGTTGGAGCAGAACATAAAGTATAATTCCAAAAAGCCATAAATTTTTTAAAATTACTTTTAAAAATTTTACTACTTATCAGAAAAGATAGGAATCAAGAATAGCAGGCATACAAAGGTGAAATTAATTCCCCTTTTGAACTCTCAGTGTGCACATATTTAGCATTTGATCCTAGTAGTCCTAAACAGTTTATCAAATCCGGGGACCATTCGTATTCAGATAAAGTCTGTGATAGCAGAGGTTTCTTATCTTCAAAGGAGGAGGGAATTCAGAATCTCAATACAAAGAAAAAACCCATACTCCTGATAAGAACTGTAAATCTTTCCTTTGAAGACTGACACCATGAAGGATTCCTGCTCGGAGAAGCCAGAGCAATATTTTTAAGTAACAGTGTCTGGACTTAGATGTCATCCCCTACAAAATGCAAATGTTTTGATGAGGGACTGTGCTAGAAGGTGGAACTTACAGGGACCAGAGCAGTTACTCTAGCAGCCACAACTGGAACGGGAGCAGTGCTGGAAGTGGCAGTCTAAACAGAACTCCCGTGGGTACTGGCATTCTCAATTTGTTGTCAATTCACTCTCATCATAGAGACCTTTATGTCACAGCGACTACTGATAAAGGCGCTGCAGCACTCCTGCCACAGCGACTCCTGGCTGGAAGGACTGATGGCTTTGCAGAGACAGTCACAGCTTAGCTCCTTATGATGCATTTCAGCATGATGCCAACATTTTCATTTTGCAGTGCATCGAATAATAAAAACCCAACCAAATAAAAAAGCAAAGTATTAGCTATACTACAGATAATGCCCCTCTTCCCTATGCATTTTTTTTTGCAGAATGTTTACTTTCCAGACTATTAGCCTGACTGACAACAGAAGTTTTGAGACTCAAGTACGTCCAGGTGTGTATTTACTGTCCCGTCTCTCAAATGCTGTTAGATTATTGTCCCATTGCTAAACTTTAAGTCAAGAAGTCTGTAAATGCTCTGGGGCATGGAATATGTGTAATTTGTCTGCAGGACAAGTAAGAGACTATGTACTTCCTTTCCTGTATACTTGTTAGATCCTGGAACTGAAACGGATGCAACAGAAAGCATTTGGGAAGATTCCAAGGAGACTCTATACTTTTTCTCTAATGTTATCCTTCTGCTATCTCATTCGCTTCCAAATTGTGCAGTTTTGTCCTTTAAATTTTTCCCCACCTTCCTTCCAAGAAAAGTTTGAGTGCACAGGACAATTTTGAAAATGTTTATCTTCAAAAGTTACTAACTGAACTTACTTTAAAGGGGAATGTGGCTGGCAAACACAACAGAGAAGTTATTTTTCCCCTATAATGATTTAGCCTTTGATGCATAGACAGATGGTCATGATCTCCTCCTCCTCCACCCATGGATTTTTCTGAAATGACACCCAAGTTTTTCTTGGCAGCAGTTAGAAAGTCTGGCAAACAGCTCGCTTCAGCTCCAATTATATTGACCACATTAATGCAAAAGATCAGCAAATGAAATGTTCCATATTCATTTGGAAGAGATGAATTAAAATTTGCAATGAAATAAGATAAAGGCAAATTAGAAACAAACACCAGCTACTGGCGGCCACCCTTATATCTAAGGATTTACTGTGGCCCATTTTCTTCCACTGCGAATGAAAGCTTCTTGAAGGCATAGGGTGTTAACTCTCTTACAGTACTTCTTAAGGCAGTAGCACTTAATGGAATTAGATTTCTGAAAATGTCTTCATAGGGAGAATAATACCCGTTTGCTCTGAGTGTTTTAAGGAATACTAGAGAATAACACTTTCCCTCCATGCTCCAGGGACACCAATTCTTCAGATGAATGTTATCTCTAGATTTATTATCAAAGCTTTTCACACTTGTCTGTGCTTGTCACAAACTCTCCTGGGCACAGGAAAAGCAGCCAGGAATGTGACTAATTCCCTATTCAAGGGCTTCTAGCTGAATATTTTTTTCAAGGCAGTACCTACCATCCAAGGTACATTTATTTTACAAGGCAAAAATAAGGAAATCTTACTGGCAATTCTTTTTCCAGCCAGTTAACAGACTTAACTTCTTGCTGGTACTGTGTGCTGTGGCAACTGCACGTTAGCTCCTGTCTGCTAGTAACTGCTATGCAGATTAGTACTTCTCTACCAGCAAACCTTTGCAAACAGCTTTACCTGTGGCAGCTAAATAATGTTCTCAAGGGAAAAGTATACCTTTAGACAGTTATATTCAAATTATTTATTCACCATCTCTGTAGAAGGGGCAGTAGGGAGAATGTGTATAACATCTGCTGTATATGTATTTATGTAAATGTAACGAAGTCCCATTAAAAAAGTCATATTACTTTTATTACTTATCATATACTAAAGTATAAATATCAACAAGTTACATCAGTGAAAATGTCTTATGATGAGAATTTATTGTTCTACCCAGACCATCTCTAATTCTGAGTCTGATTCATGGGCATGAATAATGTAAAATGAACTGTGCTCAAGGTGTTCACAGTTCCGAGTTCTCTAAAAGAAATTTCTAATTCTTAGACGCTAAGCTATCAAACTGAAGAATTCTGATCATTCTGCTTGGCAGAAAAATTCTGTGCTTGTATAACTGTTTAGAACAACTGGACCTGGGCAACTGTATACTGATTCCTAGCACTTGTATTTATGCACACTACAGCAAAGTTATGAATCAAATCTCTTATTTCAGCTCTCTGAATATTTCAGTGAAATGTCCAGCATTGAATGAAAGACAATGGGATCTGAAATGATATCTTAAACCTCAAGCGTGTCCCATCCTACTTTTTCATCAGTTCTTATCTTTGCCATAAATACCCCCCTCTCCTGTGCTGTATATACTCATTACCCAGCTGCAGCTCCTCCTCCAAGCCAGCTAACACAGCTGTGGCTGTGGAGTGCAGAGCAGATGGCCACTCAAACCCTGCTTCCTATTGTCTGCAAAACACAGTAACTGTGGCCAGTAATCTCTGCTTTGGGCCCACACCTTGTGTGTTTTAACTAACATGACCATTTTTTCCTCAGTTAAAAACTGGCCCGTATCACACATTCAGCACCACCATACTGCCTTGAGGACTTTTCCTGCTGTTTGATTAGCATCAACTCATTTTTCCCTCCTTTTTTTGTAGTAGAAAAGTTTACTTTTAAGTCCTTTTCACCTGTTTTAGCCATGCTGGGCAAAGGAATTCTGCTGTGCATGAACTCCTAAGGATTTGATTATTTCAGCAAAAGAGCAAGAAAGCAAACAAAGCTTTTTTTTTTTTTCTCTCCACACTTTACACATGTAACTTTCACAGTAACATATTCATAATGAATGATAGACCTACTGGGAGCAAATCCAGAAATAAGGAGTTACAGATAGCACCAGTCCTACAGAACGAACAGGTTTGGCAGTTACTCTAGAGCAGTCAGTGGAAGGGTGGCCATCAAGTTAGCTGTCAAGGCTCATGAGGGGGAATAGTGGCAACAGCAGCTTGTAAAAGAAATGGATAAAAGAGCTTGTTATACTGAAAAGATAAGAAAGGGGATCATTTTTCTGGTGGTATAGGGAAGGGGGGTCTCAGTGTATTAATGCCTCATGTAACTTTATACTGATAGGGATGGCTAAACACTCAGTTTTTGTTAAGGCTCTAACATTTGAAGTAATACATACAGTTAGTTCCACTGTCATAGGAATGACATGTAAAATTACTCATCAATTATTTGCTTAAAAATTGTTTGGTTTGGGTTTGTTTTTTTTTTTAGAACTGCTATCCACTGAAAGGGGTTTGAAAAGGATATTTAAAAATTTTTTTAAAAAATTACAATCTGCTTGGATTTGGAAGCATAACATGAAAATCTCTATTCATCTGCATCTACCTTTTGAAGTGAGCTATTTTGTTTCCAAATTCTTTGTTAAACAAGTGCATTTCTCTAAGCCAGTACAGCTGATGCCTCTGTACAAACACTTTAACTTAATGTGTGCAAGTTTCATTGCTGATAATCTAATCGCATTTCGTGAGTCCAGCCAGTCATAGTATAAACCTGATTTTCGTTGCCTCTCTGCTGTACTTGTTCCATTTTCACAAGTATAAACTCAGTCCCCTATTCATTTTAAAGTGCAACTGTTGCTAACCCCTGTGCTCAGCAGTTCTTTCTTTTTATACTCCTCCATTTGAAGGGAAGCCAAACATTTCTGTATGGGTAGCTTTTGAAAGGGGGGAAATATTCCAGCACATCTGAATGACACTTAATCTCTAACATCTAGGGAGAGAAAACAGAGTCTAAGGAAACTGAATTTTAAACTGTGCTTATTTGGAATGTACAAAGATAGTTTTCAACCAGAATACTTGTGATCTTTCTCATTCTTTAAAATTACCCTTTTGCAAACCGGTCATGCCTACAAATGCTGTGCAGCAGGCAGCAGATAGAGCTTGTCTTCGGAACATTTGAAAGAGTAAATAACACGCTGCTAATTCCAAAGAGAATCTTCGCAGCAACATCTCTCTCTTGTGAAACTCCTGCAGCGTTATAGACTAGCTTGAGTTAAGCACACCTGCCTACTCCGGACCAGAGGGAAGGCGTGCCAGTGGGGGAAGAGATGCTGGCCGACAGTTCTGCCGGGGGCCAGGCAGGTACCTCAGTCCCCTCTGCTGCTTGCTGTGCAGAACAGGGAGGGGGAGATGTGGTCTCTCACTTAGGGCAATTCCAGGATGGTAACATGTACTCAGCCCAGCTCTTTTACATTCCTCCTCAAACACACCCGACTAAGGATAGACATGAAACACTATGTGATTTGTTTAATTTTAGGGATCTCATTTTCACCATTAGGCTGTGAATCTCTAAGATTCCTGCTCTGTGGTCATGAGGCCTTGCCCCGTTGGATCAATTAGTTATCCAATCTCAAACTAAAAGGCATAAATCATATGATGGTTGCATTAAAGAAGGTGGACTAATCATGGCATCACAGAATAGCCGAGGTTGGAAGGCACCTGAATTGTATGTAGTGCCACACCCCTGCTCAGGTAGGGTCAGCTAGAGCAGGTTGCCCGGGGCCATGTCTCCAAGACTGGAGACTCCACGGTCACTCTCAGCAACCTATTCCAGCATTCAGTCAGCCTCACAGTAAAGTTTTTTATGTTTATATGGAATTTAATGGTTTCAGTTTGTGCTTGTTGCCTACTGTCCTGAGGAAAGTCTGGCCATGCTCTGCTTAAAAAAGGAAAGATACCTTTCTGATCCTTTTGAAATGTAATTGTTTAATAGCACCTGGAAATACAGTCTACCTCCAAAATGATGTAAACACGGGTAGGAAATGATGGGGTAAACCTTCAGTCACGATTACAGGCAGTATCTTCACGCTGACCATTCTGAGCACTGCTTAGCAGTGCCTGGAGTAAATCAACAACTGATGAAGAATAGCATGAAAGACAGTAGTCAGCCCAGACAGTAACCTTCCTCGTGGCCAGGACAAATGCATTCCGTAGTGCAAAAACTGCCAGAAATCTTGTTAAAATGGGTACATAATTCTTCGGTGTAGTAAATCTCTGCCAGGCAGGAGGCAAGAGGAATCAGACGAGTACTACAAGTTATCTGCTGTTGCGGTTGTTTTGGCTATAACAGATGTCAGCGACCTGGGGAATGCTGTAACCCCT
Organism: Athene noctua; assembly: GCF_965140245.1. Classification (NCBI taxonomy): domain Eukaryota; kingdom Metazoa; phylum Chordata; class Aves; order Strigiformes; family Strigidae; genus Athene; species Athene noctua. Next base: position 1,168,338 of record NC_134049.1, on the reverse strand, counting down.
CCTACTCAGCACTGACCCAGAGGACTAGGGTCACCCTCACCACTCACTGTAGTCACGTCCCCCATTAAGATTGGCGGTTAGAGGTGGCGAGCTCTTGCATCCTGTTTCCCTCATTCTGTGCTTGCTCTCAGCCCTGTTTCTGGTCTTTCCTTACTGTGTGAGGAGCACAAAGAATTCAGGAACCTAGAGAATCTGTCCTTTTAAAGTGTTACCTCTACTCAGTGAAACACTATGAAGAACTGTGTGATGCAGCTAAAGTGGCATCTGGTGATCTTGCTCTGACTAGTCTTATTGAAAATTTCCCTTTTTATTCCAGGAAGGTTTTAATATGCAACAAAGGTAAATTAAACAGCTGCCAGGTTTAGATGGTGCAAAACTTAGACACCTGATGCCACCCATAGTTCTGATATTGGAATGTGAGCCATTAAAAAAACCTGCCAGACTTTGCGATCATAAAGCCACTGATCAAAACACTTAGGAAAGATCTGCAATTTTATATTAACTCCTGCTTGTAGCCAACAAATTATCAGATTTTTCTGTTAAGAAGCCTAGCTAGCAATTTTCTTTATTTTTAATGAGAAAAGGTCTGATTAGAAGTGGTATTTTTTTAAATTTATTGAGAAAAAATTATAATCTTAACCATTAAAATAAGGGTTGATGACATTTGCTTAAATCAAACAGAGTTCAGGAAGATACTGTTCAAGCTTCCCCCATGCAGTGCTGCCAATTGATTTCAATTCTAGCTTGAAAAACACCTGCTATTTTAGCCTTGGGCCTCTCTTTCCATAGTATTTTTATGGCTTAGACGAATATATACCACATTTAGAATCAAGTCCTCAAGTCTGCTTTTCTAGAAAGCACAACTTATATTGGTTCTTCTGAATCACCGCTGGGGAGGGCTGCAGAAGGGTGTGTGAAAGGGTTGTAGTTGGTTTTCAGTTGTCAGTAATATTCACATACATGTGAATGATCTTTCAGTGTGATCTGGGGAGTGTAGAATTTCAAATTAACCCTGAAAAAGTATCACCACTCTTACAGACCCTGCATACTTCAGAGCATGAAGGTCAAAGCCAAGGGAATGCCTTGTAGTATTATCACCATTTACGTGAGTCAGGGGCTCCTCGTGTTCTTGTACTGCTTATTTAGGCTATTCGCTGAGTTATACAGTAGGACCTCAGTGGGACATACGGCCTCACAGAGCCTTCTGGACTAAAGAAACCGAAACCCAACACAGATTAGTCACATTTTCATGTCCATGTTAGCTGCTGGGATTTATTTTTTTTCCCCAGTAACATTTCATTAAGTCACTAACTCTATACACAACAATGTGTATGTGAGATAAAGCACTCACTTGCCTAATGCAAAGCAGATGTTCCTGGAACGGGCTACAAGTTCAGGTAGGCACCTAAACCTTTTAGCCCATACAAGAGAATGTAGTTGCTTTAACGTACAGTAAATGAGAGACTGAGGTTGGGGCCACTATAGAAAGGTCAGCTCTGCAGCATTGTCGTTCATCCATCTTGCATTAGGGCTAAAGGTACAGTGGCAAAGAAACTCCAGTTCCTCAAGGTATAGCTGCAAATGAGCACCACTGCTGTTTGTAGTATAGTTGAATGCTGACATCATTGCTGCTCATGGCAGGGAGCTGAGGCAAGGAAAGAAATCTTTTCTCCTATTGACTGCAGCAAAGCAGCTCATTTAATTTAGACTTCAAGCTATATGAGATACAGCAAACGTCGTTTTGAACAAAATGCTTTCAGCAGACAACAATAAACCTTAGTGGCAATATGTTTGACATGCTTTTGCATTTAATACACTATAGAAAAATGGCACCTCGTAAAATTATGACTCATTCTTAACACTTCACTGATAAATGACTCAGTGAGACTGACTTTACATGGATGCAAAAATTTTGATTAGTACTTTTTAATACATGGTTTGGAGGTTGAAACTGATGCTGAAACAGGGAGGCTGTGCACGTCTTGGAGCTTCGGTACTGCACCGCACCGAAAAATACTCTGTTGTGATTCGTTAGTACAGAAACGTACATAGTTTGTTGTCCTGTGTCATGTGTTGTGTGACCTTCAGTATGGATTGTTAGACACAAAACCCACCAGAAATAATGTTTTTGAGGTAATCATAGTCTGGCTCAATGTGAGTTCAAGTTACAGATTCAGCATTGACACCTGGTGCCTCTACAGGCATTTGACAGACTCGTAACCCCTTCGAAAACGGTGGGCAACCGTGGGAACTGCTTCCAAAGTTCTTGAAGAGCTAAAAATATAATCAAGAAAATTAAATCCTACAATACAGGAAATATGTCTCTGAGTATATTGCTTCAAAATTTGAAAATATTTTTGCTCATTGTCTCATCTGTTTCATTCTAACTTCATTGTCTTTCAAAAATGTATTCAGACCTGTGGATGGTTCTGTGATGGAATTGGTGTGCAATATTTAATCTACTACTATACTGATCTATGTTCAGTGCGTGGGATCTTCTATTGTACAAAATTAAACTATAACATTATAGTGATTCTTAATGTAGTATCTCTAAAGAAACAATTCTTTTTCATCTTCACAGAATACATACATAGTGCCCATAGGAATAATTCAGAAAAATAAATCACATTGACACATTCCATGATATGCTGCAAGGCCCTGCAGGGTGGCAGTGGCAGCAGCCACTTTTATTTAGCATGTGTCTATTCCCCCAAAGCTTTCTGTCCTAGTTTTAATTTGGCTTTATATCATGCTAAACAAATTGTTTTCTTTCTTTTTTTTTTTTTTTTGTACACTTGAGAGACCGTCTGATATTTCCTTGCCAACCTTTCTAAAGGCTGGCTGTAGGTCAGAGGCATCGTCATTCCATCCTCTGTGAGGAAGTTTTGTGCACCTGTAGCAGTTTCTCATGTGCAATTTTTCTGCTGGTGTGAGGGCTTAAAATAAAATCTTAAACCAACTGTTATGAAGAATCGTAGTAACAAAAGATCACAGGATATCTCACATTGGAAGGGACCTCAGAAGGCCAACAAATCAGATGTGATCTATGGGGCTGAGCAGCTCTCCTAGGCACAGCAGGGCTACGGCAGACCAGGGTGGCACTGAGCAGGTCGCAGCACCAGTACCATGAATTCCGTGATATAAAGGTGAAGGTTCTGGTGCTTTCTTGTGCCATGGCAGTTAGAGTTGCTTACATACCAACAGATCTCTGCTCATCATTAACCAGTAGTCTGGAAAGCAATCCCACAGGAAATTCTTTTTTGTCTCAAAAAAGCTCTTGCAGGCTTCTTACGATTGTTTTCCTATCAATCAGAATAAAGCCTCCCCTATGGAAAATAAAAGCTGAAGACTTCTTTTTCAAAGTTAAGTTTTAACTATTCTATGGCTTTCTTCCCAAACTTGCATCTCCAGTAGATATTACAGTTCTGGACCTCTTAACCCTCAACCCTCTGTTTGGGTATTGTGTATACTTTAACGCTGAGGTGAAAAATACGTTCTGAAAATGGGAAATACAAGTAAGAAAGAACTCACAGCAAAGATGTATAATGTTTTATTTTATTTATAAGCTACAAATGCCCCAATAGCTGTAAAATCTGCCATGAAGACGTTTTTCTGCATGTTTGCAGTTGTTCAAGAAAGGGCCTTGTCTCATAGACTAAGGAGTCTTAATCTATGAGCCTTTTGATTGTTAGGTACACATACCGCATGATCTCTTCCCGTTCCAGTTTAAGCACCATAAATGCAATATAGAAATACACAGCTGCAGCACACCCCCCAGATCCCCACAGACAACACCTCCACCCAACAGGCAGGGCTCACAACTGATACTCTAATAGCTCCTCTTTTGTTATTTGATTTAAAGAGAGTTTAAAGGCTATTCTGATTTTGAGTTGCAACATATGTTTTACGGTGGTTTTATAATATCAGGTAGAAGTGTAACCATAGAAACTGTTTCCTATTGAAATTAATACATATTTTAAAACGATCAGAGAAACAGAGAAATTGGGTGAGTGGAATTTTACATAGAAAAAGAAAATTAAATTAATGATCTCTGCATTAAAAAAAATAATAGAAAATCCTTGCTTTCACAGGTAATAGCATCTGAAAATATTTTTTAGGAACTGTACAGATGCTAGGAAATGCAGGTCATATGTATATATTCTAACAATACTTCTACAGGCAGTGACTTTTAAATATATTTCTCATAAAGTTTGAAAATATATTTAGAGAAGCTGTAGGACAGTGTCTCTTTAAATCTTTGTGTATGAAATAGCAATAATGAGGGTTTTTTAGATGAACATTATTAGCTTTTTGAAATGAAGGTAGGATATCCCTAGCGCTAATCTGTATAAATTAGCTAAGATTTTTTCTGTGTACATCTACCCTATAATCCAAAATTAGAACAGTCATATATGTGTGCTGAATATTACCCACTTCTAGTTTTAAATGTTAAATGACCTAAACCCTTCTTTTTACCGTGTGTTTCATTTGAAGATCTTATAGTTTAGTTCTCCCTGGCAACCCTTTAAGAAAGGTTTTTGTCTGCTCTCATTTTACATGTGAGGCAACTGAGAGAAAGAAAATTAAACTGACCTATACAAAGTTACTCGATTACTGGCAAAGTTGAAAGTCCAGAGAGAAAATCACAGCTCCATGTAAAACTTTGAGGTGGTTCAGGAGGGTAAGATTCTGCTGCAAGTCTTCTATTTGTGCTGCTAAAATATCTTCCTTAACACTGAAAATAAGAACAGGGATTGTTGTATTTATTAAAGCTTTGAGGTGGAAGGCAGTATTCAAACTTACTTATTCAACGGTAGCCTTTTAAAAACCTTAAACTGAGACTGACATTGAAAAAAAAAAAGTAAACTGTACCGTAATTCTTGCCTCCCAGAGATAAAAGTATGTTCTGAACTTCAGCTTGGGCTCAGCAAGCCCTCAGTTTTCAGTTCTGAGCCAGGACCCTGATGGCAATGCAGCTGCTCAGGTCTCTAATAACCATCACTTCAATCACCACCAACAATGAATGTAAACTCTGAATTGCCTTGAGCTATACAACTAATTTGAATTTTTTTGTGCAGTTTGAAAAAGAGGGGATTAATACAAAACAAAGTTAGAAAGAAAAATCTCTCGACTCTGAAATAACCATTTTTCCTACAGGACTTAATGAAAAATTTCCACATGTAATATGAATTATTTTGACAGGCTGTGAGGTCTGTGCTGGAACTGCTACTGACGGGACACTAGACGGGCTGTACTTTGGGCCTCCTTTGAAGCCAATAGCTTCATATCCATCGACATCAATCAGAACAATATTATGGCAAGTACCTTTTATACCTGCTTTTATTCTGGTTTTTCTTTATGGGAGATATGTTTATGTGATTGCACTACCAGTTCATCTGTCTTTCCAATAACTTTTAAACGTATTTTCCAATTTTAATCCAATTTAACAGAGGGTATTTGACTCAAAGATACTAAACCCCTACAAGTTTCATGAAAATAAGAATCTGGGTAGAAGACCCCGAGTCCTGCTAAGGCAAACGCAGAGAGAGACTGACCTTTAACCATTCTGCTTGGTCTGTCCAGCAACCAAGAGGCAACAGCTTGCATATAGTAGCAAACTAACCATGAAACCCTGGGCTGATCACAGTATGGTCCGTATTGTAAAACCTTAATTTTATGGCTTAAGGTGATGTTGGGAATGTAAAATGACTGACCAAAATCTCAGATTTTACCAGAAACCAAACTTGGCCCTTAGAGCTTTCAATGGCAATATATCCATCCTGTATTTGACGGAGAACAAACGCAGGTCTTCCCTCTCAGGACCTGGATGTCCTTTACTGACTTTCAGAGAGTCGCCCTCCTGGAATATGTTTGCCCCATTGACAGTATTTTAAAAATTTTATTACTTGATGACTCTTTTTTTCACGTTCTCTACATGTACAGGTGCTGAGTAGTTAAAATAGTTCAATATGAACCAAAGAAATTCATAGAGGATAAGCCCTCAATAGCCATTAAGAGCAATAATTAAATGCAACTTCTTGCTTGAGAAATTCCTGATTTTCTTACTGGCAGAAGGGGGAATGTGGCAGATACAGGATGACTCTGCTCATGCCTGGTTCTTACATACTTTCCTGAGTGTCCTGTGCTGGCTAATGATTGTTCTTTCTCATTACTCTGGAAACAATGCAATCCCAGGAACGGGCACAGGGCCAAACCCATCTCCACTCTCCACAATCCCACTGAATAGTTACTACATCCACAATACATGAGAGATTCAGCTGAAAAGAACAGTGACTATACTGTGTATAGGCTACTGGGCTAGATGGACTGTTGCTCTGAACAGCATGGCCTTGCTTATGTTCTCTGGTCTTACAAGCTGTTGAAACTTGATTAAAGGCCATATTTCATTCAGAATCCTCTGTCTGACATATGCCAGCTCTCCAGGACCTGCAGCTAGGGTAGGATTACCGGTGATTTATGATGGCTCTGGAAGTTATAACTAGTGCTGTATAAGCACAGAAGAACTGAAAGCATAAATATGCTGCTTAGAAAGTAAACCCCTCCCCAGAAAAGAAAGGTAAAACTAAAACCTAAAATATTCACTTGATTTGAAGCATACTTCAGCTCTAGACTTGAGATCTGTGTGGAACTACCTACTCTATGGTATAACATGCATAATTTCCTATGTTAGTTTCTAGTTTGAGTGCAAACTCATAAAATTCCTGTTGGACACACTCTTGAACAGGCTGCCGTGCTACCCCAGCATCTGGAAACGGTGGAGTTGCAGTCAGTACCTGCATGTGACAATGTCAAAACCATGTGAGTGCGTAAGATACCTCATCTACATACGATAAAAGAGGGGATCAGGTGAGATAATGCAAACTAGTTCACCAGAAGCATGGGTACCATTGTTGAAGTCATCTGGCCTTGAATATTTGCCTGTCTGTCATGGAAACACTTGATGGCCAAAACAGCGATTTGCTATACGCAGCGATCCTGTCACATTAGTGTTTCTGAAATGGGTTTTCTTCCCCAGTCTGAGACAGATAACCAGCATTTTCTGGATCTTGGATAATCAAATACCTTCGATAATTGAGTCAAGTCCCCCAGTTTTTTTCTATGCTAAGAGCCACAGGAGGTTAATTATGGGAGCAAGATGTATTTTGTGGAGCTCAACCCTAAATGAGTCATGTAAAAAGAACATTAAATGTAGTTAGTCAATAGTTCTATGAACAGAGCATTTGCAAGACTGCCCCTTATTTCTAACAGAAATATTTGTATTAATTAGAATGAAACTATAAATACATATGACAAGGAGACTGCCCACAACTGTATTCCCAAATGAAAATTAATCTGATGTGCTCTGCAGATATTGTTGGACAAAATAATCACAATATATGAGGAGGAAAATACTTGAATATTGACAATTTTCTTCATATGAGAGTCCACCCAAGATGAGGCTGGAGCAGTCTTCAAAGTAGAACAAACTTGAAGATTTTTTTTCTTCCTAAAACCCTAAAAAACCCCCAAATGACAGAAAAAAACGCTAACGCTCATGTATTATCACTCCACTGATTTAAGAAATGAAACTGTTTTCAGTGTAAAGTGTAGTTCTGTATGTGCTCGGTTTAAGAGTTCCTACTGTTCTTCAAAGCTGTGATTTTCCTCTGTACATTTGGCCTTCCCGGCCACCCCTTAGCCCCCAGAACACGTCGCCTGACAGGCCCTTAGTTCTGTGAGGGGCAGAACCTGTTCCCCTCCGTGCCAGGGAGGGGAGTGGGAACCTCGCGCAGGAGGGGCCCGTCGGGGCCGGCTCAGGGATGCCTGTAGTCAGACTAAGGTTATTCTTTCAAGCAGTTTTAGAATGGAAAACATTATCTGTGGCTTATATGGCTTTTGATTACATTAAAGCAATTCTTTCCTGGCTCCTATGAAACTGGAAATGGGGAAATTTCCAAACAGGCCTGTGTAAAAGAGATTGGTGGTTCCAGCTCCCAAAAGGGAAAGTACCTGGAGTTGCCTTCCCCGGGCTTTGCCTCCTGGTCTGGGTTCTTTGGTTGCCGACAAGGATTGCCCTCAACTAGTCTTTTCTTCAGGAGGTGCAGTCTCTTTTATTTTCTGCTTCAATCCCTGTTTCCATGAAATGTGTGTGAATGTGATCTCCTCATTTTCCTTGGTTGAAATTAGCAAATGAGTTTATGATTTATTAAGGAACTGCATCGATCCACGCGAACACGGCGAGTTGTCTGCAAGTGATTTCCCGAGGAAACCAGGCTAAAACCGGTGATACTCCTGCTTTCTCCTCTCTGCAAGTTAACTCCGTTCCGAGTAGCCAGCGTCCTTTGGCATGAGACACGTTTTTGGTGAGAGATGCTTTGCCTCCACTGCTTTCAGCAGTAATCCCCATCTTGGGGATATGTCAGAACTGCTCACGGTGAGCTGCATGATGCAATCGCTCATAAAAATTTGTAGTGAAGGGCATAGTTTACAGAGAGACCTTAAAACCTTGGATTAATTTCCTCACTGAAAATAACTCCCTTTAGTGATCCCAGTTACGCGATTCTTTGTTGTAATCTGATGATTCTGAGCGGATAAACGAGTTTTGTTAAAACGAAGTACCCGGTGCACAGCCCAGCCCGGCGCACCGCGGGGCCGTAGCGGCTGGGCCGAGCCGGGCCGGGCTGAGCCGGAGCCGCGGGGCCCGGCCCGGGTGGGCCCCGCCGGGCAGAGGGGCTCTGTGGGCCGGGGCAGCGCCGGCTGCCGGAGCGCGGAGCTTGGGCGCAGGCTGAGGCGGCCGCGGCGCTGAGCGGGCACCGCCGGGCCGGGGCAGCCCCCCGGGGCCGTGCGGCGTTACAGCGCCTCTCCTCGGCCCCTGCGGGCCCCCCGAGCGCGCGCAGCCCCGAGCTCCGGCTTGTCCGGGCTGAGTTCATTTTTACACGGCTGGCTCAAACAAAGGACCCGGCCCGTCTCCCGGGTGAACTTAAAGCCACTCTCTGATCTGGGCCGCTGACTCCGCCGCCGGGGCCGCTCGGTTCTGGAGCCCCGGGCGGGAGGACCGGCCCTGGGCCGTGTCCCGGGGCGGGCGGGGGGCGCAGGGCGGGGCGGGCCGGCGCTGCGCTGCCCCGGCTTCGGCAACCGGCCGGGGAGGGCTCAGCCGCGCCGCCCCGCCCCGGCAGCCCGCGGCGAGCGGCGGCCCCGGCCCCTCCCGCCGCGGCCGGCCGGCGGAAGGAGAAGTAGTCCGCCGCGGTGTGCGGCCCCGCGCAACTTTCGGCCGGCGGCGGCGGGGAGCGGGGCGGCCCTCGGCCGGCGCGGGGAGGGGCCCCGCGGCTCCCCCCGCCGCGCACCCCGGGACAGCGCCTCCGCTCCCGCGCCTCTCCGCGGCCTCTGCCCCGCGGCCGTGTGCCCGCCCGGCGCCGCTGCCGCCCCCGGGGCCCCTGCGCGGGGCGGGGAGAGGCGGCCTGCCGCGGGGCCCTCCCGCCGCAGCTTCTCCTCTCGGTCGCTTTTTCCCGCCCCGTCGCCCTGCTCCTTCCCCGCGGCGAGCTCCACGTTGTTGTGCGAGCTCCCGGGAAGATGTCCCCCAGGGCGGGCCGAACCGCTCGCCCCTTCCCGCTCGGCCGCGGCGCCCGGCGGCGGGAGCTGCGCCCGCGGCAAATCCCGCGCCTCTGGCGGCGCCCCCGCACCGGCAGGTCTCCCTCCCAGCAGCCGCCCTGCGCCCCCGCCGGTCCCCTCCTCAGGAACTGACGGCGAGAGCCGCCACCGCCGCAGCCCCCTGCCAACGCTCGAGTTCTTTTCTCCCGTACGAGACGTTCCATAACGCGTCTGTTCTACAGTTTTAATGACGCGGAGGTAGCACAGCAGCACCAAGGGCGGGCGCTAGCTCAGCGCTCCCAGACGGGCGGTGCTGAAGGCGCAAGAGCGGGCGGGAGCTGGGCGCGGGGGGCACGGCGGCCCCCTCCTCCGTGGGACACTTGGCCAAAGCCTGCCCTGGGCGGAGGAGCCGGGCGTAGAACACTCTGCCCCCCCACGAGCCGCTGCCAAAAGTTTCATGCGTGGCAACAAGAATCTTTTAATTCGCTTTTGTTGGTTTGAGTCAGATTCCAGGTGACCTCATGAACAAGTCAGTGAGAGAACGGAATTGTTTTGTCCATGCATTGTAGCAGGGAAAGTCGTGTTCTTATTGCCGACTCCAGGGGAGCATTGCTGTCTGTACCGGCAAGTCTGCTGGAAGCTACAAGTAGAAAGAATTCAGTGGCTTGGGGTGAGGATTGGAATTTGTTGTTAAAAAACCCCCAAAACTGGAGCAGGAAGGGAGCTCCGCTGACTTCTCTCCAGGGTTATAGATTTGCTGAGCAATAGTATTTATCACGGATAAATTGCCGGCTGTGGATGCGGGCTGAGCGCATCCTGATGATTTAAAGGAGACATTCCAGTGAGAACCCTCCTGCATCAAATGCTCTGCCGGGGAACACCCGAGGAGCTCGTACAGTTTGGGTCGTGGTGGTGAATTAATTCCGTGTGTGTAAATTTAAGAATAAATAAACCAGAAGGAGACATGCAAGCTTAATGATTTTATTCAGACAGGCACGATACATTAAATAGTAATACGGAATACATTTTCTCACATCCCTGAACGCACAACAGCTGTCTGCAGTATCATGTATTTTTCCTTTAAGGGGTGGGTGGAAAGCGATTCATGAAGGCTGTGGAAACGCCATAGAAGTGATTGTTTTCAGGGGGTTGCGCTCAAGTGATTTGGTTTTGATATTGCTCTTAATTTTTTTACGTCCTGTATGTAATTCTTCACTTTCCTGGTCGTACTGAAGCCTGCGGAAGAATGTTGCCATCGCCATCTGGCAACTAGCAGTTCCCTGCCTGCTCTGGCTGGTACCTGACCATAGCGATGCTGGTAGATCAGCTGTCGGGGCCATTACCAACAGATTTACAGTTGTGTTTTACGCTCTGTCAGAGTCTGGAGTTCACCCATGACTTTGTGTGTATGGGTTTACCTGTCTGTTCCTTGCACTACTCCACAACAGACCTAAGACTTCTCTAAGGAAAGGGTATTTATCCACAAGACTGATAAATTCATTTATCTAGATAGAAAATTCACCGATGGTAACACGATGGGGAAAGCAATAACAGGAATCCAGTCCTGAATGCTGGGAGTCTTTGGTCAGCAATCACTAGCAGAATGATTGGTGTTTATGATTGCTGCCGTATTTCTGTGCTATCCATCTGATCCATTGCTCCCTCTGTAGCAAAGACCTTTTACTTTTGAAGAAGCGAAAGAAAAGAGTGTGTAACACTTGCAGGAGACAGCAGCATTTTAGCCTTCTGTGTAACGTCCAAGGAAGGTACTGTTGTGTCCCAGCGGAGCTGGAAGTTTTTTGGTTCTGTGTGATTTGTCTGGTATGGTTGCTGCATTCGCACACGTGTAAGGAAAGAACCATCACTAGGGATTGAAGCAGGAATGAAACTGGAAGTATTTGCTTGGTTGCAAATGAAAAACTGTTGTAATTGTCCAAACCAGGTTTCCGATACCTATTTCTTCACATGTTTTAAAATGGTTATAAAGTCTTACTTGGCCATATCTTCTCATGTAGATCTCTGAATAGCTAAAAGCAGAGAGGTTTTTGTTTTGTTTTGTTGTGTTTGTTTTTTCTTTTTTTTTTTATATGTTGACCACATTGTTTTCTGTTTAATTTTCTGTGTATGACTATGACAGCATAAGGATATGCACTGCATTTTTTTTTAAACTCCTATCTTTGCAGTGAACGGGAAGAATTTATAGGGGATGGCAGAGATGAAAGGATACCAAGTAAGCAGCAGCTTGAGAAAGGGGTTGGAGATTCTGAGACAGGTGAAAGACAGTATTGCATGGGCATAGAATATCGTGCCTTAGTGTTTCAAGTGTGCATGTTAGTTGTGATCAGTGTTACATGAAGAGGGGTTAAAAACTGAATCGGTTAAAGATTCTGAATCTCACCAATGTGACAGATGATGTTCAGTTCCCAGGAAACATTGGGGTAAATCTCTTTTTAGAATATTATTGTAATACAGGATGTGATAGTTACTGGTCTTTCAGAACGGTTTTAGTCAAGCTACCTGCATGAATTTCGTTTGAAATTACCGTTTTGGAATTACAGTTTTGGCTCCCCGGAGCAATCTCCCTTAGGTCAGACTCTGGGTATATGTGTGGGCCAGAGCATACCTCTCCGAGGCCTTCAGTACCTGCTGAGTTGTCCGGCATCATTTCTGGAAACTTCGTTTATCTTTTGGTCATTTTTCTACAGCTGCCTGCAGATGAAGTTTTTCAGCAAGGACAGTCAACCCACGGAGTTGTGAAGCAGAAGAATGGCCCCTGTGATGTGACTTTTGGTAATGAGCGTGTTTACTGCTGGCATCTGCATGAGAAGGTGACACGTCATCGTGGACCAAATGGCATATCTTGCATTAATTTGTTGATCTTTCAACCCTGTGTCATGGATTACGGGGATGTATCATCTTCCACTCAAAGTTTCTAGCTGCACACAAAAGCTTATGAGTGTGAACCTTAAAACTTCAGGTCAGAGGGCGAATAAAAAGTACTGCATTTGAAATGAAGTTTTATTTTTAATACAGCTACACATCAGTACAAATAATTGTTAGCATGATTGCTTTTTTCGGAGTTAGTTTTCTACTCGATGCTTACCCGTGTTGCAGCTGTACTGACTGGTGCTGAGCACCAGCCCTGGTTAAAAGGTAACACAGCAAGAGAAGCAACGGTATTTTCCCGGTATGTAAGTAGGGGATCCTCCTTGTACCTAAAGTATGTCAGAGGACATTCCTCACGAAACGCATCATGACTTCTGTCACTGGGTGCTTTGCTCTAAAGTGAAGCATTCTTTATACATCAAAGGGAAGAAGTAGGTATTTATGTCCCTCCGGGGCACAGAGAATGGGAGTCATTGTGTTGATATTTTAATACAAATTGCTTCCTGCATTTCTAAGTGGCAGAGAGATGAATATTCATGGATCACGAGGCCAGATGATCATCCAGTACACGGCGTGTCTGGGAGAACGTTTTAAGGCTCCAGAATCTCCAGTTTGTCTTTGCGTGGGGGTGGTAAGTTTGTTATCGCCCTCCCCTTCCTCCGGAAGATGTCACCGGCGGGAGGGGGGTGGGAAGAGCTGGGCTGGAGGGGACGGGCGGGGGGGTGGCGAGCCCTCGGGCCAGCCTGCTGCCTCCCCAGCCCGGGGGGGCAAGCAGCAGCCTGCGGGGGACGAGCGCTCCTCCGCGCAGCCTGCCCTTCCCTGTGCGCGGAGGGCGCCGTTCCCTCTCCGCGCCGCGCGTACTGGCTCCCTGGAGCGATTTCGGTGCCGCGATTTCAAGTATCCTTTCGCACTGTCCCCGTGGTTGGGGAGCCCCCTTGCTCCAGGAGAACCATACGGCAGCGGCCGTAGACTCGACTCTTCCGTGGTTCTCCCGGCCCGAGGAGCCGGTAGCCCGCGGTAGCCGGGGCCGGAGGAGGGCAGCGCCCCGGTGGTGGCAAGTAGGTGCCACCTGGGGGCTCTGCAGGCCCGAGCGCTCCCGGCCCCGCGGAAACCCGCGCCCGCTCCGCAGGCCGCGGCGGGGGGGTCCGAGCCGCTCACCAGCATGGAATGAACTTGCCGGCAGGACGGGCCGGCGGGGCCGCGGGCAGGAGCCGTGCGGCGGGAGCAGCGGCGGGAGCCGCTCCCGCACGGGAGCCGCGGGGCTGGCTGGCGGCGGCGGCACCGCCCGCGGGGTTCCCGCGGACGGCGGTCCTGTGCCTTGACGTGTTGCGGGCTTAACTGTACTTAGGAGGAGGCCGCTAATGAACGTTTCAAGCTCGATGTAACGCGCACACGATTTTATTTTTCACGGTAATTCTGCATATTGATATATTAAAAGTGTTTACGCGTACTTTGGCGTATGTGGGCGCAGGGCGCGTGCGGTAGCGCGTTTTGGGGTACGCGCCTCGCTGCCGGGCTGGGGGGAGGGCGCCGCTCCCGCGCTCTGCGGGCCCGTTGCGGTGTCCCGAGGCGGGCCGGGGGGGGTCCCGCTTCTGCCCGCCCGCCGGGCCGGTGCGGGCGGCCCCCGGGCGCAGGCCGGGCTCCGCCGCCGCTCCCCGGCGCTGCCCCCGGGGGTGACGCGGGTGCCGGGGGGGCTCCGAGGGGCGCCCCGGGGGCGGTCGCCAGCGCGGCGGCGCCTCCCGCCCGGCCGCGGCGCGGGAAGGGTTAAGGCCGTGGCGGCGCGCGGCGCGGAGGGATACGGAGCCGGAGCCGTGAACGTGGTGCTGAGGCTCTGCGAGCAAAAAAATGTCCGCCTGAGGGGAGCCCACAAGTTCCTTCCAGCGGGGGGGGGAGCGCTCGGCTCGTCGCCTCCCACCCAGCCCGCGGCCCGCCCGCCGCCGCCGGCCCGGCCCCGGTCAGCGGCGCGAACGGGGCGGCAGGTAAGTGCGGGCGGCCGGGAGAAGTTGGGAGAGAGCGGCGGGGGGGAGCGCGGGGCCGGGCCGGGCGGGAGCGGCGGGCAGGCCCGGGAGGGGCCGCCGGGAGCCCCGCGGGGCGGCAGCCGGGGCGGGGGGCGGCGGGGCAGGGCCGCGGGCCCCGGGCGGCGGCGAGTCCCCGCGGGCGGCGCTCGGGGCGCACGTTACGCGCCGTCGCGCGGCTCCCGGCGCTCATAAAGGGTCGCGGCGGCCGCAGCCCGGCCCCGGCGCGCCGGCAGGCTCCGAAACTTGGGAGGGGAGCGGGGCCGCGGCTGCGCCCCCGCCGCTCCCCGCCGGGCACAGGGGAAGGCGCGGACCCCGCCGCGCCCCCCCCCCCCCCCCCCCCCGCCGCGCATTCCGCGCTCCCCCCCCCCCCCCCCTCCCCGGCCCGGTGGCGGCGCGCGCTCCCGGCCCCGCGTGTGCGCGTGCGGTGCGCGGGGGCGGCTCCCGCCTCGCGCCGCGGTCCCGAGCGCGGAGCGGCGGCGGCCCGCGGGGGGGGTGGGCGGGGGAAGGCGGCGGGCGGCAGTGCCGGGGCGGCGATGGCTCTGCTGAGGCGGCCCCGGCCCCGCTGCTGAGGCGGCCCCATTGTTGCCGAGACGGTGAGTCCCTCGGTCTCTCGCCGACTCCCGCACGCGCTGGGCCGCGGCTCCTCGCTGGCTCTCGCTTGCCCGGGGCGGGGGGGGGGGGGGGAACCGAACTGTGGCGGCGGCCCCGCTGCGGCGCCTGGCTCGGGCCGGGGAGCGGTGGCCCGAGGGGGAACGGGGCGCCCGAGGAAACTTGGGGAGAGTTGGGCCGCGGGGGCACCCCCCGGCGGGGCCGCGCTGCCGCGGCGGGGCCGGTTTCCCGGCGGGGGTGGGCCCCGGCCCCGCGGTGCGGCACTGCCTCTGCCTCTCCCCGTGCCCCAGGCGCTGAGCGGAGGAAGATGAACTCCCAGCAGCAGAGGATGGCCGCGATAGGAACCGACAAGGAACTCAGCGACTTGCTGGACTTCAGCGCGGTAGGAGCCTCCTCCGGCGCTTCTCGGGACTTTGCGCGGTGCGGCGAGCGGAGGAGTAGGGGCAGCAGCGTGCAGGGCTGGGCTGGGGCTGCCTCCGCCAACTTGGACACCTGAACTTTGATGTAATGTCTAGACTGCCAGATTTAATACTGTAATACCGGCTGGGTCAATTGGTTTAACTGGTTAAAATCAGGCTGACCCAGTGATGGCATAATCTAATAATTAACGTTTGTTAAGCTGGGATGTGGCACCGGGACTTTTGCCTTTTTCTTGGCTTTTTTTTTTTTTAATAAACCAGAAGGAAAATTAATGCCCTTAAATAACGGAGGTTATTCATTGATAGTTTTGGCCTAGCAAATTATAGGTATTTTGTGTGTGGTACTTTTAAGAGATGTCAAAAAGATGCTTGATTTATAAACATAATAGAAAACTCCTGCCTCTCAACAGCTGCCTTTATCCAGTGATGTTAAACTCACAGATCAGTAAGAAATACATTGAGTAGTAACACGTAAGAAATACAACTACTTTAATTTGCCGTAGCAGTAGTAGGTCTCCTTTTAACTTTTTTGAAGTTGTTTGTGTTGATGTAGAAAAGAGATTTCAGTGGTATTAATAAATCATAAGGAGTACTTCAGCTAATTGGTTTTATGGGTTTAAACATGCATCTTACATTCTGTTTATTTTCTAGCAGAAAAACGAATCAAATAATTGTTTGCTATTAACTTCTCTTTTTTAAGTTACCATTAATAATTTGTCAGTTTCAAACCCAGTTTAGACACATCATTTTTGTTGTTTTGCAGATGTTTTCACCACCTGTTAATAGTGGGAAAACCAGACCAACCACGCTAGGAAGCAGCCAGTTCAGTGGATCAGGTAGGATGGATCCAAGATACATCAGGTTCATGTGGCTGGGTCTGAATGTTTTAGATTAGTCTTCACGTGCTCAAAGTATGATAATCTTTCGTTTGTACGTATTGTCACGAGGCATTCAGGTTAATTAGAGACGTGCTGGTTCGATCTCACTTTATAATGTTTTTTCTTAACTTCAACCAGTTTTCCTTTATATGCCTTGTCCCAGTACAGTGAAGTACGTGTACAGTCATACTGACATGCAGGGTGTCTGTTTATCTGTTATGTTAAAAAGGAATGGCTTCTTGGTTTTTGTTGGTTGGATAAAATCAAACCTACCTGTGCCATTGAAGTATTCCCAACCCTCTATGAAAGGGGTAAACGTTTAAGTAAAATGCCAAATAATGAAATACTCCTGACTCAAAGATATGCTTTAAAATGCAGTTCTCGAGGAAAGTTATAGAATGGTTTGAAAGGGACCCTAAAGATCATCCAGTGCCACCCCCTGCCCCGGGCAGGCCACCTTCCACCAGCCCAGGTTGCCCAAAGCCCCGTCCAACCTGGCCTTGAACCCTGCCGGGGAGGGGGCAGGCACAGCTTCTATGAAATGTGAGGCTAATACAATTTCCTAGTACCGTGTAGTTCTCAGAATCTTAACAAATAGAATTCTTCCCTGTTGTACCTTTATCAGTGCATCTGGAAAGCAAGTAACTGTATTTATGGGTTGTGTGTATTTTGTGGCTTCATTGTCTTTTCATCGAGCCACCTAATGGCTGTGTTCAGAGAGTTTTAAGCAAAGTCTGTAACAGGCACAAAGTTGGGTTTGACAGACACTGTGTATCGTTCCTGTGTATTTGTTACTGCCTACAAAAGAGAAACTAGAGAAACTTTGATAATGAGTTTTGTTCTTTTTTTTTTATGTATGCTTATTTCCTGTGAATACAGTGAAGCAATAATTTTTTTGGTTTTATGAATACCACAAAATGATGTTTGTGTTTTTTAGTTAAGGTTAATGAAAATAAATGTTTAGCATGGCAGTAGGGGAGTGAAGTGGTTGCTTGAGGTTGTGCAGCAATGTTGTATGTTTCCTCTCACCTTGCCAGAGCTGTTACTTTGAGTCCAGACGACACCTTTGCATCTTAGTGACACTGCATAGATTTTTAAAAGCATCTTAAAACTTTCGAATTGTATAATTTTGCAAACTCCTCAGAGATTGTCTCCCAGGTCTAATTTAATGAAAACATGTAGCAAATGCTGTAACATACTTGGAGAAGTGTTTTACTACTGCTCTCCTAAAATCTTTGTCTTGCTCTTTGAAAGTACATCAAGTTTAAATTATTGGCAACAGTAAGACAGCAAATCTGTATATGATGTAGCTAAAATGTGTCTCTCTTTTTTACTACAAATATTCAAGACAGTTGATTCTCCAAAGCTTGTTTTAAAAGACATCCGTGCAGCTAAACCTTACTGTGGAGAGCACAACCAGAGCATCGCATTCTCCTTTCCCCTTGCTTTTTCTGAACGGGCTGAAAAATTTTCTGGTGAAAAATAAAGCTTCTATTTTTAGTTTAGCACTTAGAGCAGTTCTAGGTAATGTGGCTTGCTCTGTGTACGTAATGTTTCCCGTTCTTTCCTTGGATGGCTCAGAAAAAGAGAGAGTGCCAGAATACTTGGCTTTCTGGGAGAAAAAGCATTACTGACGCTTGAATTTCTTTATGGATCGGGTATGTTGTCACATAGATACCAATCCTGGGCAAAACGCTGCAGCTGCCAAACAAGCCATAACCTCAGCTGAATTCCCCTTGGAAAAGATAATGGTATAGAGTTGTGGGTTTTAATTCAAAACATTTCTAGTTGTAAAGATTTACTGGTTAGTGGCGTTATATGCCCTAATTCTTGTAGTGTTACAACCTAAACCTTGACCTGGGGGGATTACTCTGTAGGAGTGAGAGGTGACAAACTTCTGTATTAGTTGTGTTCTGACTCAACGTTAAGTGTTGTAGAAAGACTATGTTAAGATCATGGACGAAGTGTAGGCATTTAATTCTAGCACTCTGATTTAATTCAGATCTTGCTTTAATTTCTAATGTTCTAGATCTTCTAGGACAAACAATGTCTGGGAACTTTTATTTTTACTTCTAGAGGTCACTTTTTAGAGAGAAACATGAAAGGAGCAGACATTTATTCCTTTGAGCTATTTAGTACTGAAAAGCACAGTACACACAGATTCCTGAAAAGTACTTTTTTTTTCTTTGAATATGGAGTGATCTACCTCTTACAGAGACTTTCTGTGAATTTGTTGTCAATTACAGAACTGAAGCTGGCTTCAGTATCTTTCCCATTAAGCTCAGTTACATTTTTTCTGATGTCTTTACAAGTATACTAAAGGAAAGTGTTTTCTTAGTTGCAATACGAATGTGTTTATTTTCTGTTATTAGAGACCCCCCTTTTTCTTTTTTAAACAAATCTGAAAGCACCTTCCCTGCCCCCCTCAACCTATCAGCGATTGGAGATGCAGCCTAATGGCCCCCGTTAAGCAGGGACTGTGTATTTCTGGGGTATGTGATTTAGAAGGAAGGAATGTGATGCATTTTCCTTACCCCCAGGCCCCCCATTTAAAAGGACAGATTAGTTGCTGTTGGAGGAGGGTTAAGGCTTTTTTTGGTTTTCAGGTGTGGCTTTGTGAAGTATTGGGAATACTAGGGTGTATGTTATTAATGCTGACCTAACAACCTTGTTCTGGTATAATTTGCAATATTTCTGTTGATTATGCTGTAAAAATCTATGTGTAATTGGGTTGCACAAATAACACAGCTAATATGACTAATATCTGTAGTTTTTAAGGAAATACTGTCATGGATTAACATATGAACATTGTGTTTTGATTAAAGGATAGCTAAAGTCTGGTGCTGGGGCAGGCTTGCTTTCTGCAGGTCAGTCAGTTTTGAATGAAAGGTGCAGATGAAATAAGTGAACTAATCTTGTATATCATAGTATCTTTTGACAGTAAGTCGTGTAAGCTGCTGATAAAGTCAAATAACTTGGTCAGACTACTGGCGAAAATAAGCATATTGGAAGAGTAACCTCCTATGTAAGTCAGTGAGTTGAGGCACAAAATATTCCTTATCATACCTGTTGTAATCGCCTCTTGTTTAAAACAGAAGTTCCCATTCTTTTCTCCTCCAAAATCAACTTGTGAAGATAAAGCCATTTCTGTCTTTAAATCGCAAAAGGAGAAGGCAAAGGTCAGAGATACGCTTTATCGGGCTTTTTAATCAGGCCTTTTTGCATATTTTATTTAAAATTAACATTTTCTGTGTTGCTACTATGGTTAATCACAGTGTTAGGATTTACAGTGAAATTTTACTGTCAAAACCACAAAATCTATGCCAGTACAAACCTGGGTGGTTACCAGGTTTGTCCAACGCCCTTTATTTATTACAGTGACTCCATTAAAATCCAGTCACAATGGTCATATGCCTGCCATAGGCACTCACAGTGCAGTTTTCCTATGGCTCCCAGCAGATTTGATCTCAATTTCAATTTTTCCTGTGATTGAGATTTTTTTAATCTCGGGTGTTGTCCCCTAAAATAAACCCTTTTTTTTCCCTTTGGCAAATAACTTCTTCGATGCTAAAGAAGAATATATCCAAGACAAAATTTTCTTATGTGTCTTTTAAATTTTAGTAGCCTCTTCATTGTACCAGTGTTGTTTTTGCATGTGGCTGTGCACGTACTAATGTGAGGTATTAGTTGGTCAAAAAGCTGAAGTAAGGTAATCTGGATGTGTAACAGAAAACAAAAGTGGTAAGAGGTACAATTCGAGATCTGAATTGTCAAAATACAATGCTTCTCTTGCCTGTAAGATTCTTCTGAAGTTCATGAAAAATAAGTACACACATTTGTGTGTGGTCAGCTCGGCACAAATCTTGTGTATCCAGAAGTTCCTCATACTAGACCTACATGCAAAAACCTTCTGAGTGTACCTGTGTAGGTATTTCTTTGCATCAGTTTGGACCCCTTTTATGCAATTGAAGAGGCTGCCCTTCCCATTGTCTCTACTAATGTACGGAGTTTGTCAGGAATGGGTTGGGATAGGCTGCTCATTAGTGGCTTGATGCAAAGACCATTTAAGTTGATAGCCTGCCATTAACCTGAGTGTCCCTAAATTAGGACCATGTGTCTTCAGACTGGACACAATGGCAATTGTTTAGCAGGTCTATTAAGTTCCCAAGCAGTGTTTCCAAAATTAGCAAAACCTGACTTGATGACTGTTTGTCAGTGTCATAAAGTCTTACTTTCTTTTTAGTTTTGCATCGGTTCCTTGTAAAACAAACAAACAAACCTCAACAAAAAACTTGGGGGAGTTACCTGGGTGGGCAATGTTTTAAATACTGTGTTCATTCATCCGCAGCATGTGCTGAGGAGAAAAGGCACTCTTAACTCGGACAGCTAAATCACAGCTTAGAAAAAACTGTAGAAAGATGAGACTTTTTATGTATGCAAATTAGTGCTCCTAACCCCTCAAAATACATTATTTTTTCTTCTTCATATCAGAACTGTGATTCCTAAGAAGAATCATTTCTCTGGTAGCGTTTCACGGGCATTTCTGGTGCAGTCTCCCTTTGAGGCGTAGGAAATTCCTAGTGACTGCTCCTAATCCCCGAGTTAAGGAGAGGTCTCGTGGTCAGGTAGTCTGGTTCTACAATGTGTGAGGTCATGACAGACTCTTTTAAATAAAAAAAACAAAACACAAACCAACCAAACCCAAACGGGAAGGCGTATATTCCGGGAATTTGATCTGCATTTCTGCTTTTGTCATTCAAAATCTGTTGTTATCCTGTGAATTTTTGTTTGTCACTCAAAAGAAGGTAAGTTAATTGTGTGTTAAGTGCCAGAAATCTAGGGTGGTCTGCTAAGATAAACATTAGGTAATGCAGCTATGTGGGTTTTAAAATTGTTTTTATTTTTAATATTTAGTTTGTCCTCTAGCTCCATTAAAAGTGAACCAGCAGACCTGGTAACCTGGTATTTCATCTTGGGTCTGAGAGGTGCTAAATTCTGTCCTCTTCTGAAGAGCCTGGGCAGAGCTGTAGAAGCCTTGTGCTTGAAAGCAGCAAGGTACCTGTAGTTTCTTTTGCTCTTTAGTTGTTTGCAGGGCAGACCCGTGAATTACCCTTCAAAGAGGCCAAATGCAAGTGAAATGAGTTCAGTCTGGATCACTCACCTCTTGCATTTAGAAACCTAGGAGGGTGTTACAGTGTTAGTAAATGTGAGACTGCAGCTTGCCTGTTGGCAGCCTCTGTCTCCTGCTCCCCTTCCCTTGCCTTTGGAAAGATAAATTATCAGATACTCCATGAGCAGTCTTGAGAAGTACGGCATATAAAAGGGCTAAGTAACGGCTTCCACATTTCTGTGTAAGAAAGAGAGAGGGGAAAAAATGTTGGACAAATGGAGGAAACTGATAACCCCACTTTAAAGTAGACGGTCTCTTGCAACGTGTTTGTGGTCACATGGATACTGAGGTTTTTTGTGATGGGAAAAAAAAAAAGAAAAAAGGAAAAGTTATCGGAGCAGCTGGGTGTTCTGAATCTAGCTTGGTGAGCAGATGAGTAGGTGCTTGTCCATCATTTCTTGCTGTTGGCTGTGGTTTTGAAATAGCTGGTGTCATTTAAGGTGATGGCTTGGATCTCTTGTCAAATGGTCTGAGATTCCTTGCTGCCTTCCAAATAGCTGTTTGTAGAATTTTTAGTAGCGTTTGGCCTGTCTTTTCTTTAGAGATGCACTGGACACTGTTAATAAGGGAACCTGTAACTTTGGCTGTATTGGCATGTAGAAAGCATTCTTTCAGAAAGTTAATCTCTTATTTCCAGCAGTGAGTTTTCCCTGGCAGCGACGTGGTGACGGTGTTCACAGGCACAGCACCTGGCCTCCAGTCCCCATAGAAACGTTACTGCCTCTCGGGCAAGGAGGATCTGTGCAGTGTTCTCGTGGGTGGCCTCAGAGGGTTTGGGGTTGCAGGAGTGCCATGGCCTTCCCTGACGTGTAACTGCTCGCCATGGGGCACCTCTCACTGTCACCCGCCACCCCAGGCACTAGCTCCTTATCTGCCGTATTTTCTGATCTGCTGCGATTGATGAAGGGTATGCAGATGCTTTGGAGAGTGCTCTTAATGGCCTGTGGGAAGGAATATGGCTTGGAATTGTCCATTGCTGTATTTCTGGATTTACTGGGAGAGCAGTGTTGATCTAAATGTAAACATGAAGACTAAAGGTTTGGTTGAAGTGGAGGAAGAATCCTAAAAAGAGACTGAGGAGAAAATGCATGTGATCAGAGAAATTAATTTTCTTTGAAGAGAAGTATAACTGAGATTCTTGGGTATTTGTGTATCCTTTAATGGCAGCTGAACTTGTACCCAGTCCCTTAATTGCTGTAGAACTCTTGTTATGTCTGTAGTGCTTGCTAAGGTTTGGGGTTTTTTGCTTTTAGTTGTTTGTGGTCTTTTTTTGGTCTTTGGCAAGGGAATTTCACATTAAAAGCTTGTCATTCATAGTGCCAAAGTTCCCCTGCCCCCCGCTTCTTTCCAGCTGTCTCACAAAGAGGACTTAACCCCTTAGTCATCTTGCTATCAAGTTGGTGCGACAGCTGTTTGTCTCAGATAATTCTGCTTTATCCATAGTTAAGCCTATAGATAGTGTTGTAGGAATTTCTGTTCATTTTCTATATGCTGTACTATAAACCCCATAAACTGTATTGTCTTTAAGTCGCTAATGGTATAGTGTAATTTTTGGTGATATAAAATTGTGTGTATTTATTTATGAACAGAAGGATGTTTAAGGCACTAATATAATACCATATCACTTAGACTGAAGTTTGTGGAGACTATTTTTAAAAAATGAAAGATGTGCATGAACTTAAGTAGTTTACTACACCTCTTGAGCTGACTTGACCATGGAGATGCAGGGGGCTTGGGGGTTTTTTTTTGGCACTCTAATGTTGAAGGTTTATGTTTTTGGGGAATAGCATTGAGCGTTTTTAGAGGCTTAATAAAATTTCTTAAATTACTTACAGAGCCAGATGTAATCTATGTGATATAATAACTAAGTCTTCTAACAAATTTCCTTCAAAATAAATATTAATCAAATTTGAAAATTTAGTTTCAATAAGTGACCTCATTGAATAAATTATGTTCTCTAAAAAGCTTTTTTTAGAGGTATTGTCTAATTTAACGTGTTAGCACTTCTTCAGGAGTATATAGCAAAACCTGATTAGTTTTAAAAATGACAGATGTGCATAAACTTCAGTAGTTTACTAGGCCTTCTGTGAGGAAGTCACTAAATTTAAATAATAAAGAAATTAGAAAAGACACTGTTTTCTTCTGCGTGTGAATTATTTGATGGAGATTGTTATTGAATACTTATAACTAGTTTTAAATTGTGTATACACCTTAATCAGGTTAAGCCTTGTAAGAAAAGGGGGAAACGCATTATTTCAGTGCCGAATTAGCGTTCTAAGGACAGAAAATGTATTTTTAATATATATATATTTTCTGTCTTAAGTAGTGATGACCACTCCTTCAATTTATTGGGCTTTTTATTAATATGGAAGTCTGGAAGTCACCAGTTCTGCTGTATACCTCAACCTGATGATTTGGAAGTACTTGTGCACTTCTTAAATACTGCAATCCATTATTTACTAGTGGTTGCAGGGGCAAGATTTTTCGTCTATTATGAATCTGATGAGATAATGTTAAATTTTTTTTAATGTCTTGAATGAATGCCTTGTTTTGTCATTTGTAAAACAAAGCTGTGTTTGTAAATACAACATTCAGAAACATAAAGGACATACTTTTTTGGTGAAGATGTTAACTGAATACCAAGAATGATCAGAAAGAGCAGCTTTTGTTATATTTAATAATATCTCACTGTCTTCAGAGGATAATCAGACTGAAATGTACCCAATCAGTCTTTAGGACTTTGTTAGATTCTTGTTGTATGCTAGAGATGTGATTTTAAAAAATTATTTATTTATTAAAAGAATGAGCTGAAATTGTGTTAAATTACATAAGCCATGTTCTTACTCATGTATTGTAGAAGAATCTCACTTGGTCACATCAAAATAATTGTTGCTGGTGTTTTAAAGAATGGCTTGGAATGGGGGGGTGGAAGAGGGAGAGACTTAATAGAAAAGGTTTATTTCATAGCCCCGTTCGTAGGGTCATGCTGTCTAGGCGTGCTGGTAAGGCCTTGGAATAGAACTAAGTAAGGTTTGTTTTGGACAGGGAGGTTGTACACTTCTGTGTTAGTGCTGTGGAAAGCTTCAGAAACTGCTCATGCTATAGAATTGCATTTAGAAAAGAAGGTAGACACTGTACATTTCTGATCTTGTACCCAGTTTCTCTGTATTGGTAACTGGGAAATAGATATTTTTTACTTATGACTGACAGTTTGGAATTAATTTTTTTTTCTGAAGTAAATCTTGTTTATTGCAGTGGATTTCTTGCTCCTGATCTTCTACAGAGATTGCTTACTTTTTTTTTTTTGGGGGGGGAGCTTGTGAGATATTTATGCTACTCTTCTCAAGTCGTTTTTGTTTGGTATTGCAGACTTTTTTCTGTACCAGTTACAGCTGCAGAAACGGTGGTATCTCTGTGTCTTTACCAGGCTGTTAGTTTTGTGGAGTTCTAGTAATAAGTTGAACCACTTGCTTTCCCTGTTCTACTCTGGGTGAACAAAACTGCAGGAAACTGCCTTGTCTCTGAAAGAGCTCTTTGCGGATGAAGCGGTGGTAGCACAGAGAAACTTCATTTAGGCTGGGTTGGAGTTTTATATAGAAGTGTATTACGAGCCTGGATTTGTGAAAATTACATTTTAGATGGTTTATTTTTTCCTGGTTTTAAATATGAAGATGAATAAGCACAAGCAGTCGTTAGAAAAACGTATCTAGTAAAACAAAATCCAGATCTGGTCATTTCTAGTTGTGTACATTTCGTAGTTAAAATGCCAACAAATATCAGATCATGAAGGGGCATGTTCTGTGTGTTAAATGAAATAGAATTTAAACCACAGTTTACCTTTAAATCAGTATAAACAAGAACTTGGTCTGTAGCATTACCTGGTATCTGTATTCATTCTGTTTAGAGTATGACCAAAATATATTGCTGATTTTAATGTACACATCACTGACTTTGGAGAGTGAATTGATTTGTGGTCCTCCTGTTGTCTTCCATGTTCAGGTTTTACAGACAAAATCTTCAGCGTATTGAGTGGTTCCAAGTCTTACCTAAAAGAAAAACCAAACGCACATTGGTGGTTTTTGTGTGTGCTATCTGCATTTTTAACATCTATCTAAAAATCAAAAATAAACTGTTTTTTTACTTGAATGAGGCAATAAGAAGGGAACCAGACAGAAGATTTAGCAAAACATAAGAGTGTGATTCATGCCTATTAGCATATAATGTAGGAAAAAAATGTAGAGAGTTTAATTTAAAATAACAGTGCCTTGCAAATTTGGTTCCTCTGGTTCTGTTGGAAAACATGTTTAAAGCCTGAAAGATGTAGACAAATCCACGGTGAAGTAATTGAATGTTGTGTTTCGCGTGCTGCGGGGCTGTCGTAACGAGGGATCTCTTGAGCTTTCTGCTGTGTTGCGTTAGTGTAGTCGGATGCTGTGGAGATAAATACACTTCAGAAAATCCTAAAGTATTTTTAGTCTTCTGTAGAGAAACGGAATTCACTGTTTATATTTTAAATTTTTGTTTATTTGAATGCATGATACTGTTGTCTTGGTGTTATCCCAAGAGCTATTGTGGCTACTCTGAAATGAATAAACCAGACAGTTTTGCTTGTAGCACAAACATTTTTTTATATTGTGGTGTTTCGATGATTTTCAATGCGACACCTATCCTGTTCCAGTTTCTTCATGCAGCAACTTCATGAGTCATAATCCTTGCAAAAGAACACAGCTTAAAATAATCACTGATTGTTTCTTTGCAATTCTGTTCACTGCCCACTGCAAATAAACAAGAGCAGAAATGACAATATCATTTAATCCTTTAATGTTTGCTTTTGACGTGCAAAACATTCTCTTGTAATAGAGAAGTAATCCATAAGGAGGGTAGCTGCTCTTTCATCTTCCTGAATGCTAAATGAAGCCAAGGCTTTTATGAAGAGATGGTGATTTAATGAAGATGACCGAGTTTTGGAGTAATGAAAAGCTTTTGTATAGTCCTAAAAATGATTCGTGGTGCTCACTACTGCAGAGTTCAAATGGCTGCGTTTTGTAGTATGTCTTTGCAAGATTAGCGCTTCTGATGCTTAGATGCCAGGTGATTGAGTGCTATGGGAAATAAAGAATATTTCCTTTAGTTTGTTTTTATAAAAGAAATGCACATCTCTGCCACTTGATACGTATAAACCCATGTAATGTCTGATGGGTTCTCTGCTCTGTGTAGTGCTTTTATTTCAGTTCCCTGATACTGTATTCCCTTGCCAGAGGACAGTAATAAGCATACAAAAAAAGGAGTATGAACTTTGTCAATATTGCTTATGACAGGAATACCTGCATTAGAGAGTTTTGTTGCAAGTGCTTGTTGCAAGATGCTGAATTTAAAAAACACTTAAAAAATATCCAACCCAAAAAGAGCCATATCAAGAACTCAGAAACCTCCCAAACCCCAGTAAAACCCCTAACAAACCAAAATCCCCATCTTTTTTTTTCCCCTTTCAGTTGTTCATTTCATTAGTTTATTTGGAATTTTTTTTTTAATAATCTGCAATATTACTACCTGCACAGCAAGCTAGGTAATGCCTGATACTTCAAAAGGAAGCAGAGAGAGGCTTTAAAGGACAAGAGACCATATCATCTCCAGAGCATATTCTCCCAACAGTTTTTCAGGCCTTGTGAATCAGCAAAAGGGTCTTTTATTTTTCCCTTTTTGTAAATCAGCCCCTTTAAAGTGGGAAGTAGTCAGCTTCTGTAACAGTTAACTTGATGGTTTTTTTTTTCCTCCACCATGATTTTAAAGAAGGCTGTGATTCTTTACGAGAAGTTTCTACTTCTGTTAGTCTTCAGTCTATAAGCACTGTACAGTACAACCAGAAGAAATCTTAAATGGTTGCTAAACTCTTTCAGGACTGCCAGGAACGTAAAGAATGCAATCACGTTGTTAGGTTTCTCGTTGTGTTACAGGAAAGATGTATCTGACCAGCTGGGGTGAATGAACTTAGGTGAGCAACAGCAGGATGGGTTTTGTCTGCTTTTTGAAAACTGTCATGTAATAAAAGTGCAGAAATAGATATGTAACTTAAATTTCCTTCTTATCCTTTTTAATGGCTTCAATTACTGGCCAGTCCCTATGTAGTAGTACACCAACTCTTACAGGAGTGATATATATGGCCTGATTGTCTAAAACTATGTGTTAGGTGAAAAAATTTCAAGACAGGTCAAGGCTGTGCACTTGTGAATACATTTCTGGGTACAAGGTGAAGAATTATAAGAGATTGCCCTTTTTTTTTTTTTCTGAGTGATGCAGTAAAACCAGAGTTAATATTTATGTATGTCTGTTATACTCATTAAACCCACTTTATTTGCAATATACTTGTTGAGTACTGAGTAACAGTTTCAATCATCTGCTTATTTACTATGTACTAACACTTCCTTTTTCCTTTCCCCCCATCCTGTTAGGGGAAATCGGGATCAGAGAGGAGGTAAATGCCTGCATGTGGGGGATGCTGTGTAATGCAGTTTATGCTAACGGTTCTATTCCTTTTGGCCTTTGAATAGTCTCTAATTTGTTTTATAAAGTGAAGGGCTGCTGTTTATTGGGAGGTAACCTGAGTGCCCTGTGAACTATCATCAGAAAACCTCATTTTGTACTTTCTGCAAGCGGAAACTGGTCTGTGTACGACTGCGACTTGTGCTGCAGGGAGGAATCAGTCGGAGTTTGGCCATCTCTCATGTGTGTGTCATAGGTTGTCTCCGAATTGGATGCTGGAGAACATGCTGTTGCCATAGCAATGAAAGTCCTTTTGAAGGCAGGATTCTTGGCAGAGCTGTTGCATCTCCTAAAGTGCTTGGTGCATTGATCTGAAAGTACCTTGTCAGTATTAGCACATAGCTGTAGTGAAAGAGTGGGAAGTATAGATTTCTGTAAAATACAGGATTTTCTTTTTTTCACAGCTAATTGTTGGTTGAACACCCTGTTCATAAAGCATTTTAAAATGTAATGTTGGGAACAATTCTTACGTTTGACATATTTAGCTTGTATGTATGTATCGATTGAACTGTTGTAACTGCTAGTTAGCGTTTATTGCAGAACTATCACTTCCATAATTTCTACAGTACTCGTCCCTTTTGGTATTTGGAAACTGTATTTTTAGTTTCCTTCATGATTTTGGTTACTGCAAACCAGTTGTGAAAATACACAGCTTTATTCATAATGCTTTTCAACTCGATGTTTTCCTTTTCTCTACGTAAAATGGTTGCCTTGCTCCCATATTATTTAGTGTCACATTTAGGGTTCTGTAATCTAATGGGGGAGAATCACTTGTGGAGATGTACAGTTCTGTATTTATTTGGAAAAATATACCTTATGTAGGATCCCTTTTTCAGCAAACACAGCTAGATATTTGTGTATAAATATTTCTTCCTCAGAGAGTGGTTTTGTTACCAAATTAAGAAAAGGCTGTGAATTTCTTGTGTCCCATCAGATACATGATTTTTCTGATAAGTGAGGTTTTCTTCCCCAGGATAAGGGGTTGAGAGACAACTTGTACAGCACACATACTCTTGACCAGCAGTAACATCCATTTCTACATGTGCTGGGAGGATGGAGTTGGTTAATTTTTTTTTCCTTATTTGAAAAGATAAAATAATTTTCAAGCTGAAGAACATAAAGAAAAAGTGAAAACTTTTCTAAGTCAAGAGGCAATTAATGCGATTAATACCGTACCATGTATTCATTCATGTGGACTGGGATTTCCATGTTTAGTGTTCCTTTATCCCTGAAAGAGCCTCTAGAAGAGAAGAATTTTGAAGTTACCTTTATAACTCGCTTCATCCTTTGCATCTTTTTATGTAACAGTCTTTAGCTCTACCACTTTCTCTGAAATGGTAGATACAGATGAGATTTAAACAAACACTTTGTTCTTTTTTTTTCTCCTTTCAAGTGAAATTAAGGAAGAATGAAATAAGTGATACTTTGTTTGTACATGAAAAGAACTTTCTGCCTGCCGTAGCAGATGTGTGCATGTGCCACACTGGTGATCTTTAGCTTGGGTTTTGTTTTTCAATCCCTGCCCTCTCTTGGCCCTTCCTCGGAGTAGGAAGGAGCATAGTTCCAGGTTGGCTTGGCCTTGGGAGGCGATGCTGAGCTGCTGCTCTGAGCAGTTTAGACAGGACTTGTTACTTACAGTTTCTACATGTGTTGGTCTAACCTGGATAGACAATGGCGTAAGTGACCTTGGCATGGTAACCAGCTCCCGTGCCAAGGAGAGGTCAGCATTGATTACACTGACAGTGGGAACCAAGGGAATTGGCCTTCGCAAGGTGTCTGCTGCTGCTTGTTTTCCCTTTTAAGCAAATTTAATGCTGCATCAGCGGACACGTGTGCTGGAGCCCTCTCGCTATCCTTGGGAGCGAACACAGCATTAATAACTGAGCTCAATTAGTCCTCTGACTGCTTTGCCAGTTGGTCTCAGGTCATGTTTGGGGGAAAGAAGGTCTTTCTCTGCTCCAACAAAAGTTCTGTTTGTGTCCTTTTAGCATTTGAGTCAATTAATAGTGCTTTGAGTAGGCACTGGTTTGGGGTTTGTGGCAATAGATTCACTGAGATAAACTCATTGTGTTCTGAACATGTAAGTGTGTATTAATGTTGGCCTGATTTAGCCAGGCTTAGCAAAGATGGCATTTAAAATGAGTTTAGTATGAGAAGTTAGGTAGTTATCTTTTAAAATTCTAATTCTGAAGGAATTTTATACTTGGATGACTGATTCTAAAATGAAATGAGCAGCTCATGTAATTCACATAACAAGCTTTTGTCCTGATAAATTAAATACTTTTCAGTATCTTCTGGTTTTGTTTCAGTCTATGCTACTTTTTTATCAGATCCATTAAATTAAAGGGATACGAGATACTGAATTATGAACATGATATAAAATTCTCAGTGTGAATTTTTTTGTCTTAATGACTTTCTTCTATGAAAATTCATATCTAAAAACTCACTAGGAGTAGAAAATTCCTAGGAATTATTATTACTGACTTGATACCTAGTGCTGTTATTTTTGTAATTTAAATAAGCTAAAGCAGGCATTAATATCTCCATCAAAAAATTTGCCAAGATTGTCTTATTGCATAGTGAAGAAAGGATAATCTTCAGTTTTACGGACAAATTTTGTGAAGAGGCAAGATTTCTGTTTGTATCTTTGAGGAACTGCTTTTTTTTTTTTTCTCCTTTTTTTTCTTCTGGTTTCCTGCGCTGTAAAATGAGGGCTAGTGTTCACACTGTAGAAGAGACAGTTAAGTGTTTTAACTCTCACAGTTCAGGGAAATGGTAGACTTGGCATGGGTTAATAGGAATAACTTTTTATGACCTAAGCAGACTTCAATTAGCTTGCACATATTTTCAGTGCTAATATCCATATTGCCTCCTTTTGTCTGTAATTTCTATGTCTCTTCTTGTTTAATTCGGTCTTTTACTTATGTTGATCAAGTGTTGGGGTTTTTCTTTTTCAATTCAGTTCTTACTGTATCTACTATACAGCTTTTAAAATGCAAGTTCTGTTACTTAAAAATGTGTAAATGCAAATTTTGGTCTAGGACTCATAGTAGTGTTCTAGAAAGTGTTTCAGCACACCTTCACAGATAACATATGCTTCTCATTTCTGTAGATTTTATTTGACTCTAATCCAAATAAAATGCAGATAAATACATTTGCCTAAATTTATTCAGGAAAGAAAATTACTAGTCTAAAAAAGGTTTCCTGATACATAAACAGAAAACAGCCCTGTCCATAGCTATCTTTTGTATTTCATGGATTGAATTCACTCTGACAGCTGGATATATGTACCAGTGTCTAGCCTATGGTCATGATCTAATAATCATGGATATGGTAACAAGGCGTCTAAAAAGATTCAGTAATCAAGTGGTGTTTTTGACAAAACCTACTCTGACTGAAACAAGAAATGAGGCTTTGTTAAATGTGACTGCCTTTGCTACCGCGCTTGTATTGCGAACGCTTAATAACCACCCTGTGGGTGTTGTGGGTAGAACCTGCGCCTTAACAGAGAGGGGAAAGCTAATGGTGCTACAGCAGCCTGTGTTTTAAAGTTGGGAAACAGATCTGATCTAACCAAATGATCATTAAGAGCTTAGTTTCAAAACGTTAATTTCTCCTTCCCCTGAAGTGCTTTTTAACTAGTTTATTTCTTCTGTCATAAAAATAGTGGCAACCCATTAAATAGAGCCTTTTGTGAAATACGGGATGCTTCTGTCATCATTCTGGGATGCAGGGGGGAGTTTAAGAAGTACTGATGAGTAAATACATGTCAAAGAGGAAGACTTGAAGCACTAGAGATATTTTGAAAACAAATGCTTTAGATACTAACAGTGTGCTTTGGTCTCACTTACATTTGACTAGTACAACCTACATTATATGTAAATATCCTTTAAGAGAAAAACACTGCCTTGGCCCCCAAACAACCCTTTGTAATGTGAAATTAAACGAGTATTTTGCCAAACTAGTGTGTGATGACTCTTGTTTTATATTTGGTTCTAGCTTTTTGAAGAAAAAAAAAAAGGAAAAAAAAAAGAAAAAAAAAAAAGAAGCTGCTTTACATTCTATAAACCTCAGTAAAATCAGCCAGGTTGGGATAAAGGCAAGCATTGCAAAAAATGTAACTTTATTCACTCTTCTTCTAATAGAATTTCTGATATCACTAATAGGAACAATGTTTTAGGAAACACTGAAGAGGGAGAGAGTGCAAACCCATTTAAGGAATTAAACATTCATTTAGAATGGTGAATTAATTGTTCAGCCCAATTTATAGGTTACATTTCAGCAACTTCTGAGTGTGATAATTTGACTTTTATTATTATTATTATGTCTATCATCTTTTTGTAG
Source organism: Athene noctua (assembly GCF_965140245.1). Taxonomy (NCBI): domain Eukaryota; kingdom Metazoa; phylum Chordata; class Aves; order Strigiformes; family Strigidae; genus Athene; species Athene noctua. The sequence continues at coordinate 1,135,886 of NC_134049.1, read as the reverse complement.
TTCAAGTGATTTGAGGTGCTTGTTTTTAAACTTCACAACAGCTTTTATGCAGGGTAGACTGTTTGCTCTGGAGGTAGTATTTGGGGAGACACAAGAAGCTGGGGGCATCAGGAGGGGGAAGTGTCTTTCAGGGGAGCCCAGCAGATTGGTCTGATTGAAACTGTTAGCGTGGGGAGGTTGTTTGCTTTTCCATGTGCTTGGTGTGCAAGAAAGTTTAGGGATTTTTACCAGTTTATTTGTTGTTAATGTGGAAGGTATATATGCTTTATCCTTCACTGTTTTGTTATTGTAGGTGCATGTCTTCTCCAGCTCCTTCTTGAAGAATATTGGTCTGAGTTAAGTGGTAATGAAACAGAATATGAAAGTAACTTTCATATTTATTTTGGCAGGATTGTGTTATGCAAAAACTCAGAACAAAGCTTAAGAGCATCAACATTTATAAAGGGTAGTGTTCAACTTTAAAGCTGAGAAATAAAGAACTGTACTACTTTGCCCTTGGTGTTCATGCAGATGGTTGTGTCCGTTCCCATGTGCTACGGCCCACTACCAGGTTTCTGGTTCTGGTAGTTGGGAATGCCTTTGTTCTGGCCTTGATGTGGAGTGCTTCCCAGTTTCTGAATTAATTCTTTTTAATATGAACTTCATTCTCAATTCTAAGGAAAAATAAACATGAGCTGTTAAGGAATGATGGGGTTTTGTAACAGTTTAGTGGTGCTGCTTCTAATAAGTATTAATGTCATAATTAAAACTTTCTTAATTGTATTGGGTAGCAAGAAAAATAGTGAAGGTAACTTTTGCACAGGGCAGATTTGGATTTGGATGCTCAGCTGGCGTTTAATAATTTTAAAATTTTATTTGGTCACTCGCATTGTTGTAGACTTGTTTCTATCCATGTCATTAATACACTTAACCACTTCTAGGTGGGTGTGATTCCTGCAGGCGTTTGTACAATGTGAATCAAGTGAATGCCAGTCCTGAAAGCTGTATCTTTCAGTTAATCTTTCTAACACGTCTTGATGGACACAATGCCCAGGGACAATTCAGTAACTTCCTCTTTCATTGCTGCTCCTGGTGCTGTGATTTTTTTTTTTTTAATTTTAAAATTTTTTTGGTACAGTGATGTCTTACAGAAGTGATATTTTTTTGTGTGTTTGTGTACAAGAAAAGAATACATGATAACGTGGAGTGGTGTGGACATTAAGATGAAGAACAGTGGCTGTATTCTGAAACACGTTTTGATTCACTTCTGCTATATGTGTATTCTTCCAGAATGCCTCAAATGAAGATTGTCATAGTGCCTTTGAGCATCTTAAAATCTTTTTCCTTTTTTTCCTTTCACTTGTCTTAAAGTTTCTTCTCACATGTGTATTTCTGGAGTGTGCAACTGAAAATGTAATTGGGAGGCACAGCAGTGTCTGCAATCACCCCTGAACCAGCAGCAGATTTAGTGTTTTGAGACTTCACATTCTCATGGGGCTAGGAATAGGCTTTTAAATATGGTTTTAGTCTGCTTTTTCCTCTGAAGTCTCATGACCGATTGACTTGTTATTTTTAAATCTGTCTGCATATAAAGATAATTATTTGTTTGCAGCCCTTCTGGAAATAATCTTTGAAATACATCATATATAGAACTAATTGGCATGCATCTGGAGTTATATTTCTGAGAATGATATTATTTCTTCTTAGGAAGTTTGTTGAACTTAGTCAGATAAAAATTAACAATATAGAGAATGACTTAATTTGACACCTTTTCTTTGAAAATCCTGGGCACCCTCATGATAAAATGCAAATTTGGTACCTGTAATTTTTTTTTCTTTAACTTAAAATGTGAAGCGTGCTTACACTTGTGAAATTCTATGTTGTGTTCTGTAACGGTAGTAGCAATGAACGAACTGCAAGTGAAGAAAGCACTGGAGGTATCTGGTGTGCCACTTCTGTCAGCACTGAAATACTGCCCGTCTTCTCTTCGTGATCCTGCTCTGTCGCGGGATGCGAACGGGGCTGAGGCTGTGATACGGGTTGCTGAAGCTTTCATCCTGCTGTGATCTCACTTCTCAGGGAAAGGAATCTCTCCTTTTCCTTTATCCAAAAGGTTTTTAGTCATTGTGATTTGGTTGTTATTTGTAAACATGTGGAATTTTAGTGAGCATTTGCTGATTCAGTGGAATTTGTTAATTTTTGTCAACTCTGTTCGTTTCCAATTATATAATTTTGGGGGCTTTTATCTTCTTTTAAATTCTGCCGGGTAATCTAGTGTTAGTATTTCGTTTCTACATAAATTTATTCCAGTTTATCACAGCTTCTTAGAGTATCTTATACTTCTTAATCACCTTAGAAGCTTGCTTTTTTCTTTCTGGTCACTTTTACTTTGGTAGTCTTCTGACATTATTCTTAGGCTCTTTTTGAGTTGTTTATTCTTGATTTTATTTTATTTTTTCCCCTGATCTTACATGAATTAATAAAGTATGCCCAGTTAGTATTTCCCTTGTTCATTTTCCCAGAGTTTAGATTAATTTACAACTATCTCAGTTCAGTAGAAGATGTAACTTTATACTTGCGAACAGGTCAGTGATATTGTCTGTATGGTTAAGTCAAGCACTCATTTGTAGACCTGGGGGTAGGGGGCTTTCATCTGAAGCCCGTACAGACTGCAGAAGTGGTGATTCATATTGCAAAGTTCCCACAAGATGAAGGGTTTTATACCTAATATAATCCACTTAAAGTAGTGCTATTGCCTTTATAGGGCAGGATATTACTGTTGAAATTTGGTTTAGATGCTGGATTAACAATCCCACAGTGTGTGTTGAAGCCACTTGCGCGTTGGCGGTTTTCAGTCTTTCTACGCTTTGTGTCTGAGCTCGCATGGCCTCAGCCGTCCGGGGCCGTCGCTGCGTGCACTAATGATCTGCGCGCTGGAACTTTCTCCTTTGAGGGAAGATAAATGTAGATTTCTGCAAAGGGTGTCAGCAAACACAAGTTATTGGCATAATGGCTCCAATTGTGCAAATAAATCTTCTGCGGTTGTCTCCCAGCGCACAAGCCTTTGCTCAAGTGGGCAGTCTGGTTGTCCTCCTGCCTGGGAGCCGCACATCGCCGCTGGGGTTTCCTTCGGCCGCGATCGGCTCCTTCTGCCCCCGCTGCCGGCCTGCCTGCCGCGGCCGGAGGAGGCTGTTAGAGCTGGGGCAGAGGGAAAAACCTCAACCAGGATGCTAAGGTGTTTTGGGGAGTGGAAGTTTAAGTTCAGAGACTTTGCCATCTGCCTCTGTATATCTAGAACTGTTCTAATGGCCCGGGGCAAGGCCGGGTGTTTGGGAGTTGGTGTCTCGGGCTTTGCGCGTTTGTTCAGTAGTCATTCGCTCTTTTACGAGATGATTTGCAGGGAGGTAGAGGTCCGAGGTGTGCTTTCCCAGCCTCTAAATTGTTTTCTCTTGCTTTTCAGAGGAGCTTTCGGGTGTCTGCAGATGCAGTAGCGTGCGAGGGGGGAGCTGGCTCTGCTCTCCACACGCCGCCGACGGCTTGGAGCCCTGGTTTAGGATGTTCCCTGGATATAGCACATCTTGGTCTTTCTGTCTTTGGCCTTTTTTATTTTGACTCTGGGGATTTTGATGATGTCTCTTAGCCCTTCCTTTTAGTGCTCCTTAGCATTAGAGTTAGGGAAGGCAGTCCTAGGAAGGCTTTTGTGCTTCTTGGTTTGAAATACAATTTTTTAATGTTTCATGTACTTAACTATTTTCTGTAAAGGGTGGCTGGAGCTGGGAATGGAAAACTTGAAAAGTAAATGTCATGGTAACCCAGGGTGTCCTGCAGTGAAGGAGTGTCTCAGTAAGTGTAGGTATTGCCAGGCAGAAGCTTGCAGACCGTGCCTGTGTTTCTAAGACTTCCCTTGCGTCCTGCTCATGCTCACTGCAGAGGTACTTGCATGTAGTAAGTTGCTGCATATTCTTATAAAACCCCACCAACACCTTTCTGCTTGTGCAGCTTCTGATTCAGCTCCATGTATCTGGATGTCTGTAGTTAGATCTGCGCTCTTGAGGAGTGACATATTGATGAAGAAGTTTGCCCTTTGGTTCTGTGTTGTGGCCTGTGACAAGTTGCTAGTGTTTAAGAAAAAATATCCTCTCTTACAAAGGAGCTCCACTTACAGCTCTGCTTCTGTTATGAGAATTACTAGACATAACACCTGGCTGTACGTTTGTAATCTACTCAAAGGCCTGCATGTCTTTTGGATTAAAATGAAAAGAATTAATATATTCAGAACTGAGTTTTCCTTTAAATTGAACAAACAAAACACCTTTTAGGTACTTCAGTTTATAGAAGGGAATTTATTTTTTAAATAGTTAGTGGCAAGAATGCGTGATTAGCTTCTGTAAAGAGTATCCTTATTTTAGTTGTTCCTTCCCAGCATACTGTATGCATTGTGCATGCACAGTGACCCCATGGTAACTCTTAAAAATAAAATGGAATTTATCTGTGTATCTGTGACTTGAGATGTCACGTAGAGAAATAAAGATCTTGACTGGTGTAGACTTAATTGATGTTTTGATTGGATAGACAATCAGGTGTGAAGTCAAATGATGTTGGCATCTATGTCTTATGCTTTCAAAATAATGCTTTTTTATTTATTTTTCCCCCCCTGAAGCCTGGAGATGATTCATGCTGACATATTAAGGAACACAGTATTTACTTTATGCTGAAGCACAATTGTACAATTATTTTAATGTAAAATTAGTTATTGAATCTAGCTAAGAGTGGTATGATAAGTGGGATCTTGGTAAAATAGTCTATCTGCTATTTCTTGCTGCTGACAAATCTGTTTTGGAAAATTGGTGTAATTACTAGTCTAGATTATTTTCCATAGGATTGTTTTCTGGAGGGATGCAGATGATACAAGAATAGCTGTGTATGCATGTGGTGGGCATCGGGTTAAACATGCTCAAAATCGCAAAGATGAGGAAAGAAACCCAAATTTGCCTGATACTTACTGATTCACTGTAGTAATTAATGCTGTGGGCTTGTGTGATAGGAGTGCGAGGGTGTTGGGGTTTGATTTCCCCTCTCTTTTTACTGCCATTACTTAATTAATATAGTTCTTGATATTTATTTAGTCTGCCAGTTTGCTTTTCCCATTGAAGATCATAATATCCCTTTTTTATTGTACTCAAGAAAAATAAACTGTTTTGCACTGAGTTAAATATGCATATATTATTAATGATTCCTTTAAGGGCATTTGACATGTGGCTTAAATTTTCCAGCCATGTGCTGTTAGACTGTAAATATACCCTTATTTTGCAAAGTTAGATTTGCAGGAAGGAATAATATTCTTTACTAGAAAAACTCAGTATTATCTGCCTTAAAACTCTTACATGGATCATAGAAACTAGAACACTACTACCCTAAAACTAGTCTCTTGAACGTGGCTGTTTTATAATCGGTATACAAATTTCAACTGCATCAAAACCACACCATTCTGTTGGTGCTTTAGGTACTAAGCTTTGTCACAATACCTTCGTTATGAGCTTAGGTTGGTCTTCCGGATCGTATGTAGTCATCAGGCTTTACATTTCATTTATAGAAAATGCTTATGAGCACCTTTTAATGTACTGTAATCTTATTAAGGCAGGTTGCTGGTGTTTTGCGTTAGGTTTGTTCTTTGTATCCCTGCATGCTGAAGGAGATAGTTGATCATAAATATAATCTTGATTGTTACTGATTTTTTTCTTTTTTAAAAAATAGCTTTATAAGGACTTTGAATGTATACTGCTATTACACTTGACTATACAAAAAGCGGTGCTCTGCCTACATATTTACAGTTCTTCAGCATCTGACTGTTTACTTTTGAATTAAATATTTTGTGTAATGTTTCATTTCCATCTAAAAATGTTTTATAGGGCAATATCAATGTTTGTTCCTCAAAGGTACAAAGTAGCTTGGTGATTTTCATTAGAATGCTTTTCACTTACATCTTTGAGACTTTTCTGTAAATCCTTCCTTAACAGTTCTTGACGTGGCTACCTCAAGGCACTGAGCCAGTGTGTGCAGTCTCAAGCGAGCAGACCCAAGTTGGAATCCCAGACTGCTTGCTTGAGGAGGCATTTTGCTCAGATCCTTAGGGGAATGTTGACCTTGTCTTTCTCAAAAGAAGTGGCACCTGCTGGCGAACCAGGAGGGGCTTAGAGGGAATTTGTTAGAGGTCTTTGGCCTCAGTAGGCTGCGACACAAAACTTGGGGTTGTGAGGGCTAATGAAGTATTTGGTTCAAGGAGTGGATTGATGGAAAATAGAGATTAAGGTCCTTGGGAGTGAAGCACTGTTTTGATCCATACCTGATGCTCTCTGTTCAGGTCTTGGCACTCATAGTATGATTTTCCTTGGTGTTCCCCGTTTCTCGATTCTTTGGATTGTGCTGCAGAACATTTGGAACACTTGTGTGCAGAAGTAGTGCCTCAGATCGGTGATGTTAATGAAAAAAACCAATATTTACTTGATTATTTTGAAATAAATATTCTTTTATAGAGCAGCCTAATACGAAGGGATCTCAGCAGTTCTCTAAGTTCTTAATTTTTAGTTTGGTAGAATGAAAATAGACCAAGGAAAAACTCTTGATTTCTATTTGCAAGGTCAGTATATAAAACGCTATTCGCAGCTTTTTATCTCGTTTTGTAGGTTTATGGTCTGTGTATCTAATGAAAAGTAATATATTTGGTAGGGAGCAATAAGATTCATGCTGTTATTTCCAGGAGACTGCTAATAAAATACAAAACCAATGTTTGTCTTTTTTGTTAGAGTTACATAGACTTAATCACAGCTATTGTGCAGTTTTGAGCCGAGAGTTAAAAAGCACAGGATTGGGTTTAAGCAGCATTCCTTTCTCTTCATCCCTTCACCAAAAAAAAAAAAAAAAAAAAAAATTTAGTCTTCAGATGCAGGAGAGTGGGTTGTATAGAAAGGGGAGGAAATGTGTTTTCTATTATATACAGGTCCAAATCAGCATTTTTTAGAAATAAGCTATTGAGTTATTGAGTGTTAAATTCTAGACTGCATTTAGTAGGGTAAATTGCTTATAATTCTGGAAGCACTGATCCTGATAGGAAAGGGTGATAATTAGTTTCTAATATGGACAGAATTGCTGTTATTAGCTGTGCTCCACATGTTTGCTTCCCCTGTGGCATTCCTTGGGGTGCAGCAGATGGATGAACAAGGGGCAGAGGTAATGTGTGCCACGATCGGTTGCTGCTTTCCCCTGGGGATAGTTCTAGAATGCTGATCTTTTTTTTAATTTTTTTCTTTCTCTCTTCTTTTTCAGCAACTTTGCTGAGATGTATTGGAATTAATTTATAGTATTACTCCTTTATAATCCATTAATCCAGCCATTTATTAACAATATGTTAACGGATTAAAAAAGGATGGGCTGGTGCATGTGTGCTGGTATCTGAAATCTTACAAAGTCAAGATCATGCTTAAGTACTTTTCTCCATTCTGTGAGGTTGTGGCATTAATAGTCTGACTTGTCTGTTACTGTTATCTGATCTTTTGTAACATGATCAAATAATTTTAGGTTGGAAAATGGATATTACCGGGGCACCTGAATGCTAGATTGGAGCCTGCTATTGAGAAGAATTGTCCTTTTTCTTTAAATCTGTCCAAGTAATACCTGTTGTAATTTTCCTTTCTTTCTGCTCTTGATTAGAATGTAGACAGAGGTTGTGTGTAGGGGGTTTTGTTTGTTGCGTTTTTTTTTTTCTTAAATTATTTTAAAAGTTGAATCTATTAAATGTAGTAATGTAGATAGCCTTCCCTCTTTGCCATCCAAAAAAGTGGAGTCTTTCTTGGGTAAGAACCGAAATGATCGGGAGGAAGAGGAAAGGGCAGGGAGATGTGTGTGCACATATGCTGATTGTTAGAAAATATTTGCTTTCATGCATTTCAAATGTTTTCACTTTGTATATATGTCTCTTCTTTTTCCTTGTCCTTCGCTTACTCTCTCTCCCAACCCACCTCACTCCCTGAGTCGCTGGAATTCCTCTTGCTTGTTTTGCAGCCATCACTTGTTTTTCTTTCTCCTTTTATTCTAAATTTTATTCCAGCAGTCATTAATAAAAACTGATGTTTTCTCTGTTTGAATCTAGTTGGGACCTTTTTTAATATGAAAAAACATCTGGTGAAGTAATTCTTACCTTTTCTCATCTTTGCTTCCAAAGGCAGGTGTCGTATATGTGAGAGAACTATAAACTTATACAACAACTAAATGTGCTTTGTGTAGTATATGAGATTGTACTACAATGATACAGATATGGCACAGATAGTTCCTAGTTTGCAGGTAAACTTCTATCGATATGGTCAAGACTGATATTTAGTGATTGGTTTTACGTATTTGATCGAGGATATCTTTTCCAATACATATTCTACAGTGCATATCCTATAAAAAGCAGTTAGTATAGTATCAGTGTACACATCCTTTCACAGTAAGAAGTTCATGTAAAAAAAAATCCATATATCAGCATGTATGTGATTAGTTCTTTAAAAAAAACCCCAACTCTTGATTGAAGATCCCCCAGCCTGTCTGTCTCAGTCGAAGGGCGCAGTCCTTTTCCGACGGGGCCGTAGCTGGTTAGGAGTGTTCCTGTCGTTTGCAGGTGTGGAGAGGTACCCATCTTCCCAAAGGGACTGTGGGGGCTCTTTCTTGTCGCTGTTGTAGGTATTGTTTGGTGGAAGATTGTAGTTCTTACTTGCTATTAGAGAGTGCTTGCAGTTTGGGCTTTTCAGGCAGTTGAGTGAATGGTTGCCTCTAAGAGGCAAAATACAGGTTTTTTATGACCTGAATGTAAATCTGTGGAGAGATTATAACTTCTTTACCTTTTGAAGTGCAGAGTGTATAGTGGTTTGGGGCACTGAGATCTGTCTGTAGAGTTCTGTGGCACTAAATTGTCTTGGCATTGTAAGCTGTCAATCTCTCTCCTAGATTTCAGATGGTATTGAAATGGGGTGTGGAACTGATAATGTTTTGCTGACTTATTTCTGCCCCTAAAGGCTGCTGTGGAGTGTTAACGTGAAAAACCTTACATTTTACTAGGGCTACTAGAAGAGATTATACTCTTCTGAAAGTTAATGATAAAAAAAGTTCAATGTTTTGTCTCTGAATTGTCACACAAAGTAGAGGGCGAAAACCACTGCTGGTAGTGTTGGCAATTGGTTGTGTATGTCCTAGTGCTATAGAAAACTGCAAGAGAGAGCACAGGCATCTCAAAAAAAGCAAGCATGAGGGGAAACTGGAAGCAATTGGTCCTGGATTAAATAAAGTAGAATAGCTAATGAAATGAAATGGAAGTCTACATATTAAAACCAGCCCTGGTTTTGGACCTTGTAACTTTGAAATGAAGGTAGAAATCCCCATCACATTTGCTTTCCCTCTGAATGGATAGGGTGGGGATGGCTTAGTACACATGAATAAAACTGCAGTTCACATAAGTTTACCAGATAAGAGAGAAGGAAATAAAATTGTGTGATGTCAGGCTATAGCATATGAAAGCAGTTGAACTTTATATGTTTAATTAAAAGGAATGTAAAACTTTTCTAGTATCTAATGATTCTTCCTTAGGTCTTCACTGAAATTCTGGCCAGAATTTTGTTCAGAGGGCGCTAAATATACATGTGAAATACCTAAATGGAACTACTGAACTAGCTAGGTATGTACCCAGCCAACCTTGCACATCCGTGTGGTTGCCAGACATGTAGCAGTTCCCACTGTCGGTCAGGGAGAGATTGACGGCAGCGAGCCACCAGACTGACCCGACCCAGGGCTGGGGGGGAACCCCAAACCCAAAACCCCGTCATGAATAATGGCACTGAATGCCTTCCAAGAGACCACTTTCAGGCAAAGTGGCTGTCCTCACAACTGTTTGATTTTTATTTTATTTCATTATTTTTTTAATTTTATTTTTTTATTTTCCTTTTTTGATACAGACAGACAATGTCAGTGCTCAAGAAAATGATGAGGCTTGTGGAACAACTGTAACTGTGCTAATGAAGCAAGTGTAGTGTTCAGCATGGAGAATTATTGAGTTTGTGTCTTTGGCTGAATCTTGAGCAGTACCATTGTTTTAAAATAATTTCTGGAGTAAATTTCAGATTCTTCTATGTATGAGTCATCACAGACACAAATAGGTCAAACTTCAAGTAAAAACAGAGTTGTACTTTCCCTGTGGCTCCTTTTTAAAAGTTTGGATATTGCTTTCTGCCATCTAACGTTGGTTGAATACCTCTCTTCTCTTTTATCTCTTCTATTTTTACACCTCCTTAACATTCTACCATAGGATTTTGTGTATATATATTATAATAAATCACTCAGTAGAACATTTTTGCTATTGTGCTTAATTAAACACTGATACACTGCAGTAGCAGATCATGACAATTTACAATTCTGTTTAATATTCCTAAATTACAGGTAGCTTGATTTATCTGGCCGATGGTTGCATAAACACGTGTTTTGCTGATTCTGTTGCTCATGTGCTACCATACGCAGAGGATAATTCTAAAACAATATTGCCTCTTCTGGAATTAAGGTTTGCCTCTTGCATCACTTCGCAGAGGAGAGCAGTCCTGTTGCAGGGTTCTTTTTCTTCTTTTTTTTACTTTGTTGAAGTGTCTCTCGTTATTTAGAAAGTCTGCTAAAGTGAAATCTTCTAACTTTTGGTGGCAGAGCTAGTTTCTGACTTGTACTGTTGTTAAATTGCTTCTCCTGAAACGGACTTTTTACTAAGAAGTCAGAAGAAAGGCAGCTTGCAGTGAGGCAGCTGTTGATTTCTCCAGTGAGGTTTTTGGTAGTGTGCCGGAGAATAATGTCTGATTAAAAAAATTCTACAGATACTTTGAGGTGTGGGTGTTTTTTTAATTTGTTTTAATTTTTTCAAGTTCAGCTTTGGCCTGCATCTTAAGAAACTTTGCTGAAATAGTGAGATGCAGAGGAAGGGTATTTTTGTGCTATAGCTCAAGCATTTGAAACCATTTCAAAGATTCTTGGTCGTCTTTACAATTAGTGAACTTTCTCCAGCTCTAGATCAAATTGTTTTTACTCTTAATTCCTTTCAGATGTTTTTTTGTTTAGAACTGAGTCAGAAGAGCTTTTGCTGAATTCTTCATGTGAATCTGGGAACTTGAGAAAACAGCCAGATAGAAAACTTTATTTTATTGGGAAGAGAGTGAACTTTTCTAGAGCCTTTTCTAGAAAAAGATACATTTGGGGAGGTTTCTGCAAAATTTACCTTTTTGTATCAACATATAGCTGCTTAGCTTCTGTAAAGAAGCTGTTGGGCCAGCTTCACTCCTCTAAAGTGCTGAGACAGACATAGCATTGGAAGTTTCCTGTTGGCGCTTTGGTGGGATCCACAGGTTCTCAGAGAAATCAGCGACTTAAAGAAGAATCTCCAGGGTTAACTTGGCAAGTTTGTCATCAGGGACGTCAAATTTGCTGAAACTCTTTCTGTTTGTCTCATATATTCTTGTATTTTTGCAGTGTAATTGCAATAAAATACCTTCTTTGCAATTTTAAAATAACTTGTGAATTTTAGGGATTTTTTTTTTTCTTTCTTTCTTTCTGGTTTTAACCTGGATCCTTGAACTGGAATGACTAAAAGAAGTGGTGGTTTATTTGGATGATAGTTTTTACATATGTATGTGTATGTTGTTAATACACACATATAGATATTTCTTGTTCTGGACTGTGGAGCCATTTCAGACTTCTATATTTTCTTGTTTTTTCTTGTCTTGTTTTTGCCACCACATATTACAGATGTGGCTATGCAGTGGAAATCTGTTGACGAGGAAATGGCAGCTTCTGTCTGAGGTTTGAGGTGTTTCTAGTGCAGTGACTGCAAGTATTTTTCTGGTTGAAGACTTACAGAAGACATCCTTTATGAGATAGGATTTTGAGTAAGTTTTTTAATAAATGCTAATCCACTTAAGGCTCTCAGAAATGGCAGAGTACTTAAGTGCTTCCTAAAATCAGGTGATACTGAAGTTGTAGGGAGACATACAGCAGTTCTGGCAGTGACAGGGAAAGATAATCTTTACCAGCTATAATAGAGTTTTTTCCAGACTCTTAGACAATTCCAGGGAGTGTGTAGCCTGGCACAAAACTGAGGATGCTGCTGTTATAGGTACTACTGACAGTGATAGTCAGCAAAAAAGTTTTGCTCTGAAGTAGCTACTCTGTTATTTGATAGTTTCACTGTGAATCTGGACAGTGTGAGATATTTAATATTCTGATCACACACTCAAGTAATTCCTTCACTCTGGCTGCTTAAATAGGCTGAGGAGTACAGAGCTCCTTGGTGCAGGGAGTTCTGCTGATAGGATTGCTCAAAGGTCGTGTTATTCAAAGAACTTTTTGCTTGCTTTTTCTGCGTAGCTGGATAACATGAGTGTTCTGGGTTAGTAGATGGATTCCTTGGTTTTAATGCAAGAAGTTTCAAACAGCCAAGACTATGACTTGGCAGAAGCAGGTTCCTAAACAAAGGCGTTGTCAGATCAACCTGTTGAGGGTTGCTTGTGTCACATAAGTGATGGTCTGGAGACTGAACTGCTTGTGGAACTGACAGCCAGATCCAAATAGAGTAACTGGATCTGTATGTCCTCCAAAGGGAAGGCTTGACAGTCAGGAAATAAATAATCATCTGTCCAAATACAATGGTAAACATAAGAGATGAGGTTAAAATAGTTCAACAGTGAGTTAGCACTTAAGGGTGAAACACAATTTTGTTTAAATCTACTCTGTATTGATCCAGTTCAGAGCAAAAATAGTTTTTGGGTCCTACTTGCTAAGCAGGTATGGTAATTTTCTTCTGTCGCAGAGTGGTGATGCCTTACTAATTTTTGAAAACTCTTTTGAATTTCCAAACCTATGTTTTGTAGATGAATTAAGCATTAATGTTATTTCTGAAGGGTCGTTAGATTTTTTTTTTCCCACCTAAATTTTGGTGGAAAAGACTAAATTAGCTGTGAGCCTCTCCTTGACAGTTTCATAACTTAAAATCAAGTTGTTTCCATCTTCTTCTTCATGCAAGGAGCAACTGCATCTGAAATGCCTGGGTCAACACAGAACAACTACATCTAACCAAGAGAAATCAGAGATTTTGTTGCAGGTGCTTTCCATGCTAGTTTTCTGCTGAAATTAATAGAAAGTTTTGATTAAACTTGATATTTTGCCCAGTGTGTGTCTCATACACTTTCAGAGAAAAAATGCAATGATCAGAGTTCTCATGATCCTCTTTACCTTGTAGCATATTAATAATATATGTATTCTGTTATATAACTCATTTTTATGATCTAGTAAGAGATTTTAATTCTTGTACAGTATGCATTTTAAATATTTGAACTGTTTGAGCATGTATTTCTGAGTCTCCCAGAAGGACCTTTTAACATAGCCTATGCATTTTGTGATAGGAGTTGAGCAAAACTCTGTGGTCTGGAAAGTAATTTTACCATTTGATTTAATATGGAAAACTTTGTATGTAAATTTGAAAGGAGACTCTGCCATCTATGTATTCGTTTTCCTAAGCAATTCTCTGTAAAAATTCTTGACATTAAATTCGTTAAACAGTTAATCAGCAGTGGCTCTCCTTTGCCATAGGAAATGGGTTTTATTCAAGTATTACTCCTGTGGTGAACCAGTGCAGGAATTTTGTTTGTTTTCATCTGCTTCCACATGGTATTAATTAGAGCAAAATTATTCCTGTGCATGTGTATAGGTGTATTAGATGTTCATTATTCAACACACAGAGAATATGATATTTAAATAGAGGATTTGACAAATCTCCTCCTGATACTCTTTTAGAATACTGACCTCTACAGGTGGTTGGTTCCTTCTCTTTAGGCTGACTGGTGGCCTTGAACTACTTCTGTTACATTTGAAAAATAAACAAAATAAACCCTGCAGAGACTTTTTTTTTTTTTTTCCCTTTTCAGTGAGGCTGACAGCATCAAGGGACAAAGGAAAAGCTAGTAAAAACCTAGCTGGAGCAGTTAGCTTATTTCCCCTATCATCAATAGCATATTGCCTTCCACCCCCCATAACTTTTTTTTTGTGCTAAAACCATATTGGCAATCACTAGTTCATGTAGAACATAAATTATGGATTACTTTCAAATTTAAAGAGCATTCATGAAGTTGATTTCTAGAGTTGTTCTAAATGATTTTTGTTGTTGAAATAGTGCTGTCTGTGGAAATATTACATATCATAGGGTTTTAGTTAACTCACGAACTTCTGTAGGTTATCCAACCTTTTTTATTTTTAGTATCTTTGAGGATCGAGTATTTTGCCTGTTGTTTGAGGTGCTTGATGTGATTTAGATTCAGTTTGGAGATCTCAGCTGCTGTTAACAGGGTGCTGTGATTGAGCTAATCAGCCATGCTATCAACTAGCTCTGGTCTGGAAGCTTAACAGCCTGAAGATCGCTGCTGTTAGTGACTTCTAATTTTGGAGCTGTTTTAAAAATGGCTTTGAGTGGATTTTCTTGTGTAAAGGATGGCAAGCACATAATAATGACACCGTTGTAATTGTAGTCAGTAGTTTTCTTAGGGCAAATGTCGAGTCTGATAGACTTGTTCGAAATACAGATGTTCCCTTCTATAATTTTTTTATTTTCTGTTCGGCAGAAAATTTATTATTATGATTTAACAAAGTCTTGTAAACCTTGTGTTAGAATGAGGGATGTGGGTGTGAAGGAGATGTAATTGACTCTCAATAGAAAAAGTGTTAAGTACAACAAGATCAATACAGGCACCACACCGGATTCTTGTATTACTTGTCTGTAACTAGCATTATAGATGGCATTACTCTGGATTTAATCAAGTGCAGCAAGTATAGAGTTTTGGCTTCAAATGTACTGCACTCTTAATGGAAAATAAGATGAAGTGGCTTAGCTTCATGTGTATTTTTAGAATCTTTTGTAAACTACTAAACTCTGGTTTTATCATGAAAGAGTTAAGAACCTATATTCAATTGAAATTCTGTATGAATAGATTGTACTAGATTTTTAAGACTTCTTCAAAACCTGATTAAACTTTGGATAACTTAGAGCCTTCACGGATCTTAAGAAGCCCACCATGTGTGCAGCCTTTGTTCACATTGAACCTTTTTTAATAAAGGCAGATGTAGATTGTTTCTCCGTATTTACTTCTTGTTTGTTATTCTGTTTTATTTTTACTGCAGTATTTCATAGTTGTGGGGGGGTTTTTTAGCTTTATCTTCTTTCTCCCATAATAAGTTCAGCATTAAAATAATGATACACTGAGTCCTTTAGGAAAATGAAAAAAGCTAAAGAGTTCTTAGGGGCTGAAGTGTACAGTGTTATGGTTTCTTGATAATTGGTTAAGAAAATGTATCTTACTCAAGGCCTGTTATGCCCCTAGTGTTTAAAAATTCAGCAGTGAACTTGAAAATGTAAAAGGAAGTGACTTCAGATTTGTTTCTTGCTTTTTTTTTTGAAAAAAGAAAAGCCAGTCAAGGAATAAAATCCTAACAACAATCCATATTCTGTACTGGGAAGTTGATATTGTAATCAGTGACGTAGACAGAATTTTTCTAAAGTCCATATTACACATAGATACCTGCGTGATGTGCATGTGTACTTCCTTTGTGTGATCTTTTAAATATAAGCTTTACATCTTAAGATGTGTGCAGTGAACCAGAAGAGGATTGCTACTGGAGCCCTTTGTACTTGAAATTTTACATGTTTCTCATGCATTCTGCTAGGTGCTTTAATGTGTCTTTGTTCAATTCACTGGGCTTTCCTATCACTCGTGAAGATTCAGTGGAGTGGTTGTGTTGGCTTGGCTGATGCGACGTGTCTGTGGAACGGGCACAAAGGGACACACATGTCATCCAGTATAGCCCTTTGTGAGGGTATCGCATCTGTTTGAATTCTGGTGTAGTGTTCAGTTATGAATTCACTTCAGTTTACAAGTCTATCCTAACTTTCTGAAAAGAGTATGTGGGCCAAAACACTTTGCATTTTCAGTCCAGGTGAACATGGGTTGTGGAGCTGTCTGTGAAGTTTAGTCTGAACCGCCCTGTTAGGTGTGAGAACCTTCAGAATGCTCTTACATCTGGGAGGGGAGGTTTGATGGTTTTCTTCTGAACCTGTGTCAGTAATCCTTCACAGAGACATTGGATGCCTTTCACGAAGTGTGATCTGCAAAGCACTTAAGTGATAGTAGTTGAAGGGTCATGTTCTTAGAGTGAACACAAGGCATTCTTTCCCAAATACTGAGTCATGGTTGTTTCTTTCAAAAAGGCAGAAACGTTTTTTTCATGTTTGTTATTTTACGCATTTAACAGAATGTGAAGAGTCTGTCTTCTATTAAAGTTATTTGATAATCCTCCTAAAAGGTAATATTTTTAGTGGCTGAGCAAAGCTGAGCATTTAGACAAATTTAATCTTACTGAAGTGTTGGAGAATGAAAAAGTCAAGGACAAAGTGAAGCAAAATCTGAAAGTCGTTGCCAGAGCTAAAAGCAGTAACCTAGAGAGAACCGAATGCAGGATTCAAGGCCGACAAGATTTTAAGTTTAAAGTCACCACCCAGAGAAGCGATGTGTTTATTTAAATTGGCTTGTTCTGGCAGTGCTTAAGATTCTAAAATATAAAAGTGAAAATAGGCTATAGTAATTTATAGAAGCAACTTATTTGGCACATGGAACCTAAGACTTGTTTTGGCCAGTATTCAAAGTGTACTTAAAATTTTTAAAATATTCTTACTTTTTGTCTTTTAATTACGGAAGAAACAGAGGGAAGGAAAGTTCTTGGGTTTTGTTGCCATTTGTTTTGAAGTAATTTACTCTTCCTCTGTATTTCAGCTAAAATTCTAGCAAGTAAACGATCAAGTGTGTGTGTTCTGGCAGTGTTGAACTTTGTGCTAACCTGTTTCTACCCTAGCACTGAGCACATTTGATATTTTTAAGACTGCAAAAATTATTGGTGTTTCATATAATTGAAACATGCATTTATTTATTCAGTTATTTTTCTCACAGGCTGGCGTAGTATCAATGGCCCAAAAAAACCCTGTAGTCCCGAAGCAGACTGCAGGACACTATGCATCAGGATGTTATGCATCACCACACAGGGATGCCTTTTTTTTTTTTTTTTTTTCCTCCCCATGAAGAAATCGCTATGTTTTTAAAATATAGCCAGTCTCAGATCTAGTGAATGCTTGAAGAGTGATGGGCTGGCTGCCCTGGCCCTTCACACAACCCTGACTTTGGCCATGTCTGATTCTGGTGCTCTCCCCTTCCTTTCTGCCAATACTGGTGTTCTTCTGGCCCGGGAGTGGAATTCTGTGATGAGCTAATCTGGCCAGAAACCAACAAGTCTCTTTTTTTTTTTTTTTTAATGGTTCTGTTTTCTGCTACTTTTTTCCTGAACTGGTTTGCTGCAGGACCCTACACATCTCTGATGCTGGTATGAGGGAGGAAGAGGTAAAAGGCGGGCTGTGGGCACGGGCAGGAGCTGAGGGCCGCAGGACGGGCGCCTTTGGGTGGCAGCCAGCCCTTGGCTGTCAGAAGGGTAGCCTTGTGTTTGCACACATGAAACTTGACTCATAAGCTGTTGTCTGACAGCGATTCTTGCATCAGAATCCCCTGTGAGGAGTTGGTGAGCGTTGCTCGCCTCTTGGCAGGGCTTACTTTGCCTAGGAGATGGTGCGGTGCTGTGCCTCGCCGCTCGGCCCCCGGGCTGCTGCCGCTGTGCTGGTGGGGACGGGCTCTCTGCAGCGCCACCCGAACCAGGGGCTCCAGTCGCCTTCCGCTTCCGATTCTTACTCACCCATAATATCAAACCCTCAGTCTTTGTCCTAATTTTAATGTAAAATTACTAGCTTCTGTGTTCTCATTAGATATACCTAGAAATCCGTTTTTAATTTTAAGCTGTCAGTTTTATAGGGATGGAGTTGTGAGACTGCTTTTGTAGAAGGAGAGACTTTTAAAACATTTTAGGATGAAGAGTTAAAAAAAAATAATTGGTTGCTACTTGCTTTTTGACTATAGGCTATTCAAGTTAATGTTTGGAAGTGTTTAATACTGTATTACTGTTATAGGAGGGTAATTACCAGGTAAGGGTGCTTTTCACCACACAAAGATGGTCTACTGCATTTCCTTGGCTTTCAGCATTTTCTACCCATAACCTACAGAACTGCTGGAACAGCATACTTTGAGAAGCAGCAGCAGATTTGTTTGTTTATTCAAAGTGCAACTTGTCCTCGATTAAAAGAAGGGGGGGGGGGAAGGCTTGAGTGCACTTTGTTAACAGCAACAGGTATGTGAGTTCAGCTGTAATGAGAACAAGGGCAATTTAAAATGGGGCTACTTGAATATAAATTCCAGTACTAACGTTACCGTCAAAGTTCTGCTTCTAAAATGTGTATGGTTTCTAAGTGCATTTTATTAAGAGTGTTTTAGCTCATGTACCATTTGTTACAAGAAAAGCATTGAAAACTCACATTTCTATAAAAAGTGTGATATTTAGGATTTAAGCCAAGGAGAAATGTTATGCAGTCCAGCCAGACTATGGAGTATCAAATGAAAAGCGAGGAAGAACAGGGAAGTCTTAAAACAGGAGGGAAAAAAGTCCTCCTTTTGGTTAAGAAGTAAAATCGGAGAAATCTTGACGTCTTCACTAGCAAATGTAGGTATTTCTGGACTCATTTCCACCAGACCCAGATCCTGCCAGATTGAATAGTTATTTTCTGGAATGGAAAAATAAGTTAGTATTTTATTTAGTGTGATACTACTTCAAATTCTTTTCAGAATAGTTGCATGTTTCTGCTAAATTAACAATGTTAAACTGTTGTATTTATTCCTCAGCATTTGAATTACCACAGCACTAAACAGGGAGGAGTCTTGATTACTCTAGAGTTGTTACTTCTGTGCTATTGATTCTCTAAAGGTGTAATTTTGTTGTAGAAAGGCGGTCTCTCCAGATTTAGTAGCTGTAACAACACAGATACACTAGCCGAGGAATGTTAAAATGCGGTTGATACTGAAGTGTAACAGAAAGTAGTAGGTCAGCTAATGAGTACAGGCACCAGGCGACTTACTACTTCAGTGAGCTGTGGTGAGGCATCTTGGTTCAAAGGGAGGAATAGCCTTCCTTTTAAATAAAGGGAAAAAGTGGAAATAGCTAATGAACAGAAACAAATGTTTTTGGGCATTGAAGGTAAACTAGGCTTCCTCGGACATCTTAGCTGCTGCAGTGCTGCCCAAGGCCCGTTAGCATCCGGCAGCAATCCTCCTTCCACCTGGCTTGTTGCCGCAGGAGACAGAACTGTACCGTATCAGCTTTCCAGCATCGTGGGCACCCGCCTGTACTGCCGCTCGCACCGAGGGAGCTGTCAGCACAAAGCCTGCCCGCCTGCCTCAGCAGCCGCCCAGGCAGCAAGGAGCTTGAGTCAGCAAATATTTGCACAGATGTAGTGATACCTGGGAAATGTAAAGATAGACTTCTCTCCTTCGGCAGAGAATGTCATGTTTATGAGAATGAGGCTCAAAAAGACAAAATCTCTGTCGAAGAAGTGGTTGGAAGAAGTGTCTCAATGTTGGGGAAAGAAAGGGTGGAGGGTTTTGGGGTTTTTTTGTTTGTTTGGGTTAGTAGGATTTTTTTAAGGTGTCTGAGGGCCCTGCTGGCAGCACAGCCTGTGCCAGGTCTCCATCATTTGTTCAGTCTGGATTCTGGCAATGACTTTTGGAAGTAATGGAATTATTGAGAACTGTTGGTTTTGGACCTCCGCAAAAGGAGAACATCTGGCAAGAGTTTTACTACATTCCAGCTAGCTTATGGAGGGGGAAGCACTGGTTTAGTACAAAATGCATACTGGAAAAAGTAATCCTTGATTACTTGGCTAATGCTAACTTACATCAGCTCAGATTTTCAACTGTATAAATGCAGGTAGAGAGGCTTCTTGCAAGTTTTTAATAGTTCACTTTTACTTTAAACCTTATTTTCTCCATGCTTAAAATAATAGAAGAAAACATTTTTTGCTCTAGGTAGCTTTTTTGGCTGAGGAAATAGATGCTGTCTTTCCCTTGGACAAACCAGCAGGGCACTTCGTTGTGCTGCAAGGGCAAATGGTAAAGCCCTAACCTTGCAAAAGCTTCTTTCTAGGGTGAAAATGAAGAAGTATGTAAGGTTTCTCCTTGATTTTTGGCAAAAGAGAAAGATAAGTGAGACGAATTGTAATTATTAAGTCAACATTTCCTGTATTTCTTTTTCTTTTTCTTTTTTTTTTTTCCAAATGTAACTTAGAGCTAGCCTACCACATCTCTGGAAGTTCTAGATCAACAGCTGTGCAATGCTTGTATTTATCCATTAAGCATTCTTCCCTGTTTAGATACTGAACAGATAAACTTTGGGTTTAGAATAAAAGATGATGTTTAATGCTGACGTGTTCATATAGTAGACACTTTCCCCAGCTGAATTGAAAGAGCCATAATTCTCTTATGTTCACAGAACCCCTTGATGTGTAACTTCTGTTTTGCTCAGTAATAGGAGTTCAGTCCTGTGGGGGAGTCTCTTGGGTGTACTCTTCACAACAAGTAATCCTAAGAAATCTTTTTAAAGATACACCTGTCTAAAGGTAAACCCGAAAATCTTTCAAGCTTCTTTGTATGCTGCATGCTTTGTTAGTGAGATGTTAGTGTCTTGTTGCTTTAATGTGAGATGCCATGATGCTGCTAATAGATTTCAGATTTCAGTAGTGTAGGGTAGCCAAAAATCCGATGCAGAGATACTATATACCTTAGCAAAGTGTAGGTTTTCTTCCACAAGCTTTTAGGAAGTGGCTTGGTCTAGATTTTCTGAAGATCAAACTGAGACTTCTGTGATCCTGACTGCCTATCTGTAAATGACTTTGTTTCCAATCATAGAAGTGTAAATGTGGAATTGCACTATCATTTCCTTGGCTGTATCATATTTTACTTAAAGCTCATAATCCTGGCTCACTAAATTGCAAGGTTTTTGTCTCATTCTTTATTTTTCCTCTTTACACAAACGCGGAAATTCAAAATATATGTTTTTCTCACAATGTATTTTTTCAGCTCTTTGGTTTTTTCCTCTGCTCTTAAACTGCTTGGTATTTCAGAGGCTCCCTTTTTCCTTAAAAGGCTTGAGTGTTAATGAATGCATTAATGATCTTCTAAGTATCAACACAGTACTTTTAATTTGTTGCAATTGGATAATTTTAACTGTACGTGTATAAAGATGGGTGACAGTCGTCAACACCGTGAAAGGTCACTGACCTCAGGTTGATCTCCCAGTTTGTTTTCAAGAGTCAAAGTTTGCTGGACACCTTGTGATACAGTAAATGACTGAAAACACTTTTTCTTAACGTTTTTAGATATGTTGTCGGAGAAGCTATCGCACTTGTGGTGTTTTCTTAGCCCTCAGTTAAAGCCTGTGTAGCTCAGGTTGTATTGTGCTCTGGAGCCTGAACCGGCGGCTTTCTGTCCTGTTGTAATACAGTTGGTAACAGTAGCTCTTAACTCTGAGGCTATATTTGAATTTTTTTGGCCTGGCGTGTGCAGTCTTGTGACACTGGCCTTGATTTGGTGTATATATAAATATATATATATTTTAGAGCGTGTGGTTATATAAAGCTGTTGAGTCATAACTGAAGTAACCACAGGAAAATTTGCCAGTAGAATGGATCATTACGATTGCTAATATCTTAGGCTTGAGACTTGCTTGTTAGAGTGGTTCAGTCTGGTACGCCGTGGTGCAGGATCGAGAGGAGAATAAGCCGTGTGGTGCAGTTTACTAGCAGTTTAACTGTGTGTGTGCCCGCATGTGAATGAAAGCTCTGGGTTGTTTCCCTGCTAAAGGCTTGATCTCTAAGCTGGTTTGCTTTATTCACATTTGTAACGAGGAAGGTTTCAAAATACACTCTGTGTGTGCCCACATGTAAATATTATTTATATACAGCATATAATCCGTGATTAACATTTGAATTTTTATTTTAGAATTTTAACCTCAAATTGGATGGAAGAATAATATTAAAGCTTGTATTAATAAAGGGAATTTTTTTTTTTTTTCCTGGGGAAAAGAAAAGAATAGCTGTACTGCGTAGTGCTCTGAGCACCTCTGAATTTGTAAGGACATTTAAAAAAACCCCCTAGTTTAAATGCTGATTTTTTTAATATTTTTTGTCATTATCTTATGCTTGAACTGTCTGAATAAACACAGAAAAACCCAAATGTGTTGCGAGCACCGTAATACATACGGAATTGTAAATCTGCTCTCCTCTTTGAACAGTACCTTATGTACTTTTTCTGGCAAGATGGATGTAGCCATGTGTAGTTTTCTGGTTTAGTACACTTCAGGTGGGAATTGGCAGTTCCAATTTTATTTTGAGCAGGTTGTATTGTATTTAAAGTGTCCAGGTCGTGCCAGGTCACTTGGTGCATTCAGTGACGAAAATTAGAGTCTAGGAAGCGGAGAATGCGAGGAAAGGGAAGCAGGGAACTTGTGACATTTCTGTAAGAGCACTGCTGCTACAGGAATTAATAACCTCGTGTTGTTGTTCTTAGGGAATACATGGGCCTTATTACGAGAAATGAATAGGATTGTTTGTGAAATTAAGTTAAAAGTAGTAACTGCCTCTTTTATTTTTTTAATAGCAAATTGTATTTAGGTAATGAGTGGAAACAAATCTAAAACGTATTTGTTAGTTATGCAGGAACTGTATTTCTGGTACTGAGTTTTGATGTTAATAGACATTGTTAAAACAAATTAAAGCTTTTCATCAGGTTTCCTGGACCAGCACAATTTTATTCCGTTTTATTCTGACTTTGTACAATGTAGTTATTTTGCTGCATTAGAAGAAGTTCAAATGTGCACCCGAAAGTTGTGTGCTGACCTGCAAAAATACTGTGCTTGCAAATAATTTTCAGTATGAAAGTATAGATTTTAAAATGCTTTCCATAAAGAGAGAATTCGATTTGCTGAAATGCTTTAGATCACAACTAATTTTTAACACCTGTCAATACTATTTTTGGTCTAAGTTTTGGTTTTTGCCCAGGCAAGTTATGTACTTGCTCTACATTCCTCCCACTTGAATAATTTTGTATTACTGAAGTTTTAATTGTGGTTGCTTATTTTGGGGATAGAAATTAACTTTGTGTAGCATATTTTATTGCCTGCTCCTAAAATAATCTCCACAATAGCTGCCGTAGTGGATCTTTATTCTTTGCTATGTGAGATAATCATGCTCTGGGATTCTCCGGGATAAACAATGTTTCAAAAACGCAAATTAATTTATTTAATACTATTAATAATCACTGTTGATATTTTAAACAGATCTTGCAAACTGATCTCTTTGCAAAGAAAAATATTCAAATGGAAGCCAATGTTTTATGGGTAATAATTGAGATAAGGGGCTTCGCCTCAGGGCGGCTGCAGCCCTTGCAGGGCTTTGTTGTGCTTTTAAATGTTTGTCATGAGAGGCTGGTAGTTAAACCTCAACTCCCATCGTTATCAACCTGGCTGGGCAGGCGGGGATGGATGTTGAAACCAACAGTTAAGAGCAGGAGAAATCTCACTTTTAGACCCCACAGTGACTTAAGTGTTCAGTTGTGAGGCGAGGCTCAGAACGGGGGGGGAGAGGGAGCAGCGTCGCGCCAGTTAGTGAAGTTATCTCGGGACGTTTCCTGAAGGAATTGTCCAGAGCTTGTACCAGACGGCTCTGACTCCGTGTAGTGTTTCTCTGACCTGTCTGTAGCACTTGCATTAATCTTCTCTGGAGCAGAAGGTACAAAAAGGGACACGCTCCTCCCGCTGTGCCTCCAGTAATCAACTGTAGTACTGGGGAGGAACTCTCCTGGATCCGGAGGGATGGGGGAAGCTTCATATCCGTACACTGGAGGCAGTCGGGACATTCTCTGAGAAGCAATGTGGATTGATAGTTGAAGTTTTACACACTCACCCCCCCCCCCCCCCCCCCCCCATGCTTGAAGTACTTCCCCTTGCTTTTCTGGGGGGGTGGGTGGAGAGAAAGCCCTCAACTTGTATAGTCTGAAATGAAAATGCTTTGTCTTTTCACCTCATCGTACCGTTACCTCTGAGTTTATCCCAATAGCACTTAATTGGTAGAGTGTTGATAGGTTGCCTGGGTTTCATTTCTCTTCTCAATTTGGTTAATGCCCTTACCTTTGTGTATTTTAAGCCCACCACATGACATCTATTGTCAAAGACGCTTTTGGTTTTGAGTGGTTCCCCCCGCCCCGTGCCTAGTAAGAAATGTGTAGAACTATATACCTTGTCTTTACTTGTTTATTTAACTGGCAAATTTCAGGTACTTTGGTAGAATATAAATGATTTTATTATGTTATTAAAAATATTAAGTCTGCTATAAAATGAGAAATATTTTCTATTGGAATCAACAAGAAGAGGCTGAGAACTAGTCTTAACCTACTGAAATTTTAAATTTTTACTTGAGATACTATTTCTCCATCAATAATATTTCTCTTTGCATCCTCTTACTAGAAAGTCTAGACCTAAAATACAATTTTAGGTAATAATTTGTATCATACTTCACAAAAGACCATTGCAATATAGGCCCTTAATGGTACATTGATTTGCTTGGGTGTCTAAGATGCAAAATACAATCAGTGCTGGTATGGTGTTTGCTCTAGGTTTTTTTGCGATTGATTTCAGTTGAATCTTATCTGAAGGAATATCATTACTTTGAAACAAAATTGGATAAAGAAGCTATAAAAGATAAAAGCTCACACCTTGAGTACCTAGTATAACAATCTACAATATGATTTTTTTTTGTCAAATCATTTATTTGATCAACATCATAGCAGATGGTAACCCTATAAAGTATATTATCTTGTTTACACGAACTTGTGTCTCTTGAAATAAGTTTTAAATATGGTCTTCTTTGCCTTATACCAGCAAGAACAACAACTTTCATTTCAGTTTGATTGTAAGATCCAATTTTTTTATTAGATGAATGTTTGGACCTGTTTCTTCAGAATGAATACGTGTGTTGGAGTAATGAGGCAACAGGTTTCTTGAGCTTTTCTTCTAGAAGAGCTTGAAATGCTCACAGTGCCATCTTAGAAGTGACGTTAAGCAAAGCCTTTTTGGAATTCAGTGCACAAAGCCAGAAAGCATCCTTGTGAGTGCTCGGCCCAGCCTTGCCGAGGGGAGCGGGGAGCACTCGCCCTCCCTGTGGTCCGGGTGTGTGCTGTGCTCTGCACAGCTGCCGAGGGCCTGGCCCCCCCTGGCCCCCAGGCCCCCCCGGCCCCCCGGCAGCGGCACTGGGTGCAGGGAGGTGCCGTGTGAGCCGGAGCAGGCACACGCTGCCGCTGGCTCTGCTGGAGCAGAGGTCAAGCTCACGGAGTTGCTCTGGGTAAACTGGTGTATCTGCTAGAGCAGCAGCCAGCTTTGATTCAGGACTATGAAACCAACTCACGAGTCATTTCAATAACTTTTCATTCTCAGTACCCACCAAAAAAAGGAAGTGGAGGCAGACCCTCGTTGTACCTGTGTTTGCCTGGCTGCACGTCTCTGTTGTTAGACCTTTATAAGATAGAGTTGTTGATTTTCCCCCTTTTTGCCTAAACTGACTGGGATACTGCAGCCTTCCCCTGTACACGTGCTTTCCAGTGCTCTGCTGTCACAGCTCTCCTGTGCCCCTTAGCATTCATGATGAGTTGAACTGGGACACCGTGTTTCCTTGTGGAAGGGGTTATAGGAGGGTGGTGTTCCCCCTAGTTTCTCCATTCTGTTTTGCATTTCCCAGGGAAACACTTGAACCCTTTTGATGACACTTCTGCTTTGAGACTTCACTATAGATGACTCCTATGTTCGTTCTCACTGTGTGTTCCCCACTTGAGGCTCTCCTCCCATCTGGAAGGTGTCTTATGCTCCTGGCTTATTCACATAGAGCTACCTTGGGCTGTATTAAAATGTGTGGTTGGTTGTACCCAGCCAGCTAGAGATCATCTGGGTCTTTGTTTCTTGCAGCATTTGTTGGTTTTCATCTGTCATCAGTGGAAAAACCGTAAGTGTACAAACCAGAACAGATTCCTTGAGCACCATCGTAGCCACGTGGCTGGTTTCCTGGAGGAGTGTTGTTGGTTCTCTGTTCGTTCGGTGTGTGCTGTGCCGATGGGGGCTGAGGGCAGCAGGGCTGTTGTTCCAGATGTCAAGCCGTAGTAAGTCAGAGTGCCAGTGTCCTGTATTCAGTGTATGAAATCCTTCCTTGCAGCGTTCAAGGAGGTTCTAAAGTGTCAATGCGTGTGCCTCGTGTGCAAGTTCTAATTAAAGGGTAGGTGTAGATGGAAGCCTGTTTTGGCCTTGTAAGAAAAGAAAAAATTCTGCGTGGAAAGGAGGAAAAAGACACCTGGCAGAAAAAAAGGAAGTGTGTTGATATTTCTGACTAGCTAACTGTACTGGGCTTTTGTAGAAGAAAGAATTCTGGCAACTATTTAGAGAGTAGTTTTCCTCCCCATCTTAAACTGTTACATTTTGTTTTAGAGCAGTTTCTTTAAACAATTTATTTGCATAATTCAAATGGTAGAATTAAAATATGAGAATTTTTAGCTATACATGTGCTGATTTAGCAGAACCTTAACATAAGTCCTTATGTCCCACTGACTCAAGCTTTTAAATGAGTAACATGTTTTACTGATTAGGGGTCATGCATCTAAACACTCTATGCATAACCATTATCTACTGATATATTTCCGAAACGGGTTGATATAGCGCACTGTGTCTTAGACTTTCCCAAAGTCTTTGTCTTGAAGTGAGATATTTTTCTTTTCTTCCCCCCACCCCCTCCTACTATATGTCTCTTTGAAACGAAAGCAATGGGAGAGTTGTTATGATAATGGCTGGATTACTAGCGCTGTTGTTTCTGGCAGAAAAGAGTTGGTTGTGCCAAAAGATTACTTTTGCCTTTGTCGGTGCCAGCCACGACTTTTTACTCAGCTCCTGGATCAGTTACAATGAAAAGACAACAATGCCGTCAGCTGCGAAATGCAGCAAACTTCCATAAACTGCTGGCTCAGTGCAGGGGTGGTTTGGCGTTTCAAAGTCTTCTCCAGCCTGGAGGATCCTGC
Organism: Athene noctua; assembly: GCF_965140245.1. NCBI lineage: Eukaryota > Metazoa > Chordata > Aves > Strigiformes > Strigidae > Athene > Athene noctua. Next base: position 1,108,776 of record NC_134049.1, on the reverse strand, counting down.
CTGCAGCACGCGGAAGGTGTCTGTGGTTCTCATCTGGGGGACTGCGCTGCCCTTCAGCAGGCCTGCTGCTGCTAGCCTGTGTCAAAGCAGCGTTCTCTCTCTTCATAACACACGCTTCTGGAGGAGATAGGGATTAGGAAACTCCTACTCCATGGGTAGCTGTTCACAGTATTTCCTTGCGTCCTATTTTGTCGTGTGGCCTACCTAACTGGTAGTTGCAGTACAAAGTTAGGGTTTAGGGCTGACTACATGGAGTCACTTGCACTCAGCTCTTATTTATAAATTGTGACACCTAGTTCTTATTTATAAATGATGACATTAAGCTATTTATGAAGATTTATATACGCCACAAAGAATTTATGCTCTGTATCAAAACTCTCGGGGAGAAGTTTGGGTGACGGGGAACTACTGAGTTGTGTTTGTAGGCCAAAGTGCCTGGAAGTCTGCAATTTAGGGTCGGAGTGTTCCACCTGGTAAAAAAAAGGTCTTGTGATCCAGATAAGGAACCTAATTACTGGAACAGAAACCTTATCCTATATGAATGAATTTGCTATAGGATTTCAGGTACTTTTGCAATTAGTTGTTTTGGAATGTGGTTTAAAGATGTTTAACCAATTACCTTTGAGTAGAAAATAATTGGTGACAGCGTTGGTGACAATATTACTAATTGTTGACTAAATAATGCAGGGGATATATATTCTGATACTGAGTTTAAAGATCTCCCTATTTTTTTCCTTCCTCTTTCTCTTTTGAGCTGTAACCTGGATTTGCATAAAGGGAACCGATTCTAAAAGAACCGTTACAGAGTTAAAAAAGATTTCTCTTTTAGTAGGGCAGACACCATGAGACTGTAGGGTTTTTTTAAGCCATTGAAATATAATCAGACTGTCTTGCCTTTTCCCCCCCTTATGCTAAAATATCTTGCGTGTCACGTAAAGACCAAGCAGGGGAAATAATTTTGCACATTTTACAATACTTAAGCAAGACATGAGAGCAAAGAGTCGATAACAAGTATACATTTCACAGTATGTGCTGCAATGTTCAATGCTTAAGATGCAGGATGAATCAGGCTGTGCAAAAAGCCAGGCTAACGTGGTTGTGCTTGTTTTGTTACTCATGCTAATTTCTTATGGATTGGGTAGGGCAGACACTGCAGACTGGCAAATCTTCTTGACTTTTTTATGCTCCTGTTTTCAGCAGCTGCAGGTGTCCCAGTGAGTAGGTTGCTTTGTTAGCCAGCTTCATTAACAAGGAAACTGTTCATCTCAAGTTTTGTTTTTAGGAATACTGTTTTAAGTATATGGAAGCCGATGAATTTGCTTTAAGTGAATGGAAGCGGATGAATTGGCTTTCAGGTTGCATCAGAGCGTGTTATGCTTTTGCTACCTTTTCTTATGGGTCTGTATTTTTCTTTTAATTGCTAGGTATGGATGAGCGAACAGGTGCCACGTCCTGGGGAACAAGTGGTCAGCCAAGTCCTTCGTATGAATCTTCAAGGGTAAGGTTTCACATAATAATTCATAGTGAAAGTTTATGGGAATGTACAGTGAAAATCAGCAGATAATTTGGCAATGTTTTTGAAGGGTATGCTGCTTTAAAGACACAGATTAGCATCTTTTAGAGACTTTAATGACTTTGATATGCTGCAGTAGCGATTCAGATTTCTAAGGCTAAAAAATTATATAGGTTAAGAATTTATGAAAGTAAATTGTACATAACTCTATGCTTGAATGATGAGCATGTGTTTTATTTACCTTATGGTCAGAAAACGAAAGTAGAAGTTGTGTTACTTATTCAGGAGCAGATTTATTGGCAAAGCGTAGGGAACGCTTGCCTCTCGGTTAGCATTGCCTGCTATAGTATCTGCTGTGTCATGATGTTGGGGAGAGGCTTCTCTTTAAATACCTTCCTCCTGTTCCTGTTGCAGCTTCATCCACCCTGTTTATTGAGCTAAAGGTTTTTGATATTATCTAATATCCTAAAATATTACCGCCTTTTTAAAGCCCAACTCGGTGGTCAGGAACATCCTTTCCTCTTAGTAAATCACATTCCCTTTCATCTACTCAGTTTTCTTCTTATGAATATCTACTCCCTAAAGAGCTAATGAGCTAAGTACCTAATGAATTAATTACTAGAAATATACAGCATAAATGACGGGGCTGGTTTTACTCTGTTCAGAGAGCCAGAGAGCTGTGCTGGTCTGCACCTTTGCCAGAGAGCTGGGCAGGTTTTCACCTTCGCAGCCTTGTGTCGCTGTGGGATGAAGTGGGTGGGCTGCAAGGTCTTGGCCAGCTCACTGGACGTTGTTAAACCTGCTGACTTTGGAATAGAGTATTAGAGAGATTTATCCAGAAGTCCTGATATTTTTCATTGATCTTTGGTGAATAAACCATAATAAAAAGATAGAAGACCTTTATAGGTTGCGGAAGTATTTCTGTGCAACATAGAAATTAGGTATTTTTTAAAAAAATCCTGCATAATTTGAGGCATGAAGCCCAGCCTTTAGATGCCTCTTCTACATTTGAAATGGAATCTTATTATGCAGCTTTACGTAATGTGCATTCTCATTTCAAGTGTTTTATGTTTTGACACTTATTTATTATGTTGCTGATGATTTTAATCAATCATCAATTAAGCTGACCTAACTGGAATTTGAGCTTGTGATTCACTGGCTGTGTGGCTGTATTAATCACATCTTTGTTCATATCAGAGTATCAGCCAGCTCATGTTCCAATAATGTAAGGTCAGGGTGCCTGTTGTTTGTTGTTTGGGGGTTTTGTGGGTTTGTGTTCTGGGTTTTGTTTTTTTTACTGTAGCTAAAGATCACAACTAGGAAAATGAAACACTGGACAAGAATCAAACCCTCCACAAATAATACCATTATACCCTACAGTTGGTAATAAAGGCAGATGTTAGTGCTCGAACAGAGGTACACCAGAAGTGAGAATCGTAGGAAGAGGTCAGTGCTACTTGGGTGTATCTTTAAGAAAAACAAATGTAAATATGTGTTTGTCCTGAGCCCTATGGAAGGTTTCAGGAAAAAGATGTTAAATTCTGATATGTCAGGTGTCCCTTTCTCCCCCAGAATTTGTATCTTGGACTTGAAATAGTTTATGAAAAAAAAAAAAACCACAAAAAACCTGAGACAGAAAGAAAGAAATTTATCCTCCCAGCAAAGAATTCTTGCAGAATCATCATTTATGTTAGGACAGTTTCGGCTAAAGCCAGTTGGACTCTAGCCAAACTGAATATATTGTTAAGAGTTGATGGAAACTGTCCCCAGAATGTTATTGAAATATTTCTTCTTCTGCTGGCTAAGTGCAGAGGATTTTTCTCTTGCAGGCTGGTAATTTGAGATGATACCGAGAGTTCATTCTGAAGCACCAATTATTTATAGCTTGTGATCTGGGGTTTTTTGTTTTTAAAAAAGAATATGTTCATTTTTGTTTGAACTGGAGCATACTGTTCTAATAGGTCTTTCTTAATTCAGGCTAAAAAGGTTATGTTCAGTTTTAGAGAATTGGCAGTTAATGCTGTCTGATTTTTTTGAAAGTGACAGACTTGAAAAAACTGACAGGTAGATTTATTTCCCTACTTGTATTTGTGGCTGAAATGAATGATTTTATAGTATAGCTTTTTGTGCCTCAGTATAAAGTTTAGAATAGGAGAAGACAGAATACTTGCATACAAACTTTACTGATTTCTAAACTAAAAATTAAATAATTTGGTTCACCTCTTCCCTTTGTCTCCCAAAAAATGTTTTGTAAGTTTTGCTTTCTCTTTGTAAAAAACCCTTGTTTGTTCCTGTAGTGTTGAGGTAGTAAAGTTTTCTTTACTTTGATAGGGGATTTTTTTGTGTGTGTGTCTAAAGGCAGCAGAAATCATGTGGGGGGGGAAAAAAAACCCAATAGTCCTAAATTCCGTTTATAGAAAGTTTACACATGTTTTACTACACCAACTTTCCTTTTTGGAAAACCTGGTAATTGATATAAATGTAAGAGCTAGTCTCACGTTAGCACAGAACATGACATTAGACTGCGCATAAAGTCTGTCCTGGCGTGGGCTTAGCTGGGAGCTGTCGGCTCCCCAGCCCTGAGGGGTGCAGCGGCAGTTCCTGGGGGTCACTGGGCAGGCTGTGGGTGCGGGTAGGCTTGGGTTTTCCTGAGAGCCCAGCCTGCTTGGGCTGCTTTAGGAGGCATCAGCCGCTGGCAGTGGGCTTTGAAAGATTAAAACCCGTGTGCATCTCCTTGGTTTCCTGTGCTGTAGCATCTTCCTGCCTGAGGCCGAAGGCAGGCTGTCCCGGGGTGGGACAGCTGCTCTGCCGTCGGGGTGAAGTGCCTCTCCAGGGGGTCAGAGGCTTTGGCCGATGAACATGGGTCCCTTCCTCGGCCTTCAGTGCACCTAGGAATTTGATAGTGAGAGAGGGAAGAAAACAACTTTCTGTGGAGGCTCTGGATGAAGCAATGAAGAATGGGATGTCATATAAATGACAACAGTTTTCTTTTAAAGAAAAATGAATTCCTTTTTACAGGAAAACACCATTCCTGTGTTTTCACCAAAAAAGCGATGAACACTAGAAATCTCTATTGTATGTATGTAGAATTGCTAACGGTTGAGATACAAATTAATTCATCCCATGGCCACATTCTGCAAAAGAGTAGAACAAAGTTCTCATCTGCATTGAAATCACTGAAAACCCACCAGATTTCATTTACCAGTTTAAATCAAGTTTGCGTGTCTAAGTTTTGGGTAAGATGTGTGGTCTCTGTTACTTGGTTTTCTTTCAACTAACGATACACATGATACTAATGGTTCAGAATTTTGAATAAAGATAAGTTCTGACTACTCCTTCATACGGTGCCAGATCAGGTGACTCCGAGGAGGAGCTAAACTAAGCATGTGGGTCTGTATTGTAAGAGTATAGGTCAGGGTTTCTCAGGAGGCATGCTGAATGATACACTTAAATCTTCTACATCGCTAGATTATTCCTTGTGGTGATTAACATACACAGGTTAAGTAAGTTATAATTGTCTTACATGTTCAACTTTTAACTTCAAAATCCAGTGCTTTTCCCCATAATTTCAACAGAGAATGTTATTCTTGTCCTAATTGTTCTTACCGCTTGCCTGTTTACAGGAAAATGGCAGTCTTCATGGAAAAAGCTCAGACCTCTCTACAGACATAGAAAAGTTGAAACCTCAAGAGGTACCACTTATTCTTTTACCTTGTGTGTGATGTTTCTATTTTTTATTTAAAGTCTGCAGCCTACTACTGGAGTTTTTCTTTAAAGGTCACAATACAGTGACAAATTTAAGCATTTAAGTTGTTGGCCCTGTATTGCCTGGAATTTCCAAAGGCACGTGAAGATAAGCAGGTTTCAATTAAATAGAATTGGAACTTGGTGATAGTTAAGTACACACTTGTTAAAGGCTAATTAAATAAGGTAGTGGAAGAATGGCTGAAGGAGATCTTCCTTTCCTACCTCCTGCCAAAGGTCTGTCCAGGTCAGTGTAGATGGTCTGACTGAGTCCAGCAGTGATGCTTAAGGAAAGAGTATGGGGTAAATAATTTTGCTATCTTTACTGTTGTAGGCTCCTGGCAAAGCCCAGCATGTAGGGGCTTAGGAGATTTCCTGGATAGAGATGACCCCTGGGACATAGTTCTTATAGCTCTTGGTGGACTCATTCTCGAAAGTTTGGCTTTTTTCTGACTGGTTACAGTTTTGGCAATAATTACAAGTGGTTTGTGGCAAAAATATCAATGTTTTTGTCTTAAGTGTTCTGACCGTGTTCCTGTGTTCTGGGCAGCGATGGTTGGCTGTTACTGGTGTGTAGTGCATAGCCCTCGCCCCACCCCACGCCCCAACATCTTGCTTTTACCTGCCACGCGTGTGTCCCCTCAACCAGACTGAAGAGTTGTTATCTATGGGTCTCTGTTCGTACAGAAACTTCTAACCCCTGGTTAGTTCTTGGTGCCATTCTCTGAATCTTTCTGCTTCTGTATAACTGTAGAGTGAGGGTGATGAGAGTATACCATCAATTTCTGTGTGGATACTTTGATTCTCTATGCCTTTCTGACTCGTTACCAAGTCTTACATTTTCTGACTGTCACTGAGCTCTGAAGTGATATTGTTTCAAAAACTATAGAAAAATATTTTTTTTACTTTGTACAGTAGTTACCACATTGTTATGACATTGAGTTATTTTTGAACATGTTTCTTTTGTATTTACACCGAATTTTGTCTGCTGTTTTCTTGCCAGTTTCACGGAGAACTTGCTTTGCAACTCTGCACTAACATTGAGTTAGGATTGTTTTTAAATGTTTTTTGTTATCAGTAAACTTTGCTATGTCTTTGTTCACTCACTATTTTTGATTTATTCATGGAATTGTTGGAATTGCTGAAGAATGTTGGTCTGAGCCTGTTTTTTTGGGAAAGTGGGTGAGGAACATTGATAACTTCATTGTGAAAACTTGGAGGTATATTCCTGTGTTTGGGGCGCGATGTTTGTTTATATATTGTAATCTTTTGATCAATAATTAATTCACAAAAGATCCTTCTCTCATATGCCATAACATCTTAATTTATTTTAAGAGTCTCTGGTAATACCTTTGTAAAAGTTACAATATTCTTATTTCAGTAGTGTTTTGAACTAACATTGAAGGCTGAGAATCACTGCAGGCTTTGAGAAAACCTTATATAAAACCTTGGGTTTTTTCGTTAATAATGTTAAATAGCATTCTAACACTGAAAGGGCAGTGGGTGTTTGTATTAGAATTGGGTGGGGCGATCTTAAATGGGTGATAAGGTGCATGCTGAGACATTAGTGACTTCTGTGTGCCTAGGCCAAATGTTTTGTTAGAAAAATGAATAATTTACAAATGTATCTGGGCGGGGGGAGAAAAAAGTAGGAAAGCTGTATTTTTTAGAGGAATAATTCTGGAATGGTAATTAGCAAGTCAGTGGAATTCTATGAAGTGCTCATGGTCTCCCTTATTCTTCAAAGGTTATACTGAAGTCCATGTCCAATACTGTGTCAGAATTTTCCATCTCTTGTGGTGCTTGTTTTCCTTCCAACTCTCCAGTCTTGCTTTTACTCTGTTTGTGCAGCAGTGGTGGCTTTTCAGTGGATATCTCCTGGTTAATATATCCAAGTCCGTCCCTTATCTGAGTGATAGAGAGCTGGAGATATTTTTGCCTGAGTTCATAATCCCTTGCATTAGAGGGGTGGCTGGCTCTCAGTGTGTGTTGCAGAGGTCTGTAAAGCTGCTTTTTGAAAGCCTTGCTCTACTGAGCTCTACGAAGCAAATTCCGAGGTACTTGAACCAAGTGGCGTGCTTGCTGCACAATAACACTTGGAAGTTTTGTCTTCCCGTTGTGAGATGCTCCTGAACCTTTTAGCTTCCCCACATTATTTGGGAGTTGTAATTTATACTCGTAACCTAGCTACAAATTGGTATAATCAGATTTTTTTGGGGGGATAAACGTCATCTCTTAATTAAACCTTTTCCCACCATAGTTTTTATGGGGGTGTGGCTAATGATTGCTTATCTCATCAGGAATCATGCTCTGTGAGGTTTTCTTTCATTGCTATGATTTTGTTGTAACATGTCTTTGCAATAAAAGGACCAAGTTAGGTTTTCATCTGTTTAGATTGCCGTCTCCAAATCAAGCAAACCTAAAAATATTTTTTTAGAAGACATTTCCTTGCCGGATAGCCTTTTTATATATATTTTAACTGTTAAAAGTTTAGCATAAATTAGCTGGGGTATTTTTCTTTCAGTATCTGAACTGTGGGTGTTTTAAGTATCTTCCAGCCTGTACATTGCATTAAAGCTGCGAGTGTACATTTTGACCTGATTTAACATGGAATCTAGCTTTGGTACTGAGTATGCAGTTTCTCCTTTTCATTTATGTAACTCTGCTATAGATGTACTTGAAGCCAGAGTTGAACTGATCGAGGTACCACTGCTAGATTTAGATGGTTTTGTAGCATCAGTCAACAGGTTATGTGCTCTATGGTATGTAAAATGCTCAGACGTGAATTGGAACCCAAATTACTACATGCCCAAACTATTCGTCCCCACCCCCCCACCATGAGTAGTACTTTTAATTTACAAAGAAGTCAAAAAAAATAGTAATGAGATAGCAGGTTTTGAAATAGTATTTTATACCTCTTAATCTCAGGTACATAACAAGAAAGGAAGCTGTTAAATAGCAAAACAAGACAAGAGGGACACAGAAATACAGTAAGTGTTATCAAGTCTGTTGTATTTGTGTCCTTTTTGTCCTCTGTTGGTTTTTTTTGCGGGGGAGGGATGTTGTTTGGTGGTTCTTCTGCTGGTTATTTGCTTTTCCTGATGTATTCTGTAAGTAAGCAGATGATTCAGTGTGAAATCAAAGCCAAAATTAAATATGCCATATTCAGTGAACAGGACACTTTTGCAAATGCAGCTTACTTTGTAATTTGACTTCTGTGCAGCACTTGTCAAAGCAAGTTCCGATATTTAAGTTCTGAATGCTTTAGTTAGGTTTTAAAGTGTTTAAGCATTTATTAAAAGTATGTTGACTGCACTTATTTTGTTTTCTGGTTTATAGCTTACGTAAGAGGTAGAAAAATCTGGTTTCACTCATTTGAGCTATACTGGAGAAGCAGTTTTTTGGTTTGTTTTTTTTGGTGTTTGTTTTTTTTTTTTATTGCAACTACCTATCATTGAAATCAGCATTGGAATCTGTTCACAAATTAGTTTTCCGTGTGGCCAGGGAATTGGCCCATTACATACCATGTTGATATTTGTCTCACAAGAGTTTAGAGCAGTGTAATTGGCCACTGGGTTTAGCTGTTTAATGACAGATTTGTCATTCACTAAGTTAATTTCCTTGAAATGGATGCAGAACTGGAGAAAATGGTGATTATTTCCAAATAGATTCCTTGTTCAGTGTGTCATGTCCCCTTTCCCCTCCAAAGCTCTACCAGGTTAAAAATAAACAAACCATGTTTTCAGTTGTTCTCATATTCCATTCCTGCACACATAGTTTTCATCTCTTTCAGCTTGATACATGGAACTAAGCTAACGAATGTTTTTAGAGCTGTTACAAAGCATGTAACGCACGGTGACACTTGGAGGGTACATGCAAAAGCTTTCGTGGCTCTTCCCGGTAACACCTGAGATCTGGGGTAGCGACACCCGCTTTTCCCCCCACTGTGTAGCAGGTGACCAAGTAACGTAGAAAGTCACATTTCTGTCTGTAGGATATTGTAGTGGAAGGTTAAAACTCACTGATAGTGTAAGAGAATCAAAATTAAAGCTAGGCAGTGTACAGCTCCTCGTTTCTGGTGCAGCTGGGTGATCTCCGTCAGCCAGCTGCAGTCATTCCCCTGGTTACCAGGTAGGAGGCGGGTTTCTGCGCAGTGAAGCGAGATGGGGTGGCAGTGCTGCTGGTCTCGGCAGCCTGGGGGATGGCGTGCGTGCAGCCCGCGGAGGGAGGACGTGTGTGTTTGCCTGGCACATCACATGGGTCTGCAGCTTGGTCTCTGAGCTTCTGGGCTGTAGCAGGCACTGATGGTAATGGAGGTGAAATGGTCTAAGAAGTACGGGGAGTCTGCCATCATCACTGCCTGCTCTGTTTCCACTCCCCCCACCCTCTAGGTCTAAAGTTACCGTCACTGTCTGACCTGTGACAGACCCGAGTGTCCTTACGGCGGTTGGTAGTGTCAGAGCAGAGAAGAGCATGCTGCTGGAGGCATGCGTTGTTGGTCGTGTTAGAAAAGATTTGCTTATTGATGGAGCTGCTTTTTGTTTCAGTTTTTGATCATAATGCCAGTTGGTTGGATTTTGTTGTTGTTGCATAGGAGGTTTATACGTTGTTCACTAATTATGTTCAGCCACAAACCGACTTACCCTACAATGCCCCATTCTCTCACAGAGAAGTCTCGGCATATCTCTCTGGTCCATAGAATTATGAAATATGGTCAAGTACAGCTGCAGTTGTAACATCTGAACCGATAGTCTGTGTATAAGGGACTGAAAAGTAAGTTTTCAGACTTGATTTGTTCTTGTAGCGTTGACTGGAATTTCTGTATTTTCAGACTTAGTTATTCAAATTGTATGAAGTACTTTATTTAAAAATGATAGACTGAATTTTTAAAATAGAGCCGTGTGGATCTCTGCTTCTTTAGTGCTTTTTGGGCAGAGGTATACTCAGGAAGGTATACATTTTGCTGTCTTCTGTGTCTTTCCCTGTTCTCCTCAGGTAAAATAAATTTGCGCACTCTGGAAATGTTATTGTTCCTGACTAGTATTTCCTGCAAGACAGTTAGTGATTTAAATGGACTTGTACCATGACCTGTGACAATGTAATGTTTCTTGGTGTTTGGTTGAGATAAATTAATGGTGCAGTGACCCTCAAGGAGAACAGCAAGAGCACTCGCCTCTTTAGCTTACCTTCGTATCGTGTTTGCAAGGTTCTTTCTGATCTGTGTGTTCAACAGACCCAGCCAGGTTTTGGCTCTGTAGTCCCTCCTGTAGGAGCCACTGACAAATACATAGGTTCAATGACTGAAAATACTCTTTCAGAACAAAATGGCTAGCTATTTCTGGAAACATACATGATTGCATCATCCATAATCTTTTAAATTAGCTGGGACACCTTGGTGTGGCTGTTGCCGCGAGCCTCTTGTCGGATCTTCAGTCAGTGGCTCCCCTCAAGGTGCCTGGGTGCAGTCAGTGTCTGGATCTGTCCGTCTGTCCTGTCTCTGCATCTCTTCCTCCACACCCCTCCCCCTGTGTTTTTCCCCTCTGGTTTGGTTTTAGAATGCTCAGATTAGTTTGGAGAGGCCGATAATCCGGAATAAAGTGGATTTCAGCAGTAGATTCGCTGTCGTTCATCTACACATTAGTCATTTCGATGACTGTTTCCTGATTCGTATCATCATAGCTAAATTTAGCTTGGAAGGGACCTCAGTATTCCTGAGTTTCAAACAATTAATATTTGTTAGTGAAGCTCAGCCAAACTATAAAACTCAAGGAATTGGAAGCAGCATTCATTAAATTTAATCTTTTGGTCTGTAGCCACATCAAACTGTGAAGTCAACCATTTATTTGAGTGGAATTTTAATGTCTTAAGTTTAAAGGCGATAATTGAGCTATAGGATAAGTTGCTAAAATGCAAATAGGCACTTACTGATAGGGAGCTGGGTCACGAGCCACAGCTGGGTGTGGTGGTGCTCTGCTCCCAGGGACTTGGGTAGGAGAGGGCTTGCTAAGGGACGAGAAACAAAGAAGAAAAGTCTGTTTTTTTGCAGTTTAGTGTACTTGAGCAAATAAAACGCTGTGGAGTAGTGACCTGTACAGGAAGAAGGTATTCTGTGCAGTTAGTAGGTGCATGAGAAAACGGTGTGCCATGTAGTTACAGCGTGTCCTTCGCTTTTTCAAATTTTACCCTGCAGTGGAAATAGGATGTTGTGCTTATTTAGAAACAAAACCAAAAAACCCACAACTTGAGTTAGGGTCAGGAGTACAGTTTCATTTACGCAAAGACAAATCCTGGTGTGACTTCAGAAAATAATTACCAAGGGACAATAGTTGAATGTTTTTGAAGTGGAAGTTAAAGCGAGAGGATGAATCCTACGGAAGCCCTGGAAGCGTGCAATGAGAAGGGCTAGGAACAGTAAGCTGGGGAGGCTTCTTGGCTTATTCTTAGGTGAATTCTGTGACTGACATTAACCCAAAATGTCTGAGCTTTAATATAGTCATTGAAAGACATTGAGTTTTAGGAGGTTTTATTTTGTATGTTGGGGCACAGACTCATAGCGTCAGGCCTTCCCTTATGGTTTAGTAGGATAAACGTGCCTAGTAGGGAGTGTATTTTCTGGGTTTTTTCTATCTCTTCTCTGGGTCTTCTAGAACAATACATTCTGGAAGATACTAAGGCTGTGTTAGCATACCTGTGTGTGGAAAATCTTACAGATAAAGCCTAAATCACTTGGACACTTGGGGCATCTTACCCAGAACAGGGCAGGAATGAAAGCTGTTGCAACTGTTGAGTTTTTTAATCGACAGCCTTAATTTATTGGAATGATTAGAGAACATCACCCTAATCCAAAGAAATACTTGAAAAATGAATAAAATGTTAGAGCATTCAGTGTTGAGAGTGTCTTCACTACTCAGATAAATTGCAGTGCTAATTTGTAGTAATCGTTCAGCTGCAATTCATGACAGGTATTATTAGTAGACAGTACTTGTTGCTTTTGTTTGTAGATGCATGTGACACTTTCTGATCACAAACATGCAGTCAGACTGAAATTCAGGGAGAGGCCTGTGGCAAAACGAACAGTGACAAGATTGCAGAATGCTGTGAGGGAACAGTTAGCCCCCATTAGACTTTGCTTGGGGCTACCACAACACAGAAAGAAAAGCTTGTCTTCCTTTGAGAAGGTTGAAGCTTGCTTTTGGAGTAGCTATGTAAGAGGTTGGAACGAAGAAGATGGTCTTGAGTTTACAGCCATTGCATCGACATCTAATCATATTCAAAACCAGTCTTCTTCCTGTAGACAGAAAATGCCCTGAGCTATCTGCAGTCCCTTTAGAATAGGGTGCTCACAATAGAAAATAAATTTTTCCAGTAACTCCTGTTTTGTAGACTTTTTGCCAGCTACTTGCTAATACTCTGACTGTGCACTCTGACCCTTGCTAATCCGTTGGTGTGTTTGCTGGGGAGCAAAGGTGGCAGAAATGGGGATGTGTGCTTGGGATGGAGTGTCTCCTCCCAGCCTTTCTGTGTCAGACTTGCCTTGCAGGTGTCAGTAGGTAGCAGCCCTCCAGAGGCCTTTGGAAGCCCACCAGTGGCCCAAGGGCGGCCATCACCAGCCTGTTCCAGTAGAGTCGGGTCAGAGTATACATCACTGAATAGCTCCTCCCAAGAGGGAGAAGAGCTTTTGCCATAGCTAATTAGCTGCTGTTTCTGCTCGGAGCCGGTATCAATCTAGCGATGATGCAGTGAGTCCCCTTTCAGGGAGCAGTCCTCAAAACTGCCGTGAACGGAAATTTCCTTTCTCAGACAGAAGGAATGAAATCAGGCAGTATGTGTTACTGAGTCGTCTTTAAAACATAGATTTGAAAAAGGACTCTGATAGAAATTTATTTCTATCCCCCCACACCTTCTGTTGCTTTTGCCATGAGGGATGAGTTGAGATGCCAGGTGATAGAGTTTGCTCTTACTGTCACACAGGTGGGATGTACCTTTTAATAAACCACTGCCCTTTACTGGTGTTGCAGGCAGACTTGAGCTCTCAACTGCATTCTTCCTTAAGCAGTAAACATATGTTGTCAATTTGCACTATCATATTGGTTAAATACATTTTTTTTTTTAAAGCCTTGATTGTATGACTAAAAGCTTCCAGTAGCTTTTCAGAAGCTATTGGAAGCTTCTAAAGTTTTCATCTATGATTGATTACATCTCTTGCTAGTAGAACTTTATCTGTTTGTTATGTAAGCTGACAATACAGATGTAAAAGCAAGGAATGGGATCAGGAATGCAATTTTATTTGAAGTACAGCTTAAATGTGAAGAATGCTCCGAGATAACTGTGTAATTTAAATCATTGTCCTTAGAGCTTGTCTGATTTTTGCTTAATTTGCTTTTGTGAAGTGCAGAAGAAGTTTGTTAAATAAAAACTGCATGTGTTTGTGGTTATTTTGTATTCATTTAGTGTGAGTTGTATGTGGGAATCAGCCCAGTGTTTGTAATCCAAACAAAACTCCGTGCTTGAGCTGATAATCCATAACTCAGTCCTAAGCCTGAATAGCTGGTGTCAAGGATGGGGGCCAAGCTAAGACCTCTTACGTAGGTCCACTGCAGACAAAGGCTGAGTGAAGTTACATTCTGTACAAGTGTAAATTCTGCAATGCATGACAAAGAATGTAATGCCTGACATAATTAATTTTACTTAGGAGTTGAATTCAAGTACAGAAAAAAACAGTTCTATTTAAAGGGCTTACATATGCCTTGGTACCTTTCCCCCCGTATAGTAAATGTTCTGTTTTCTGTGGCTTCAGTGTTGTGAAGGATTTCTTGGAGCCTTTTCCAGGTAGATGAAATAGTTGATTTGTCTAGTGGTGTAGAAATATAGCTTTGATGCTGTGGTAGTTGGATGCAAGTGCGTTCTGGGAAACTGAGGGGGTATGTGAAAAGGATTATTTGAAGGAATTATTTTTTGTGGAAGGAACATTATTTTCTGAGTAAACTATCCACCCAATTCTCCAATCCCTCTGTTTGGGGGGGAATCTGCAATATTAACTTGGGGAGGAGCATTATTACTCCTGTGCATTGGGTAGATGGTGTTGCGTGATGTGTAACTGTATGAAATGAGTCTTACCCCTGTTAGATTCTCAGTAGTTTTATTATTTACTTTGTAAATAAAGATCTCTTAAAGATTTCCGTTTCTGGGGCTTATCTAGACACCACTTTCTGAATGTCTGAGATACGGATTCTCTTTTATCGCTGATCATGTCCTTCCTAGTTTTTTTCTTTTAAAAAATAAAATATAGTCCAAGTATTGTCTTAGGGGGAAAAGGTTTTAAAAAACCCCAGAACAACAAGTACAAGCAGAGAGTCTAATAGGCAGCTACCTATGTGGGAGCTTTTTTTTTTTTGGCCTCCATTTGCAAATTTTTGTTTCTGTGTTCAGCGGATCTAATTTCTTTTTTGTTTCATTTCAGCATAAAAATAAACCACATGTGGTGACCTTAGCTAGGAGCCACTCCGTTTCCTCGGCAGCTGCTGCCGCACGCGGCTTGTCTGACAGACGGGGCTGGGTCATGGGTACCAGAGGACACGCTTGTGGTCATAACCAAGTTGTAAATGTCACTAAGATTGTTTCTGAATGCCTATCACATGTGTATCGCCGATTCTGAAGTAGATAAAGTCAGCCAAAGATGCATTTGGGAGTTGGGACTCCCAGAAGATTACTTTTAAAGGCGAGTAGCAGCAAGAGTTGTGACATGCATCCGTAAGCAGCAGTAGTGATGTGACAGTTATTTAGCCCTCAGTTACTAGCCCTTTGGTAGAACTGACAGCACGCCTGCAAAGGTAGTGAGGCCTGTTTCAGCCCCATTAATGTTGTCTTGAATGGGAGCCTGCGGTCTGGAAAAATGATAAATGTTCAGTGATTGATGATTTTATAGTCCCAGGGCGCTTGGGATGGTTTCTGGCAGCGGTGAACAATTCCCACCCCCCACACACCCCCTAATTAGGCCTGAGCTTTAGGTTTCTCTTTACCAGTTCACCAGACTCAGAGAAGTAAGTGGGAATTGTAAGATAAGGTTTACGTGTTTTTCAAAACTTTGTCTACCAAGGAGGCGCAATTCTGAGTGTGAGGTCTGTGATGTTTTGGTACGGAATGAGTGATTCAGCACACATCTGATCAGTCTGAATGGCAAATACCATATTCATACCTTTATATGGAAAAGCTGAAAGCATCTTGAAATGTAGAAACGATAATTTGAAGTAATTGGGGTAATTAATATATGTGCATCCTACGGCCTCTGTTTTGTGTCTCTGCACCTTTGACACAAGCTTTCAATCAGCCAGTGTTTCCTGACCTGCGTAAGGGTCACCCCAAACCTGCCAAGTGGGCTGTACCAGTGCTAGAAAAAGCCCAAAACAGTGTTTCAGTTTGAGTGCTTGTTTGCAAATCATGTGACAAAGTTGTTTGTTTAATCGCTGTTTGGAAGTAAACCTTTTGTCAGCGACCCGCCTGCTCAGTAATGCGATAGTGTCAACACGCTTATTAATCTGGAGCAGCAAGAGCCGGCTGCAAGGGGAAATGGAATTTCTTCTCATTTGCACTAACGCTTTTTCCTAATGTCAGTGGCTCTTCCTGACCTCCTTACTGTGTTGTTTTATTAATGCAAACAGAAACCTTAGGAAAAAAAACAACCCAGAAAACAGTTGTTAGTTCTTCAGACTAATTCTACTCTCTCAGTGGTTTGACTCCGCACTAAGAGGATTCAAATATCAAAATATCTCGGTATTATTCAAGTTTTAGAAATATTGCCCGTGAGGACACAGCTTAAGAATTAAGTGGTTTCTTTTTGATGGGGGAGAAAGTAAATCGTGGTCAGGGAGTAATTTCTGTGAGATAGACCCAAAAGCCAACTTTTGTGATTAATGACCAATTGTGACTCTGCACGTTTAATTAGGAAAGTGTCATTACACTCAATTAGCTGGGCTGGCAAATAATCTGTTTAATACTCTGGTCTTTTTTTCTCTAGGGTTTTGCAGACAGTCCTCATTACAGTGATCACTTGAATGACAGTCGATTAGGACCCCATGAAGGATTGTCCCCGACACCTTTCATGAACTCAAATCTGATGGGTAAGTAGGTAATTCTTTACGAGTATCCCCTCAAAGCCTCTTTGGTCAGAAAGAGACATTTTTCATTCCCTTGTCTAGGCCTGACATGCCAAGCATCTGGAAGTTGCTCTGTTTCTCATAGCAACAGTGACTTTTCCATTGAGATCTTTTTATGTTGGGTGAATTCCTCATAAAGGCCGTTGTCCAGGACTTGTTAGAAGAAGGAATCACCTAGATTTTCTCAAGTTGATCTAGAAAGCTGATATATTTTGATTTTATTTTTACTTTTAAAGCTGAATTTTCCATAACTTTTGCAGAGAAGACATCTACAACAATTTTTAATTTGCTCATTAAAAGACCCTTTTTTTTTTTTACTAACGCTATTCATTCCTGAACTATGTACCAGTGTACTTCAGGCTTTTCTTTAGTCAATAATTTGATGCTTGCCTCTAATTTTCTAATTTCTTTGGTATGTGTTGTATTAGAAATGTTGTAATTTGTAAGAAATAGATGCAAACTCCTATTTTGCTAGGCAAATGCTACTGCTTCCAGACCTGTTGGTGTCCAACATTTTCTGCTTTTGAAACTGGAAAAACAAGCAAGCAAAATGTGTATTACATTGTGGGCTTAGGTATTGAAAGCTTTTTCCTCACTGCCTGCACTTCTGTGTTACCTGGAACATGTTAATGTATTGGTGGCATTGTTTGAACCTCATCCCTATTCCAGTTTGCAGCATGAAAATGTTGATTTCAGAACATTTATTGTTTGTCAATATATGGCCTTGGCTCAAATTTTTTTTCTGGTGTCTTAAATTTAGGGATGACTCTGAGTGTTTGTTTGGAATTTGTATATTTGACGTTGTTTCACTTGGATATTCTGTGTCTTGTAGACATGACCTATTTTGTGATCTCAGTATTGTCCTTTTAAGACATAGCCATGGTAATCTAAGTGGATTACCTAAATCCAAATCCTGGTGGTCTGCAATTTCTTTTGGAAATCTTTCTACTTTGCTCAGTCTTTGTTTACAGTTTTAATTTTCTCTGAAACAGAAGCAGACAAAGCACAGCTATTGCTGAAAACAGAATTTCTTTTAAACCTACATATATGAACCTACAAATACACAATTTTAAAATGACTGTCTCTGTAGTCTGTTTAGAGAGAGTACTTGTCGGTTGGTCAATGGTACTTACATCTGCAGACAGTAAAGCTAAAATGTAGTTTCACTTAGTTATTTTGATAAAGCAAAGTAGAGCTTTTTCCCAATACTGTTTCAAATATGTTGTCTTTTTTTTTTAAATACAGGAGACTAAGACAAATTACTTTAACTGATTTTCCAGTATTTTGATTGGTAGCACATATGGAATGACTCTAGGCTTTGTAGCTGATACTGATTTTATTTTACAAAAATACATAGCCAAGTTTGATTATCTTTTCAAAAATGTGTACTACCAAAGGCAAACTATTTGCTTATTCTGAGGCATCCAATTTCTGAACAATATATGCCTTTAAATACATGAAGAAAATAATTAGTGCAACTGTATCTTCTTAGTTTTTCAGTGTTACTGAAGAGATGGCTAGGTGATTGCATTAGATGTACTAGAATTACATCATTAATACAGATTTGAGAAGTCTCCATTGAGATTGTTTTGTGGAAAGAATAATGAACTGCAAGATGTGTGTGTGTCAGTCACCCAAAGCGACTGTGAACTGAAATAGTTTTGTATGGCTTTATGGCTGACAGTTCTTAGGGATTTTATATGGCTGGAGCAATAGTACTTCATCTCCTTTTATATACAGCAGAGGACTATAGAAAGCTTTCAGTATATATCTCTAAGAAATGTATACGTCAAAATGCTCTAAGTATGCTTTAAAAAGTATTCCACCTGTGGTTTTTGGCTTGTCATAACAAAAAAATTACATTCATTTTACTTATGTTACAGTATAAGATGCAGCTTTGTATATCATATTTTCACATTGTGGATTTTTGCAGCGTATCTTAAGTTGATGCTGAAAGTTTGGAGAGAGAGGAATGATAAAAACTACGTAAAACCACTGAGGAGTAGGAGTTTCCGATGTAGTGCCACTATCTGTGTTTATGGTTTTTCTTGTATTATTAAAAAGAAAAATGAGATTTCTTCCTAAGATTTTGAGACCAAAGAAAGTTATGTGGCTTGTTAATAGTAAATTATGGATATGTTCCTATCAACAGGATGAAAACATCTATTTTATTAGTTACTGTAGGTTAATGCATTGATTGATTATTCTGTGATTGTCAGGGGTTAAAATGGAAGCTAAGAACATGAACTTGATGAGCTTACGGGAAATATCTCAGCAGGCTAATAGGAATGGTGGAGTGTCTGGAGTTCCACGCTGGAGATCTAAGAAACACATCCCTTCCCAACACTTTATCATGACTGAAATACATCTGTGAAATAGTTAAAAACTATTAAAAAAAGAAAAACCAACAACAACATATTTCACCATTGCTGTCAACACTTAAGAGCACCATTAAAAGAAAGAATTGTGTGTCAAGGGGATGTTGTTATTTTGTGTATTATGCTCAGCCGTAAGCATATTTGCCTGAAGAGATAGTGGATTATAAAGTGCCACTGTCTTTCATGATGGAGCTCTCAAACATTTTAATGATCTTGTACATTGCAAAAGAGAGAAATTTCGTCTAACAAGAGTTGATAATGATTCAATAATGAACAATTTGCCACAGAAAGATGCATTTCCATATTCATTTAGATATTTTTTGAAGTGTTTTGCAGAGGAAGTAAAGCTATTATGTTGGATTGGTTAGTGTTCTTCACTAACAAATTCCAGAATTATCCTGTTGATTTGTTAGTATAAAAAAAGAAGGGCCCTTGCTTGTATTTTAAGTAAAGCCACTGAATCCTCTTGGCACTGGCATAGTCTGTTGGTATCCATAGAGATATGTAGAAAATCAGGCTAAGATATATTGGTGGTATTGTGGCTCCATTTAGACTTGATAATCTTTGCTTATTCAACACTTTCTGTTTTAATTACATTCTAGAAAACTATTCACAAGGATACGAGATTCTTTTCTCTGTAATTATGCTGCCTTTTAGTACCCTGCACTTGCAAGTTGAGGTCAGTTTTTGCTGGGACCCTTCAGGTATGTGGTATCGTACCTCTGTTGTGCCGTTCCCTGGACTTTATTCTATTGAGCTTTTCTACTGCTGCTTACCAGGAAGAAAGCAAGCAGATCATTCTGAACATGGCTCAGAGGGGGTTTGTGGGTTCCCCATGAAAACTTGAAGTCGGTGACTTCATTGGTGTGTCTGTCTTTCCACAAGAGGCAGAAGGGATCAAGGCAAAACTTTTGTGCTCCATGTTCACCGTCTGTGTGCTACGCAGTGCCGCAAGCTTGTACGTGATAAGAAGTCATTAACAAATTCAGTCGAGATGGTGGTGGCCATGTTGAAATCGGTCCCTTGAAGTTGAAAGAGATCATTTTTCCAGGTTTTCTTTCCAAGTATACTTGCTTGTTTTCTCATTATTTCTTTAACTAGTTCCTTTGCAGTTTAACTGGGTTCAATTTTGGAGCTCTAGGTGTTCCTCGGCTAGCTACAGGGCTTGAAGACTTGTCAACCAAGATAACTGGAAACTGCCATAATTGGCAACTCTGAATGTGTGGGAATGGAGGATTTTAGATATTTGCATCTTCCTGCCCTCCCCTGCTCACTGGCTCTGGCAGAGCAGCTGCAGGGTTGGAGTTACTAGTTCATTTCAGATCATCTGTTGGTGCTGTAACACTCCCCTCTGTTAGAATCTGAGTGAAGTGGTGACCCTGCTCCTCTTCTCAACAACTGCCTTCTGCTTCACGCTAGGTGTGGCCGTTGTATTTTCTTAGAGCAGCATTCAGAGTGGGGGGGACCGCACAATGCAGGGAAGTCAAGATACACATCAGGCAGGATTTACGGGGGAGGGAGTAGAAGCTTGTTACAGTAATTAGAGCTATAGATATTTCAGACTGTTAATCAAAATGTACTGCGAATATAAAGGGTAAGCCTGATACTTGTCCTGATTGAACTAAATAGGTGGAAGAACCAACCATAGTACTCTCTAATGGAAGCAGAGAAACATGTATCGGGGTTTTTTGCAGCGTGGCTTCCTTCGATGTTGGTTGTACTTGATGTGCTTGAATCACTTGCGTGGTTTGTCATCAGGCTTCACAAAACAGGGTTTGCAAGTAAATTACATATACACCATTTACTTTATCCTCTATTTATTAGTGTTTAACTGTCTTGCACCAGTGTGGCAGGTGGTTAATAGGTATATGCTGGGTAGAAACTGCTGCGTGGAGAGAAGGGCAGAGGGAGCACAGAGGTGCTTGATGGGTTGAAGCCAAATTCCTTGAATTTTCAAACGTAGTCTTCCGAGTTACTGAGAAACTAAAGACTCATTTTTGTGGATTAATCGTATAAATGAGTGATCAATATCTGGATTGGGATGCCTTCTCATTTTAGTGTTATTGTTCACTTAATTGACTTGATTGTCTGTGTAGGTTTGTAAGACTGACTGGACTCGTGGCAGTGCATCTTTCAAACTAGTGAAATTGCTATGACTAATTTTTATTGTAAAATATATTTTTTGACTTTTAAGTGCTCCAGTTGGCTTGGATAGAGTGGTAAGTATTCTTAAAGGTTAACATTAGGGGCATTTTTTGAAGCAGCATGGTAAGTAGCTGAAGCCTCTGTAAGCTTTCCAGTATTGATACTGTTCCTGAACAGGTGATGTAAGCCTTTTAAACCTTAATTTGGGAAAGGTTATTATCAGTTAAAGGAGAGGCCTTTGAATTTTAAAATACAATTAAAAGAAGGCATGCGTGTAAATTGTTTCTCAGTTAAGAATTTCACTAACGTTCAGGAAAACTGTTGAGTTTTCTTCCTTGGTAGCCCTCCAGTAAAAGCATTTTGGAATCGGAGATAGAGCTTATTATCAAATGACTTCATGAAGTGAAGGCAATAGTAGGAAGCAAGCAAGGGTAAATAGTTATTAAAATGACAAATGTTAAGAATGATGCTGTTACAGTTTTTGCTAGGAATCTTGTTCTAATTACCTTTTAGGAAGGGAGAGGACAGATGCAAGTAGTGAGTTGGCAGACCTTGTATTTGTCCAAAATAATAGTTAGATTTCCTTAAATTGCCTTCTGTAGTCATTACTAATTTAACACGTGGAATAAAATAGGCATCACAATGGAAATGATCTCCAGAGACATGAGTAATGGCAAGATTGAGCTGAAATAATTTATACGCAGTTACATCGGTATTAACTTGGAGAATGGTGGCGACAGAATATTTCGTATCCCTCGGAGAATTCATGCGGAAGAAAGAGAACAATGTTAAAAGAAGAAAAGGACAAAATAGGGGCACAACAAAGATTGACAAGTGCCTCAGTTCATCTCATTTTACAGTAGTAGGGCAGTAAGTTGGAAGAAAATTATAAAAGGATATCTAGCTTGACATAGTGCATAATTAGCTAATATTAAAATGTTATTGTGGGCTAAGAGTTGAGAAAATTTTGTTAGTAAAGATGCAAGTAGAAGATGATCCACAGTTACAGTACTTGGGGGATACTGGTCTCCTGCTCTAAGACATGGGTCCACCCCAAGCCATATATAAACTCCCCATGCTGGAAAAGTTCCTTGAAATTAACTTTACAGTAACTGGCATCATGCAGTTCCACAGCATTACACTTAGGTTTTATCAAATCACGTATTGTTTTGATTATTAAACGTAAAAATATCAAGATGGGACTCATCTGTGTGTAACACACCGTGGCTGCTTTTCCCAAAGTAAGTGTTGCTATTGCTTCACTGCAGTAAAGCTTTCATGTTTTGTTGCTTGGGGTAGGCTTATGGTTTTTTAAAAAAAGTTTTTTCAAAATCATAGCATATAATTAATCTGGCAAATGGAAGATTTATGTTTAAATTTCCTTCCAAGAATATTTGTTTTCCTTCTGGGGCATGTCACTGGCCTTAACTGCTTGATTGACACTGGGCCTGTATGATTGGCTAAAAGCATCATGTGAATTTTGTAGTACTTCTGTTTTTATAGCGAGAATTTCAAACTCAGAGTAATGTTTTAAGCTAAACTTCCATGATTTCTTCCAGGTAATTATATGTATCATTTGCTTCATGCATGAATATATAAAATCCCCATAAATAAATTGAGGTCGCTTTGTTTTGTTGGGTTTTGTTTGGGGTTTTTCTTGCGCTGGTGGCGTGTTAAGTGCAGGCAGTGCCCTTGTGGTGGGCTGTTTGTGCCCCTGGCTGTGTCCCAGCCCTGGTGTGGCGAGTGGGGCAGGGGCAGGGGCAGGCTGTCCGCAGCCCTGTCTGTAAAGCCTTGGCCCTGCCGTGCTGCTCTGCAGGCTGAGGCTTCCTAGCGTTGGGATGTTTTGTATCTGTTGGTATGGTTTCAGATTTATCATCCCCCCCCCCAGGTATTACATTAAATAAATTCCACTCACACCAAAGAATTGCTCTCATCTGCTCTTCATTTTCCTTTTGTGAAAGCTAATAGGTTTCTGGGAAATTAAATTACACAGCCATTTAGTGACAGTGCTAAGTGCAGGGCATTTTTTTTACCCTTGGGTTTCTGCTCACAAGAGTGTGGTTAAGCTTAGTTTTCCCTTCTGTTTACAGTAATATTTCAATCAAATAGCTTTCCTAACAATTTTTAAATACAGTAATACCTCAAGGCTTTCTCCAGACGGAGCAGGGGGCTCACATCCTTGGTACCGTTGTGCTGTAGCAGGTGTCTGCTTGTGCTGGCTCCCCCCTGAGACTTTCCTCTCCTTCCCGGTAGCAGCTGTGGCAGAGGGGCCCTAACAGCCTCCTCAGGTGGTGCTCAGGTGTGGCTCTGCCAGGTAGGTGCGTGGTCACAGCGGCCTGTCCCCCGCGGCAGCTCCTGCCTTGGGCAGCCCCAGCGCAGGGGGGGGACAGGGGCAGGGGGGCACAGCAGCCGCCCCCCCCGTCAGTGATCCTCTTGCTTCCTGGCTGCGCCGAGTGCTGGGGCGCTTTGTCCTTAAGCAGTGCGGGCTCGTGGCAAACAAGAGAGCGAAGAGATCTGCTCCGAAAGATCTCTTGCGCTCTGTGGCTTGGTGCTGTAGTGGGAAGGCTGCTGGGGGTGTCCCCTGGATCCTCCCGGGGTGTGCGGGTGCTGGGGGGGGCCCGTCCTGCCGGCCCGCGGCAGCGGTGCTGCTCGCCCTGTGCACCAAGGGCGGGAGGAACGGCACCTGGTGTGGGTGGTGTGGGAGGAAGAGGGAATGCTGCCCTGTTCTAACAGGTCTCGCACTTAAACACACAATTTTTGTCGTGCTAAGTACTGCTGAATTGCCAGTCTGGGGATTTAAACATGCAAGTCTGTGGCTTTTTAAATTTTGAAATATTTTAGCTCTGATAAAATTTGTTCTGCAAAGCTTGATTTTTACTTAATGCAGTCTGATACATTTGAGTGTTGATTTATTCACAGTGTACTCTGCCTCTGAAAAGGGGAATAAATAGTAATCTGATGAAATTTTTAAGTCTTGCATTTCCTCTTTGTTATAACATGTCAGTTTAGCTGCTGTAGGGTATGTTTATCTGTTACAAGGCTCATCAGTGCATGAAATGCTGAAAGGGCATATTTCTCTCCTGTGGTTCCTGCCATCCCTGGGCACTTGTAGATGTGTTCCAGTGGATGGGATCAGCTGGGTGAAGCTGTAGGATTTTATATTTCAGTCTGTCTGAAGGCGCCAAGCTCCTTTCCAGGGAGAGGGGAGGAGGGGGTGATTCTTTCCCATCCTGGTGATGTAACTTCCCCAAGAGGCAGTTGCTTAGGGATCTACATAATAACTATTATCCTGTTCAAATAGGAGACTGTAGAAAGCTCACTGGTGATTAAAAGATAATTTTGTAATTTTTCATGGCTTGTCTTTGTTTTGCAATAAAGATGTTTGCTTATCGCCAGGTGCATAAAAATAATTTACTTAATCTCTATTTCATTCCGTTAATTTTTTTTTCATTCTTGTGTGCATGTAGCTGTAGCCTGTCAGTTGCTGGCAGTCCAGTGTTTAATAAATGCAGCAGCCTGTATCCAGTGATTAAATTCTGAACTGATCAACCAAAATGTTGTAACTAGGCTGCTTATGCCAAAACAAGTGGCTTTTGTGATTTGGGGCATTATAGTATTTGCATTAATATGATTTGAAGTTGTTAATAGTTTTCTTCAGAGACTGAGTTTTAGTGAGTCAAATGTTTGTTGCTGCTGGAAACCTGGCTTTGTTTGGATACAGGGGTATCTCAGAGGGGAAGGCAAAGCAGATGAAATTGAACAAGTGAGCCATTAAAAGATCTGATTTTATTTTTCAGGTGATTGAGGGTGTTGGATCTCTAATACTGTTGGGTTTGTGAGTTGGCTGAGTGGCCCCTGCATTTTCCCTAGAGCTGTAAGCTGCTGTGGGTATGCAGTGCTTCAGCTCTATAGTGGAGTAATGGAAACAGTATCACCAAAAGAAAAGAAAATGTTTTAATTTGATTGTGAAAATAATGTCTGAACACTTTCACTGCAGTCGAGTATTGCACCAAAGTTTTGTTTCTGAAAAGCAGGTGAAAGATTTTCATGCAACAGAAATGTGCGGAAGACCAGAGAAACTGCAGCTCAGTCTGTTAAGCAATGTTAAGCAATATCTTGCTTTATTTGCTGTCTTTTTACGCTTTTCTGAAGGCTAATGACACTCTGGCTTTCAGACAGGTGTTCAGCCTCTGTCACTCTAGCACATACACGTATATTGGGAAGTCAGCTGAAAATTCTGCAGTTATTTCTTAGACATTCAGATAAAGGGTCACTTTGAGAAGTAGAAACCTTGTTGTTGCTATGTGTGAAAACTTCACCAGGGTGGCATTTGGTGGAGGCAGGGTGCTGTTCAGGGATTTTTGGGTTTTTTTGGAAGATGCACAAGCAGGTCGGGCCCCATCTGAAGATGAAATAGAGAGCTGGTAGATCATTTCGGGTGGTGCTGTGTTACAGACAGGGTGAAGGAAGTTGACAGTATTTGGGATGGCTGCGACTGATCCCTTCAGTGGCAGCCTTACGTTCAGTGATAAAATAAAAAAGGTTCATTGACACGGGGAAGAAACCCAGCGATTACTACTGAGGTTGAGACTGATTTTTCAGCTTTTCCTAAAACTGCTGAGATCTGGCCATGAGCGTTAAAGGTCGCCAAGGGCACTAAAACATGTCATGTGCAAACCGACACTGGGGTTGTACAGAGCATGTGCCAAAGCAGTGCTGTTGTTGCAGTAACCGTAACAACATTTCAGTATCTTCCACAGCATCAGTCTGGCGCTTTAGGCACAAAGGCAGTACAAATAAGGCATCGTGCAACTTCTTCCTTTTATACAATGGGACACAGAAAGCAGAAGCTTGAGAGTAATGTGTGACTTGTTAACAGTCTTGTGAGATTCAGCACTGATCCTTGGGCTCTGCACTGAATACCCAAGTGCATGACCGTATCGTAAATAAATTCATATCATGTTTAAAAAAAGTGCAGAGATAGGAAATAGTGTACTTGTACACTCTTTATCAGGTACTGCAGTTTTAAGTATGTTTTCTGCATCGCAGGAGTAAAGTGAAGTTTGCCTTACTATTTTGCTGTGATAAATAACACTTCTGTTCCTGACTGGATTTATTTCTTTCCTGTGATATCATTTATTTATTTTACGTATTGCTTGTCCATTACAAACTGACACCTCAGATTTAAGGTATTTATATATTTATTTGGATTCTTGAGGTACTTTCCAACTTGAGCTACAGGCTGATTGATTTGCTTGGATAAAGATTGACAAAAATTAATTCCTTACAGAACCCTATTTCTTAAATATGCCTTACCTAGCTTAAGCCGTGTGGTCTTATGAGGAGTTTGAGGAAGCTCATGTGTGTTATGCTGTAGAAAGCATTTAGCACACCGTAATATTCTACCTATCAGTCAAAAATAAGAATTTTTTTTGCAGATTTATAAGTTATTTTTTCTTTAATGTTAGAGGAGATTTTGTTTCCATATAGGTGTGTTGAATTGTTATTATTCAGCTTCAAGTTTGAAAGATACTGAAATCAGCACAGATACCCAAGATCAGAAACTGAACTCTTGCTTATTTTTCCAGGATACAATTCTGTCTTACTTTGTACTTAGAGAAATATCATCCTTTTAGCTGATGTGAATTAAATCTTTCTTCTCCATGATAGGTGATGTGATATTTTTTCAGCAGTGCCATGTTCTGTGACGAAATATCTGCCAATATATTTTACAGTCACTGAAACAATTTTTCTTTACATCTTCTGGGATTGCTATTTTTAAGCTTAAGATAAATGTCACTAGCATCACTAGTGTTTAAAGTATTATTTTATAAATAACAAAGCTGAGAAATCCACATGCCACTTTTTATCAGGTGTCTAATCTGTTACTTTTGCGGGCTCTTCGGGCTGAGTGGTGGGAGCACGATCTGAAGTCAGTCCTTCGTGCAGTGCTCACTTACCGTGCTCGGCCGTGTCCTTGCCGAGCATACCGGGAGCTCGGGGGTTATTTTGTTTTGTTTGGTTACTGCGAGTGGTGGGAGGAGGAGCAACGATTGGCTTGTCTTTCTGGTGGTTGGCTGCGTTTCCTTTAATTTTTTTGTTCACTGCTTTTATTCATCAATGACAATTTATAAACAGTGCCTGTTTCACAATGATTTCAGCCTTGAGTGCCAAACAACTGTATGATTTTGTTCCTTTGTTTGACAGCTATCTGGCACTAGGCCTTGTGTACAATTGTAATGGATATTTTTGTCCAGTACATGTGTATATTCTTTATTGCACTTATATTTTTGCTATTACATTAGAAATGCACCTTCCTAGAAATGTGGTTCAAAAGGTACATGGTAAAAATTTTTTTGTAAAGCTGTTGAACTGAGAATAAACTTGTTCCTTCAGTATTTTGGAGCAGGGGGTAAAGGGAGAGGGGCCAGAAGAGAAATACTGCTGGTTTTTGTTGGTTCAGAGGCACAGTTGCAAACTATGAAAAGGAATATGGTTTGCTGGCAGAAGGAAGGAGCCCATGTGTTTCTCCAGTTGGTAACCATTTCATGTAGGGTAGTTTTGCTTACATATACACAGTAAACAGCGGGCTTTCAGCAATACCTTTACTCTGTTGTAAATATAAAGAACAATTTTCGTAATATAGAGGATTTTCTGTAGTGATTTATTTCATTTTACCTACCCAGAAGAAAATCCGGAGCACAAATGTCTTGAGCTCGAGATACTGACTTTAGCTGGCTCTTCAGTGCTTGGCTGACGTTCTGCAGGAGGAGGGAGGCGAGCTCCCTTGAGTTTGGGTTGTGTGCCTCCCCCTCTTCCCCCAGCACAGCCACAGCTTGGTCTCATGACAGAGACAGAGTGCAAATGCCAGTAAACTGATGTGAAATAAAACACCAAATTGAAAGGCAGTGATTCATCAGGAGAAAATGTATCCAGGCCCCAGTAACTTACTTTCTTCTTTCAACCTGTGCTCTAAAGCATTGTTATTCCCTTGCTGATCAATCTCAGCACGCCGTTCAACCGAAAGCTATGTTTTTGAAGCTGCCACTGTCCTCTGTCCGATCTCTCCTATTTTCTTGATAGTACTTCTACCTTGCTTTTTAGTTCATTAACGCAAGTAGTTACGTGTTGTTGGTCCAATTTATTTCCTTCAAAGATTGCCAAAATGTCAGAGGTAGAAAATGATGTAAACTTTAACTTACACTGAAATTGTCAACAGGCGTATCTGTCCTCACATCTATAGAGTGTAATTTTACTGTAGTGTTACTGTGTGGTTAAAATACCGTGTGTTTTTGTCCCTTGGGTGCACCCGTCTGGATCAGTACACTGTTCCACCTGAGCACTTCCATCAGGCTTGCACTCAGCTGCACTTTGGGATTTTTCCTGTCTTTACCTGGCTTGTCTGTCTTCCTTGGTCTGTTGGCTTTTTTGACTGTTTTAAGATAGGCCATTTTTTGTGGGTTTGTGCAGATGTGTTGCTCTTTGTAGTTATATTTCCTTTTTGTTTACTTCATCTCAAATATTAAAAAAAGAGTGTTAAATCTGATTATGCTCCGTTGTTAGAGTGTGATACTTAGTTGGCTGTAACACCTGACTCTTGAAACACAGAGCATATCACTCTTCACTTCCACTCTGGTTTTTTATGGTTCTTTCCCTGTGCCTGTTAGTGGCCAGTGCTATTGGTGCGATACCGCAGCACAGGAGTCTCTCTTCTGTTCCAACGTGGCTCTTTCTGCTTCTTTGTGAGACGTTTGTACATGTAGAACTGGTTCTTCTAAGTTTTCTTGAAGTGCAGACTCTGAGCAGAGGTGCTGTGTGGTACAGAAAGTATTCTCCTTCACAGGACGGATACCTGCGCATCACATTTGGAAGATCAAAACTGTTTGTTTTCAGATTGCAGTGGAGGTGTAGTAGAGCATTCTCTGATCCTCTGTTAGAAGAGCTAGAAGTTGTGGTGAACAGGCAAGGGGGTGATAAAAGCCACTATAGGAAAACACGTTTTAAAGTGGAAAAATAATAATTTATTGATGGCCAACTTCTAAAGAAACCTGCAAGGCTATGACTTAGTTACATGGGAGGAAGGAATATGATCTAGATGTTAAAACATCCTTCAGTTAGACTCTGAAAGAGCGAGTTTGAATGCAAAACCAGTGAAAACTTGCTTATTTCTATGTTAGGTCAACAGCATGGGTTCAGACAAGCTGAAGGGGAACTTCCTAGTTTTTCATGCAAAAAGCAAATTCACATACACGCTTTTAGTGCCCAGTATTTTGTTATTTAAAGCATGTCCTTTTTACTGAAGCTTCCGAGACGGGCGTGGATAGTTTTCAGAGTGCTTGATCCCTTGTAGCATGTACCATGCTGCTCAAGGCAAGAATCTTTAGATGTCACAGTCATCTTGCCACACATGATGAATCACTTTGCCTAAAGATTTTCTGCCCACAAAGCCTCTGGGGTGGCTTTGTCTCCCTAAGGATGTTCTGTTCAACTAGCCATCTGAGCTTACTCTGCTGTGACCAGTTCAGGAAAGTACTAAATCCAAACTCTTTCACATTTTATTTCTGCTTGTAAATAACAAAAGGGGTCATACAGTATAAATACATATGCAAAGGACACTGCTGACCAAAATCAGAAATAAGGCACAACAAGAACTAGTTGGGCTTTAAAAAGACAATATCACTTTAAACTTTTGTTTGAAGGGGTTTTTATTTTATTTAATTTGTTACAAGAATCATGTCAGGTGATTGTAAGTGCAGGATACTATCCAAATCGTGTTTTCCTGGGTTTTTTTGGTTTGTGTTTTTTTTTTTTTTTTCCCCTTCTCTATGGGTAATAAACCAGTGTGTGTAATGAGTTTCATAGCTGATTGTGTTTCTTTTTGGATACGTTCTTTGGTTGTATCAGCCTGTAAGACAGGATTAGTGGCAGCTGGTAATAAAACCTGAAGTTTCAAGATACTAAATAGATTATCTGGTCAACTGTCTCCTTTCAGGGGTCTGTGCGTTTGCCGTGGGGAGCCTGGGGGCCCCCCTACAAAGAACATGTAGAAAATATATCTTAACGTTTTTAGGCTTTAATGCAATTCATGCTTTTTTAAATAGTTGAAAATTTGTGGCAGGTAAACTTCAATTCCTATCCTGTTGTTCAGTGTTCATGGTCAGTGCTCTAAAATGATACGCATTGATCATTTTGTTGTGGCAAGATGCATCTTTCCCATTTTTGTGTATTTATAGTAGTATGTCAACAATAAGAGATAGGAAGTGACAAACTACAGAAAGTAAATTTTATTTTGAGCTTTCATTTTGGATTTTTTTTTTTCCTTCTTAATTATTGATACTCTTACCCTTCCTGCCCTTTGGTTTTGGCCTGTCTCTTTGGCAGTAGGTGTTCCGGTGTTCCCCCCTGCCGTGTGATCAGTGGAGTCCCCAGCTCCCTTTGTAGCCTGTTCGGTGTCTGCTGTCGTGAGGAAGAGGAGGTGGCCCTTCACCTTCTCTACTCCCTCCCCTGAGAAAATCCCCCTGTTCTCCATGGGCAGACTTTTGCAGTGATGTAAAAAGGGGGTGGAAATGTGACTGCGAATTACTAGATAAAATATGTCCATCCCTTGCATTTGCGCACAGACCACCTTTCATAACTTACGCTGCCTTTCTCCTCTTTGTCCTGTTGACCTTTTTCAAATAATTGCTTAAAGAAGCATTGTTGGGTGAGCTGCTCATTTATTTTCTGTTTTGGAAGACAAATCTAAATAAAAAATTGTCCACACACTGCCCTTTTTTCCCCCAAGGATACGGATTTTTTTTTTTCCCCTTAGAATAACTATCCATCTTGCAGAAAATATTTTCATTATCAAGAAAAGCCTTTAAATATAAAATAGCTCTAAGTAGTGTAGGCGTTCTCTCTATTTTAACTTTAAAATCCTTCTTTTTATTGACAATGTAAAAGATACCAATTTCTTAAGAACCAACTCAGTAACTACTATAAAAACAAAACCCAAAATGTCTCATACCTTTTTAAAAAAATTAAAAAACCCAAAACAAACCACCTCAGCCCCAGTACAACTCCAGCTCTTCTTTGCAATGAGACTTTTACTATTAGAAGATAAATTCTTGGTCCTTTTCCTGATTTTTTTTTTTTTGTTTGTTTGTTTGTCTCATTAGAAATTTTGGGTTTGTTAGGTTTTTTACATTTATGACTTTGACAGCTACTGGAAATTCTTAAATATATGCAGTGTGTGTCACGTTGGAAAAAATTGTATCAGAATGACCATTTTATTTAATACCTGAATGTATAGCATGATCAGTTATAAAAATGCTTACTTTGAAGTCAAAGCCAGTTACGCCAGCCCAAGGTTTAATACTCTTTTACAATGAATCCAGCTGTGAAGCCTGAATGGAAATCAGACAGCTTGATGCTGATTGTAAGGAATCCAGTTAGGCAAAAGGTAAAACGGATAGTTTTTGTTGACCCTGGATAAAGCTGAGTAACATCAGTATGGATGATGAGATAAAAGGGACCAGCTGATCAGTAGCTGGTATCTGTCTCTAAAGCATGCACTTTAGCTGGGTTTGTACGTTTCTACAGTAGTTACAGAACAGTCTTAGTAGTGTTACAGGTTTGCTTTGGATTTGAATGCTTGAAAGAATTGCATTTACTAAGGGAAGTACATACCTAGTTTTAGCTCTTTGCAGTTTGCAGTTTTATTTGTTGAGTGAGTTTTGTAAAGCTTTTTAAAATATTGAGCAAATGTGCATCTTTTGCTTCTTAGGATAACATTTGCCTTGACTGCATCTCATTTAACCATTTTTACTCAAGAAATCACAAAAACCCTTTGGTCTTAGCTGTCAACTGTCGTAAGTTCTGACACATTTTTACCTTTGTTTATTGTAAATACTAATTTTCTTGTATTTCTGATACTGTGAGGAGTACTTGCAGAAATCTATTTCGGGTTAACCTTGTGCCCAGCTAGCATTGTGCTAACAAGATGAGTTAATTCTTTCAACTTTCTTTCCTTGACTTCTAGCTCCCTCTTTCCAAACAGTGGTGCTTGTCTAATTTTTAGTGAATTAATAAATCAAAGCTGCTACTTACGAGATAATTTTTAGTAATTTATACACTATCTTCTTGTGCATTATATAGAATGTTTTATTGATGACTTTGCTTCTGTGTATTTTAGGGTAAGAGTTGTGGTATAAACAAATCTTGCCTGGAGTCCTTTGCTGTAGGAAATGTCTCAGGAGTTATGTATTGTTTTGTTTATGGGTTAAAATCTCTGTTACTGTTGTCGCAACTCCACCGATTTGAACAAACCGATTAAAATCTCTTACTGTTCGCTTTATGTCCTTATAGCCTACATAATTTATCTAACAGTTGGGTCCCTGATACCTGTGCCATGCACTTCTAAAAAAATTGTTTTCAGAGGTTCACTAAAAATTGTCTCCGGTGCATTTCATGCTGTCTTTTTAGCAATCCCCTTGCTCACAAGCAGAACCCCATTTTGCCATGTTGGATCACCCCTTCCTTTGAAGTTTCTCGAAGTCGTACCCCTCTGTGGTCTTGTTTCCATGGGTTGAGCTGAACCCTCCCTTTCTGTCTCTTAGCTTTTTTAGGTGGAATTATGTCATGAGCAAGCAAAAGCCCACTCCTTTCCCACCTTAGTCAATGAGAGGCTTGATTTTGTCAGAGGGCAGAAGGGGTTTAGTGTCCGAGGTGTGCCTCTGCCCAGACACACGTGTGGCTTTGGCTCGGCTCCTGGAACATGTAGCACAGGGAGTGCAGGTGAGGTGCTCAGACTGGCCCGGACACTTGTTCTGGCTGTCCCCTTGTTCCCCCTCATGCCTGACGTATCCAGGTAAGGGTAAGCGTTACGGAGGTTTTTTATTTTGGATGAGATTCTTTGTCAAACTCCTCCCAGCCTTTCCCATTGTGAATGTCGCCAGCTGTTAGTTTTTTGCTCTTAAGAGATGTCAAGTCTGTAGCATAGCCATCAGCTTGCTCTGTGTTGCGTGTGAAGTGTGACTAATATTAGTACTTAATTCATTATATGACATTTTTCATTTCTTTTCAAGAGCTTTCAAAACAAAAGAAGCTGAGCTTAATCTAAAAAATGATCTTATTAAGAAAGATACTCTGATTTTAACACGTAGGTTTCCCAGATACTACAGTAATTAGCATTCTATAAGTGCCTAGAATGGAACTGGTCGTCAGGTCCTTAATTTAATGATTTATTGATTAATGATTTTTGTATTCTAGTGAGAGAGAACACTTCCTCATCTGCTGCTGGTCAACATAATTCTGCAAAAGGATGTGAATATTCCTTTGGTATTATTCATGTTTGTTCTTTAACACTTCTTTGCTCCTCTAACAACACCAAGTCTGCCACCTTTTCATCGTGTGGAGTTTTTGAATTACAGGACTCAGATTTGGCCCTGTGAAAAGGTGAATCATACCAAGAGTCTGAACTAAGACCAAAATGCAAATGTTGTTGTGCACTTTTCTGAGATTTTTGAGATAGGGAAGGGAGGATGCCGAGAAAAGAAGATAAAAGGGCCTGCAGCAGTACAGATCACCGAATGATCTGGATTCTAACGATAAGAAAATGTGCTTTCTGCTTCTGACACGGTTCTTTTTTTTTCCTTGCTTGTATTAACGAATTAAAATACGGAGTAGACCCTTTGTGAGCCTCCCAGATGAGAAAGGAGGAATTGCCATTGACCTAAAGATACATGTAGTGCTACAGAGTGCAGCCTAACAACTATACTCTTAGCGTGCCTACTCCTTCCTCCAAGTAGTTCTCAGCAGCTTATGCCTGAAAGCAAAGCTCAGGTGGTTCAGTACGTGTAGACTAGCCTGGTTTAACTGTGTAACTGAGGTGTCTGCTCTTCACATAAGCAGTTTTAAGTAAAACAAAAGTAAAACTGTGCTCTCTGCTTTGATACCAAACGGTGGAGTCCTACTTACCTGGCCACTTACAGCATTCTAAACATGTGAAGTGCATACTAATAGTATGTTTAGCCTTTTACATTGCAGTTGCAACTCATCTGAGCCATACTCCCAAGGCATAATGTAATTCCAAGAGAAGATGCACTCCTTGTCACGTTGGTTTCCTGAGCACCTTTTTAACAAATACTGAACAGTATAGTGTTACGAGCTCTGGCCAAAATGTCTCCATATCCTTATGTCTCTAATGCTGGTTATACTGCCAAGTCATCAATAACACAAGCATAAGTTAACATCAGTAATTGATCTTTTTTGCAAATAGTAGTCAAAAGCAGCCATTTCTCTGATTCAAGTCTTGGTGTGGCATGATCTCATCATGTTGCATAATTTTTTGTATCTGCTTGTTTTAAAACTAATCTATGATACTGGCTTTAAAAGACACAACAATTTCTTTCACTGAGCATTGGCAAACAGATTTTTTTTTTTTAAAGTTTTAACTTGTTTTTTTCGTTACCAGTGGTACTGTTTGTTTCAGAATTTTGCCTAACACGCTGTCAAGTAGAGAAGCACGTTCTCCATTGATTTTCATCCCACTTTGTCCTTTATCTCTGCTGGCTTGCTATTGTTCAGGGGTTGCTTTGTGAAAGGTGCGAGTGTTGCGCACAGTTTATTTTGGCAAAATGAATAATGTTGCCATTGATCTGGGTCTGAGCTGACTCTCCTTCCTCAGGCAGAAGTTCTTAGCTTCAGGTTGTTTCCTCCTTGCAGGCTGTGCTGAGATTGCAGCGCGGAGCCGGTGGTGCAGCTCTACCCGCACTCTATTAATATGCACAACATGACCGGTTTCGGGGGAAGGTTATTAGAATGCTGGTTTGTATCCTCCAGTGAATGAAATGATGTGTGATTATGAAGTCATCAGGCATGGACCAGTAAGGCTCGAGAGAGCCTCCCCCCCAGGTCCTGGGGGTGCCATTGATTGGTGACCATGTGTTTGTGCCCGATAGACTGTGAAATGGTGTGTTGCTACACGGCTGTGTTGCACCTGCGCCCCACCGAGGTGATTGATTGGTTTGGTCATGTGGAATGTTCCCATCTGGTCTGCAGTAATGTGTTTTTTTTTTTTGTTGGTGTGTTTTTTTTTTTTTTTTCTTTCCTTCCTCTTTTCTCCCATTTCCCCTTCATCTGCAAATAGCAAGCCTGGCTGGGTAGTTAGAGAGGCAGTTGCAAGAGGCAGCGCGAGGCTTTGCCTCGAGAACAAAGTGGGGCTGCTGCAAGTGCAGCAAGTGCTGTTTTCCTTTCTGCTAAAAGATCAGATAGTCTGTGGTGTGTGTGCGCTCCGGGGCAGCTTTGGGACAGCTACAATTTTTTGAAACTAGGGGAGGAAGAGAATATGACAGTGAAACCCCCAAACCTGTGCGTTGCTCTGCAGATTTCTCGCCGTTTTTACAGAAGTGCTCTGCTATTGTAATTAGATTACCCAAGGAGCAGTGCATGTGGAAGATCTTATTTAACCTCAGAAAAGTAGTAGTTTATTTATTGAAAACCACTGATGTTGCACTTTAAATGCCAAGAAATTATTTTAGTTCCTTTAAAAAAAATTCTATAGTTACATTGGGCGGTCTTGTTTGATATTTCTTAATCTCACTCCTTTTTCATAATTGATCTATTCATTCCACTTAATGACTAATTACATATCAGAGCACATCATCAGCAGCATTCATCATTGTAGAATGTAATAATCAATGACATTTCAACAAAGGAAAAAATAAATATGCAAATAAGGACTCATTAACATTTGCATGAGCTGTTTGAATAATCACGTTGCTGACAAGGCTGTAATTAACAGAAATTGATGCTGAGTTCAGTATTTGATAGTGTGTTTTCTCAGCGTTTTATTGTTGTCACTGCGGGGGCTGGAATGAAGTTCTGCTCTACTTGTACCTTGACTTAGGCTTGATGTGATGGGTTGTGCCAGGTAGCAGAGGCTTCTGGGAGTCCTTAATTCATCTGTGACCTACACTTAATGCATAGAAAGATATTTTACTTAAATTACGATATTGGTAATGAAGGACTGTGGAATTCTTAGTAATTATACAGCAACTGAAGGCAAACCTTGTCTCCAACGTCAGGAAAACTAAAAATTATTCTTTTTTTTTTTTTTTTTTAAATTGAGTATCTTTTACATGAGTCAGACACTTTGAAACTATAGGATTTCTTATTTGCATTGAAAATGAGGTGTTGATGTAGGGGGTTTTGCTGGAATTTTTTTTTGTTTCTTGTTATTCTGGCACAGTGTATCAGTGTCAGGAGGCTCAAGCTTTATTGTAATTGAAAATCACTTGCTAAGGAAAATGTTGTGTAATTATGAAATGTACAGTCTCTCTGTCTGCCCCCCTCCCTTTTTATTATTGCAACTTTGCTCCCTCCTCCCTCTTTTTTTCCCTGAAGCTTCCTCTTTTTGTCATGGATATCAACCGAAATGCACAAAACACAATAAAGCTGTTTATGTCAGTTTTTTTGGATGACTGTAAGTGCTGATTATAACAAGTTTAAGGAATTTCCTTTGTTGAGTGTGTACCCACGCCATATGGCTCAACATGGAACATTAACTTGACAGGGATAATGGATTGTGGTATATGGAGACAATTTTGCCTGCAGCTTCACTATAACTCATTCTGGTTGGGGATCACAAGTTTATAATATAGGATGCAGCAAACATCCAGATGGATTTACTTTACATAAAAGAGTTGCATTTCTTTTTATTTCCTGCCTGTAATTGGGGAAAAAAAAAAAAAGACTTTTAAAAAAAGAATTAAAAAGTAGTAAACAAAGAATGGGTCTTATTCAGGGAAGAAAAATCTCAGTGAAACCGTGTATATATGTGGCTGAACTGTTTGGGATACGCTGAAACATGGGTGAAGCATTACCTACACGTACATACAAGATTCTTTAAAACAATATCTCAAGTGGTTTCACAGTTCAAAGTATAACTCCTGTTCTAGAAACAGATAACGTTCTAGGATAGTGTGAAAAAGCTATTTGAAACAAATCTCTGATTTTTTGTTTAATTATAATGATGTCTTATTTTCTTTAGCGTAAGGGAAATGTCCTCTTAGTTGCCATTCTGATGCTTTGGTAATGGTCTGATGGTATCCTCTTTTTCTTTTAGGAGAAAAATAAACGTTATAAGGTTTTATATAAGGATATATATTTTTATATAAGGATATAAGTAATATAAGGAGATGAAATACTGCTGAAATAGTTGAATTTGTTTACTTCAGTGGTTGCCTGATATGATGGGAAGTGTCCAAATGTCTGAGAGTGTAACAAAGGTCAGTATAAATCTAATGCATCCTACTGAATGATCTGCGTGCCCAAGGTAAGTCCTAATTTTACAAATACTCCCACATCTAAAAGACTTTAAGCACGCATAATCCCGTTAAGCACGTATGTAGCTGTTTGAAGGATCAGGGCCATAAATCCATATTTAGGATTTCAAATAGAGCTACACGAGATGGCTTCAGCATTCCTGTGCACTTGTGATTGAGTTATACTCCAAATAAAATTGGATGCTTTGCTATCTGAAAAGAAGACATCTTTCAGGTTTGGAGATTCTTTTAAAACACTAGGGTTTTTTAGTCTCTGGAAATCTTGACCTTTCTTATCCAAAACAGCTGCCTTATTTTTTTTTTTTTTTTTTCTTTGAACCGCTATGTACTGGGTACCACATGCTATCACATGAGTATGAATTTGTTAATTTTTTTAATTAGCTCTTGAGGTAAGTACCTGAGCAGATGGAGAAGACATGGTTCATGGCTGGGGAAGAGGGATACTGGTTGTGGTTATAATAGATACTGTCTGTCCAGTCTCCCTCCCCCATTGCTGACTTCATAGGTTAACATCCCAATTTAGCATCTCTAATCGTTATCCAAAGTTTCAGAAAGTAAACAATTAAAGAATCTGCTTTTCAGAAGGGAGCAATAAAAAGGATCCCTGAGTATTGACCTATGAAGAATTTATGTTAGCTTAAGATACGGGGTTTCTTTCAGTTTTTTGTGCTGCAAATTATACTTTAAAAAGCTTTCTGGGTTCATTCATCTTCCCCCTGCATACCAAGGCTGTTTGTGTGATAATCACAGCCAGGTGGGAATTTACTATAGATTTAAGGACACTGTTGTTTGTATTCTTACTATAAAGTCCCTTATTTGCTACTGCTGCTGCAGTTGCAGAAGGACATCAGGAGAACACGCGATGTATCGTCAACGTTTTTAATAAAACTCGCTCCGTGTTTGAAGTAGAGGAAGAACAACATCATATCTAGTACACCAGTCAGCTGGTGGATCTCTCTAATTTATCATCTACTGTTTGGGAAGCGCTAGGATAGGGAAATGTGCACCAGTGTTGCAATAAACTTGAAGAATTTTAAATCTGTAGATAAGAAAATCCTTTCCAGGAACTGTAAGGGGAGTTGCATATTTCTCTTGTCTCCTTTTTAGCTTCAGAAGGAAAGTGAGAGTCAAAAACTCAGCAGACACTTAATACAATTGAATTTTTTAAGGTAACATTTCTGTCCTTTATCAGCATTTACTGACTCACCGAGGAACTTCCACAGGACTCTATTTGCAAAGTAACACGAGTGTTATTCCTAGGTTACGGTGATGACTACCTGCAAGAGAGATTAACTCCAGTTAATAGTGGGTGTTGTGTGAGTGTGTGAGTGCTGCCTTGGCAGTGAGAAAGCTTTTGTGTGTGTGCGTGCTGTCTGTGGGTTTTATGCAGCCCCTGGAAAAGCAGGCTTCACTATTTTCTGATCTCCTAATCTGTAGTGGCCTATGGGGAGCGCCCTGATGCTGCAGTTTTGTTAATGGCTTAGCGTAAGGATGTTACAGGAGTCCAGCAGGTTGTCAGTAGAAAGGCCATCAATAGAAATTTCTTAAGAGTAATGCTTGAAAGCGAATTCCTCTGCCCTCTGACAGTAAGCTGCTGTAACACTCTTTGATCCTGAAGGGTCTGCTGAATCTCAAGTTGAAGTCAGTGGTTTGGATATGAAGAGCAATGAATGTTTTATTTTTGCTTTGTTAATGATTTATTAATAAGTATTGCTGCAGTTTTGGGATTGCTGTTTTTCTTTATTGAGCTGTATTTCAAAGGAACTCGGTTGGAAGGGGAGTCGTGCGCCACTTGGGTATAGGGAGGCGCCGGTAGGTTGTGTTTCCCGTCGGATTGTTTTTGAGTGCTGTGTGTTCGGCTGCTGTCCGTGCGGGTGGCGCGGTGAGAGCCCGGTGCAACGGGAGGGGGAGCCCTCGGCACGGCAGCCGCGGGGAGCGCTGCGGCGCGCACAGGCGGGGGCTCAGCCCCTCCGCGGGCGAGGTCAGAATGGGCCACCAGCCCCCCTCCACTCGAACTCCGCTTGCAAGGTTGCTTTCATCGTATTTCAGCAGTTCAGTGTGGATGGCCTTAAACACGTGCATGCTGCAAGCCGGGACTCTGGGTTTTTCACTTGGAGAGCATGGCAGATTAGTGTCTGCCACGGCAAAACCAGAGATGGAGTTCAGCCTGTGTCATTTACAGAAATTAGTTTCTAGCTTAAAATAGCACTTCCCTCAAATTGCAAACAGGTTATTATTGACATGTTACATTTTTTGATATTTTCAGGAATGTTGACTGAATTTCTTAAAAGCTATATTAAGAGTAGACCGAGCTGAAGCATCCTTCTTCATCAGATTTCTCTGTAATCGGTCTGCAGTCCACCAATGTTCTCCTAAGCGCGTAGTTTAAAATATACGAACAGTCCCTGCTGAATTTAGTTCATTTGTCTACTTCTAAGTACACATGTGCTTAGTTGCTTTACGGAATTGGTACCTAAAAATGCTGCTAATAAATGTGGAGCACTGTTTAGGTCCTGTTTCCAGTGTGGCTTGTGCAGTCAGACTGATGTGATTAAGTCTGGGTGTGTGTAACAGTGCTGTGCTGACCAGTGGGAAAAGGTGAGTGACTGTGGACTTAAACTGAACCTCAGACAGATGAAAAGCTTGCTAATATGGGGCGGGATTAAATTATTAGCTGATGGGAGTCTTGCATCTTCCCCAAAAGCAGAAGACTGTCTCTTATGATGCCTTTTGTTCTCAGGTGAGGTGTGTGTTCAATGCTCCTTTCCGGGGGGGGAGGCGGCACTGCAAGCTCAGTGCTGTTCCGTGGCTCTTGTGCTATGTGACTTTCTCCATTTACCAGTTTTAAAATGGATCCTGGAATACTTATCTTCAACAACTCACTTCAAGCGAGTTGGAATTGTAACAAGGATCAAAATTTGAAGTTCTCTGGCAAAAAAATGTCTTTGTAACTGTGGGGGGAAATGCTACTGTTACTAAAGTTTTGTTTCTGGTACTTTGTTCAGTAATTTGGAAGCCTTCACATTAGTATCATTACTTGCAGAATTGAATAACTTTTCATTTCAAGACAGAACACCAGCAGGGTTTGAAATGTTTGAGTTTGGCAAGAAAGGGCTTGTCTGTAAAACAATGAAATTGCGTTGGGGAAATACAGTGCCTCTGTTCAGCTGGGGCGGGCTGAGGTACACTGCGAGCTGTTGGGAGCTGCAGCTGCATTTACCATCAAACACTGAGTTGGTGCCGATGAATGTTTTGTTTTTAGTGTCATGGAAACTGTGAGCCAAAGAATGGATATTCTATTCATCTGGGAAAATAGCAGTTCACTGCATAAAACATCAGTTGCTTCCAAAGCAATTCTTAAAATAGACTTTGTGAATATAACCCTGAAAGTAAAAGTGTAACGATTGAAATCACCTCAGTAGTACTTTGTTTTTCTAGCAGAATATACATGTGAATTAAATCAACATGGAAGCAGTGAGAGTTTTAAGATACAACTGTAGCATGGAACTCCTACGGTGATTCAATGTTTACCATGCAATTTTTAATCTAAAAATTGAGAGGTCCAGACATTTCAATAGCAGTCTTAATCCTTTTTATTTCCTTTCTTCAAATGGTTTGCTCAAAGCAGGATAGTTTTGGTCATCATTCAGTATCGTTTAGTGTTGCTTGCAGCATAGCAAAAATCATAAAACTCGCTGCAGAGACCGGGTATGCAATAGAGTGCTCATGGGCAGAGGAGGAGAGGTGCTGTGGAATAAATAGACTGTGGGTATTTTAAATACATGAACGGTTTTGCAGAGCCATTGTGTAAAGAGTAATTAATTAATTAAGGGAGTTAATTAATTTGAATTGGGAAGTTTAAATTTGTTTGTTTTGCTTAAGTTTTGATGTTGGTTGAAAAAATAAGTATAAGAAGAGAAAGCAGTGCAGAAATAGATGTATAAAGTCATGGCCCCACTGTGGAAACGAAGGAAGCTGAGAAAAGAAATTGGAGGAGCAGAAGTAATTTGACCTGAGTGATAGGAAGCTGGAGGAAAAATTGCCAGTTGCAGGATTTCAGAATCAAAGCTCCTGGAATGGATGTGATACCGATGCCCCGTTGTGAGGCCTCCTTCGTGCCCAGTGAAAGTGGTGGGAATCTTCCCGTGGACCTCTTTGCTCTCTCTTAGTGTTGGTTGGTTGGTTTTTGTTTGTCTCTTCGGGAGTGGGGAGGTGTTGTGGTGTGGTGTTGTGGTTTGTGGTTGGTTTTGGTTGGTTGGTCTGTTTTGGGGGGTTGTTTGCGTCGTGTGTTTTAGGTGGGGTTTTTTTGTTTGTTTTGTTTTGGGTTTGTTTTGTTTTTAATTGGGGGATCCAAACTTGTATGCCATATTTCAGATATGGTGTGATGAGTGCAGGGTAGAGGTGGATAATCTCCCCTCCACAACCACTGGTCCTTCTCAGCAGACTTGGTCCCCATCCTGCAGCGTTGCAAGGGGTGAGTCTATCCCAGGTGCAGGACTTCACATTTGTTATGGTTGAATTTTGAGGCACCTGTTGGCCCAATCCTCTAGATTGTCTACATTGCCCTGCATGGTGGTCAGACCTTCAAGTGTGCGAACTGCGCCTCCCAAATTGTGGTCTTTGGCAAAGTTTTTTAGGGTGTACTCTGTCTCCTCCAGATTACTGATAAAGACATTAAGCAGGACAGGTTCCGTATACACTGTGTAGTTGC
Organism: Athene noctua; assembly: GCF_965140245.1. Classification (NCBI taxonomy): domain Eukaryota; kingdom Metazoa; phylum Chordata; class Aves; order Strigiformes; family Strigidae; genus Athene; species Athene noctua. Next base: position 1,066,807 of record NC_134049.1, on the reverse strand, counting down.
TAATGACAAAATTATAGATGCAGTTAGATTGATAAAAACATAAATTTAGGTTGAAAAGCAACTGAATGAGAAGTAAAATAGGTGCTTGAAATCCTGAGACTTAGATGAGTACTCAAGAGAGAGCAGGATCAAGAAAAGCCTTTTTTATAAGTGTTTATGACTGTTTAATATCAAGAAGTAATGTGTAGTTGAGAGCTTACAGCAGAGATAAAGGCTAGATATGAAATGGGAAAGAGTCTTTGAAACTAATCCTAGTTTGTGTATAAAAGGCTTTTATAATAATACGCAATCTCCACAGCTCCCATTCGGTAGTGCAGGGAATTGAAGTACAAGCAGGTAAAATAGATAAAAAGATACAAACCCCACATTTTTTTACTTCTACACTTGAATACCATTTAGGTTTAGCAGGAGCATTTTCATTGTGCAAGGCTTTCAGGCACTGTACCCCCACGTTCCTGACAGGGAGGCGTTTGGGGTTCCCCGCTCAGTGCCTGGGGGGGTTCCCGGGGGCTGCCAAGGCGGGTGTGTGCCTGGCGGAGCTGCTGAGGCTGGCCAGCAGGAGAGCTGGGGGTGATGGAGGACCCCGAAAGTTCCCAGGATAAATCTCGTTAAGGAACAGGAGGCTGCAGGGCCTTGTCCCAGTCCTGCAGGCATCTTTTTGCACTTGGCTGAACAAAAAGGCAGCTTGCTGCTTTACATGCAGTTCACAGTGCTCCACATCAGTGGCCTGTCTTCGATTGTTTCAATCTGACAACAAGCTCTGAGTTTCCAGTGACACGTTTAGATAGTCAAGGTGATGATTTTTTTTTTTTCTAAAATGAGAAAAAAAGACTAAATATAGGGGCAAGGTTTGGGTCATGTTGATGTCACTGAAAAATATTCAGTGATGATTCTCTGTTTACAGTTGTATTCTAAAACCTTGTCTGGTGCCTGGCTTGTACTCATTTAATACCTTATTATTTTAAAAGAGTAATTAGATTATTCCTTTAAATTATTCTTTTAAAAGTCATCCAGATTTTCATCAAAATATTTTGCGGTATCAAGGCAAGTACCTTACAAAAATGGGCTACATTGATAGTGTTCTCTGCCAGCTTACCGTGTAAAAAGACACCCTTCCCACACATTCAGATTGACTAGCATCCTATCTAAACCTTTAATAATAAAACTCCATTTGGGTGATTTCATTATTTATGATTTGCTACCAGAGGAATACATTATTTGGGTAATCCTATTTGCTTACTTTAAGTATTGTACAAAATGAACTTTCTTCCAGAGATCTTGTGATTCCTGAGCATAAGTAAAAACCAGTGTTAATATTTGAGAGAACTCCTTGGTTTGTATATATTGAAAAATTTTTTTTCATCCTTTTGGAGTCAAATTATCTAGACCTGCTGATACAAAAGTGCAGAATGGTAGCAATTGCTTTTACATCTTTCTTGCTGTGGAAAATATTTCATCTCTCTTATTCGTGTTATCATTTCTATAAAATAATTACCAATATTGCCATGGGCGTGCCGTTTGTTCTTGGCACGCTGAGGAAGAGCGTTTTCCTTACCTGCTTTAGGTCACTTAAAGCAGCATGGTGATACCTCTGTGAGGCATGGGCAGCCAAGCAGAGGGGCAGTATTTCTCGATATGTGAAGTTTTAGTCTTTTAGTTCATTGAACAGCACACCATGTTCCTTGGTGGTTTTAAATCCAAGACTTACGTTCACCTTGGCTATGTCTGGACCTGCGATATTATTGTTAATGTTTCTTTAGCCATGTTCCCACAAATAGTATGGTCTCTTATGAAGACTTTTTTTCTTTCTCTGTCAAGAATGCCACTTCTCTCACCTCCCAAAATAGACAGCAAACACACGTTTTCCTTTGCAACTGTTGCCTTTTTTTTTTTTTTTTTTTTTTATATGACTTAAAAACAGTACTCATCCTTCAGGTGCCTTGGCAGTGAGGTATCAGTGTTGTCATAAATGTATGGAGATGTGGGGTGCCTACAGACGAGGGGATGATTGAGAGACATCTATATTTTTTGAGTGTTTTTTCAGTGGACAGTTAAAAGTTCATTCTCTGTGTGGCTGCCATACCAATTTCTGCAACACAGTGGTGTTCTCTTGTGCAGGTACCTTCAGTGTTTCAGAGCTTGGTAGGACAATTTCAGTTTTTGGACTAAATCCCTTACTGTAAAAACTGGGTTGGTACTGAAAGAATAGCACGTGTTTTAAGCTCTTAACATTTGATGTGCTTTGTATTAGTTTGGACTTTGTTCCACCTTTTGGCTTGGTGTGCTCCCATATAGTTGATGACTAGTTAGGAGTTTTCAGCCCCCAAACAGTAAATGCCTCCTTTCAGGCACTTTCTTGTGAGCACTTCCCCTCCTGTTTGTAACAGCTAATTTGGTTGTTCTGGGGTGCCTGCAGGAATTGTTCTCCTGAGGCAGCAAAACTGGGAAAAGACTTCACATGTTGGGTTTTTTTCTTCTGAAATCTGTTTTCTCATCTAATGGATGTTTGGGGTTTGGTTTTCTTTGTTTTGTTTCGTTGGGGTTTTTTTTGCAGTCTAGCAGGTCCTGCTAGTCTGGAGAGCCCAGTCTGGGAATGCCCCCGTTCACAGCCTTCTGTCTCTGTGCGATTGCGGTGACTCGATTGCCTGGGAAGGGTGAAGCTTGATTAGGTTGTGCAGGTCATCCAAAAACTGTCAGGCTTTGGTACAACAGAGTGCTCCTGCATGTGTGTGCCACTTGCGTTGTGATAGCTGGTGGTAACTGCTCGCTGTGTCTGTACCTGTGTTTGTATAGAGAATGGGTGAGGGAGAATCTGCCTGTGTTGACAAAGCTGCCTTTGCAAATTTAATGGAATTAGTAGATCTTGGATGGTGAGAGGAGCTGTAGGTACCTGCAGAAGTAACTATTTTTAAATTTTTATATAATTTTATATATGTATAAAAAAGTAATTTAGCAATCTGTAGGAAGTAGCATCACCAAAATAATCTTTTAATCGGAAACAGGTGTAGCATTTTGTTGTAAAGTATGGATTCTCTATTCATTTCCAATTATAAAATCCTCTTGACTTTAGGCTTAAGAATGTACTTGATGTTCAAAGTCACTGATAGAAGCTGAGTAATTTTTGTCCTTAGATGTGGAACACATTCCACACTAGGAGAGCAAGGGATGCTTCTCAAGTTAGTTGTAAGTAGCAACTTTGTTAGTTGCTTGAAAATTTCAGCTAAACCCCTTGGGGATGATGTTAGAGAGGCTCTCAAATAAACAAGCAACCACCAAAAATTAAAATTTTATTGTCAACACAATTAACTAGCCCTCCACAACTATTCAATTACAGGTTCGTATGTGGATGAGGAGAACAGAACAACTTCCTGGGGTTTAACTACAACCCAAAACGCAGAAAAAGGACAACCCCTTCGGGTTTCGGGGCAACCCAAAGCACGGAGCCGAGCACCCCTTCCTAGGTGTGACCCACGTGCACTCGCTCAGCGAGCGAGGGGGGGCTCTCGGCCACGAGGGGTTGTGAGGGCAGTGCCCCAGCCCGGGGGACCTCGGGAGGTTTCCTTGAGGGGTGTTCAGACCCAGGAGGAGAGTCCTCGACCGCAGCAAACGTGCTGCCCCAGGGGACGAGCCCGAAGGCTGCCCCAGGGGACTCCACTGATGCCCGGCCAGGTCTGACCTGCGCTCAGTAGCGGCCCCCATCGCCCAAAGGCCCCAACCATGTGAACCCCGAGAACTAAGGCAAGCAGGAGCCGCCCCACTTCAGCAGCCGGGAAGCCCTAAGGTTTTCCTTGGGTGGGTGCACCTGACACAGATGAGATGAAGGTGGCAAAGGGAGAAATACTTTCATAGACAAAGTGAAGCATGCGTGGGGTGGGTAGGTGAGGTGTGTAGATACACATGATAAAGTGCCTGCTTGTCCCCTCTGTGGGATGTGGTGCATTCCTGTGCATAGGCAGTTGGGTTATTGTCTTGTGGGTGCTGTGCACCCCTAATTTCCCTTACTGTAGCGCACTCTAGTGCAGCTGTTCTTAGTGTGTTTCCCCACTGGATGTTCTGTCTATGCATGGCACACACCAGTGGGTTAACGGAGCAGTAACGTTATGGTAGAGTTAGCCTAGGGTAGACATAGTAGTGGAGAATTGAAGCTAAATATACTAAACAGCTATTCAGGAATTGTGTGGTTCACAGACACTTACCCACATATGCTTGGGGGAGGAGAAGAAAGTTCTTTCTTCATTTAAGAGGTTTGTACTCCCTCTTTTCCCCTTGACTTACTCATGTTACTCATGTGCATCTTCTTGCCAGAGACTTTGGTCCCTTTTAGCCTTGCAAACATCTGATTTGTTATTTAGCACAGTGTAAGCCTGGTAGGTGAAGGGACAGGAATAGTACTGAGGAAGGAGCCTTCATGGATCAGCCACTGATGGAATAGAAATGTTCTCAGTTTGACATGAGCATATAAATTGCAAGTTCATGGGGTCAATCCAAATATAATGTGGAATTTAGTCCTCCCTTACCTCCTGTGTATTTGAAGTACATAAGAGCATTAATAAATTGTTTTTATGGCACAAGATCCATGCAGTGCTCTGCAAACTGACAAAATATTCCGTCTTTTCTTAGAAGTACTTACAAATCAATGGGATGAAAGTGTCAAAGGCATGTCTTTGGGAGGCAGGTTCTTTAATACCACTTCACACACTGACATTACTTTTAAAATACTGTGTTAGAGAAGCTGTAAGAAATCCCTTGACTTCTGTGTTTAACTTCTTAATAAATGTACTCTGAGATTTATTGCCTGGTCAGTTTGATCAGTAGAATTCTTACACTGGAAGACATTTACAAATGTCCACACAACTGTAAGTATCAAAGAACTTCTGAACTTTTCTAATCTTTGGAAAGCACAATGAAATAAAATGTTTTTTTCCAGATGATCCCGTCCAAATGTCAACAAAACCAATAATTTAGTATTTGCTGTCTAAAGCATTGTTCCTAAAATGCAAGAGTTATAATGAGAAGCTGATTCCAGGCAATTCCACCTTCAGAATTTCCACATTTTGGACCATTTAGAGATGAAAAACAGCTCTTGCTCCAAATAAGACAAATAAGTAATAGCACTGACAACAGAAGTATAATGCTATCTTACAAATGAGAATTAATGGTGTAGAGAATTCTAGGAGAGTTGTGGCAGACCTGAGTCTGGACAGTTAAATCCCATAAATCTCACTCAAAATAATAATCTTTTACTTCTTGTGGATTATTAGGGCTGTTCTGAGAGATCATGGTTTTCAAAATTTTGACCAAAGAAAGGAGTAGGGGAAAAATCTGTAATATTAAACCAAGCTTTGCTAAAATCTTTTCTCTCCCATCTGGGAAAACTGGTTTTAGAAGATGTTACAGTATGGGAAGAAAAAAAAAAAAAAAAAAAGTTTTTTTTTTTTCCATGGCTCACAGTCTATACATCCCATTTACTTATGCATCCTTCAAGACCACATAGGCCAGCATTCTTGTGATTGTCTGTGCAGGCTGCATTATCATCACCTTGTTAAATAGGTTGGTATTTTTTCTTCTGTTATTTTATTACAAAATCTTCAAGTAACATGATTGTGTTACGTACGAATTACTTACTAATCTTAGGGTTCAAAATCTGTATTTGGAGTTTGCAGACAATTCATATTCTGTTGGTTGGACGGCTTTGGTAAAAGGTAAGACGCTGAGGAATTTGCAAGGCCTCAAGGGTTATTGATTGGGAAGCTGTTGGCAGTCAGAAGATGACTGAGCTAAGATGGAGGATGTGATGAGATAAAGGCTGGGTTAGGAAAGTGATTACGACTGGGAACCTGCTAATCACTGACCTCTATAGGGATCCTGTAGTTTATCACTAATCTCACTTGCACTTGGCGTTTTCCTGTGTTGCTGCTTCATTGTTCGTAGCTGAGTGAGTAATTTGGCTTGGGATGAACAGAAGGAGGGTGCTGCAAGTCCAGCAGCTGCACTTGTTGGCACTGGCTTGTTACACATCCTCGGGGTAGCCAGCAGCGTGCTTGGCACGCTTTAGCCAATAGTACTTACACAAATTGTTGTGAAGAGAATAGGAGGTCATTTGTTTTAGGCACTTTATTCAAATTGTGTTGCTTCAGATCCCCCCCTTCCATCAGTTTTGGTCACAAGTATTATAAGGAAAAATGTGTGTAATTTTTATATATATTCACAATATATACATGTGCGTATTATGTGCCTTTTAAATACTAGAGATAAGTTTGTAGGTATAAGACAGATATTAAAACTGTGACAGCTTCTATTAATGAGTAGGCCTGTACAGCAGTACAAGAGGAAGAAATGATTCCTCCGGTGCTGTGGGAAATGTCTAGGTAAGTAGTGAAACTGTTATGGCTGCGTGTGTCAGCCTTGCCTCTAAGAAGAAGGCAGCACAAAAAATCCTAAGAGCAGGGTCAGTATTGTGTTTTAATCAAACTTAAATTTTTTTCACCGTACTGAAAAATTGCTGAATAAGAATTTTTAACACCAACAAAATTTAAAAAAATAAAGAATGGGCCTGTACCGGAGGCAGCAAGGATGTTCGTACACTTGGCATTCTTTCTTTCTCCTTTGTAGTCAGTTGGAAAGTGATATTTAGAGTTGTAGAAAAATGTTTACTTTTGAATGTTTTTCTTGCATCATCCCTATGCACCTGTCAGTATAGCTTTCACAGCTTGTTATGTTGGATTTGCATATGAAAAATTATTTGAATGTATTCTGTGAGTAACAAAGACATGTACTTTGTTGCTGGATATTTTGTTACTGGATGTGGAGGGGAGAAAACAGTATAATTTCTAGCCAAATCTACCAACACCAGTTCAATAACTTCTTTAAAAAAAATTCCTCAAAGCTGCCAACAGTGTTTTGTTACAAACCGACTTTTGGGTAGGCTGGCTGTTGTGGCCAGTGTTATCAGTGGTGAGATGATGATTAGGAACTGTACAAACATGCTTCGAGATTCACTGAAAGATGATTCTCTGCACAAGTAGGGCAGAAGTGCTTCGTGTCTGACAAACGGAGCAGCTGCCAGCTGTGGTCACCGTGCTGTTCCGACTGGGTGGTAAACATTGCCTCGTTAAAAAACGTTGGCGCTTTCCTTGTCGCCAGCCAAAGAAATCCTTGGCGATGCGTAGGAAGATCTTTAGTTCTAACGGGCGAATTCTGTAGAAATTGCAGTCATTTTTTTCAGTTCTGCTCTGCCGTCCCCTCCTAAACCAGGCATTGTCTAGAAGCAGTGGGGAAAGGCCGTTCCGCTGCTAGCAGGCGTTTCCAGCACATCCAGGGGAGCAGTCCTCGCTGAGCTAACGCAGCGCTCTTTCCAGCCCACGATCACTTTGCGTCTTGCTGTTTCAGTTCATTCTGTGTTAAGAGAATTCAGGCTGCACAGCTGTTACGCAGAGAGATTTATTATGGAATACAATTCCTGGTGTGCTATTCAAAAGCTATATTAAGTTGTGAGCATATCCCATTTAGACAGTGATTGCAAGAGAAAAATAATTATTTACTAAATGCCTATTAATGTTTGAATTGTTAAAGAATGTGTCAAGGTTTTAAGTTTATGAAGTTAGGAAATACTTGTGGTTCAGAATGCTTTGCGGGAGTTTCTTGGTTGTTTTTTTTTTTAACTCTAGTCACTAGGCTTTAAGCCGCCGTTAGGGAGTGATATGGTTATTAAAGTTTTTATTGATGAAAACACATGAAACTTACAAAAAAAAGCCCAAACAGCCAAACTAATTTCAAGTTATTACAAGATTGAAATGCCTTGTGAGTCGATCTGTGCAGACTTAAGATTTCTGTATGTAACCAACTCAGTTATTTTCAAATGTCCATTGCTTTAGTTCCAATCTGGTTGGGAGACAGAGCTCTGGGATGTAGAGCCATTGCTATGTAACCTGAAGAAAGGTTTACCATGGTGCTACTTTGTAAGCAAGGCATAGATTTTGCTTCTAAAATGACAGCGCATAACTTTAGGAACATGTGAATTAGGAGGTACGTGATAAAGGCGATCAAGGAGCTGATGATGCCTGCACAGGTCTGCAGGGAAGGGTTGGGGTTGAGAAAACTGGCCAGAGTTGCTTTACTTCTTGTGAAGATTTTGTGAAAATAAAAGAGGATCTGAAAAGGAAATGAGTTTCATGTGGGCATTACTCTACCTCCCCACCTGGTGTGTCTACACGCCGCCTCACAGCCCTGTTCACACAAACCTGTGCAAATGAAAACCCCGTGAGGATTTTGGCTTTTAACAGTGTTTTTGTGTACCCCTCTCCTTCTTCCAGTTACTGTCCCGTGCCATAGTGAGTTCCTCATGTCCCCTTGATGCTGAGCACTAATGTTTCTGAACTTCCAGCTGCAATATAAAAGGTGCTGTTGCCATCTGTGTAGCGAGCGCTGCCCGAGACAAGACCCTCTTGAGAGAGGGTGGAGAGGACACGTCAGAGAGGGTGTAACGGGCAACAGCCAGTCCTGTGGGGTGGACCTGCCAGACATCTCTGGGTCTGCTTCAGCTTTCAGTGTCACTGTGTTTTTAAAGTTGGCATCCTCATAAACACAGGTACTCCAGTAAGCTTGGGTTTTACAGTAGCCTCTACATTTCTATGGTTTTCTGTCAATCTGTAGAGCATCTGAATACTTAAAGGTATTTGATAAGCTAAAAACCACCAAAGGAATTCTGCTGTGATGTATTTGGCTGTGTGTTTGAGCTTCATTGGATGCCAGGCACTGCCCATGCACTGATCAGACACTGTGCGTGGGACCTACCCGTTGGTTAAAGCAGTTAAATGTTAATTTGCTCCAGCTCTAATGCCTGATAAATATTTAGGCAGTGCAGCATCAGGCAGCCTTGACCTTTCTCCATCATTTCTTGGAACAAAATTCAGTATAGATTGGGCTATTCTAGTCAGCCTTTGTTCCTTTAGTATGAACCTGTCAAACTTTTAAAGTGATAACATTTAAATAACATGACTTTATGCGTTCTTATCTAACAATTTCTTGCTTGCTACACAAACCATAATTTAAATAATAATTTTTCTAGCCTCTGTAATTGACTCTTGTACAAATATTTGTTTTAAAGCCTGCCTGGAATACTGCATACTTCAGTCCAAGTTGTTTATCATGTGGTATAAGATTCTCATTTTCTGGGAAGAAAATGCTGAGTCTGGTTTAATGCGAACAGCATGATTCATCCTACTTCATGTAATTTTGCATGCTAGGTATTTTATTTGCTTGGTGCTCGATAGTTGTTAGAGGCAAATTGCTTCAGCAGAAAAATGTTAACTTTTTTTCCTCCCTTTGTTACAGCAGAGCTGCCATTTTCCAAGCAGACTATTGTTGACCAGACTGCATGTGGTTATCAAGATGATAATCTTGCAGAGATGTTGTTCCAGGAGATTCAGATTTCCTCTTCCTCTCTGCTTACACAAGATGCACTTTCTAAATGAACAATAAGCATACTTCAGTTTTTCCTCTCATGAAATGACATTTAAGAATTTTTAGTAGTAAGAGAGAAAATCAGAAAAAGCACAGGAAGTCCTGTTGTAGAGGTGCAGTTGCAATAACATGGAGCTATTTATTACTGAAACGGGAATGTGTAAAAATGCTCATTTCCTTCTTGGGAGGACTGGTTGTCACCCGCATTGCCTAGAGAAGGGAATGCCTGGGTGGGCAAGATGATATTCATTTTCACATAGAACATGGTTTAATAATGCTTACCTTTGGGTAAGACTCCGAGTGGTGTTATGGCATGTTCCTTAGTTCCAGCTGTGTCAGAACTAGGGCAGGCGTGTGCACTCGGGGTTTCCTGTTGTGCACAGGCTTGTTGACTCTTGGATTCTTGACATTGTTCAGCAGAGACCTTCTATTCAAGATTTTTTTTTTTCCAAAAAAAAGTGTTAATTGATAAACTTCTGAGCCCTGCTAGAAAACTTCCACACTGAGTTTTAATATGCAAACATGCCCGTTGGGTGGGAACTGCTGAAGTTCAGAGGGCGGCCGCTGAGAACAATGGGGTACACGTGGCTCAAGAGAAGAGTCTGCTTTGCTCTCTTGACCAGCTGTATTGCTTGAGTTTTATACCCCACTGGAATGTACGTGAAACAAAAGGATTTTCAAGGATTTAAGAGGTGAATGATTCAGCCGTGGTTTAAGTTTGGTGTGGGTTTTCTTCTTGTTCTGCATTAAAGTGTTTGTTCACTTCTCATGTGGTTTTGTTGGTTTGATTTTCCTGCGTAGTATGTTCATCACCTAAGATGATACCATCTATGTCTTAGTTTCACGTAGGAAGGAGAAATGTCTAAAAATGTCCCCACCTTTGCTCATTGATAGTGGAAGTGAAGCTGGACCTCTGCCCTTTTGATTTAAACATACTGTTCAGGGTATTTTATAACAATAGAAACTTGCAGTAGTTGTTTTACTGATCAGTTAAGTCAGAAATGGCATTAGGTAAGTATGTCACCTATTGCAGTGGTGCTTTGAGTGTGTTAAACAGATGTGTAAAAGCCTACTTTTATTTATGCAACTTTATTCTTGTAAATTTTCTGTGATACTAACAGATGTTCTGAATTGCGTATATAAGGACAACTGATGCAGGTATCTAGCAGATTTTTCAACAGAACCTAATTTCAAATGTCTTTCTTTTATAGGCAAAACCTCAGATAGAGGTCCATTTCCATTGTATGCTAGAGATACGGGGTTACCAGGCTGTCAAGTAAGTATAGTGATGGTTGAAAGCAAATTGAATAATCTGAACTGAAATTTAGTTTAAGTTACCTGAATGTGTCCGACTAGCAAAGATAATAAAGAAGAACGTGTTCTGCAATGTGCAGAATAAATTTTCTGGGGTTTATGTGGTCAAATTGACTTGCACTTGCATACATCCACTTAGAGGAGATACTTCTGCTGCCTGCAAGTGCAAATGGTTCTGTAGCTCATGAGCACGAAGTCCCGTGTTTGGTGGCTGAATGTAGTTTGTTAGTTAACTCTTGCTCCTAGTGGAGATTTTGTGCATTTTTAAAAGAAAACAGTGTTATTAGGCTTTCAATTTTTAATAATTAGGTAATCCAGTGCAATACTGTGTTTTGTGGTTTGATGATGTCTTTTTTAATTAAGAAAACTTTACTTTTCTCTAAATCTTCGTTTCAGAGTGGACATTTCTTCCATTATTATTTCTAATGAGCCACATTAAGAATACTCTGATCACTGTTTAAAAGTCTAGTTTGAGTGTTTAAAAAGTATAATTAGCATTTGATTACATTCAGCATTTGTTGATAAAAATTTAAATAGTATATTATGATTTTAATTCTAAGAAATTAAATTGTTATGCTTGTTTTCTCAGAGAGGAATGTTTTTTTAATTTCACTGTAAGTAGACTATTTGCTTTGAACTGAAATTTTCAGGAACATCTTTCTCTGGAGGATAAAACTTAGCATAGGAGCTTGACACCTTGGTCTTGAGTCTTTTAACTAGTAGTTTGGGAAGTGTGAACGGGCAGCACCATGTGGCAATGTATCCTAACATGGCTTTCCCTATTAAAGGATCATTCTCACAACCTTTACTACTCCTCTGCAACACAGATGTGAGGAACAAAGGCCCGTTTGTAACGGTGGGGGTGAGCTTGCAGTGAGGTTCTCACAAAAAGCAGCCTACCTCTCAGTTCAAGTTACAGGCTTCACATTATTGCCAGTCTAGACAGTAAAACATTGTATTAGTGTTATTACCATTGTTCAAATAACTCCGTATGCACTGTATTTAAATATAACTTAAACTTGACGTTAGTTTGGAAGCAAATTAATCTCCACATTACCCTTTCATTAAGTTGATGTTCTGCATTGGAAAATGGGTTTATGTTAACTTTGCATAAAATGCTGGTTTGCTTTGTGATAATTAGTGTAATTTCTGTTGTTTGGCTTCTCACTGAGGAAATGCTTTTGTATCTCCTAATTGTTTATATCTAGTACCATTTAATATTAATTTTTTACGTGTAGCGATTTTAAAGCTGAAATCTTACCCATACTTGTTTCTATTAACATCACTTCCAATTCAGTTTATTCCTTATATGCTTCTACCGTTTCTTCTTCCACAGTTTCTTCTTTCTTAAACACTTTTAGTATATGGGATAAATGTTATTGTAGGTAAATCTGTTTCATTTTTTATAGTCAAGATAATAGCAAATATATCATAGAGTGAACTTTAAATGGAAATGAAATTTAAATTTATGTGATAAGTTACAGTTTTTACTTTAATTTGGTCTTATCAGTTAAATCTGACAGTGTTTGAAATAATTTGCTAATTTAGAACATGGTGGGAGTTCTGAATCTTATTTTTCATAAATCCATGGCAGTGCCTGCAGTACAGCTCTTACGGTAGCTGCAATGTTGGAAAGCTATCGTAGGGAAGGTCAGAAGCGATCCCGAGAGGTCATTCTGACAACTGAAGGAAGAATCGGCTGCATTGCCCCTGACAGATGCTCGTAGCCAGGTCTTAAAGATCTCTAGAGATGGAGGAGACTGCATGACCACACGGGGGTTTGTTTTCCATCACTTAAACACGCTACTCCTAAAAAGTTTCCCTGATGCCTTACCTAAATACCACTGTAGTTAAAGCATCTAACTCTTGTCTTGCAGAGGTGGACGCTGAGGAGAATCTGTGCTCTTTTAAGTCTGTAGAGGCTGGAAATCCAGTAGATGATTGAGATGATAAGGGGTCCTTAGAAGAGATAAGACATAAACAAGAGTTAATTTTTATATTGGTGTGTATAGTGCTGAGTATAGTGCAGATATATCTTTAATAACAGATACGTAACTATCTCAAATTGAAATGTTTGTAGAAAAGGTTATGCTCTGCTCTGGATGTTCTCCTAGGTTCACAACCCTAGGGAATTCCAGTGTTTTAAACTAGGTAAAGTACCTCATCTAAGGCCTCACCATTATGGCAAAAAGAAATTTCCTGCATCTTTCTGACAATACTGTTAATTTTTTGCCATGTGGTATTTGCCCTTTACATAACAAATGTCCAGTCTTTGATACTTGTTTGACTGGACCGGTCGTGGTCTAAAATTTCCCAATCCCTTCTTATGGTAACATTGGGCAGCTTGTCATTCCTCAGCCTACATTTTTCAGTTTACAGGTTCCATATGCAAAAATGTATTTACCTTTTAACACATTGCTTCTACCCTCTTTAAAACTTGTCAATGCAGTTTTGAATTTCAGGCTTGCACTGCATTTGTAGATCCTTCTGGGTTATTTGCTTTGTGAATTTAGTAAATGTGATGTTCATATTTCATCCGAGTCACTAATTAAAAGGTGGAATGATGCCCAAAACAGATGCCCGCGAAGTCTCAGTTAATATGTTCACCCAGTGTTGATGATGAACTCCTAGCTACTGTTTTTTAAACAGCTATGAATCTGTATTCAGCAGTAGTTTTATTTGTCCTTGTTTCCTTGGTACACCTGTGAAATGAGTAGTAAAAACCTTATTAAAACACCTCCCATGCTATCTGAGAAGGAAGTGAGATTGGTTTTACATAGTTTATTCCAGCTGGTTCCATATCACTTCTTTGTTATCTTCTGGCATTTGCAGCCTATTTCTTCCACTATTCTTCCAAAAAATTAAATTCAAATTGTTGAGGAATTATAAGCCGCTGCTTTTGTTCCTCCCTGAAACAAACCAAGCAAGCCCATTCTTTGTGGTGCCCACACTCTCTCGGAGCCATGAGTTCTCAAAGGCAGTGGCTGAGGCTTCTGAAACCGCGAGAATGGCAAGAGCCAGTCTTCTGAGTATCTTATCGGGTGCAGATGAATTGAAACACCCAGCTTCTCCACACCCTGCCTAACCCGTTCTTCTCTTGCTGGAGTTCTTTCCCTATGTCGTTGGTGAAGACGGTTTGGCAACCTGCTCTGGATGTGCCATGAGTTTTAATTCTTCCTTCTGATTAAGTTTACAGAGGGCTGGACCGACAATTTTCAAGACGGCTGTAAACTGGAATATTTAAGACTCTTGCTATCACTTCCCACACTTTACTGAAAATTATCTAAGCGGTGATTTGTGTGGCCTGCGAGCTCCTCACAGGCTTTATGTTTAGGCGATAGGAGTTTGTGTGATTGGTTTTCAATGTAGCTTAAAAATCCAAGCAATTTCAGTAATGGGATTTAGATATAACATTTAGTTACAGAAATGTAAATACGGCTAATTTATGAGTATTCTCCCAAACAGGACATGCATTCTTTCAGGTTTTATTTCCATCAGGTGTTTTAAGCAAGCCAAAACGGAGCTTCCTAGAGTACAGCGCTGGCACCGGGCCCATTCATGCAAATAACCGTGGTTAATAAGGCAGTCGCATTTGTGCTAAGCTGCGGTTTAGTGTTGAGAAGGTTGATGGTGTATGTTTGTGTGTTACGTTAAAACCTGTGCTCGGCCAGTGCTTTGCAATCAAGTTCTGAACCCTCTTCGTTTTTGGCTTTATTGGTACTTTACTGTATTCTCCTCCTTCTGACGGGTATTACTGTATTCTGCACCCTTCCAACTCTTGCTGCCCTTTTTTCTCCCCAGTGTTTGATAGAGTATATAGACTCCAAGTGGATGGGTAAGGTGACAGATCGAGGCTTCTGCAGATAAGTTTACCTGGAGAAAGAGTTGGCAGCGTTTAGAAGAAATGTAAAAAACTGTATTTTGTTCTGAGAGTGAAATGCAGTGCTGCACAGCTTGGTGCAAGGTCTCTATTTGTGTCTCGGAAGTGGAGGAGTGGGAGGGTTGTCTGTGATTCTGTGGGGGATTCCCTCGCTCCTGTTGGCTGTGTAACTGCAGACTGGGGCAGGGCATCTTTTCACGAATCTCAAATCAGATAGAGAATAAATTTTCAGAAAGCTTCTTGTAATAAAAAGGGTTTTCCTTACATTTGTGTAATTTAATACTGAAAACTGTAGCTTCTGTAAAAGAAACGAGATTAGAGTTCAGCTATTGGATGCACGGCTCCCGTTTCCAGTGTCGCCCACAAGGCACCCAGCTGTCACTGCACGTTGCTCTGACAGGCCTGAGCTCTAAGTCAGGAATCTGCACTATTTTCAAAGTGAAATTGAGATAAATGTGCAATATGTGTATAGCTGTTAGACTAATTCTTCTAATTGTTTCTGTGGGTCTTCACAGGAGCTAACTTTATCCCCATGAGCCCGTAAGTGCCCCAGCCAATTGGCAGAGCTGTGGGAAGATGCTCCTTCGGCCTGACAGTGCCTGTTCTCGTGTGCCTGGCAAAGTCTGTCTCTCCCCGCTGGCATCACTAGGCTGAGGACAGTAAATTATTTGTGACTGTGCCCTTAATGTTCTGCTTTAATTCTAAACAGTGATCCATGAAAAATAACACATTATGGATTTTTTGACATGAGGAAATAATGCATTTACCCTCCATTCATAATAATTTCAAGTCCACATACTATCCCATGTGCAAGAAAGGCGATGAAATCCAGAGCTCAATGCAGTGGATGTTAGGCAAGAACTAAAGAGGCAGTCACCAGTTTTTGTTTCAAGTGTAACCTTTCAGTAAAGACATGTAATGTATTTTTCTAACTCACTAATCTGTATGTTCTATGTGATGACGTGACACTTTAAATGTTATAAAACCCATTTAGAAAGAAGTTTAATTGATGATAAATCAGAGTACATGAGTGCTGGAAGGAGCTCTGCGTTCTATTTACTAAATACATTTAATTGAGTCTATGCAAAACTGTACTGTATAATACTGCATACAATCTACTATGTGTAGTGCACTGTGTATTTCATGCAGTATGAAACAGATCATGTGAAGAATTTATATGATGCTGTGTATACGATATATATTTTTTATTTAGTAGTGGAGGTAGTGGCATGGATTTTTAACTCATTTCTGCTGCTATTACTATGCAAGTTTTGTGCATACTGGTAATAAATAAGTCTGCTTCAGAATCTTCATTTTTTTGAATGAAGGAAAAAAAATCCAGTAGAGAACTGGTCCATCATTGTTTCCAGTAATATTGCTGCACCATTTTCCCTTCCATAGCCGTCAGCTCTGCTATTGCTGTGAAGCTAATGTGAGGTGACTCGTTTAGCAGCGCATTATTGCATCATTGCAGCATGATGTAAGGCGCATCAGGCATTATTAAATTAGCCTGAACTTTGCAGTATGACAGTAATGTTTTATGCACATCGGCACCATACTTAGTGTTCCTTATGAGAACATTATTCAAGTAAATATATTAAGACATAATTTCAGAGAACTTTTCAGGGTTTACCAGTTTCTTCTTTGTCAGGAAAAAAATACGCTTCAATGGAATATTAAGACAGATGTAGTTGCCCTTGTGCATCTTCAGAGCATGTTTTATTTTTCTTAAATTACTCCAAATGTATGCTGTTACTTGGGTGGTACCTTGGAAAAAAAATTAGCTGGCTTCTCACTGATTATCGAAGTAAGTTGGAACAAATTCATCCATCTTCCACCTTTGCTATGGTTCAACATGGAAACCTTCTCCTCATCTGGGTGCCAGTCAGAGAAAGCCAGATTTGTATATGCCTGACTCAGTTGCACTGAAAAGTATTATCGAATTTAATCCAGTATAGTTATTGAGCAACTGGAATTCATACTGTTGGCTTTTTAGCAAAAATTTGTGACCTTTCTTTGTTTATTGCCTTAGGAACAACCTTCTTCACAGTTTAATGTGGAACTTTAAAGGTTTGCATCTTGTCTGCAAATTTAGCCATTTATTAAAGAATAAGTCTAGAAGCATGAAAACCTGTATTTATGAGCTGTTAAATCCTTCACAGACAAAAAGTTTGTTTTATTTTTGTGCAAAAAAACTTTGTCCCTTCTTAACAAACACACTATAAAAACTTTGAAATAAACCCAAAAAATGCCTTTAGCACCAATTTCTTGGGCAATTTAACAGATGATCACTTTGGCAAAAGAAATGTTTGCAAGTCTATGTTACTTTGCTTTTGCATAGTCAGTAATTTGCCTCTTTCAGATTTAAAAAGACTTTAAAGTAGTTTGAGCAGAATGCAAATCTAAAGACCAACCCTGCAAGCTGGGGAGAGTGGTATCTCAGAGATGCTCTAACAGCTGTCTCATAGGTTGAAGTGTAGTTGGAATAGAACTCCAGAAATTTGAGTTGGCTGGGGGAGAACATAAAAGCTGGCTCAGAAAGTGGCCAAAAATGGCAACTTCGTTGTGTTAGGGGTGAGGTGAGGCAGATGCAAGCAAGAGTGGAAAGAAGTATCCATAGCAGGATGTAGATACCGGCTTGCTGCATAGAGAGAAATCAGTAGAACTGAGTAACACCAACTTAAAAGTGTCTTTAATACGTTCAGAAATTATACAATTTTAAGGTATGTATATAGTTTATTGGGAAAAAATAACTTTTTTAAACAGTAGGTAACATTAAACAGCTGGAAGAATAAGCATACCGACAAAAATGTGTGTGTTAGGTGGTAAGAGTGTATAAAAATGTATGGGAAGCAGAAATGGGATCTGCTGACAAAAACGGGAAAGCAAAGACCAGTATGAAAAATGTAATTTGGAATACATGGGTTTATAAGAACAAAAACTTGGAAGTGGCAAGACTGCAAGAAACGAGTGACTGTGAGTAGCGGGATAGAGTTTTAGTGGTATCTGACAGCTGCAGTGTTGCTTAAAATGTGTGAGTCAGAGAAGAAAAAGGTGTTGGTAGGACACCACGTTTTGTAAATGTGGCTGTTCTTTACCCGTCTGCGAGAGCTTCCAAGCGAGCCTGTCCGGGTCTGTGGGCGGAACCCCCAGATAGCCGCGGGCTCGGCAGTTGCTCCTGGGATGCTTTGGGAAGTTTTTAACAAGTCATTCCTTTCATACAAGGGCCACTGCTCACAGGCTTCACTGTGGCGCTGTGTCAGAGAACTGGAAGGTGAGGGAAGTAATGGACAACTCCGTAGGACAAATACATTGGGTGTTTCCTCGTAGGGCCAGCGGGTCTCTATCCCTCTTTGGCTTCCTTGAGAGAAATAATTAGATAGTTGTTCTGTGTCGAGGATGTGCTGGCTGCTCCCCTAGAACATTGTAGTGGTATTGAAACAATTCTAAAACAAAAGGAGGGAACTAATGAAAGGGTTTAAATGCATAGAAAAATGTAAACAGCTTTTCTCAGGAATGATTGGAAATAGGCATATTGAGACCACACCTAGGTGGTAGAAATAGAGGAAGGAATACTGTGGCAAAAGGGATGCTGGAGCATGGATAATTCCTCTGGAGAATGTCAGGCTAAACCTTGTAGCTAGTGTGTCTCAGATCCCTTCAGGCTTGCTTTTTTCTTTTCTTAACAAAAAACTTGAAGGTTTTGCAGGTAGATCTCTTAAAAAACAACCAACCAACCACCAAAACCCCAAACACCCATATACAAAGAGATATAATATATACCCCTATGTAATTGTGTACAGTAAGGAAAAAATATGGCTACTTCAAACATGCTAATTATAAGGAGCTACCCCTTTGTAGTCAGATTGCATCAGCTGTGGAGCCACAAGGGGTTTTCTTTCTTTCTTCTTTTTTTTAAGTAATGTATTTGTTGAAGAGCAAAAAGAAAGCTCTTCCTGCTCACTTTTGGCAGTATGTTTGAAGATGCTTTAGATGGATCTTCCAATGCAGCAGAAAAATACGTGATATTCTGGCCCCTTCTTATCTGTGGGGCCTTAGAAAAGACTACAAGCAGTGGCACCAGTTGCTTTACTTCCTTCCTCACATAGTTTTAGAAACAGTATAGAGAACATAATGTCTACTTAAATCCAAGTAATCCTGATTTATGGAAGTATAAAGTATAAAAAAATTTCAAGGCTTGAACATGTGTGGGATTTTTAATACAAATATAACTTTAAAGCTGACAAACTATTTTATTTTGTAAATTTCCTCTTTTTAATCTCCTCTTCTCTGACACCTTTGATATCAGGTGTCTCCCCAAAGCAGATTTTTACAGCTGAGCTATCAATCTCTAAGAAACGTGGCTTCTGAAGGAAAGGCTGACACTGTGTTAACTGAAGCAGCGACTCTGGATTCTGCCAACTGATACCATCTTAAAAGGTTGGGATGGGGAGAGGGATATATAGTTTAAGGGCAGATGCAGTGTCCAAACTTGAGTTTATTTTGCTTCATTTTACTTCACAAGTAAAATCAAGCAATATTAACTTTCTTTTGATTATGATTTACTAGAAGGGAATTACTCACTGTGCTATTGGGAGAATATCTCCTGTCTCTCAGCAGATAAGGAGCCTGCAGAACCTTTTTAGAAAGTAAAAATGTACTGGGCGCAGGCTAGATCTCTTTTTTCCAGAGCTGGAGGTGACTACCTGAAGTTAATCGGGGAAGACATCCCCCAGTGAAGGGGGTAGCAGGTGCTGGGAATTAGTTCTAGTTGGGGGAGGGATGCTATTTATAAAAGGGGAGCAGTTCTGCTAGAAATCATTTGGAATCTCTTAGGCAGACAGACTGTTACTTGTCTTCGCCCTTCTTTCTCACACTATTTAGGGTTGGCAAATTTTTTTGCCTACTTTTAATTTTTGATTGTTTGGTATTTAAGGTAATGAACATCCTGTAAATCAATACCTGTCTAGTGTCTTGCACGTTGCTCCTTAAGGGAGTGCTACACCATGGAGTGTGGATACAATTTCTTTGGCCAATGACTGTTTGTCTGCAGCTCATCTTACTGTCTCAGAGCAGGGTGCTTCTCAGTTACAAATTTATGGTATTATTGGAGGACAGGGAAAAGATTAGCTCAGTTCTTTTCTCCCAGCCATACCCGTCTGTCCAAATGAGCTGGATTGCCCTTTGGATTTTCCTCAAGTGTTTATTCCTTTTGTCTACAACTACTCTAGCACGCTGAGCCCCCATTTACCTGCCTTTCTTATCTCACAGAGAGATAAAGTCCCTTTCCAAACCTGGCATCTGCACGGATTACTGCTCTCGAGATGAATACAGGCCCTGAGTAGAACTGGAAGGGAGTAGACAAGGGTGGTGTAAGCAGCCTGTTTGTTAGCATTTGCTGCCTGGGCTGGGCTAGGAGAGACTGTGGCTTGAGCAGGTATGGATGGAAAGAAGCACAAGACCCATTTGCCATTTTGGTTCCTCTTCTGTGGAACTAAACCATCCAGCTGGCCCTGGTTTCAGTGGTACCGCGCGGTGATTTTCAGGATGGTAGTGCTCTTGATGGCACATTGTAAAGAGCAGGGACTGGAAGATAACATTTATTAAGGGGAGGGGATTGTAGCCCGAGATATTTGTTGGGCTTGTCTATCGGTTTACCAGCACTCTAGCATGGGGTTTAGCTTTCACTCGATCGTATATGAAAACATATGGGTCCTCCATGTTGAGTCCTAACAATTACCTGGTTGCTCTATTAATGCTAAGTTTTGAGCCCTCATTATGTTACGCTTTTTCTGACTTGGTGCTTAGAGCAAGTGCAGTTTTTCTCTTGGTTGTGTGGGAGAGGAGAGGCACAGCTTCCATACCATATACATGAAACGTTCTACTAATGGTCTGATATCTTTTGAAATCATTCTGCTGAAGATGCAGAGGGAGAAACAGATGCAAGGATAGTTTGAGCATTATAATATCCTTTATAGTCTGACTTCTGTAAATAAGATTCAGCATAAAATCTTTTATAATGTTGACTTCTCATGCTCGTATCTTGTAATCATAGAGAAAAGCAGGAAGGCTGGTACCAAAAAATTAAGAAGTAGATGAATAACCCCTCAGCTGCTTCTCTTCTGACACTTTGCAGTTCTCCATAAACCTTCTGCTTTTGTATAATCATAGTAAGGAAGCTGTTCAAATTACTGTTTTCATAATGTAGCAAAAAGATTCAAAGGCAAAGGGAGGAGAGCCTGACCTGTAATCACAATGCCTAGTAATGCCTGCCTAGAATTCAGTCAGCAATGCAAAAATACCTTGCCCGGGGGGATGAGCGAAGACAAGCTGAGCCAGCATAACCTCGGGGATTGGACACCAGCATCAGCAGGGTGCTGCTTTTAGAAGCCTAAGACAGAATCTGTAGTCTTGCCAATACGCTGTATCAGTGCAGGGAAGCCGCTGTGGCAAAAGAGAAGGAAGGGACTCAGTCAAATGTCTTGTACTGATCAGGTGCTTTAAAGCCATTCAGATGCAGAAGGAATACAAAAAGTTTCCTTCCCTTCACGTTTAATCTTTACTCCTCCCACTGCTTCAAAAAGCATATATGGAATTCTGAATAAACTTACTCCTCCTTCCTCCTCTGTGCCTGTGCTCAGCGTATTTACAAACACACAGAATCATCTGTAGCAGCAGATTCTCTGTAAGTATTCACATTGAACAGGCAACTCACGGTGATCCAGGAAAGCTTTCCTGTAAAAAGAGAATGTATTGGTACCTTGATATCTGTCAGTGCTAACGTTAATTGGGAAGATAGTGAAACTAACTGTCTGTTATTTTGTTTATGATGTTGCATCACTTCAGTGTTTAGTGCCCTAGGTAGCAGTTTTTTACTCCAGTGAGCTAGATTAGCCTGATTACACTGGCAGGATGCAGTTGATGGATGACTGTCATTATCTTCTCAAACCTGCATGATACTTTAGGTATAGGAGATGATAATTAAATTTTCAAGAGACTACATTGAGATTATAAGATCTGAGTATTTTTTTAAAACGAGGAATATGTTTGCAATTATCAGCATGTTGTTAGAGGATCCTCTCCTGAGATGTTTTATTAGCAACCCCTGATTTCCTTTAAATTGATCAAGAGAAAATGCTCAAGTTATCATATAACACTTTAGATGTTGTTTTGGTTTTTTAATTCTGATATTTTCCCCCTCCTGAAACAGACCAAAAATGTATCTGATCAGATCTATTGGTAATGGCTTGAAGATGTACAGGTTAGCACAATATATTTAATGAAACCTTGTTTGAGACAAAACACTAGAGAGGATCATAATTAATGCCTCATTTTCTGCCAGTTGCTATTGATTACTCATTCAGGGTCCCTTTGTTCTCAAAATGGTAACACTGGATTTCACATTACTATTTGATGATATTCTCAGGATGAGATTCTTTAACAACATGCTGATAATTGCAAACATATCTCTAGAATTTAAATTTAAAATGAATTTACATCATATGGCAGTGTTTTTCCAAATTCAGCTCCTATTTTGGAGTGCATATTCATTACAGTTTCCAAAGACTGGAGACTTGAGTAAAGTGAAATTCAACACTTTATATCTTGGTTATATTTTTGGCTGAAACTGCATGACGTGGAACTCAGGTGAATGGTCTTTTTGCAGCCCAAACCTCAGTACTGTACTGGTATCTCCCAGAGCAATTTGTTAATGTTTTAATTTTGTGCTAGGTTTTCCTTTGGAATCACAGTAAAATAATAACTTACAAAACTTGGCTGGGGGATTTTGCAAGTTTAGCAGAGTTGGACTTCTCAATTTTGTATATTCTTTTAAACTCGCTCGTGCAAATTGTCAGGTTCATCTGTAAAGCAAGACATCTGAAATACTAAGACATATTTTATACGTGCTTCGCGTCATTCAGATGGCTCGCTGAATGCAAAGACACATACGTGAAACTTCTGCTCGACCCGGGGCAGCATTTGGAGTTTACAGTAAGGCAAGGAATGACCTTAATGATCTGCTCTACGTAGTTCTGGGGAAGAGAGAAATACCAAGTGAGTTTGTGCCTATGTGGTGGGATAAGAGAGGGTCTGATGGAAATGAGTGCTGTTGTGTTACTTTTATAAATGAGGGTATCTAAGCTCCCAATTTTTAACTGAAAAGTCACTTAAGTACTTTTTTTTTTTTTTGAACTTCAGTTTTTCTGCCTTAAATAGGGTCAGCCTGACTATTGGGACTCAAAGCATAACCTTTTCGAAAAGGAAGCCAATACAAAAAAACTAGAAAAAACGAAATCTAGTTGACTATTTTGGGGGGGAAAGGGGGGGCAGTTTTAAGATCTAAGTGTGCAGTTGGTCAGTGGCAGCTCTCATTTCACTGCCAAAGCAGCCTCCTGCCTTATGCCAGCACAATGGCCCTGTCATAATCAGTTGCATATAATGGGCTAATGCTTTTATTCTTGACAATATTATTCTTTTGGTAGAAGTTAATGAATAGTGTAAAGGCACACAGTTGTATTTGGATGAAACTATTGCCTGGTTTGGCTATGGCTACCCTAGGAAAAGCTGAGTTCTTAAAGTGTTTGCTAATACATTTGAATTTTTTAAATGAATGAGATTTAGACCAAGAAGCACAAGGCTGACTGCCTGTAACAAGTACGGTTTTGAAAAGGTAAAACCTTATATGCAACAGTGCAGTGCATGGAGTGTTTGTTAAAAACGTTGGTGTGTTTTGCAGGACAGCTTGGCTTTCCTGTCTATATCCAGCCAAAGTCCTGGAGAGCTGCAAGGAATATTACATAAGGACATCTGTAGGCCTTTACTTGTCCACATTTCTTTTTTTATATCAAAGTAAGAAAATCAAAGAACTGTTTAGTAACGTATTAGAATTCTGCTGGCCGGTGTCCTAGAAGTTCATTGAACGCAGAGCAGTATTTTGGCATCAAATTGTATCTTTGGGATTCTAAAGATTCATAGCATTGGGCTGGGGAAAAGAAAACTCCCGAAGTAGTCAAACTGTTTCTTACTTTTATGCTCAAATTCTTTGAAAGAATCAATTTAAAAACCATTTATAATAGGTTGAGCAAGGAGCCTTCTTCATCCCCAGCATACGTTTTGATGTAAGCACATGGCTGATGAGCTTGTGGGTTTGAATGGAAGCGGACTCTGCGTGCACGTGAGCGCAGCTGCAGGACAAAGTTTCTTGTTTTCCGTGACAAGGGTGCATGAATACACCCCCCCAGCCCCCATATGTAGATATGATTCTTTTCTCCCCACCTCAGCCCTCATGTTTGAATAGATGACTGCCCTGCATTTCATTTTATGGGAATACTTTTTAGGGAAAGGACCCCTTTAAGGCATTTGTCTACACAAGGGCCTTTGCAAAAGCCTTTATGTTTTGGGTCAGGCCGTGGGGTTTCCCCCGAGGCTGTCAAAACTGTTTCTTGGTTTTGCTGAAAGGGATAAATTTGAAAAGTAAAGGAGTCATGTTTACCCCTTCTTCTGTGTTCTCTTTGGAATCAGGCTTGCTATGTTCTTAGTTCACTGTAATAAAAACCTTTTTAATTTTGTTTTGTTTTCTTTTTTTTTTTTTTTTTTTTTTTTTTTTAAGATTGGTTATTGAACACATATTCCTTAGGGAAAATTAGCTTTAAATAAATGCTTATTTATCTTGAAGCTGGAAATATGCCTCATAAAATCCGAAGAGGCAAATTTTGAAGGGTGCTGCCTGTTTATTTATAATGGTAATGCAGACGGGACTCGGCAGCGTTCAGGAGAATAGCCAGTCATTGATTATTCTTTAGTAATTGGATCTGTGTTGGCAGATGAGGTTCGGAGCGAGCATGAATGTTCTCTGCGGAGAGTGCTGCAAACTACGTGTGTAAGCGATCTGCCTCTGTGCAGGGACCTCAGGCACTTAGTCAGGAGAAGCTTGGTGCTGATAATACAAAGCTTTTTTGCTATCCTCAGTGGTATTTTTGTATTCCTTTCTTTATCAGATGCCCTTAGGAAAGGATCAGTCCTAATCAATATTGCTTCTCAATTGGTTCAGACAGGCAGAAAAATCAATAAGCTGAACTAATGACATCTACTTTTATTTCCTTTGGAAGACTGAGGAACAATTATAAAATTTTAAACAGATGCTTCATTTGATTGTGGGAATGGTGGAAGAGTGTTGTGTTTCTTGGGTTTGGTTTTCTTTCCTCCCCCCTTTTTTTTTAAATAAAAAAATTCTTACCCAAACACAATATAGATCAGGAAACTTCTTTAGAGTGTGTCACATAGCTTGCCATTTACTGGGTACGTATTGTATTACTTTTATGTTGTGGTAGCCATGCTGCTTTGGGTCTGATGAAAATGTTGAGAACTGGAATGCTCGGGACAGAAGCAAGAGTGGCAGATGTCATGAGGTAAAGGTTGGAGGTTAA
Organism: Athene noctua; assembly: GCF_965140245.1. Classification (NCBI taxonomy): domain Eukaryota; kingdom Metazoa; phylum Chordata; class Aves; order Strigiformes; family Strigidae; genus Athene; species Athene noctua. The sequence goes on along the minus strand of NC_134049.1, from coordinate 1,041,724 downwards.
GTCTGAACGAGATACAGACACATGCCTTTTGGAATGGCTTGGTAGAAGTGAATTTAAGACTCTTTACTGGTGGTTTGTTTTTTTGTGGAGGGTGGTTTTTCGGTCATGTCCCCTCCCTCCCCCTTAATGAATCGAGGAACAGAGGAACCGAGAACCCTTCCACCCTTTCTTTTGGAGGTATCTGTGTGGGTCCTGCTGCGTTTCCAAAATCACTGCCGATGGTCAGGTGCTGGGGGGAAGCAAGGAGGGTTGTCTTTGAGGTGAACGGAGGTAGTTCCTAATTGTGTTTGACAGCTGCTCTGAGAGCAGGGGCTGCAGGAGATGACCTCGGGGTCCCTGCAAGCCCCAGTGCTTGTGGGAGTCTGTGAGTGGGGCTCGCTTCAGCTGCTGGAAACCACAGCTAGCACTCTGCTTCCTCCCCTTCCCCCTGGGCTCTGTGCAGCCCTTTCCTTTCAGTCCTGGGTGTTCTCGGGCTAAGTGCGGGACTGGTCTAGTGTCGCCTCTTGGAGAGTGTTGGTTTGGAGGAACTGCTTCTCACAAAACGTTGCTCAGGTTTCCTGCACAGTGTTCCCCACTAAAACTCTAATAAATGTTTAGAACAGCATCTTTGCTAAATTCAGGCTTATACTGTGTAAGCCAGATATTCTGATAATCATAATGTTTTATGCAAAACAATAAACTCTTAACTGTTTGTCAAAGGCGAAAATAGCAAATCTTGAAAGAGTCTACAAGCAGATTTCCCCCTCAGCCTGTATCTCCTGCATACTTTGTTTAAAGATCACTCCACTCCTTGTAAGGGTGTCTCACTTCAGTATGAGTTTCATATTAACAATTCTGATTTAAAGACTATTTTATTGTAAGAGTAAGAATGAAGAAATTGAGCTGAGAGGAAACTATTTTTATGTCTCAACATTATTCATCATTATTCATTATTCAACATAATAATCATTATTAACTTTGTTGTTGGAACTGTGTGATGCATTTGTAAGAAATACTGAACACTTCTGGGCCCTCCTTTAGTTTGTAATGGGGTGACTTTAACACCCTACTCTTTTCAATGCTCAAATTAGTTAATTGGACAAGTAAAAGAAACTTCAGTTGTGATATGATGCAAAACCATTTATCTAGAAAAATGCATTTGGGGTTATTGCTTATTTTGTATATTGTGTATATATATCTAATTTTAGGTGAACTCTGGATTTTCTGCTAATCCCAGTACACTGCACATTAGAAGGGATTTAGTACATTACCAAGAGCCATGTGAGTTAGCCTCATCTTTCACAAGTCATCACACCAAAAGAACCAGCTTGGATGACACAGCGTAATCACGTGGACGAGCGTGTTCAGGCTGTAGGGGGGGGGTGAGGAGAGCCCCGAGCAATGCCCTCTGCGTGCCATCTGGTGGGCTGCTGTAGCCCTTGAGGGCAACAGTGTAGAGAGGTCCGTGCCCTGAGCGGGGTGTGTGGCCGTGGGACAGCCCCGGCACCCCGGGCGTGAGCCGGGTGTTGTTGGGAGCGCCTGGGGGGGAGCAGGGCTGCCTGGGGAGCCTGGGCTGAAGGAGGAACTTCAGCCAGGTGACGCTGCAGGTTTTGCTTTGGTATAAAGGTTAACCTAGTCAGCGGTTTCTGCCTCAGCATCATCTGACAATTGAAACTTGAGCGCAGTTGGGCTGTAGACAACACCCAGGTGTTGTCCTGCCCCCGAGCCGTGCGGTACCCCTTGGTGGCGGGGAGGCTGCTCCACGGAACCACCGAGGGTGAGGAAATCAGTCGCCTGTTTCCGAAGGCTGCTGGTTACACAGTGATCCAAACCCACTGTCCGATTTTGCAGATACCAGAAGCCAAGTGTCTGTAGGCATGTGTGCTGCGGGCAGGGTGCTGCGGTCGAGGCGGAAGGCAGCCGCCTGCCCGGGAGCACTGGGCTCTCTGTACAGTCAGGGCTTCAGCCTGAAACAAGGCTGAGCATAGTAGCAACCACGGAGAAACCACGTTCTCATAAATCACCAACATCCATTTCAGTTTCACAGAGGAAATCCCAATAACGTGAGGCCAAACAATATATAACACACTTGTTAAGTGTTCGGAGTGTTCCTGCATTTACTGCGTGACAAGGGGACAGAAAGGGTAGGGTTCAACTGCACCGTTGGGTTGTAGTGTTTAAAATGTCATGATTTTTTATGTTCTGTGCATTAACCTAATCTGTTATCTCTTTTGTATGGGTTCAGGGGTTTTTTGACAATTATTCCATGTCTTTATGAATGTGTAATATAAATCTGGATTTCTAAGTATGTGCTAAAACTTAATGTCACACTATAAACTCTTAGTTTTTATCAGTTATGTTTATATCATGTAATAGAAGAGACGTTGCATTGCAAACTAAACAAAGGATTAGGATTTTTGTTTAGAGTATAATTATGAATCGATTCTTTCAGATGTTTTAAACTGCAGTGGTTATGTGTTTGTAGAGGCTCACAGCCAAACTTGTTCTGCCTTTCTGAATTACACTATAGTATATTCTCTGAATACTGATTTTTAAAAGTCAACATTTTTTTGACCTCCAAGACCCTCACTGAAAGCCTGGTAAATTCCTATAAATGCCAAGAGCCGTATGTGTGGTTAATAGGTTGTTAGCCTGGTATATTAACAGCTGAGTTGCTAATAGAGTTTAATTTTACTTCTCTCTGTATATTCTGCAGTCTAGTCTGCTCCGTTCAGATATGGGGCTTGGAAGTCCAGGTCAGCTGTCATCCTCGGGAAAGCCTGGAACACCCTACTACCCGTTTTCTGCCACAAATCAACGCCGAAGACCACTTCATGACTCACCAGCTCTTGGTGAGTAACACAGTTTTTAAACTTCTGTTCATGATGCGTTTCTGCGGACTTTATTATTTTCTTTGACAGTTCATTTTATATACGAGATATTGCTCTGTACTGAAATTCAAATTACAGAAAACTGCTATATAAGAGATAAACTGGAATTATTAACTTTTTTTTTTTTGAGATGCTAGTTTGGATTCAACACTGGTCAGCATTGCTTATAAAACAAACAAGAAACTCCAATAAAACCCTTAATTGCAAAAGCAATAATGACAGATGGATAGGAGCTGATGACCAGCTGAGTGCCCTTAACCCATGCCATCATTAACTCCTGGAAATGCCTGACCTTGAGGTCATTACCATTATTTAGTAGAGGAAAGACACAAAGGGGAAACAATTATCCTTTTATATGCTAAAAGTAACTTTATTCAGGGCAATATATAGTTCATTGTAATTGGTTCAACATGCCTTTAAAGTTCTTAGCAATTGGATACTAGGAGTTTATCCTAAAATCATGCAGCAGGAACTTGCTTAAAAATTGTTATAATCCTATGACAGTATTAGTATTTTATTCTGGAGATACTTAGAGATAAATGGAGTTTTCCTGGTCAGTCATGGTCAGTGGTAATATTTCACAGCTCTAAAGTCTTTTGGTTGCATTAGGGAATCAGGAATGAGCCAGCTGTTCTATCGTTTCTGCTGTAAGACTATTGCCAATAATTGGGTGTGCAAGGTTTTTTAAAAAATCTTTTTGGTATCAAAAGAGAGACTGCAACCTGATGTCCCAGTTTAAAAGCTACCATATTAAATGTTAGCATGTTAGGTCATTAGGATTACTCTGGTTAGAGGTTTGGGGTTTTGATGTCACTCATTCTGTACAGCACTTCTATTCTGTAATGAAATCTTGGTTTTTGGAACCATACGATTTAAACCATACTCTACCCAAAAGATAAGATTTAATCAAAGGCAGATTGTTTCTTGAAATAACTTTAGTATTAACTAGAACTGCAAACTCCTTGGGCATTAAAATGGTCCTGAATAGGCTTGAAATTGATTTTAAATCTTTAATTATAAAAATATTATTTTGGAACTTCACCTATATATGTGTGTGTATGTGTATGTATTATTTTAAAACACTGTTCGTGCTCAACTCTTTAACCTGTTGCCAAGACAACTGCCTTTCAGCCTGGGCTTGTCTGTCTTTACAAATACTTTTATAAGTATTAGTGTTCCTCAGAACATGAGAATCAAATGCAGCAGTTCTTCAGATCTTTTTCAGAAGAAGAACAATTTGAGGGAAGTTCAGTTAAATTGCTTCTGCTTGGAAAGTTGTTTGAACTTTAATAAAAGAGATTGGGGGTTTTATTGTCATTATTATTATTATTAAGTTGTAGCTCCCATTGAATTGGTTTTAGTGAGAAACTACTCCAATAGTAACCTGCTGTAGTTCTGAGTAACAGAGGGGCTGTTAGAGCACGGAGTGTGGTACTGATGTAGGCAGAAAGGTTGTGGTATGAAGCAGTCACAGAGGGACAGTCCTAAATGAGATTGTCCAATTTCTATTAAATACTTGAATATATGAATCAGTTTCTTGTGCAAAGTGTATAGAGTTTGATAAGATCCAGATATTATTAAATTAAACGAAATGAAGCTAACTGTGATGTTTTCAAAGTAGTACTCCTATTTATTTTTTTTCTGTGAAAGAGAAGCTCAAGAGTATAAACCAGTTCAAACTGGTAACGGTGTGATAGTCCTCCTCCTGTCAGAGCTGAATCTGGGGGACTGTAACCTGGGACATGGCAGGTGGTGGTTACAAATTTATGGAAATGTTTTTCCAGAAATGCCAGGAAAATGAAGTGCACTTTTATCTCGAGTCTTGTTTCCAATAGCTTGAGAAAGTACATGTGAAATACTTTTATTTTTTTAATGGACTACCTCAATGTTACAAAACTGCTGCCTGAGAATTTAAAGCAAAGTTGAATTATGGCCATTTTATCCCTGTGAAGAAGTTGCCTGACCAAAGTTTTAACAAACTTTCTTTAAATTTGCTACTAAAGTTCACGGAAACCTTTCAGGTGACACTGAGTGCAGGGTAAATATCTCTTCCCGAAGTCCTTTGATTGTCTTCTGAACATGCCCTGTGGGGAACAGTCAAAGATATCCAGCAGATATCCTCACCTTATCACACCCTTATTGTGTCATATCATATAATAAAATCGTGATTAAATGTTTTGAATGAAAATAGAAAAATACAAATTTTGTATTTTAATTGAAGACTCAATCGATCAACTGTAGAGTTGGTTATCTCACCAGATGCTTGTCCTCAGAACATCAGTTCACTTTTAATTCACGTGTATACTCTTCAGATTAATTTTATTAGCCGCTGACTAAACTGGTTCAGATTCTTGATGTAGGTAGTGAAATTGCTGGGTGCTTTTGTGATGTTACAATAATTATTGGTAGAAGGAAGCAGGTGTCATACTTCCAACTTGACTATTGCATGCAAATTTGAGTTACAGTGCCTTTATTACTTCAGAAAAGTAATTAGGTCATTTGGGTTTCTGTTTATTTACATCCTTGGCATAGTGTAAAAGCTATAGAAATTTAGATCATGTTAATATTTTTAGAGTATAAATCATAACTGAAACATGTCAAATTTCTTTTTGCTAGTTCTATCCTTACTCTGAAGTGCAGAAGGGGAAAGCACTTCTCTAGCTAATCAGTTCCATTTTCCCCCTTTATATATCTCAGTCTTGGTTTCTTAGCAAGGTAGAAGGGCATCAGCGTACCCTTTGGCGTTAATGTTCTTAGGGGTAACTACCTTCCTTATGGAAGGAATTGAAAGTATTTAGCAAAGCTTTATTTTGGAGAAGAACATCAGTACGTTACATTCTTGTATTGATGTGAAAGACATTTCACTGGCATAGAATAAAAAAATGTTTGAAACTGCAAAATAAGAAATGCATCATGGAAAGAAAAAAGCGTATAGTGTAGCTATTCTTTTTCATCCATAAAGCAGATACTTGATGAAACGTTGTTTTTCTGTGTACAGATCCTCTACAGACAAAGAAAGTAAGAAAGGTGCCCCCTGGCTTGCCTTCTTCTGTAAGTACTGCATTCTTTACTTCTAGTAAACAAATGGGGCTCGAATTGCGATCTCTTTACTTGGCATAGGTAGAAAGTACTGAACTGAGCGTTAGAAGGCTGCCCACCGGCCAGGAGTGGCGAGGCTAGGTAATTGGGAGTGGTTCTGGAGGGCTAAACACGCATTTGATGTGGAATTTTTAGATTTCATAGCAGTGATTTGTAGCTCGCTCATATGCTCCTACCCACTTGTCCCTGTCATTTGAATTCCTCTCTTGGGAAGAGAGCTGGGCCAGGAGCTGTCAAAGAAGATCTCCTGTACAGGTCTTTTGATGTTTAATTAGTCATTATGTTGCTGAACAGGAGGACAGACAGAGATTAATAGCTGAGAATCTTAGAAATTTACATTTGTAATAATCCCAGTGGAGCTGAAGACATTAAGATTCGGAGGACATGTACAGCTCAGCTTGCCTCAGTAGGACTGAGGTTATTAATATGCATAAATCACCGAGTCAGATGTTCATTGTGAAGCCCTGGTGGATTTTAAAGCCTTCATTAAGCCTTTCCTAACTTCAGCCTAGCATCAGGAAAGCTTTCAAGCAACTAGTTTGTTGATCCCTCTTTGCTTGAAAATTTATCCTTCGAGAATAAAGGGCTTTGATGAAAAAGGTTGGAAGGGTTTTGGTGGAAAAATCATTAATGGCTGTGATAATCTAATGCTGTAGGGGTGTTTTGTGGTATTAAATATGCTTTATTCTTAAAAGGAAGAAAATTGTTTATAAATGAATCTGCATTTAAAAATCCACGTGAAATGAAAAATCCCCGGTGAAGCGAAGGACAGAATTATTTCTTCCACTGCTCAGAACAAACAGGCGGGGAGGGGGAAGCCCCGCTGCCTTGCGGGGTACATCTCTTTGTTGTGTAAATGGCTCTCGGGCTTTTATTTGGCAGCGCTTAACACATGGGCGCAGGTGCACGGGGCTGAGCCATAACTCAGGGCCCGACGGGCTGAATGGAACCTTCTGCGGGGCAGCGCCGACGGGGCGGCAGCGCGGGGCTGAGCGCTGCGTCGCGGTGGGGGCTTCCAGCCCCCGCCTCTCCCCGGCTGCCCTGCTCGCAAACGGGGCTGCGACCCGAAACCCACCTGGGCCCGAACCTGGGCCCGAACCTGGGCCCGAACCTGGGCCCGAACCTGGGCCCGAACCTGGGCCCGAGCCTGGGCCCGAACCTGGGCCCGAGCCTGGGCCCGAACCTGGGCCTACCTGGGCCCGGGCTGCAGCTGCGGGCGCGCTCAAACGCTTTTGCTTGCATAAGCACTTGGGCCCCACTAGAGGCTGAAGAGCTGCTTGATAAACAAAATGAACACAATGCCTCAAATCATTATTCCCGAGGCCAGGAATATTCTTCTTCTTTCCCCCGCCGCCCTCCCCCCCCAGCTTTTTATTTATTTATTTTGTCCCCCCCTTCAGCAGCAGCTAAAAATAGTTTGGCAATTTACATTTTAACAGTTGTGTGTTATGTAGGGTGGCTTTACAGTCTAGCAGATGATTTCTGCTAGATTAACAAAAATATATTTAAGATGTCAGAGAAGCTAAAACACACAGCAGTGCAGTTTTCATGTAATTTATTACTGTAATTCTAGGCGAGTAATAAAGCTTACGTTACATGTTTAATATTTAGTAGCGTCAGCCAGGTAAAGAGATCGTTTTAGAGAATGAAAAATTTCTCTCATTTCTCTTGCCAGGCTTTAATTGTAAGAAGCAGTATTTTTCAAATGGAGTGGAGACAACACAATGCAGATAAATTTTATTTGTATTAACACCGTACCGATAATCTGCACAGTGAAGTGTGGTCATTGTGAAGGATCAATGGCTGCGGTGCTGCAGCTTTTAAGCAGTTTCTTGCTTCCAGTGATGAGCAGAGCCTTGATATAAAATGACATATTTTTAAAAAAAAGTGATATGAGATATTGTGGGTTTCGAAGATGACGTAAAATTAAATTTCATTGTGCATCATAGGAAATCTAAATTGAATAGATAATTATGTAAGTTGTCTCTATTTTAAATATACCTTGGTAAAAAGTCAGAATGCATTGTGGGAAAGATAAAAATTGAAATAGCTGATAGGTGGTGCAGAGAAGTTTAATTATGATATGGAAAGTCACAAGAAAGATGATATTTAATGTTACTGCACAAATCTGTATTTTTTCAGTTTATAAAAGATTTTTTCTGCAATATTTTTAAGCTAGTATAGGGCTACCATGTCACAGATACTCAGCAGTAATTTGATTTCCCAGATAACCAATAATATTTTAAAAAAGATTTTTTTTTCTTTTTTTTTTTTTTTTTTTTTAAAATCTTCCTCTAGTTTGTTTCTTTTCCCCTTGGATTGGTATGGTGTTTTCTGAAATTACTTGCTTTGAGGTTTATTTTTCTTCATGTATTCTTGTCAGGGCCTAAAGTAAAAATAACTACAGAGAAAAGTGCTAATGAATTGCTTAGTTCCTTTCTGGAATGCAGCTTAATCTGAACTCGTCCTTTTACTGTAAAAATGAAATGCACCAGGCAAATGCATTTTTAAGTTTTCCTGTCGTAAGTTGCTAAGTGGTGAGTCATTGCCCAAAACATTTTGAATGTTGACATGCAAGCATTTATGTTAAACTACAACTACTAAATTTAAAGCCTTGTTGGGAGGATGGAAACTAAAAGATCAGTGGTTTATTTTTTCCTCACTGTTAGCTCAAGCCGGGCATGAGTGAACAGAAAGATTATGATGTGCCGTTATATTATAGCGGGGGGAAATACTGTTCAGTGAGTTACATTATCCCCCGAGATTCAGAATTGTTGTGTTTCTGAGAATTTTTCTGTTTGTGGGAGTTTCTTGGGAAGCCAAGAAACTAATAACATCATGTGACTTGAAACCAGTTGGAACTAACGATGGGACTCAGTTAGGAAGGGCAGTGTCAGGCTTTCAAAGAGCTGTTCAGTCTGCTGAGGGGGAAGACAGAAAGGAAGGCTCACTCTGGGGAGTGCACGGGGAGATCGCCATCCCTCACTCTGGGGAGTGCACGGGGAGATCGCCATCCCTCACTCTGGGGAGTGCACGGGGAGATCGCCATCTCGTTACAGATGGGCTATGAGCAGAAACATACTGTTTACATGTGTTGTCAAAAAAATTTCAAAATAATATTTATGATTAGTACCATAATGAGTAGCTAGCATGGGGCCACAATTCTAAGAAGAATAGTGTGGGTATCTATCATCATTATTTTGCCATTCAATTAGTTTCATATCAGATAAATAACCTCAAACGCATGGCTGTTGGGTTTTGTTACAGATCAGCTGTGCCACACAGGCACAAGTATCTGATTATTTTCTGTATAGTGCCATTTCTAATAACTGTTTTGAGTATTTTAGACTTTCCACAGTACCTGAGACTGTTGGTTAATATTAAACTTTAGATTGCCACTTGTTTAATAAGAGATTGTCAAACAAGTATTTTCTTGTACGAGAGATCTCCTGAATTCGAACTCCTTACATTTTCCAAAACATTTAAGAATTTATAGCTTGGTTATAGGAGTTCCTCATGTATCGCCCTCTGTAGTATGTGTAGAGTCCATGGGTGCTAATTTATTGCTAGAATTCATTATGAAGCAAAGCTAGAGAAAACTTGGTTTCCATGCATAGAACTACCTCCCAAACATTAAGGCACTTTTCTTTTTGGTGTCGTGATAGTCTTTCAAGTCTGAGCTTGAGAAATACAAGAGGTGCCTCATAAAGGTACTAACGGTACCGGAAGAAAAATAATAGCTCTTACTCCTTTCTGTGCTCCCTCCTTCCTCCAGCCATCCCGAAGGGTAAAAGGAGATTATTTGAAATGGTGGAGTGGAAGGTATCCAGTCCTCTGAATGTTCGTCTGAAACCCAGTTTTTGACACTTTAACGTTTAGATTATTTTAAAAATAAAACATTCACCACACTGAGTGGATTCTCTTTAGAGAATTATCCTCAGTATTAGCAAGTTCAATGTGTATTGAAGTAAAGCAACATCCTTGGAATATTTTATGAAGTCTGTGGCTCTGAATAAAAATGTTGGAGCATCCTGGGTGGATACTTGGTGTGATGTTTAACAGAGGCAATGTTGTGTTTAACTGGCTTTCTAGAGGGACTTTCTTTTTTATAAGATTTTTTTTTTTTTTTTTCCTCCACTGGCCAGGGATGGTGTCAAAATGTGAAAAGTGGCGTTTAGTTTGTTCAGAGCTGTTGTGCATTGCATCCTGCGGTCAAGGATGCATTCAGCTGTCACTTGTCTTCTGTAAGACTCTCACAGACAGCAGTAACCTCTGATTCTGTGCTGTGTGTTAGAAGGGCATTTTGAATAACAAAACTGAGCGAATAAATGCAACAGAGAACTTGTGACTTCCTCCTCACGCCGCAGTGTTCCGGCTTCCCTTCTGCTTGATGCTCGTCCTTTAGTCACTGATTCCAGGGGTAAAGTTTCCAGGGACTAGCTCTATGTTCCTTTTTAAGAACCCTGTTTATCTGTGAACTTGAACAAAAAGCAAATATATAAAACATCCAACCCCTGAATTATGTTACAGACCAAGTAAAAGCGTTTCTTATGTATATTAAGAAAAATACCTGTTTTTCTGTGTAGATCACTGGAGTGTTTTTTCAACGTGGCCTTTACTTGAAATCCCTCTGGAAACAGCAGTAAGCTCAGATTTTAACATCCTACCTGCTCTCTGCTGTACAGGAACATTTAGCTGTCATTCAACAACTAAGCAGTCCATTGCAAAGTCCTGCTGTGAGAGTTGAGATCAAGTTCTCAATGAATTAGGGAAAAGGTACTTCAGTAACCGTCCCAATAGCATTCTAAAAAATTGCAGTCAGATCTTTTTTCCAGGCTAACTGTCCCGTCATCTGACTGCAGTGAACTATTGTGAGGTTTTATCTGTGAGAATCCTGCATGTGCATATGAGGGATAGATAATGGTGTCACATTATTTCTGTGTTTGGATTTACTGAAGATACTTAATTTTTGATGTTTTCACAATATATCAAAATTAGCATATTAGATGCTCTTAAATTAGAGAGTAGATCTGCATAAAAGAACCTTAAATCTGTGCATAGTTCTGAGGCCGTTATCTGAAAAATAACATGACTGAATTGCAGCTTGTGTAATTTAGGGAGAAGTTCTATGGAAGGAAAGCAACTTCTGCTTTACCTCAAAGATTAATGTGTCCGTTGCCATAAATTAGTGTGGTGTTTGATAACAATAGATAAGGATGAAAGCTTTTTTGAAGACTTATTTCTTAATATCTTTTCTGTGATAATACTTGTGGCTTTGGTGGGAAGGCTTTTATCATCCCTGAAGTCAGCTGGGAGAATAGTGAGCAGCGTCGTGTTCCTCGACCTTTACACGCTGTTGGGCTGCAACGTTCCCGTTCAGCTCTTGCTCTGCCCAAGCCTTGGGCACGCTGTTTGCCTGGGACCAGGCCCTTTATCAGAAATGGGCAGTACAAAAATGCTGGCTTTTTGAAAACAATGGCGCTGAAATTAAAGCACTGCGTAATCTTCCAATGAAATTTCAGATGAAGATACGTCGTGACAAAGAAATTGAGTTAAATTACTCTTGGTTTAGTGCTGCAGAGTTTTTTGCGATAGCAAGACTTATAAAGGAAGCGAGTTGTACAGTCTTGGAGATTTAGTGATGGATTTCATGCCACTTGCACTGATAGCTAGGATTAGTTGTGAGTGTTTTTTCTTTCTGTAGGGAAGTTGTAGGTGTGTTTTTAACTGTGGATGACAGCACAGCCTCTTTGGCTTCGGGCAGCGCTCGGTTTGTTTGCAAAGCAGTTGTTCTCAGCAGCAAGGTGGAGTTCAGAAGAAGGGGAGAGATGCAAGGAGATATATGCTGAGGCACAGTTAGATCTCTGCCTTTCGACATGCAATCTTCTACAGCTTCTGTGGCACGGAATTATTTAAGAAATTCCAAAGTGTGTGTGTGTATCCATCGGGCCGGGCTCACGTTTTGGCTCTGGAGCCACCTACAGGGAGCTCACACAAGTGCAGGTGTAGCTGCGCGGTTTAGGTGAGGGGAGAAAGTGGAAAAGACACTTCAGTAATGAAATAAAAGTTAAATGATACTAAGGTTGGGCCAGTAGAGGGACCCCTTAATCACTTTTTAATTTTTCCAATTTTCTTGGTTGTATTTTGTTGATGTGAAAAGATTTGTAATTGAGGCACCTTCTGCAAGTTTCCGTTACGCTGCCTCGCTGAGTCATCTCAGGGTTTAAAAATCTTTTCACGTCTGTACACGTTTTTAGGTTGGATAGGTTTTTAGCACATTTTGAGATGATTACCTGACTTCTGATGGGATAACCTATTGCTTCAGGATAATAAACGTTTTTATTTACTTTTTAATGTAGATATGCACAAAGGCCTTCATATAGAGGCTTTCAAAGCTTAAATGCTTAATATTTTCAGCAAAATAATAAAACGTTCTTCATTTAAGCAGTATCTCATCAAAGTTGTATTTGAAAGATCTTGAAACAAATTTTTAAACTTCCTCAAATTGTTTTGTTTGATTCTGAAGAATGTGAGACATACCACTTTTTTCCTCATTCTTTCCATTCTAGTAAAATATTTATGCAAAAACTTACACATCTGAAATTCAATGTTATTTGAAAAACTACTGAAAGCTAAACTTCCTAGCTGTAGTTTCCAATTAAAAAAAAATTTTAAAAAGTACTTTTTACCCATATCTGTCATAGGTAATGGGTGTTTTTTGCAAACAAAAAACCCCCAACAACCCTCCTCCAGACCCTGCAAAAAACTTGTAATATTGCTAGGTAAAAGTAATGGATAGCAATTAATATCAGTTTCATTAGTATTTATTGTCTATTCTTTATCCCTTCAAACTGTTCCCTTCTCCCTGGTAGTAGTAACACGAATGATGAATGTGAAGTTAAAGACAAACCTTTTGAACAGGAAACCCACTAAACTCTTCATAGATCAGTGAATTAATTTGCTTAAAACATCTTCCTTTGGATATTTGGGGGTTTTGCCTATCAAATTTAGTCCACTGGGTTATTTTGTCTCCCATGCGGTTAGGCTGCAGTCTCTGCTGAACAGCATACACAGTTAACATTGGTTAACAGCAGAAGGCTGTACTCCCAGGGTTTTAAAGTCAATTAACATTTACTTAACTGATGAGTTAAATAGAGGACAGTATAGTAAGTGACATGTTTTCCCCTAAACCAGCCACGTTTGTTTCTTAAGCTTTGAAATCTTGTCTCTAACAGCTACATTATTCATGATGTTCGAGGCATCCTTTGTGGACAATCCTAACTCTGGCCTTGATAGAGTTCATCATAAATCTTTGGGTTTAAAATAGGTTTTGTTGGGAGTCCTAGATGCCTAGATTATTTTTTTTTCTGAATTGTTGCAAGAAAAGCAGCTTGAAGTTACTATGTATGTTGGAATTGGGAACAGGTTGTTCAGTATTAGACGTATTTTCTATGAATTTGTCTATTATCCTCTATTCTTCATTCCTTGCCTTCATTTCAATGGGGCATCAGTGGGGGTCCGTCTCTCCTGTTCAGGTTCCAGCCTTCTTGGAACTGGTAAGAACTTAATCACTTGTGAAACTTCTGTTCCTCTGTCGAATGTGGTTGAAGTTGATAGTATGTTCCAACCTTGAACAGAGTGGGGAGGAAAGGAGAGACCTCTAGGGCAGTTGCCTTCACCTTATTTCCCAACATAGCAGGTTAACCTGGCCCCAGAGCAATTAAATGGTAATCAGTAGGAGCAGTAGAATTGGTGTCCCCATCAAAAGCACATTTGGGCTCTTACCATGTTACCATCAGTTCAGCAGGGTTGAAGCCAACTCTCCATGAGGAAATTTGTGTTACTTGGGTTTACACAATGCAGTTGGTTTTGTTGGTGAAAAAAGAACTTTTAATTTCTAGTTGCACATAATTAGTTGTAAAAGGTTTTGCTGCTTGGTGTGTTTGAATAGAGCCATTAAAAATAACAAAACTGTGACGAAAAGCAATAACCTTCTTAAAGCATTTCAGTCTTGTGGAATACATTTGACCAGAGGATGGCTCTCGTCCATTGAGAGAGTTTTATAATTATCTTTCATATTGTATAATTTTCAGAGATCAGGAGAAATTCTTTGTTGTTGATAAATTCAAATGCTGGGTTCCATATGCTTATTGTGTACTTGCTTTGTGACTGGCAAGTTGGACAAAAACGTATTTCACATAGAAGTTTGTTTTTAGGGAGAACACGTAGGCCATTCACAAATTTTCTTTGTGTTAAAATAATCTTTGAAAATATTCTGCAGGTAGCTCGTTTTATTATTAGGTCAGTGTTTTGCTCTGCATCAGCTTTCATAATCTCTTTACATACTTTAGAAACAGGCAGTTTATTCTTTTTGACACACAGCACAGGGTCATGAGTGGAAACAATTCGGGCTACAAAGTGCATGTCAGTTCAGTGCTCCTCTGCTGACGGCATGTCTGTCTGAAATCAAGTTTAAAAAATTGGCCCTGTCTCCAGCTGACTTGTTTTGTCAGGCTGAGTCATAAGATTAACCCTTGACTTGTCACCAAGGAAAAATGGAGTAAACAACTGTACCCAGTACAGTATCACTGATCCAGCTATGATTCATTTCACTGTAACATGATTCTCTTAAGAAAACAAATTTCAGAGCAGCTGTTACTTGGCTTAAATGGGGATTATAAAAATTGCAACCACAAAACAAAAACTTACTTTGGACTTCAGGAGCTTTTGGAATAGTTATCTGGTAGTTCCTGCAAATACGGAGCTGTTGGTAACAACATCACAATTTTTTGAGCAGTCTTTTGAGTTCTTCCATTTTAGCTTTATTTTTTATGTGTTCTGGTGAAAGTAAACCTCTGTGGGTTAAAGTTTGATACGCTTGGTGGAATTACGGTTTGATCCTGTAAGGTGAATCAGCAAATGTGCTGTGAGAAGCAATGTTTTCAGGCAGCAAATGTAAAGCAGATGCAGTGATAAATTTCAAGTATTGTGCAGTAAGATTTTATTCCCACTGATGTAACTGAGGGTAGGACAACTAATTCCCTTTTCAGTCAAATGAAATTGTTATCCTTTTGATTTGTGGGGAAGTAACGCAGGAGCAAATTCATTTATTGACTCATTATGGAGGTACCAGTCTTTAAACTAGTTTGTCTACAGACAGCACTTGCAGTGGCGTTGCTCGGTTTTATTGATCCTATCGCTGCCGTTGCCATACCCATGTGATGGTGAACAACGTCAGTGATTTCCTTGTGCTGAGAAATGTTAACTGCGTTAGTAAGTATCCCCAGTTAATATGGCCTGTATAGTTTCCATTGCAATTGCTCTGTACAAGTACAGGGTAGTTGCAATGCAGAGAAACCTCCCTCCCAGTGCTACATAGCAGAGTTACTTTTTTCTGCTGCATGTTTTAACATTTTTCCAATTGCCTGTAGTAGGGGTGGGTAATGCTTATTACTCGGGAGGGGGCTTGATCATGCTCTTTGTCTCAAATACAACTGTTCTGAAAACTGAGCACGTGTGCGTGGAGGCACAGTAGCAGTTTCAACGATGATGATAGTCTTTACATTAAAGATCTGACTCCAGTTAACCCTGGAAGTACTTTAAATGATTTAAAAGTTTGTGTTCTTGAATGATTTCACAAAAAAAGGGTTCTCTTGCTTCTTCAACCCTTGCAAGCTGAAAGCTCCTTTTCCAGTGGTTAGGTTTTTTCCCAAGTTATACATTAAATTAAAATTACTGATTTGAGTCTAGTCCGCTCTGAGTAGCACACGCAAAGATCTGAAGATCTTTTAGCATATCTCATCCGTAGAGTCTTGAACGTCAGTGAGGAGCTTTAAGGAATGGCATTGTTAGCTGCAAATCAAAGCTTCTTACAGACTCCCCGGGGGCTGAAATGGGCCTTTGTGGTCCCAAGGGGAAGGAGAAGCTGCAAGTCACTCTGCGGGCCTGGCAATTTAATAGTCTGAAGTATAGTGATGTTCTTTTTTGCAGCTGCTGCTGCTGCTACGCCTTTTGTATTGGAGAGGAGTTCAGTTCCGATATCATTAGCTTTACTGCATAGTTAAGTCGTGCTGGATGTGTAGTTTGACCTGCAGTGCAAATGCAAGTGTTCTGCAGCTCCTGTTAACTTCGGGATGTGTTTGCCAGCGTACTCTGAGCACAGTAGTCTCCTCATTGATTGGAAGAGTTCACCAAAGATGATGATTTGTGTCAGTGTGTGTATACTCTGTGTATTTACGGCCGCTGCAGTCGTTCTGTGCTGAGGTAATGGACGTTATTCGGAGAAGACACACCAAGATTTTCATCTGACCCTAGTGTTCTATTGGAGCCAGTTTGTCACCCGTGGGCATCTTTTTTTGTTCAGAGGGTTTCACTGACACACGAGGTGCTGCTTGGCAGAATGAACCAAATTACTTGACTTGGTTTCTTTCCTTGTAAATGGCTGAATTGAACTTTGCCCACTTTTTTCCTTATCCTGAAGTATTTTCCTGCTTTTGTCGGGAGGGAGGCAGGGAGAGTCCCCAGCATTGGCAGCTGATGTAGAGAAGAAATAATGTGGTTTTGCTTTAACCTTTTTTTTTTTTCCGGGATTGAAATCCTTATCTGACTTACCAGGAGCTCAGTTAATAACCAACTGCATTCATATGTAGAAAATAAAAATTATACCCCTCATTAAGAGTTAATGTTAGTTAATGCCACTGTTCAGTGAAGAGGGCAAAAAGACTTACCAGGCATAGATAATGTGCAAATATGAAGGGATTTTTCTGCTGGAGGCCGCAATGTGTTTGCTGTATTGTATAATTCACATTTTTGTGATGTGCCAGAGTTGTTGGGGTTCCCCCCTTTCTTTTCTTCTTTTTCTGACAGGGGCACGGAATTGCTTTTCTCATACAAAAATGTATTACACAGTATAATGCATTTACGTACAATAAATGGTTCTGGGTTAATGTTTCCAAAGAACCATCCTACTTTTTTATACCTGTTATCTTAAGGATGGATTTTGGATGATTCCATAAAATGAAATTATTGTTTTAGTTTGGGGGGGGGGGGGGTAACCCCAGTGACTCGTGTAGGTGTAGCCGTCGTGTCAGGGCCCCATCATTGCCCAGCCCGCCCTGCTCAGCAGGCGCCCGCGGCCTGGGCACGGCACGGGCACACGTTGGGGCCCAGGAGGCCCTGCCCGCCCGCGGGGTGTCTGTCTGTCCGTCCCTGCCCGCCCGCCGGGGGTCCCCGCGGGGTGTCTGTCCGTCCCTGCCCGCCCGCGGGGTGTCTGTCCGTCCCTGCCCGCCCGCGGGGTGTCTGTCCGTCCCTGCCCGCCCGCGGGGTGTCTGTCCGTCCCTGCCCGCCCGCCGGGGGTCCCCGCGGGGTCTCGGTGCCGGCAGCTCGCCCGGCGCTGGGAGGCGGCTGCCGGAGTGGGGAGCAGGTTTTCCGCGGGGGCAGATGGCGGCTGGCGCTGCCCGCAGCGCTCCCGTTCAATCGGATCAGGGCCCGGGCCGGCTCCCTCCGCCGGCGCCTCGGCCTCCGCCGCTGCGCGCGCCGGCCCCCGCGCCCCCCGCGGCCGCCCCCCCGCGCCCCGGCAGCGCCCCGGGCGGGGGCCCCGCGCCGGCCCTACCCCCGCGCCCCCCCGCGCGCGATGGTTCCGCCCTGCTTTGCATAAGCCGCGGCCGCGGCTCCATGTGCGCGGGCGGCGCGGCGGGAGGACGCGGGCGGGAGGACGCGGGCGGGAGGCGGCGCGCGTCAGCCCGGCCCGCCGCAGCCGCGCCATGTACTGCGCCTACCCCGTCCCCGGGGTGGGCGCCAGCTCCCTCATGTACTACTACAACGGCAAGACGGTGAGGGGCGGCGGGCCGGGGGGACGGCGCCCGCCTTTGTCCGGGAGCGGGGCCGGGGGGCGCTCTCTGCCGCGGGGGGCGCAGGGCTCCGCGCTCCCGGGCGGGCGGGCGGCGCTCCGGGATGGGGCCGGGCTCCTGCGCCCGCTGCCCCTCGCCGGGGCTCGGCGCGGCGCGGCTCGCCTCGGGATCTTCCCTCCCCGCTCCCGAAGGGCGGCGGAGCGGCGGCCCCGCGCCCCGGGACGGCCCCGGCCATCGCCCGGCCCCGGCACTGGTGCCTGCGGGGGGGAACAACCCGAAAGGCACATCCCGAAAAAAAATGAAAGCTCCTCTCTCGGTTTTAACTTTCTGGAAATGGAACGGGGTATTTCGTTTCACGGTTGATAGTTAAAGTATTTAAGTTTATGTGGCAACAGTTCTGAGTGCTGTGGGTAAAAATTAGCATACAATGGTAAACTTAACACTTTTTTCTACTCTGTTTATGTTGTTCGCGGTTTTGGCTTTCTTCTCTTATGAAAATAACATTGAAAAGGAAAAAGGGAAGTGCTGATACTGATCTCTTCTGTGGGTTGGTTTTGTTGGTTGTTTTTTTGTTGTTGTTTGGTTGGTTTGTTGGTTGTTTTTTGGTTTTTTTACTGCTGTTTCTCCTCTCGTGGGCCTGTGTGAGCTTTGCCTTCATTAGAAAACTTTTGGCCAAGATTTTTATTTAATGATAATTAAACTATGGATCTTTATAAGCATTAAAGACGCTGCTCATGAGCTTCTCGAATAACAGAAAAGACACTGGAGGAGGGGTTAGAGGAACGAGTAAAATTGCTTGGTCTCTATTTCATTTCCTTTGGTATAAATGCCAGCTGTCTTTCAAATATGAAATTATTTCTCTTTTATGTCTGCTCCTAGGCTAAAACAATCTGTTTGAAGTTTTATGTGAAGATATATATAAGACTTAAGTAAAATTAACTGTACAATACCCCTGAAGCAAAGGGAATATAACTTGCATGGAGTTTTGATTTTATTCTTTCTAGAGCACAGATCACTCTATTACAACATTTCTCTTTGTTCTTGTAGCAGGAAAAAAGGCTTTGATCTTATTAAGTATTTCCAGGCATATAGTAGATGGAAGTGCTGGTACCATAGGAGAGCATGGCTTGAAAATTGATAGCATGTGCCTGTTGTGGGTCAGAGGTGACCTTTATAAGCTTGAAGAGTTAGTAAATAGATGACAAATCATACGATGATCCTATATCAAGTTGCCCAAGGCTTTATTTAATTATTTCTTTAAAAACATTTCACTACCTTTTAGCATTCTCACTCCTAGGAATTCTGTAATTCCTTTTTTAACTACCCAGGAGGAGGATATCTGAAGTTGGAGGGGTCGGTTTCTGTGTTACAGTTTTTGAAGCACACACCCTGGCGTGTGTGCCAAATGTTTGTGTGAGCCTTCCCATAATGGGAGCAGGACGTACTCTCGTGTTGATGTCTTACTGCCTTTATTTGTATTGTTTTATCAATTAGTAGTTGACAGTACGTACCTCATTGTTTGAGTTTGCAATTTTCATTTAGATTATTGTGTTAGACTTTGGGTATTGACATTCCTTGGTACCTGCTGATTTATATAAAATCTCATTTATTTAAACACAAAGCAAATGGAAAATGACGTGTAGAAAAATGTGTAGTTTAAACTTTTTATTAAATATATTTTGTTCTTTTCAACTTCTTAAATTTTTAAGCCAGACAAAAGCTCAATATTAAGCTAAAAACCAAGTATCTGAGCTCCCCAAGAGATGGTCATGTGTACACTGGCACATAAATTAAAGTTTAAAAATTAAGTCAGGGGTTTTTACTGTTAGAAGAGGTTCAAATTTTGTAATTTCTCTGTGTTTTAGGAGGGACACGTGAAAGTGAAAAGTAGTGTTCTAACACAAATCCCTCGCTAAGGAGTAAAACGTTACCATTATGTGTAATATCTATGTCAAGAATCCTCACCAAATTAAAAAGAAAAACCATCGAAATCTATTTCTTAAAGAAAATAAAACATTTGCACCCAACTAGAAGATTCAGCCTGAGGTTTTTGGTGGAGTTTTTTTGTTTGTTTGGGTTTTGGTGTGGTTTTTGTTTGGGTTTGGGTTTTGTTTTTTTTTTTTGCCTTTGACCTGTTGATACATAAAAATGTTCTCAGTTTATGGCAGGCTTACAGAATTTTAGTGTAGAACTTTTTGGGAAAAAAAGTATAGTTAAAAATTGCATCTATCTTTAAAGTTTTACCTTTTTTTTCCCTCTTTCATTCAAGAGCTATTCTACAGATCCCCAAAAAATCAAAACACCTAACCCTTATTTAAAAAAAAAAAAAAGCTGCAGAAATGTTTAGGTAGAAACAATGGCACCAATATAAGTTACACTTTCCAAACATGTTGATTTCCTTATCTTTTTAACTAACAAATAAGCAAACTTCTTCATTCACTGGGGCCTTTTCATTTAAATTTTATGAAATGCAATAGCACCAAAATAATATTTAAGCAGTAGAAGTCGTATATCTCCCTTGTGCATAAAGAATAAAATAGACTTGAAAGATTTCCACTTCTATCAGTTCACCCTACAAGTTTAGAAATAAATTGGTTATTTTCTAAATGTACTCTAGAATTAATTTTATATAGATTGCAATAATGTGTCATCACCACAATAAATAATTCTAAGGAACAACATTGATTATATTTTATATCACCTATGACTCCTATTTCATATGAGAATAAATTTCTGGCTTTATTACACATTATTTTTCTATTCTGAACCTTGTATGGGTTAATTTGATATACCAGTCTATGTGTGAGTATTTTTTATTATTGAATAAATATTTGTTTTTCTCAGTATAGGCTGAGATTTTATTGAGCCCTTTTCTAAGGTGCAGTTACTGCATCTTTCACAGTAGACTTCTACAATGCCTATTTAAAAAGGGAGAAAAAATCAGCAGATGCATATATTTTGCATATGTGTAATGGTTTGTGATTTGATTTTTTTGTAAACTAGTTTATACTGGGATTTGTTCAAGAATTTTTTTTTTTTTTGGCAATTTTGAGAGTGTGAAAGGCCATTTATAGCTGTGTCCCTGTGTGTGCATACAGACACACATATGTACGGGCACACGTGTACAGATGAATAAACCCACACAGGTGTGAGTAGAGATGTGTGTATTTGGGGGATTTCGGTGGAGAAAACGCCAGTCTTCCAGCCATGGCTCTCAGAGTTGCAGCAGGGAGAAACGTGTTAATGATACTGCACGATGCTTAGATGACACGACAGCACGCCTCGCTGTAGCTGTTATGTAATAAATAATACACCGAATCTTTTAACATCAATGTGAAATGTTTTCAGTTTGTAAATTTTGGAGCAACCAGGTGCTAAGAAGAACGGTTCAATTCTGCTTTTATTAGTGTTGGGCCAGTTAGTATACAGGGAGAGAAGCACAATTAAAGCTGTTCTGTACCATATGCTGCCCACAGCAACTTCGACAAGGTCAAAGCTAACATTTGTAAGTCAGGACAAATATAAGATCATCTGGAAAATCTCTAGGGGTGCATGGCTGTGGACATTGAATAAAGAGAGGTGGTAAACACTCGTCAGCTGGATTATTTTTTTTCTGTTCCTCACCCTTCTCTTTCCCCTCCCCATCCCACTAAAAAACGATGAGTTACAATGCAGCAGCCCAAGAGATTTTTCCCTGCTCCACTCCTTTGCGTTGAGCTGCCAATCTGCCGAGCAGCGGTCCCCTGCCAGAAGGGTGTTGTGTCTGCAGCAAGCTTTATTGATGCTTTAAAGTGAAGGTTATGTCCATTTCCTTGGGCAAATGAAAGCAGCTAGGGATGGGATCAGGTGCTGTGTCGGACGGATCTATATTTCTCAAAATGTGAGCACCAAAGAGGAACACCCCCCCGTTTGCTCGGTGCCTTTGCTCTCGTAATCACGTGCATGTTGGAGTCTGTTTGGAGAAGTATAATAGTCTGTGTCGGAGCTACATGAACTGAGAGTCCTCGTGAGCTCAGAGGAGAGATACACGAATGCAAGAGCGTTAGATGTGTCTGCTCTGCAGCTTCCTGCCGGCTCTGCTGGGAACGGGGATTCCTGGCACAGGTAGAGCAGCCTCTGAACCACAGGGAACACGTTAAGAAACAGGCTGACTAGTTTCAACTTCTCCATCTTTTGTTTCCTTAAAATCTGAATTTAATCAGGAATTTTTGAAGACTTGAGTTGTATGCATCCTTCAGTAATGGTGTAGTTTGAAGAGTGTGGGAAAGACGTTTTGCTTAGCCAATAAAATGGAATGTTCAAGCACCATGTACACTTATTCTGATGGTGTTCCTGCTGCTTTACCTTCTTTTTCCTTCCTTCTGCCTTACACTATAGTTTAAGAAATAAAAGAACTGACCAGAAGATTTCCATATACTAAATTAGGGATTTTTTGGAAGCTTGTCCATCACTTTTTAGCATGACATGAAAATGGTCATTTACTGGGGAAGAAGCTAGGAAGCATTCCTGCTATGTGTCACTGGTGGGATTCTGCATTTCAAAAATACCCAGCTTAGGCATGTATAGCATGCCTGAACTGCATAAACATTTGTTTAGGATGGAAATTAGTTTAGCTATTTCAAAAAGTTTGAATTTTATAGAATCCTTAAAAATTCTAGTTGCCTTTGCAAGACAAGATTGATGCTCTGTTCCCTTAAAGGAGTGTTTTATTTTCATTCTGGGTGGTGAGGAGAGTTTTTGAGATGTATGAACCTTTACCTGGTAATGGAAACAGAAAGTATGGCTGAGGATGTGGCATACTGATCTTGTTTGCTAGGGCTCTTCATTTTATCATCTTGCTTAAATATCAGCTAAACAAGAATTCAGGGTGTTTTGGGGTTTTTTTTGAAGCTTCTGTCTTGCTGTAAAGAGGAGCATGGAAAACTGTACGTACTGTTACACATTCCCGACATTTTAGTACATGATTTTGTCAGAAATACCATAAATATGAAAACAAGTTTCCTTTTCCCAGAGCTGCCTTTCAGCAGAATTAGTTTTTGCCGCAAAACCTGCAGATAATACACTGTAAAATTTTGCCACATGTACAAATCATTCATCAGTGCACACTTGCTTAGTGCATGACTGATGCTGATGGAATGTAGATAGGCTACTTAGCAGAGTTTACAAGCTACGGAATAGGTTATCCATCTTCACTGGTTTCAGAAAATTCTCTGTCTCCAGCAGCTTGATAAATATTTTCCTGAACTTCCAAGAATTGTTAATAACTAGGCTTAAATGAGTAACATAATTCATAATTCCATAAACAGGCTGCGTGACGGGAGCCTTGGTCTTGAGGTAGCATGAGCTCATCGGAAGTAAGGTTTGGTTGCTTCGTTGCTATTTTTTAATCTGCTTTTAACATTAATATTAAACATTGATAAATATTTGAGAATTTGAAACAGATTACGGGAAAATTGCCGGGGAGGAAGTATGCCAGCGGGGGCACTCTGTTATATTTATTAAATGCATTTATTGACTGCAACTTGGAAGTTATACTTAGCATAAAATTCGGTTAACCCGGGTCTTCAGATTAACGTCCGTGTTGCTGGCACCTCGGTCAGTCCGCAGAAGGGCCTGTCTGCTCCTCCGGCGGGTTCTGGGTGCAGGTGCCTGTGCCGGTCGCGGCGGCCTTCCTGGCCGGGGGCAGGCCCCGGGGCCCTTCCCGCGCCGCGTGACGCGGTGCTTGAGCTGACGCCTGCCGTGGGGCAGACGGCGCCCTCGGGGCTCGGCCCCTCCGGGGGGCCGCCACCCGCCCCTCCCGGCCTCGGTGCATGCGCGGCGGGCCCCCCGCGCCCCCAGCGGGCCCCCGCACCCCCGCCGCACCCCCAGCGGCTCCGCAGCGCCGCGGGCGGGGTCGCTGCACCTTCCAGCTCCGCTCCGTCCCCGCCTTGCCTGTGTTCGTGGGGGGGGACTCCCCGCTCATCATCAGGGCGCTTTGCTTGTCAGCGCGGGGACCGGCCCGCGGGGCTCAGCGTGGGCCCCCCCGCTCCCCGCCGGGACAGCCCGGGAGCCTGCGGCAGCGCAGCCCGGCCCTGCCCGCCCGGGGGGGCCAGCCGGGAGAAGGGGGGGGGCCAGCCGGGAGAAGGGGGGGGGCCAGCCGGGAGAAGGGGGGGGGCCAGCCGGGAGAAGGGGGGGGCCAGCCGGGAGAAGGGGGGGGGCCAGCCGGGAGAAGGGGGGGGCCAGCCGGGAGAAGGGGGGGGGCCAGCCGGGAGAAGGGGGGGGCCAGCCGGGAGAAGGGGGCTGCGGCCTCCCGGACATCCCCGCTGCGGGCCGGGAGCCGGAGCGGCCGCGCTGGGCCGGGGGGGTCCCTCGCCCGGGGCTGTCGGAGGGAACGGGCTCTTGCCCCGATATGTCGCTGCCCAACTTAAAAAATAAAACGTCATCTTGTTTTTTTATCAGTTCTTTCTGTTTAATATCTTCGAATCTTGCATCTTGCGGACTTCAGGTTGATCTCGGTACATTCTCTCCTTTGCTTTTAAATTTTGTTTGTAGTAACACAACATAAAAATTGTGATTAGGTCATTAACCAGAAAAAAACCTGGTGCTCATCTGCAGGTGATCAGATGACATCAGAGGCCTGGTTTTAATTTGTGGGTAGTTCTGATTGTAACTGAAAGAGACTTGCTCCTTTTGTGGAATTGGCTGGCTGTTTCCCCACATCTGGAGCTGATGAAGTCCTTGAGACCACATCAGTTGTGTTTTGCCGCAAGAACCCTTTGATCTGAAAAATCTAGACTGGCACAAGTGCAGCTTCATAACATTGCAGCTATGTTTTTGCAAGCTATAGTTAAGATACCAAAACAAGCAGAAACTGTATAAAGTTATGTGTCTGTGCTGGGACTTTCATGTAGCTGTTTGGAAGGGCCTCCTCCACCTTAACACAATCCGTAACATTTTTATTATGTTAATGTCTTGTACGTACGTATCTGTAAATGATACGTTTGCAGGAGTTTTTCAGGTTCATTTCCCATTTGAGAGAGTGTTTAATCAGTTTTTCTAAACCATCCGATTCTGTAAAATGTTAAAATTTCAGTCTAAAGCTTGTATTTACAAATCTCACTGATAACATTACAGTTTAAAAGCAGCTTAATTCGCCAGTGTAGGTGATTTGGCATTAATCAGAGTCCATCTCCCTGGCAGTGCTAAATGTCATAAAGCTTTGTTTCCACTGCTGTCCTGTGACAGTGATAGATTATCCATCAGCTATAGCATATGCTGTGCTATTCTGCACAACAGAGAACTTGTAAATTAAGCCCAGTTTTGCCTAATACGTTTGCAGTCTTATGGGTGCGAGTATTTACAGTTTGACAGAGTGACATTTCTGTTAAAATATGTCTGAGGCATGGAATATACGTGCATCCATCATATGTAGTAAATACATATGTACTGTTACTACTGCTTGTAAGGTATTGTCACTCTGTCACTCAGGTTTGGTAAGCATCTCTATTTTACATTTCTTCCTGAAACCAAAAATCCGCAGAGAAGATACTGAACAAAAGCTCCCTGAAAGGCTTGCTTTCTTAAAAATTTTCATTTATTTTGATTAAAAAAATAGCATTAAAAACTAAAAGTTTAGGTTTTCCACTTGACTCCGTTTTCCCAGGTGTCTTTTTAGCTGCTGCCATGTCGTGCCGTGACTGACACCGACAGCTATGCCCTGGCTTAAGTCTTTGTGCTCTTGCCCTGGTTCCATCATACTGCAGTTTGATAGATTTCACTGAAATTCTGTTGATGTAAAAGGAGGCTAAGCGAGTGGTGAATCAGTCCCCCTGCTATCAGAGTGCTGTCTGCGGGCACATGCCCAGCCATTTGGCCGCCCAGCAGCGGGCTGGAAGAGCTTTGGGCTGGGGGGGTATGGGTATTAAATGGGGGGGCTCGCCCACCCCACTCTCCGGGCCCCTCTCCCAGTCGCCCCTGGGAGAACAATGGCTCTCCTGGGGAGCTCGGGGTTTTGTTGGCCGCTTTGCTTTTCCTGGCCCTTCTCTTGCGTGGTGAGCAACGTCCCAGGAAGACGGGGGAGAGATGGGAATGTTGTAGAAACTCGCGGGTGCCTGTATCTGCACAGGAAGGGGTAAAAATACTCACTTTTGAATTTTAGGGCACAGTGTGCTCTGTAAGTGGCGTTATGTAGGCTTTAAAGTTTTAAAATTATTCTTACTATAGGCGTTCATGAAGCCTTACGTGTTTGCAAGGTGAATGATTAAAAAATAAAAATACCACTGATTTTTACTTTGAAACAAAAAGATGCTCTGTTTTCAGTGTTAAATTTTGATATTCTTTGCTGCCATATTTGTCAATTTACTGCTCTTTTAATAACATTTTTCTTTTAACATACACTGATCATGTTGCAATATTCAGTGTATTGGCTGAAATACTGGTATGAAGAATTAGCATCACTTAGAACAACTAACATCGTGAGCAGAGTCCTTGAGTCTGTGAATAATGGCTCTGTTCATTTGGCTTATTCCTGAATATGCTTTCTATTTCTTTTTAGAGTCACTGCAGTGAAAGACTATAACCGTTATGTGTATTTGGCATCTTACAGTTTTTAACATGTTAAAAAAAAATCGTCGTTTGCAAGTTAAGAATGGTCATTCCGATGTGGTGTTATACTGAAAAAAGAATGATGCTGGTTTTCTTTAATGCTAGGCCAGTGTGAAGATAATTTGCTCCATGTTGCAGTTTTAAGGTTGTTCCTCGAGACTCGCATTACATATATTTTCGATGACTGTACAAGGGCATACAAGTTCCTGAATGGATGGTACAATGGTTGAGTTAAAATCTTTCCATTTGTCACTGGATGTTCTTTTTCTTTCTGATTGTTGGGATGCCAGCTAATTAAATATTCAAACAGGCATACAGTTGTTTTAAAATAAAATTTGTTTGGGGCCCAGTTGTTTTATCTTGCTTTTTTTATCTTGAGCAACAAGTCTGTGCAAGTCATGCACTTACAAAGCAAAATCAGCATTCAGGCTTTTATCAGGCCACCTGGCTGAGTTGGCACACTAGAAAGTGTGTTGTTAGCATCATTCTACTGTAGTTCCTCTGTACTGTGGCAACTTGCTAAAAAGCAAATAAAACAAGGGCAACAAATGCTGCAGCTTGCTACACTGTTCTTTTTTTATTTGTGCTTTCTGTCTGTGTCTGTATGCTGTTGGCGCTTTGGAAATAACGCCCGACACCCAGATATTGCTAACCTGCTTTTATTGCTCTCCAATATTTAGGTGTATGCACCATCCCCAAGTTCTGATGATTTCAACAGAGAATCTCCAAGTTACCCGTCTCCTAAGCCACCAAGCAGTATGTTTGCTAGCACTTTCTTTATGCAAGGTGGGTAAAATGAGTTAAAATGTATGGGTAGGTGTCATTTGTCCTTTAGGCAGGAATCTGCAGTCAGCCCCTGTCGTACTGAATGAATGAGGAAGCACGAAGGTAACATATTGTGCTAGAGCCTGTGATTAAGCTTTATATACTTTAAAAACAGTTAGATGAAGGGAGCTGTCTGTTGATTTAAAGTTTTTCTCATGACATTAATTGCTGACTGAAATTTAAGGGGATTATACACCGGGCCAGATGGATGGAATCCCCCATCCTTTGATTTGTGGGGGCTTCAGAGCAGCACGCTGGAGTGAGAGAGAAAAATGAGGTGAGGGCTTCTTGCCTGCTCTGGAATTTGACTGTACAATATCAGCTAACAGTCTTAAGTTCTCAACTGCTTGTGTATCCAGCGTGCCAAGGAAAAGGGTTTAGAATGGAACAAACGAGAGCAGAGCTCATTTCCTCGGCCTCACGTCACGGAGTTCGCTGTGCTGCGGCTCTGGGGGTTGGAGCCCGGGGCACGCCCGGGCGCTCGCTGCGGGAGCGCAGAGCTCTTGGGGCCGCAGGAGGAAACCTGCCCTGACACACGGCACTCGCCCTGATGCACTGCGGGCATCTCAGCGACTTCAACCTGCTATCGTGAAATGTTGCTATATTTTTATGGTACTGAGGTATTTTAGACTATAAACTGCTTATTTTAGGTTAATAGATGTTTGCACTGTATGTTTACGATGAGCTCTGTTTAGCCAAACTTCTCCCCTCCACCCCCATTTTTATTATTTCTTTCAGTCTGGAACTTTTATCAACCCTCCTGATATAAATCTGGCCTTACTGAAGGTCTGTGTAATTAGCAGAAGTACTTAGTATTTTCTCAGCTGTGGTTGGATTATATTTCAGCTATAAAGCCTCTGTTGTTTTTGAGGGTTTTTTTTATAAATACAGCAACAGTGTGGTGGCATGAAAGTAGAAGTCGCAGTATAAATTGGTCACCATTTCCTTGCTGATGTTGGTCTGAGTAGCTGAATTCCGTATTCCTGAAAAATAATTTTGTAAAGGAAAGTAGAACTCCGTACTCTTCTTCATTAAATATATTTTTCTTGTTTTCTTTTTTACTAAAAAAAAAAAAAAAAATCTTAAAAAAGATGGGACCCACAATTCTTCTGACCTCTGGAGTTCATCCAATGGCATGAGCCAGCCTGGTTATGGTGGGATGCTGGGAGGCTCCTCTTCCCACATGTCCCAGTCCAGCAGTTACGGCGGCCTGCACACACACGACCGCTTGGTAAGATACAAGCACAGATTAATATGTTGGTACTTGTATATGGAGATCTGACTCATGTCTTGTTTGCTGCTCAGGTATGTCAGTTAAAAACCCAGGTGTCAGAAATCACAAACTTTCTGTAATAGATTTATGTCCTTTTATTTATGTCTGCTGTATACATAAAAACCTTTGGCTGCATGGTGGTCTGTTCAGAGGGTGAATGAGTCCCTTTCTTTATTAAAGAGCTGGGGGTTGTATATTTGGTATCTTAAAATATCAACATTTATGGAAAGACTAGTTAACGCCTTGTGTCTGTTTCTCTTCTCTCCAGAGCTATCCCCCGCATTCAGTCTCACCTACGGATATCAATGCCAGTCTTCCTCCAATGTCTAGCTTCCATCGTGGCAGTACCAGCAGTTCACCTTACGTAGCTGCCTCACACACTCCACCTGTCAATGGATCAGAGAATATTCTGGGTAAAAAGTTCTTCCTGGTTTGGGTTGTTATTTTTTTTTTTTAATTTTACAAGAAAATGAAATTTAGGGTTGCATGACGCACAGAATTAGTAAGATTTAATTTATGGGATGCTTGTAGATCAGGGACAGTGCACCACAGTGACGTTTCTGTCCTCAGCGTGACTGAGATGAGGCAAATTGTTTTGCGGCCAGCTTAGGACGTACTGGTTTGTTGGCTTTCACCAAGCCTATGGCTGAGCCAAGCCCGTGCTCAGGAGATGCCTCCATCCAAGGTAGCAGCGCGTGTCCTTCCACAGCTCCGGGTGTGTACACGTTCACGTGGGTAGTTCTGGTGCTGCCGGTGTTGAGCTGCTGGATCACGAGTTACTGTGCTGGAGAAGGGCAGGAAGACTGTTTCTTTGGGGAATTTGATAAATGGCATCATAAATTCCTCTCTTAACTGATTTAGAGATTGCTGAGCAGCCAGTGTGGTGGCTGGTTTAGTCTCTTCTGTGCTTACCTAGAAAGCACGACATGCAGGGTGGTCGTTGTTCTCACACGCACTTGCACACCTGGGGGTGCAGCTCTAGAAATTCAGCGCTTGCGGACGCCCCTTGTCGGTTCGATGTGGTGTGCACCTAGCTTCACGTTACAGAAGTGGAATTTAGTTGGAGTGACTATACTGGCTTTGCTTTGGGAACGTGTTTTACACTCAGATCTTTTAAACAGAACCCAGTTAATGAATCTGCATAGGAAATTCAGACTGGAAAATCCAAGTTTGCCACAAACTGGAAACAGCAAGCAGTGCATAATTTGGATTTCTGCTGTGAATGGCTTACATTCACATGAAATACTTTTTTTGTTTTGGTTTGGTTTTTTTTGCATTAGAAGTTGATAACTGGAGAAAGGAGATTCACTTTTAAAGGGTCTGTCTTCCACAGTAAAGCAGATAATTCAAAGGATTCAGGTCCCTTCTGTGTTTCCAACTGGCAGAGCTTCAGACCTTCTCTTGGCCCGGTGGTGTAGGGAGCAGAAGGGCACACGGAGCTGCTGACGTGCAGCTGCGAGCAGGGCTGACAGAAAGCTTGGTGGATAAGAGCTTTTCAGGGGTTTTCTAAAATAAAGATGAAAGTACAACATGGGGAATTAGAGCAGGGGGAGCAAGGAGACGCACAAGGAACTACTAAGTAAATTTGACTTCTTAATGAAAAGTGCAGCACTTTAGTGATAACTGTTTAGAAATAAGCTGCAATAATACAATTTTCTGATTTTGATTTTCTTTTCACATTTCATTAAAATTAGCCTGTGATCCTAGAAAATAATGACAGACTTTTTTCTAACCGCTTTCACTTGTTGGTCCTTAGTATCAGAGTGATACTGTGTTTGACTTTAGAGAGGAGAGCATCTAAACTTAAATCTAATTGTTTTAATTAAATTTTTAAGTATAATGAGAACCGATTCTGTTGACACTGACTTCCTTGGAATATCCATTTAAAAAGTGGTTGCTCAACTGTATGTGATGAATAAAAGAATAAAAGTAAATAAAATTTCAGCTTTAAAAATAAGTGTTGGGTTTGCTTTCCACATTACAGGAAACAGAGGAAATGGTGCTGGGAGCTCACAGACAGGTGATGCACTTGGAAAGGCATTGGCATCTGTAAGTACCAGTTAGAATATTTGGATCTGACAGACATATTTCGATTGTTGCGTCCATTATCTATGTGATTCATTTTGTAATAGCAACTCAGGACTTCTCATGTATGAAGTTAAAATAATGTACTATGGTATGATGTCGTATTCTAGACAAATGTCTGTAAAAAGGCAAGTGGAAAATGCTTTTATTTGTAGAAGACTGTCTTTGTTCAGGTGATCAAAAAATGTAGGGCAGATATAGTTTAGAAAGTTGTTAAGACAGTAAAAGATAATCATGTTTAGGGTTTGATTTTTTTTTTTTTTTTTCCTCTGTCACATTCTAGTTAAAGTCAAGTATTTCTAACATTACTCTTAGAGCAGATCCTGCCTCGAGGTTTAAAACGTTTCCTCAGTGGCCTTATAAAGCAGACGTTTTGAATGCTGTGTGGTATAGCTATAATTATGGAACAGCCTTTAAAATGCTGTATAGGCATAAAGTTTAAACTCGTAACTCTTGTTGGAATAATGTAGATAATGTAAAACATTGCAGATCTCTTCAATCTACTATCAGCTGTTTGCACATGCATGTGTACAGCAATTATTTTTGCATTAATACAATCAGATGTTTTCATAAAACAGTAATTGATAGAGTGTAGCAGAATTGGACAGTTAGGAGTGGTGGCTGGGGGAGCACTTTGTATTTCTTGTACATAGTGAATAGGGAGACTAATTCTGATTTCCAAAGCTAGAAATGACTACTCTGCAGCTCCAAAAGAGCATTCATTCCTGGGTTGGATTCTGCCTCCCTCACCTCATACCAGTGAATGCAAATGTGCATATTCGTGCAGATCCTGTTACTCTTGCATCCCTCAGAGGGTCATATGTGAAAAGATTACCAGATCTGATAATGTCTGTAATGTCCATATTGGGTAGGAGAGCTCTGACCTGCTGGCTTTGAGGAGAAAAATGTTGTCCCTGCTGCTTTTGGGGATTCAGGAAGTAGATAACAATTCACGAGTCCAGAGGGCAGTTAACACTGGTTTTTTTCTGTTTGAGACCTGTCAGAAGAGAACTGGGGTCGTTCTGACTGCCAGGGGTAGCAGTGCTTGCATACTTCAGGCTGCTCTCTACTCTGCAGATGTATCAGGGTGTCTGCTGTTCCGCAGCCTGACCAGGATTTCTGCTGGAAGTCTTGCCGTGCTGGCTGGTTAGACCTGCAGGGCTTCGTAGGATGTTCTCCACTGCTCTCCTGTTTTAAATTTATTTTCTTGTCCTTTCAGGTATTTTTGCCCAAGTCACTAGCTGAGAAAACCAGGCTGATGTTTTGAGGAAAAACTCTAAATATATTGCGAGTCAGGGAAGAAATGTTTAATCTAACTGGTGGGTGGGCTCTGGTTGTCATAGAAACTTGTTTCTGTCATCCCGTGTTGTTGCTTGGCAGGAGCAGCCAGGTCATTCCATAAATCATTTCTGTCATAGCTGATGGTGATGCATTCCATCTGCTCTATCAGCGCATGCCATAGTCTGCACACTTCAAATCCCTCGGCTCCTCCATCTGCTGCCCCGCAGCCCGCGCCCGCCTCGCTCCCGGGGCTGGGAGCACTGGGAGCGCTGGGGCGCAGGGGGTGCTGGGCTCCCGCACGTGAAGCTGCCGCACAGGAATTCCTCAGGGCTGGGAAACCAACGGTGTTTTTCTGTTTGAACAAAGTTTTATTTAGACACTGCGGTTGTCTCGACTCCTTTTTTCCGAAGGTGATGTTGTGTGCCTTTCTGCTAGGATTTTAAATGCTACCCCTGCAACTGTTGAGAGGAATTTCTGGTTGTAAAATTCAGTTGATGTTCATCTCACAATAGGCCTTTCATGTGCGAAACATCAGAGGATACGACATTTGTTCTTCAGTTTAGGTATTAAAGACCATACAGAATAGTATGTGATTAAACATGTAAGGCCAGATAATACATTTGCAAAGGTTCTTTTATTTTAGGTTTAAGCCTGGATAATTGTGGTCTTAATCTTAGGGTAGGCAAGAAAGAGAATTGTACATGAAAGTATTTACACAAAGTTCCCAAAGCCCTGTGGATTATGCATTAGTTTGGATAATGAACTAGTATAGATAGAAAGAAAAGAAAATCTGGGTATTCGTGCCATTTCTAATGTGTTTCCCTGAACATTTGCCAAACAATAACCCTTTAAGATTGTGCCCATGGAGGGTTATATGGCAGGAGAAACATCTGGTTTATTTCATTGCCTAATGCCAAATCAAAACACTTGGTCTTTAATTTAGAGGAGATCAAACAGGAGGACTGTTTAACTTTGTTGATTATATCAGACCTCTTTGTGATAACTTATGTTTTGATTCCTACCTCAGAACTGGGGTAAAGGCCTTTGTATGGTCTCGGTAGTTAAATAGCCACTGGTCCCCTCACAAAAGAAAATGTAGGGAAGTTGACTTCTAAAAGTAATTCATGAATTAAGTTTCTTTGTTGCTTTAGACTCAATAACATTACCATAACAAAGCCTAACTGAAATGTACACTGTAGTGTTTAAAAAATTGGACTAACAGCTCCGAGGTTTGGCTCTGCAGGCTCTCAATTGTGCAGCTTTTGTCTAAGAGCCTTTTCATTAGACCCTGGCATATTGGCACCCCGCTGATTGGAATGGACCATGACTGATAGGAGGAGGAGTCTCATTTGTTGCAGTAAAATGAGTCATGTTACCGTTTAAGCCTGGCAGAAGGTGTCAGGGTTGTTCATCATTGGTCATTTAACAGCACAGCGGCCAGGGACTGCATGCAGAATTAATTCTGACCTCGAGGTTTAGTTCTGGCTTTGGTATAATGTAGGTTTTCCCTCTTATAAAACACAGCAAAATAAAATTGGCAGGTAAAACAGTAGAAAACGAACAGTTTCAAAGGAAACTTCATGACATTTGTTCTGACGCCATTTTAATTTTCAGTATCTTACCTGTCTGGAACTCTGTACAGTTCCCATACTGGCACCCAAGGTTCATCTTTATTCTGATGTACCGTGCATGAATTTCCTACAGTGCTCTGAGGTAGTCTGTTCTTTTAAATATATTTTCCTTCCAGCATGCATGAGAAGGAGGAGGTATTTCCATTAGGGAACTGATGGTCTTTTCTAATGAATAAGTATGATAGACCAGGAAGGAGCCTGTGGTCTATCAGGTCCTGGTTTTGTCAGTTCAGAAAATGCAGCTTAACCAAGTCCCAGTTTATTGTGGGCTAAATGCTGACATGCCATATTGTCTGTGTGACGAGCCATCAGCCACGCTGCCAGGGAAGGTTTTTATCTGCTGTCTGATGACTTAACAAATCTTGGTCTCTGCTCAAGTAAATCAGGTTTGAACTGGTGACCTATAAAAATATGTTCTAAAGTCCATAGTCAGTGTCTCAACTTAATCAGTTCCATTCACAAAATGAATTTTTCAAGAATCTTGAAATTTAAATTTTAATTAAAGCTTTAAGCTTTATGTCTTCCATTTTTATCAAGACTTTTTGATTACATTAATAGCAAGGAATGAATTGTGGCAAGTTGAGGTTTGGTATCTCTCTCAAGGGAGCAATTGATACAGAAATAAGAGAGGGAAATTGTATGTGCTGCAATACATAGCAAGAGCAACAAAATTTCAGATGGTTTTTGTTCGGAAGGTACCAGTAGTAACCAAAGCTAAATGCTGTCTTGGTATTTTCTTTTGTGAAGGATTAATTAAGATAATGTGTTGACTGCTGAAATCTTCTCTCTCTAAAGCTGGAGGAGTCAGTATTCCTTCTCATTTTCCTGGAGTTTTTTTTGTTATAATTATCTGTGTACTGTTAACTCCTAGTATGTCTTCCCCTTCCCTGATAAAGAGGCTGCAATTGCCTCTGCTGCTGAAGTAGGAGGAAGCTGAGTTGTACTTGTGTCGCTATCAGATACAGGCTGGGCTGTATTTTGACAGCTGCTTGAAAATGAAAGTTCTGTGGACATTTTCAGAGCCTTCAGTGTAATAAAGCAGAGCTGTGATTGAAGGATCAAATTGGGGTTTTTTAATCAATCTAGCCTCAAAAGTGACAATTAAAAACATGAAAAGGAACCCTAATAGCTTTTTTTTTTTTTTACTGTGTATTATGACATGCATTGATATGCGACCTCTTTTGTATGTTGTTAGATTTATTCTCCTGATCATACCAGCAGTAGTTTTCCATCGAATCCGTCAACACCAGTTGGATCACCATCGCCTCTTACAGGTAGAGACCAGCCATTTGTCAATAACTTGTTTGTTCTCTTGAACACCCTGTTTGGAATCACCATGAGATCAGCAGTAGCTTCCTTGCGTAATTACTTCGATATTGTGTTTGTTTTTCCATTGTACTAAACCCAGATTTATAAATCCGGATTCTTAAATATTTTATTATGAGCATTCACTTAAATCCTGGCAACTGGCTTTGAAACCTAGCTTCTTAAAATAATCTTTGTAAACACTGAATGACTGTATACTACCCCAGCTATAGAGATATCTGTACAGATCTGTGCCACTGGAGATAAAATAGGAGTGCTTTGGGTAGAGGATTTTTTAAAGCTGTGTGTTAAAACTCGGCAGCAGCTTTCAGTGACAAACACAGCAGATGTGTGTTCCCTCTGATGAAAATATAGTAGACTATAGACTATCCAATTTTTACAGAGGATAGCTTTTCATTCATATCTCTCATGAATGCTTTCATTCTATGGGAGAAGAATTTCTGGCATTTTTCAAAATAAATGCTCTGTATTGCAGCCACCTCTGTCACCTGTGCTTTGTGTGTTTGTGCTGTGGCTGTGGGGAGAAGCATTCCAGTGTGGAGATGAACTGTGGGCAGCTGCCTCCAGCTATTAGTGGGTAGAGCAGCTTTCACAGACACTGTGGCCTCAGCTGTCTAGTAAAAGTTGAACAGCTGTTCTCCATATAGAGAGGACTGTGAAAGCTCCATTGACTTAAATTTGTTGTTTAACAAAGAACTAGAATTACAAGCAAGATGATGTAACTTTAACCCTGTTCTTTCCTATAGTGCAATTTGTTAAATTATTTAACGTTTATACAACAGTCTTTGCCCATTCTCTGTTGTTTAATGTATCTCTGCAGGCTCCTGGCCATGGGTCACTTTTTTGCAAGGGTATTTTGTTTGGGTGTTTTTTTTTGTTTGGGTGGGGTTTTTTTGTTTTTTTGGTTTTTTGTTTTTTTAAATTGTGCGAGGTGTACAGAATGAGCTTAGCTGAAGACTTCTGTAGTTCAGAGGAATGGATTGGAGAAGTTACTGCAGGCAGGATGCAGTCCTGTGCCTACGTACACGAACGGGCATCTCTGTATATGCACTGTCACTCAGGAAACTTCTGTATTCCACTCAGGTTTAATGGACACTGCTCTGGTTTTCTGGGCACTTAATGGATTAATGAATATCTGATGTGGCATACCTGAGCAGCTGCTTTGGGCATTTTTTTTTCTATAGCTGAAGAATCCATGTTGAATGGAGTAATGATGGGATTAGTGGGATTTTGATTTAGTGATTATAGTTGACAAAAAATGTTCTGTGTATCCTTGTTGTGCTGAAAAGACAGATCAGACCAGAAAATTATTTTCTTTTTAGCATCAAAGCAAGTACTGAAAATACTTTGTGGCTGGAAGAAAGAAGTTCTGACATTTCATGGTGTTTAAAATTGGAGTTCCGTGATTAGATACCGCACCTGATTTTGGAAGCGTGAAAGCACTAGCTAATTTCTGGGTTCAGAACAAATTTAAGGTCCCTAAAATTCGGGTTTTCCCCTTCAGTGTTGATGCCTTCCTCTGTTGGAGCCTGTATGGAATGTAAATCTCTTCACAGTTTGCACTGGGATTCGTGTTCCTTATTCTGATGGCTAAGACAGTAGCAGGTACAAACAAATAATACTGGAACGCTGCTCAGGCACAGAATTGGCATCTGCTTCACAGCCATCCCCTCCCACCCACCCCCTTTAATTCCAGTGATACTGGATTTATCAAGCCTTTGGTAAATGGCTCCAGTAGTTAATTACCTTCATTTATGAATCTGGACTTTTATCTTTATTCCCAGATGAGTCACTCAAAACACAGTGAAGCACAATGTAATCACTACTGTATTTATTGCTATTTATACTCCTGGTAGCCATTTTCTGTCCTGACCCAAAAAGTTACTGCAGATAAAACAAATGTTTTATGTATACTAAAATAATATATTTTGGCGCATTTTAGCCTTCATTGTGATCCTCCTCTCTTGCAGCTAGACCTTTGTTCATTTAGCATTCTTAGTATTACAGATCTGACTAAGTCATAATTTACCTATCTCTAATTGCAAATTACAGTAGGAGCACTCTGTCACTGAGAGAGAGTAACTTCATGAGACACGCTCGTGTTTGGCTCTTTATGGTACTGAATAAGGACTAACAACATTTTTTTATTAAATTAAGTAAAAGCTTTGAGAACAACATGATGACAACTCCCAAATACCATGAGACAATAGTGTGTGTCTCATCTTTCCTGTCCTCATTTAATTTCTAATTTTACATGAACATGCCCAGAGCTTAGCTTCTTGCATAGTTTTACTGACTGTGGATATGTGTGTGAAGCTTATACACGGATCTGAATAGCCCGAGCCTTGGTATTTTAAGAATCCTTCTCCCAGGCTCAGAGGTATTCAGAAAGGTTCGGTGGGCTCTGAGGATGGAAAACCAGCCCTCTGGGGACTCGGAACGGGAGCCGGAGGATTAGCCGTGGGGAGACGCGGGGAGTAAGAACAATACTACAGTGATTACTATTGATGACCCCTGTAAATCCCAACATTTGCCTGGCTTATTTGTTTTTTCATGCTGCTATGTTGGTGCTGCAGTAAAGCTGCAGTTGTTAATTGCAGGGCTCCTGGTGCCAGGATGCTTTTTAACATAATTGGTGGATTTCATGCACAAACTTCTAGGAGGGGGAGCGGAATGAGGAAAACAGGAAATCGGTGCCATCTGGCAACCTGCGAGCTGGGGTGTCCGCGTGTGGGGAGTCTGAGTGTGGGGAGTCTGAGTGTGGGGAGTCTGAGTGTGGGGAGTCTGAGTGTGGGGAGTCTGAGTGTGGGGAGTCTGAGTGTGGGGAGTCTGAGTGTGGGGAGTCTGAGTGTGGGGAGTCTGAGTGTGGGGAGTCTGAGTGTGGGGAGTCTGAGTGTGGGGAGTCTGAGTGTGGGGAGTCTGAGTGTGGGGAGTCTGAGTGTGGGGAGTCTGAGTGTGGGGAGTCTGAGTGTGGGGAGTCTGAGTGTGGGGAGTCTGAGTGTGGGGAGTCTGAGTGTGGGGAGTCTGAGTGTGGGGAGTCTGAGTGTGGGGAGTCTGAGTGTGGGGAGTCTGAGTGTGGGGAGTCTGAGTGTGGGGAGTCTGAGTGTGGGGAGTCTGAGTGTGGGGAGTCTGAGTGTGGGGAGTCTGAGTGTGGGGAGTCTGAGTGTGGGGAGTCTGAGTGTGGGGAGTCTGAGTGTGGGGAGTCTGAGTGTGGGGAGTCTGAGTGTGGGGAGTCTGAGTGTGGGGAGTCTGAGTGTGGGGAGTCTGAGTGTGGGGAGTCTGAGTGTGGGGAGTCTGAGTGTGGGGAGTCTGAGTGTGGGGAGTCTGAGTGTGGGGAGTCTGAGTGTGGGGAGTCTGAGTGTGGGGAGTCTGAGTGTGGGGAGTCTGAGTGTGGGGAGTCTGAGTGTGGGGAGTCTGAGTGTGGGGAGTCTGAGTGTGGGGAGTCTGAGTGTGGGGAGTCTGAGTGTGGGGAGTCTGAGTGTGGGGAGTCTGAGTGTGGGGAGTCCGAGTGTGGGGAGTCCGAGTGTGGGGAGTCCGAGTGTGGGGAGTCCGAGTGTGGGGAGTCCGAGTGTGGGGAGTCCGAGTGTGGGGTGTCCGAGTGTGGGCACACAGAGTGTGGGGTGTCCGAGTGTGGGCACACAGAGTGTGGGGTGTCTGAGTGTGGGGTGTCTGAGTGTGGGCACACAGAGTGGGGGGTGTCCGAGTGTGGGCACACAGAGTGTGGGGTGTCCGAGTGTGGGCACACAGAGTGGGGGGTGTCCGAGTGTGGGCACACAGAGTGGGGGGTGTCCGAGTGTGGGCACACAGAGTGTGGGGTGTCTGAGTGTGGGGAGTCCGAGTAGGTGCCATCGCTCAGACAGAGCTCGAGCATGACTAGAGGTGTGATTGAAAACTGCAGGTTGCAGTTGGGTTTCTCCTCTGAGGGTTGTTGAGTGTTCACCTCCCTGTCTTTGTGTTTCCTGCGTGGGAAGTCCCACTCTGAGTTTTGCTCTGGGCTCACAGTAAGGAAATGGTACCTTTTGCCATTAAAAAAACCCAACAAACCCAAACCAAAAACCAAAAAATCCCACAAACAATGAAAAACCAAATTTGTCAGACTAGATGCACAGGCTTTGAGTCTTTTCACTTTCTTTTATTAACTGGTTGCCTTTCTGCTCAATACTCACCTGATCCTTTGTTGTAGAAGTAGCACCCTCAGTCCTGTTAGTAGTGAGCACTTGTTAAAGCCTTGACCATGGTCTTGTCTCTAAAATTGAGTTTTGACCAGATAAAAATTCGAACATTACACTGAGCCAGAATATTCCAAGGTGGTTTCATTAATGCTTTGCAAAAATAAATGAGACCCCAAGCATTATTCCCAAGTTCAGGAATGACAGTAATGCAGAGGGAGACTCCAGACCCAGAGTGGCTGTGTGAAGTGAAAACTGGTAATGATGAACTTACTGATGTCGTTATATTTTAAAAGAGAATTCCAGCACAGTTATGGCAGCTCTGGGCTTTTATGAAATTGGAGATGTTTTGGGTTTTTTTTTTAATTAGAAAGGAAATATTTAGGTATTTTAATAGCTGTGCAAGCTGTACTCTTTTTGTTAAGTAAAACCCTTTCTTTAAAAGGTAACTACTTGCAGCTCTCTGAACAAAGGGACTGTAATGTTATTAAACCTTTTCCCAGTTTTCCAGACGTACAGCTCTGGCTGTTATTGAAAGAACAAGCCCACAGGCTCTTCCTTTAATGAGCTGCTTTGGATTGTATGTCCATAATTTATTAATGTAATTGCTTTATTATTACATTTGTATGGCTGAAAGGAAGCTGTCTCTAATGGCCATAGAATTTAATGTAGTATCTTTATAAAAGATGCATTATTAGTTGGTGAGAAAAATACATGTTGTACTACTTCAGGGCTTTGTTTAAAAGTACTGCTTTATTAGTTACTGCGTTTCACATCTAATTATTTTTAAATTTTACATGGTAATTAGGTAGATTTATGTCAAATTAGAATGGATATACATTTGAATTTGCAGCCTATAGGTAATATGGATATAATTGTTGATTTGTTGCACAGTCAGTGATTCTTTAGCTGCCCATTTCCCTTAAATGTATCTGAAATAACAAATGGGAGTAACTTAGATGTATTTTTACTCTCCTGAACTTGAAATGCATTATAATCTAAAGTGACATAGTGTAGAACTAGACAACATAAAGCTTTTAGATCTAGTTTTAAGTTTCCTTATTTCGTTAGAGAGGTGTCGTAAAAATAGCTTTCCTCTTACCCTCAATTCAGTGTCCATTTAATGATTTCTTTAAAGATTTTTGTTGTATATTTGAACACTGTTAAAGATATGCCTACATGTACTGAACGTAATCTGAAGAAGAAAGAATTCAGCAATCTTTTCACGGTGACACTGGCAGAAGGCAGGTATTTAAGATACGGGGGGGTGGGGGTGTTTAGTCCACTTTTTTAATGTGGAAGTTTTTTGAAGATGTCACTGCTTTGTCACTGATGATGTGTCTAACCCTGCAGATGCCAGGATATAAAGATTATCTCTCAGTAAGGCAGAATGAAGGAATTTGTCCTCCTTTGTATTCCCATATGTTGGCTTACCTTTATGCAGAATATGTTGATTTTAATTATGTTGAGAAATTTTGCATCTCTGCTTCCCACTTATGCTGCATAAATCTGTGTGTTAACTTAGACAATTTTGACAGGTGCCAGTCAGTGGTCTAGGAGTGGAGGACAAGCCCCCTCATCTCCCAACTATGAAAACTCTCTACACTCCTTGGTAAGAATTGTTGAAAGCAACACAGTACTTTTTGCTTAAGAGTTGAAGGCTTGGTTTTGTATAAATCCTGCATATCATTAAAGGGAACAGTGGGATAGCATTACAAATGAATTCTTTGCTAACAAATGGCCTGTTCAGTCGAACAATATAAGACGTGCAGGGTGTGTCTTTCACCATCTGTTCCTTGGGCATCAGGCTTCTGTGCTGAGGACAGCTGGTGCTAAAGCGCTGTTACGAGATTCTGGTACCTTTTCACAAATCCATAGCTAATTCTTATCTAAAGTTCAGTCTGGAGGAAAGATAAAGACTTCATGCCTTCGCATTTACATGTCCTTCCCCCCCTCTCCCTGCAATCGTAGTCTCTGGGGCTTTTTTCATTACACTGTCATTAAAGTATTAATATATTTTGTGTGTAATTATTATTTGTTACTGGGGAATGTTCATTTGTTAATTAATCAAACATTTTACAGAAAAACACGCAGGAAATAATCTACAGCATTGTAAATTTTCTTCTTTTGAAGATTCAGCAGAGGATTTAAGTTACTGACTTCTTTCTTAAATTTCTGATACAGCGTCGGGAAGGAAAGGGGAAAAATTTGAGAGAAGGTTTTGATTACCTGTTAGTATTCCTAGTTTTCACAGATGTAATTTCTTTTTTTCTGTCTAACAAGAATAAATTTAAGCTAAATCAGTTTTCTTTTCTTCAATATTTTTGCAATTAAATATAATTGATATGTAGAATCCTAACATAACTGCAGTGTTAAATATTAGCCTTTTCTTATCTTAATATAATCAGATCTCTGTTGCATTAACTTGACTAACAATTTATTGCTGACATGCACATCAGCTGTTTCCTCACCTCTTTTTTGAATTAATCTTAACCTGTGCTTTGCTTCCTGTTCTGTCTTGACTTTGCCAGAAAAATCGAGTTGAACAGCAACTTCACGAGCATTTGCAAGATGCAATGTCCTTCTTAAAGGATGTCTGTGAGGTACTATTTCACTTTAGATGGTGCCTTTTTGTGTTTCAATTAATGCTTCCTTCGGATTCCCCATTAAACCCTAGTGTAGCATATGACCCATCTTTTGACTCGAACGTTCTGCTATTTCAGTTTCTAGAGAGCTGTAGCATCAGAACTGGTTTTGCTTTGGGGTTTTTTTGGTCTTTTTTTTTTAAGGAAGGTAATTTTAAGACAGACTTTTCTGCAGTAACATACTGAACTCACTTTTATTTCTGAGATATCTAATCCGTTTAAAGATCCCTTTTAGAAAATGGTAGCTGAAAGTTTCGTCCAGTTTTTATTGTAATACAGGTTCTCAGAAAGCCACTGCCTCTCTTAACTGTAACCAGCGTGGCGAGGCTGATTTTATGATCCTTCTTTCTCGTCCTGTATTGTATAGCTTATTTTGTAGCACTTCCTTTTTTTCATGTTCATGCTACGTAATAGAAGCTGAGTAACATTAACCTTATAATAAGCTTCACTTGAAAAGCTGCCACCTATTTGTGGAATGAATGCTATCTTGAGCAGAATCTCCAGATATCTTTTCCTTTTTCTGTTTGTAGTGCTGGTAGGTGCTTTCAGAGTCTTTTGATACTGCATTTCACCTTCTGTCTTTAATATCTCCGAGGCAGAAGCTGTTAGAGTGCGAGTGTGCGGGTGTGTTCAGTGACGGGTGTCCTGTCCCCCTTCCATCCCCGCAGCAGTCCCGCATGGAGGATCGCTTGGACAGGCTCGACGACGCCATCCACGTACTACGAAACCATGCCGTGGGGCCCTCGACGAGCCTGGCAGGTGGCCATGCAGATATACACAGTTTATTGGGACCATCCCACAACGGGCCAATTGGGAGCCTGAACTCAAATTACGGAGCATCTAGCCTTGTGACAGCCAACAGACAAGCATCAATGGTAATGCTGGTTTTAAACACGTGTATGTTTATGCAAAGCAATTACAGCTGATGCGTTTAAACTATCACAGAGCCTAGAGAGTTAAAACTGGACTGTAAGACTAACACCACAAGAAATCACTCGAGATCCTTGTGGAGGGAAAGATGGCAGACAACTTGCACCTGCTATGGGTTTCCAATTAGAGGGTTGGGGTGGGGGTGGGCAGAAGTGAGGGGGAGGAGAAAGATGGGAAAACTTAGACTTTGGCCTGGTCAGTGGCCCATAAAATCCTGCTGTGACCATATGCAGAAAGCTGAAACTTTCTGCTGAGAGCATTTCAGCTTATACATGCATTTTTTCCAGATGTGTAATAATTGGCAGAACAGTTTTCTCCTTGAAATGGTGAATAGGGAGATTGAATGGGAAAAGCAGTCAAGAAGGACTGAATTTCAAGTGTTCTGGTCTGGAAAAGCTGTTTATTGTAAATTGGAACTAGTCTTCAATAGCAGATGCTGGCAGAGGACTGGGAGGAAGCTGCTGGAATGTGGAACCATAGTGTGCGCAGGCTCAAAATTTAAACGTTTTTTTTTTTTCTAAATGAAAAGGAGTTTGAGCACAGCTGTAGTGTAAGTAACAATGAAGAGGAAACAACTTTTAGATTAATCCCCAAGAAGAGTGAAATAAATTCAATCCATCTCTTTTAGTTTAAAAATGTGAACTGTTCTGAAAAAATGTAGTCGAGCTTTTCATAGATCAGAAATATGTTAAAAGCATTATGCAGTAAACGAAATCTATTTGTAGCATTGCTCGCTGCCCTTTTTCATTCCCCTCTTCTCAGAAACACTTAAAGGAAAAGAGCTTTTTAAAACATGCTTATTTTAGTGGTGCCATGTGTTTGCATGTTTACAGCGTAATTTTAAAGACCAGTTACATGCTGTGAAATTTTCTGTTATAAAACAGATTCACAGCTGGGTACTGAGTGATCAAGGCAAAATTTCACCTATCATCAAAATAATTAGGTACCCCAATTGCTGAAGGGTTTGTATTCTATAAAACAGAATTAGTTCCAGGCTCTCCCATTCGCACGTCACACAAGCGTTTATATTAATTTCAGAACCAGTGCAGTAAACATCAAACAGAACTGGTTCCTCTCTATAACTGCGTGTGTTTGGGCC
This sequence comes from Athene noctua, assembly GCF_965140245.1. Classification (NCBI taxonomy): domain Eukaryota; kingdom Metazoa; phylum Chordata; class Aves; order Strigiformes; family Strigidae; genus Athene; species Athene noctua. Next base: position 998,059 of record NC_134049.1, on the reverse strand, counting down.
CCTTTGGGGAGGGGGGCACTTTCCAAACGCACGTCCAGTTTAGGTTTCTATACAAGTTCACAGTTACTTTTAGTAATGAAGGAAGCGATGCATAATGCCGTGGAATTTTTTTCTTAATACTGCCTCACATTTAATATTTAAAGAATATTGTTAAGGGGAGAATTCTACAGTGTTCTGGCGTAGACTGAAATTTTAGTCATACAAAAGAAAACTTTATTTTTTTTAACTAGGTCTCATGAAGTCAGTGACTGATATTGCAGTGACAAAATTGTTCTGACTTTGGAACCCTCCAGTACTGCGAAGCCAGAGGCAGGCAAACGCAGATAGTGCTGAACTGCACGTGAAAATCTCTTGTTTCTCTTTTAACCTAAGCTGTGATATTTTATCAACTCTGTTTTGGTTAAAATAGGTGACAGTGGGAAAAGGACTGTCCAAAATGCAGGAAGGTTCCTCAGTCTGCTGTAGTTTAATGTAGTTCTGTAACTTAATACAGACTGGATTTATCATCTAATGACTGATGGGCAGTTTTGATTGAAGGATGCTTGCTGTCTGGTAGAAAAAAACTTAGATTAGGAAAGTGAAGAAAATGCCTGCTTTTACATTTCATCCTCACTGGTAAAACAAGCTTGCAGATCAGTTTTGGCTTGAAAAGTGACTCAGCCAAAGAATTTCTTGAATTAAGCTTGATTTTGTTACCTCAGAATGATTGGCTGCAGCAGAAGGCAGCCGGCCGCCGCGGCCTTGCCGGGTCCCCGCGGGGTCCCTTTGCCATCGTCTGCAGTTGAGGAACTCAGCAGGACTTAGGATGGAGTCCTGAGAGGTGGACAGAGCAGAGGCTGGCACAGCTGGCTGTCCTGGAAGCCGAGTGGTTTATTGGTGGTGGGGGCAGTGAGGTGTGATCCTCGCAGCAGTCAGTAATCAGTTCACTTCAGACTCTACTTACCTACTGTTGGCTTTTCTTAAAATAGTAAATGTAGTAGAGCAGAGAATTTGACACAACAACCTGGACTGTAAGATCTAGGCTTTGTTCAGAAACGAAATACTGCTTCACTTCAGAGGACCTCCAGTAAATTTTAAGAAAATAATGAGTATTGGCTAACATAGTGAGAAATGTCACCACCGATAAGGGTGTTTACCTAGTTCTGTTTGATGTGCTTGTAGGGGTTTTTGGTCAAGAAATGTTCATTGGGATTCAGCACTAAATTAAACTTCCTTGTTGAGGGAGGGGGGGGATCATTATACAAAACATTTTTGTTCTTTAGGAAAAAAAGAGAAAAAAAAATAAATTTAATTTCCCTTGAAGAAGATGATCTTGGCAGAAGGAGCTAGGAAATGAGTAATTTAACTCCTTTTTATGTAATTAGTGTAACCAGACATGGTTTTATTTTAACATTTGCTTAATTTTTGAGCCAGATTTATTTTAAAACTCTAGTTGACTTCATTTCCTGCTCGCTCTGAATGGTCTTGTTTTCTTTTTAGCTGGGCTGGCCATTAGACTTATTCAAATAGATTTTTAATATCTCAAACTCATCAAATATTTGCTAAGTGGCCTTTGAAGTTGATTTGTGCTTTATTTCATGTATTATTGAAAAGTTAAGAAGTAATACTCTTTTTGTTCTTATTCAAGCTGCTTTTTATTTGTCATTGTAATACAATGGAAAAAGAACAGCCTGAATTGATTAAAAATAAATAAACAAAAGGCCTAGAAACTCAGTTAAGGATGAAACTCAATCCTTAAGTCACAGGGTTTTTTCCAGGTATAACAGGAACCCAAGAAAATGGGTGATGTTCCTCTTTGTGCCCCGTGTCTGCCGCGGTGTAAGAGCCCCAGAGGGCACTCGGAGCTGCTCTGCCAACACCCGCCTCTGCTCAGAGCCTGCCCGGTGTTAGTATTTCCCTGCAGAGACTGTGCTTCCCCCGGGCAGCCCTGAGCTGCCTCGAGTGTGAAAATCGGGATAGCAAAGCGCTTCGCAATGTCTTAATTGTGTCTTAGTTAAAATGGTGGCCGTGACGGTGGCCAGGTACGGCTTGAAAAGCGCGTGTATTTTGAAATATGCTTAGGTAAGTCCTAGAGCAAATACATTCAAAGAGTGATCCCCCCCCCCCCCAGTTTTAAAAGCTTTTATTGCTAAGAGTTCAAAATTAATATCAAACTGGAGATGCAGGACCGATATTAAGAGGACAAAGGTTGTCCTTTCCCCGCGTGTCTGTCGCAGTTCTCGGGCCGTAGTGTGTCATCGGTTGCCATGACTTGTCTAGTTTTTATTTAGTTGCCAGAAACACTGGTTTTCTGGTTTCAGATCCCAAATGTTATCACTTCAGTCAACAGAAATCAGTTCTGCGCGTGTTTATTTTTCTTAAGCTGCCTCGGGCCGTGGCTGCAGATTGCCCTGTGTGCGAGCCCTCCGTGAAGCGCACAGAAGCAGGCACGCGTCGCCCGGGAACCGGTGACGTTGTCGGTGGCGCACTCGGGATCCCGGTGCTCCAGACCGGTTTCGGGGGGCCGGGCCGGGGGTGCTGCGAACCCTCCGGTGTGGCTTGTCGGCGTCGGGGGGAGCGGGAGGGCGGTGATGAACAAGCGGGGGCGCTCTGCCGTTGCTCCCCGGTTTTTCGCGCCCCTCCCGCCCGTGGGCGCCGGCTCGGCCGCTCGGTGCCGGGGGGCGCGGGGCGGTGCCGGGGGGCGCGGGGCGGGCCCGGTTCGCCCTGGAACACCTCAAAGGCGCCGCCGAGGGGGCGGGGCTGCGGCGGAGCGCCCAGCTGTATGCTAATGAGGCCCCGCCCAGCTGTATGCTAATGAGGCCCCGCCCCGCGCAGCTGGCGGGAAGCGCTGGGGGGCGGCGCCGCTTCCGGCGGGAGCGAGGGGTGCGGGCCGGGCCCGGGGGGGCTCTGGGGGCCTCTGCGGTCCCGGGGGGGGCCCTGCGGGGCCGGGGGGGGCTCCGGGGGGCTCCGCGCCGCCGCCGGGGGTCCCCGCCCGGGAGCCGGACAGGCGCGGCCGCAGCCCGCTCGGCGCCGGGGGAGCGTTTCCCGGGAGTCAGGGCAGTGGCAGGAGTGGGGGCCGAGGGGTGCAGTGCCTTTCCGGAGGCCCGAGGGCAGCCCCAGGCCGCGCCCATTGAAATGCCGGTGCGGGGAGCCGCCTCCTGCGAGCTGGGAGCGGAGGGAGAGAAAAGCAAACTCCGTTTTCGAACCGGGGTGTTGGAGACCCTGAAGCTCCGCGCCGGGACCCTGAGGCAGTTGCGGAGACGCTGTGCTTACGGAGGAGCTCTTGGCTCCCGAGGGAGTGCAGTGACCTAGAGCAGCTCTTCTGCCTCGGGGGTTTTGCCTTGGCAGTTTGGATTTTCTAGCACACCACAGATCAGAGATAAAAATCCGTGTTGTGGTCAGTTATGTAACACTTCAGCTCTTAGGATTTCTGTATAAATCTTGTTAATCTAAATTGCACGCTTGGAGTTTATAAGCATGTTTCAAAGGACTGGAGCGTGGACCTGAGCTCAGTTTTTATTTCTGTTTTCTGTGTTTATCAGAACTGATTTGCTAATCTGTCGCTTTTAGATAAGCTCTAGATTTGAGCGTTGCCACGGTTCTGGCAGCTGCTACATTTGTACGCAGCTTTAAGAAACTTTGGTCTTTTTTAAGAAGTAGATTTTGGAACAAACCTGGCCCTGAAGTGATTAATAGCCTGTAGCTTGAATAAAAGCACCCTCATGTGTCAGGACTAAGCATGACCAGAAGAATAAAATAAAACACACAACCTGCAGGGCAGAATTAGGGAAGGACCCGGTTTGGGAAGTTCAGTGTGGAAAATGAGTTTCACATTCCCATTGTAAAGAGTTTTGTCTTGCAGGCTGGAAGACACGGGCTTCCCTCCTTACTCCCAGTGAATTCCCAGCACTCACAAGAGATGACTGTATCCACGGTAGAACTTTTCCCAGACAAAGTCCGTTACACACAAAGGGAGATAAAATATACTTTAAATAGCAACAGATATTCCGCAGTATACAAGAGGAGATTTTCTGCAGAACAATAGATACAAATAGCAGCCTGGAATGACCTGATATTAGCTGTGGGTTGTCAGGGGGGTTCCCCCCCCCCCTTTCCTTTCTTGTTCCTGTGCGTTAGCTTACAGGAAGGAGTGTATATTAAACAAAGGATAAACTTGCATAAGGGTATTTATCTCTCTCTGGGTAAAACCCGTACTAAGACATGAAAGGTAAAAGCTGCATTAATTACTCAAGAGGGATTCAAAGCTCAGCAGTTTACTAGGATTGAAGGATTTATTGAAAAACAGTGGTTCTCATGTGTAACTCCAGGCAATAAACCTATTTAATTAAAGGCTTAATCTTCTAGTTGACATGTTTGCTACTGTTCCAATAAAAAGCTTCATCTGCAGCCAATTTTTTGTAACTGTACAAATAATAGTAGAATCCCTCATCTTTGTTCAGTTTTTTAACTGTTTAATTGTATTATGTTGGTTGTATTATAAATATTGAAGGACTTTTGTGTCTTTAGGAATCAAAAGCTCTAAATGGTCTGTATTCCAAATTATTTAAATATAGGCAGTGTGTCTTTATCTCTTCCTTTTTCAAACAAAAGAATATTCTTTTTATAGAGGTTTGCATTCGTAAGAGTATTCTGTATTGAGCAGCAGGTTTTTAACGAGTTTGCCTCTCCAAGCTAGGTATGTGCACTCCTAGCTATCTTACACAAGTATCATTAATTCAAGTTTATGCAAAATTAGATTTTTTTCTTAAAGACTTTTCATGCTTGCCACTTAGAAATTTAATCATGATGTTTTATGAAGGAGCAGATTAGAAAATACTGAGAGAGGTGGTAAGAATAGTTAGATGCCTGGATTATTTTTGTATGATAAAAACCTGTAATGGGACTCAACTAAATGTATTTAGCTGAGAAAGGAAGAAAATGAGAGAATTACTAAAATGAATAAAATAATAGTTCGATATTGGATCCAGTTCTTAATCCTGTTGCAGAAAACAAGATGTGAGGAGATGTTCTTTATGTTTTATAAATAGACGTGTGTATGTATCCATGCATGAGTGTGGGACAGTGTACACACTTCTCGTGTGGTGAAGTCCATCATTCTCTGTGATTTTCTTTTAAGCATCACAATGTTACAAGTACTAGGGTTGATGGTTGTGTTAGTTTAAAGCAATCAAAGGTTAATCAAATCTTACACCCCTCGGGTATAAATCAAGGAGAAAATTCTGTAGTTTTTTGTGGGAAAATGCTGGAAAAAAAAACATTTCCTAGGTTGCTGCATTATTCCAAACAGGTGTTGGTCGCTGCTTGAAACACCTTAATCCAATATGGTCTGATCAAGCGGTTTAGTGTAACGGTGTCTTTCAAGTAAATCTTTCTTGTCCTGAGGTAGAACTTTAATTTAGTGTCTAATCCACTTCTGTATTTGGACTATTTCTTTGAATAATCACATCTTTAATAGAAACGTTTGCTTTGCTTTGCTTTAGGTTGGGACTCATCGGGAAGAAAGTGTCAGCCTCAACAGCAACCATTCAGTCCTTCCCAGTACAGTTTCTGCCCAGAGCACAGAACTAAATCATAAAACACAAGAAAGCTACAGAGGTAACTTCCCAGTGATAGTTAATGCTGAACGGGGTCTGCAGTAATCCAGAGCCAGCGAGGCTGTGGGTCTCGGTAAACGTGCACCGACACGGACGACAGGGACATAGATAATGCTGAGAAATGGAAAGTAATTCCAAGTCCTGTAAACCACCGCAGTTGGGGATCCCTGCAGCAGTTCCAGGAGCAGCCCTGTCAGGCGTGGGGCAGCGCAGTGCCCTGTGTCGGGGCTCGGCAGGGGGCTGCAGGGCGCCCCACGCTGGCACGCGCAGCCCTTCCCGCATCGGCCGGGGGTTCAGGGTGAGCAGGGGCCGGGTTTCGGTCTAGCCAGTAAGAGGACGTTGTTCCAGGCAGGTGTTTGCAGTTCCCTCTGGTTTTAGCTTAAAGAAGTAATTGTATTTGTATTGTTGCATTTGTAGCATGCTTGCACCATTTAGGCAGGTGCGTGTTGCACGTTTGGCCTAAGCCCAAACCTCGCTGTCAGTGCAGCTCTGCCCTTAAATTTGCAGCCCAGACGTGAGGTGTGAATTTCCTTACCTCACCAAATGTCCTTTTGTCTCGAACAGTGTTTTTCTTAGATCAGGCTGTGGCTGCTTAAGCTGCCCTATGAATTACGAGCCCTTTACAACCCATGACGCACGTCCGGGTACAGCAGCGTTACGCGGATTTCTCTGTGCGGTTCCTCCTCTTGTCTCCCCAGACTTGTGGGTGGCTCTGGCCTCCCACTGACAATATCTGCTTGAGATTCTCTGAAGTGTTTCACTCCTGTGATACTCACACTGATCTCTGGTTGCTTGCAGCATTGTCAGGTGGCTTACAGAGCCAGTCTGTGGCTATAGGTCCAACAGAAATCAAGTCTGAACATAAGGAGAAGGATGAAAATATACATGAACCCCCCTCATCGGATGACATGAAATCAGATGATGAGTCCTCCCAGAAGGATATCAAAGTCTCATCCAGAGGCAGAACAAGGTGGGTTCCTGACATGACCTAGAGAATTTGTGCTTTGTTAATGCTCTGTAGCATGTTGTCCTTAAGTTTGATAAATTTATTTCAAGGCTTTTGTGTTACCTTAGTGCATATATGAATAGGCAGCTGAAATGGATAAATAGTTTACAGTATTTGCATCAATTTAAATACAAGACAGAGGATTTTCTGGGAAGATGCCCTGAAGAATTCCCTTATGTTAGTCCCCCATCTGGGAAGATGCCCTGAAGAGTGTGCATTCCCTTATGTTAGTGCCTTGCCTAACGTCTGCCTGTACATACAAGTGGTAAAAGGTTGAGAGGGCCCTGCCCAGCACAGAGGTTGGGGAGTGTTAGAAATCTGTGCTCCTTTGTACCGGGGCCAGGCTGCGCTTCTGGGTGTGAGGTGTAGAGAGGGGGAGAGGCAGCCTGGTCACCCCAGGCTGGGGGCAGTGCCGTAGGGAAACACCCTTTCTGAACACTTTGTCCCCTCCCAAGTCACAGACAAAACACCTGGAGCTGCCCGAGAGGCCTGACACAAGCGCTGACGCTTGAGATAACAGTAAACAATCAGAATTTTGCAACTGCGTGCAGCAGAGTCTATACCACCGCGTGCCTGATGGCATTTTAGTGTGTTAAATGTAGGAGAGCAGAGGGTTTGTACAGTTCCAGACTGAATTGGACAGCCCGATGTTTTAAAAAAGGGGCTGTGCGACTTAATCATTTGAAGTGATACAAGAATTCTAAATGTAAATGTTTCGCTCTACACTGGGTATTGGAAGAAAAATTAGTTCTAAAATTGGCCAGTAAGGTCTTTAACTAAACTAAAACTTTTTAATAAGCACGTTAAATTAAAAGTTACTCAGATGCCTTTTATATAAGCCGATCAATCGGAAACTAGCAAAAGCTAGTTGTTGAAATAATTTATTGTTCACCTGACAGAATGGCTGAGTCATCTCTTAACTGCACATTCATCAGGAACTGACTGAAGCGGTAGTTCGGGTGCTTCAGGGGGCAGCACGTGGCCACTACTTTTCCTAGAGATGTTTACCACCTGTAGACAGTATCCTGTGGATATTCTTCAGGCAGAAGCCATTTAACATTTGTTTTCTGGAAAAGACAGGAACAGCAAGAATTACTGTGAATACTTATGTGCTGATATCTAACACTTTCATTATTATTTAAATATACTTCAGTATGAAAAAGATTAAGTGGGAAGAAGCTTAATTTCATCAACTGGAATTTTTGAACCAGCAGCAGGATCGCTTGTCTGAATACCAGTGATATTTCAGTATACTTTTATTTACACTTTCTTGCAGCAGTACTAATGAAGATGAGGATTTAAACCCAGAACAGAAAATAGAAAGAGAAAAGGAGAGGAGGATGGCAAATAACGCTAGAGAACGTTTGCGTGTACGAGATATTAATGAGGCATTTAAAGAACTTGGCCGTATGTGTCAGCTTCATCTGAAGAGTGAAAAACCACAGACAAAACTGCTTATTCTTCACCAGGCTGTGGCAGTCATCCTCAGTCTAGAGCAGCAAGTGAGAGGTCAGTAGCCCGTTGCTGTGCTGGGGCAGTTTGCCTGGTAGCTCTGTTACGGAACAGTCTCGGTCTCAAAATCTGCACAACTTACTAAAAGTATGTTTGCTGTTCTGTAATGATGTTGAAGTTCTATAGAAAAAGCAAAGATTTATATTTTTTTTTTAATAAAGAGGGGAAAGAAGGTGGTTATGGGGTTTATACTTTAATGTTTCTTTTTTTGTCCTGGTCCTGTCAATTAGCTATCTTCACCTATGTTTTCAAGGTAAATTGATTTAAATTGTAGCAAGCACTTATGTAGTAGTATAAAAGCTATAGCAAAAATAAGAGATCTATTTTAAGATGAACCCCACATAATTGAAATATTAAAATGCAGTGAACATAACTGTGTTTACTTAGGTTTTTGCATTAAATATATGCTGGGGAGGAGGGAGGAAACCTACTTCTACTTTAATTGATAATCAGGGCTGGGTTTGCCTGTATTTTCTTTCCCTGATTCCTTGTAAATTTTTCCAGAAAAGAAATAATGGGCCTATTGGTAGGTGCAGATGGAAGAATTCTTTGTGCAGTTCCCTCTCAGGGAAAGAGAGTTCTAGGAACCACGTTCAGTTCTTCAGCTCTTCCATTCCCGTGTGTTGGTGAAGCTACAGTCACCTTCTGAGCTGCCTTTAAGCTTGTGTCAGAGACAGGTTGGAGTTGTGAGGCACCTTGCTTTAACTTCTGCTCAGCCCTGAACTGCTCAGGCACTTGGCCCCGGTGGTCACTGCAGGTCCCTTCCAACGGAAACTGTTCTCTGCAGGCAGCAGTGAAGGGGCCAGTGTCCTCACGTTAGCCTGCTTTGGGCTAGGGAATAGCCTTCCTCCTCGGTGTGCCACCAGCGGAGCCGCATCGAGTGACTGGAAGAGCCTTTCAGATGTGGCTGATGTCAGGGGTTACGTTCGCTTAATGCGCTCCATCGCTGAGTCACCGACGTCACTGAGCGATGCTGGTGTTTTATTTTTGTGTACCTTGTTTTCGCTTCCATTTCCTAATCTGTTGCTTGCATTTTGCACAGGAGATTCAAGCAACTTGTTAAAAGTTTATTGAAAGTGACAAAGTGAGTAACTTAAGACAAGCTTGCTTACTTTGTAGTAAGGGTGAGGTGCTGTGTTTTCAGGCAGTGTTTTACTGACCCAGTTTTGATGAAGAAACTCAGTGTCTCTGGTCAGAGTTCTTCCAAGGCACATAGAGCAAGCGGTTGCTCTGCAGATGAGACACCAGCTAGTGCCGTGGTAAAGCCCTGTCTTAGCATCTCCGAGACTTTGACCTTAGGAATTGTTTTGGTCTGAAAATGTTTGCCGTAGTCTGGAAGATAAAGCTCTATGTTATGAAGAAGTGGCAGTGACATTCATCAGGCATGGTTTTCAGACATTGAAACCATCAGGTCTATTTCCCTGCTCTCACAGATTCTGTAACCCACGGAAAGCTACGTGTGAAAATTAATAGAACCACTTTTGCCTTGGTGTCAGAGGTCGCTTCCAAATCCTTCGTCTCTGGTGGAGAACTTTCTCTAAATGTACTTGCAGTTAAATTGGGCCTATTCTACCGGCAGTGTAAATTGAGCACTTTTCCTTCCTTATGTTCCCCGTCTGACCGCGGCCCTGCCTCTGCACCTGCTCCTGGGAGCCAGCGGCCGGGGCTCTGCGTGGCGCCCAGAGGAGCTCTCACCACTGCCTTACATAATTGCATAAACAATGTCCTCTCTCTGCTGGTAATGAAGCTCCTCATTTTGTGATTGGTGCTATTCAAAATGAAACATTTCAGATTTTAAGCTCTAACTGTAGGCTAGCATTTTTATCTCCGTTTCCTAAATCACTGTAAATTAACTTCCTTTCAAAGTTTCCACATAATTAAATCTTCTTTAAAACTTCTAGGCAAGCCATATTTAAACAAAGAAAACCATGATTAAGAAAAGTTAGCAGGTTTTTTTTCCCAGTAGGCTCTTTGGGAGTGCTCATCCTTAGGAGATGGAGGAGGACGCTGTTGATAATGACTCAGGAAGAAGCAGGATGAGCAATTCTGCCCCGAATGGCCCCTCTCAGATGAGCTGGGTTCTGCCCCTTGTCAGTGTGCCGGGGTCAGCAAACTGCGCTTCCCAGCGGGCTGCCTGTCCAGGGCAAGAGAAGGGCTTGTGCTCTCCCTTACAGTTAAAATGGCATCCTCAGTCTTAAACTGCAAACCAGCATTCACTGACGGCTAGGAAAATACCTCACTCACAGTGTTGACTGAACTCAACATGCGCTGGTAGAATATGTTACATGCTTTTTGTCCGTTGTGATTTACTTCTTTGATACTTTGATTCATGAAAAGCCATTTTAAAGAACAGAAACAGCTGAGCTTTAGAGGCTGTCATTATTTGAGAGGTAGATCCAAATCTACATCTATTGAAGCTACTTGAGGAAGTGGAAACATACTGATGGAAGTATCTTGATAGCCGGTCCACCACAGGCTCTGACTTCATGTGAAATAGGGTTGGAAAAAACCCAATCCTTCTGCTCTGTGTGACTGCTGTCATATTCTTTGGATCTCAGCGAGATGGACACAATAGGATTTCACAGACTTGAGGGTATGAAGAGAACTGCTCACTTAGGACATTTAACCTCCCCTGTTCTAACAGCAGGCTAATAGTAGAGGTGAGGAAAGAAGCAGTAACTCTACTACAAGGGGTATGATGTCAGTAGGGTTGGTATGACTTCAGCATACCAGCGAACCGTAGAAATCTGGGTTATTACACTGTAAATTACAGAGAGTTCTCATTTTGCACTTAGCAACTTCTGGTGACAAGGGAGGCACTTCTGACAAGTTTTTTAAGGTGTATGTAGGCAGCTAGTAAAGTATTTTTTGAAATACCAGTTTAGGAGCTGCCTGGTAGGTTCTTCAGTAGTGTTTGTCTGCTGCTTTAGACACCTGCGTTTTAACATGGGGACAGGAGTAGTTAAAAGAGGGAAACTGCGTAACTGTTTTTCCTGCAGTGGTTAACGCATCGATACTCCCCTTGGTATCAGCGTGTGGGATGTTAAAAACACTTTTCTGTTACAGAACGAAACCTAAACCCTAAAGCAGCCTGCCTTAAGAGAAGGGAAGAAGAAAAAGTTTCTGCCGTATCGGCAGAGCCGCCAACACCACACCCAGGAAGCCACCCTGGCCTGAGTGAAACTACCAACCCTATGGGTCATATGTGAACACCAGCCAGGTACGTCCCTCGTCCCTTTGTATTGGCTAAAACTGGGGGGATCGGGGTAGGTTTGTTCTCAGCTACTGAGCTGCCACTAGCGCCAGACTTCTTTCTGCTGCTGAGCACCTTCGTAGCTCTGAGCCTAAGCAAGAGCAGGCAGATTTGTTTAGTTTTATAATAAAACAAAACCCCAGGAAATCATCACTGGAGTCTCTTCGTTTCCATGCGTTGTTGCCAATGGCTACATCTCTTGGCTCAGGTGGCCTTCTTGGCATGACATCAGAGGAACAGTTAACAGCTCGCTAGATAAGCCAGGCATAATAGAGATGAATTATACATCCTAAATGGTCTAAATATCACATTAGTTCATTTAGAAATCCATGTATTGTGTCCTAGTGCTGATACACTTAGAGAAGAGAGTTCTCATCTCAGATTTGCTGCCTGGCTTAAGGCCAGTCCTTCTAACTCCAGTCCCATGCCCAACAGAGATTGCTGACTATCTTAAACCACAATCTGTATTAGTGAAGCTGGTGAAGATTTTAAGTCACGTTTTCAGCTTTGCAAGGTAAAGCAGCGTTTCCAGAAGCCCCAGTACACAGTGAGTGGGTCATATCAAACATGCTGACGGGGAGGCCTGACAGGAATATTGGTCTTTTGGTTTATTATGTGGTGTTGATTGGTTGGTTGTTTTTTAAAAATGGGGGAAAAACTTGATAAGAAAAAATTCTTGAGTATTCCTCCGTGCCTCCCAACCAGTAGAACTGTTGCTGCTTTCAAAAAGAGTAAGAATTTGGGTTGGATGCCCTTACTTTGATCTGTCGCTTCAGTCGGTGTTAGCCTGGGGAGGTCTGTTGGGGTGTGTGTACAGACTGGTTTGCTTCCGCTTTAGCTGAAGGTCGAGGCCTGCATCTTGCCAGGATGTATCCCATGGAAATTTATTATTCCCTGGTGTTCCTTAGGAAGCAGCAAAACAGCATTTAAACCAAGTCTTATTTGTGTTTCCCCATCCCTTATAGGCAACTTCTTTCTTCAGAAATGAAATGGGTTTTTTTGGGAAACAAGGTGTTTTGAGTTTCTTTGTTTTACTTCATACCAGAGCAGTAGGCTACTTCTGAATTGTCGGGTAATTCTTGATTTACAGCAGGCTTTCTAGTCTGTTCTTGCCCTGTGAATGCAGTGAACCACTTTCAAAAGTTTACTGTATCTTTGCTTTTTTAATGGCAGTAACTTTGTAGGATGAGTGAAGTGTGACGCTGCCGGGAAAAGGCTCGTCGGGTCCCTTCAGCAGTAGCGGTTACACTGGGTACTGTCCTGTTCAGAGGACAAAGTCAGACACAGGCCGGGGGTCTGAGATGTGCAGATCATTCCTCCTCCCGTATCCGGAGCCCAAACAGGGTGTTCCCGAGAGTAAACAGTTGGACAGATCGCACCCCGCGAGGGTGTCTCTGGGGGAAGGATTTCAAGGCTGCTCCATGTGATTTTCTTTTGCACTTAACTGACTGAAAATGCCACCAGATAGAGTTGGAATTAGTTCTCTAGCCTTGATGTTATGCCTCTTACAGATTCTTTTCCTAATAACCCCTTGTTCTCCTGAATTTCTTTCCAGAATTCCAGAATTATTGGTAGGATACACAGAAGGTGACCTTTCTTCACAAGGACACAGACAACTAACATTATATGAAGACACAAACCTGACAGGAGAAAACACTTGAAGCAAGAAACCCAAATGCAATCTTATGATCAAAGCTACTGGTCAACACCTGCATCAGGATTGAAGATACAAGATCTTCAGATCGAATTTCAGCCCATGAAATACTCTGAACATATCATTCTGTTGCAAGCAGTGTGTCGCTTCTGCACAATCAGAGACTGTTGTGATCTCTCCACTCATTGTGGAAGTTGCCTTGTGCCTAAACTGAATTGACAAATGCATTGTAACTACAAATTTTATTTATTGTTATGGAACTGTAAAGGTCTACATATAAAGGGAAAAGTTAACATGTTAAAAGCTGATAAGATTTCAGCTGGATGCCAGCATTCACTAAAGCTGTTCACATTCAGAGAACAAAGCAGTGACAACCGTCGACCCGTAGCATTCCCAGCATACCTATTAGTGTCTTAAAAAAGGAAGGGAAAAGTCTTTTGTTGTCCTTTCCTCTCCTTTTGCCATATGACTAGTGTTTTCCATGCAATAGGAAACTCTTCCTTGGTATAGCTTTTTTTATGTTCTTTTTGGTCTCTGGTAATCTGAACAGTTATGGTCATAGTTCCCCTTCCACGCCCAGCTCCGTGCCTCAAGCCCCTCAGAGGCCTCCTGAAGGCCGCAGGCAGGAGCAATACTGTGACCATAACGTTTCTTGGATTTAAAAAGTGATTTTGTTTTCCCTCAGACTTTCCTCCAACATTTTTTTTTTTTCTAATTATAAACAAAACCTTTTTAGGCTTCTAGGCTTCATAGTAAAGCTTGTAACGTGAAGTGTAAATTGGGTGGGGAGAATCTACTTTGTTAGAGTTGCTTTGTTTTCCGAGCAGTAAGTACTACATATAGTACATGTAAAGTGTTAGCTGTACGTAAGCACAAAATGCATTAAAATACAAAGGAGATTTTTTTCAGGCTGTAATTTTGGTGAATAGTAAAATCCTGAATTCACCGTGGCAGGTAGTGTGATGATAGAGCCACCAGTAAGGTGGGCTTACCTACGTAATGGAATATAAGAGCAATGGTCACCAGTTTTTCCTTCCTGTACACATTAATTGTCATTCTCGCATGGCTCCTCAGTGGCGACAAGAAGATGGTGTGAATCAAATGCAGAGGAATGCCCCCTCCCAGGCCATAGCCGCAGTAACCCCCACCAGAACAGCGTCCCCGAGTATTCCCGTGTCCCAGACGTGGGGAAGTGGCTCAAACCCCTCTGAACTTCCATGGAAACTGTCTTCCACTGCAATGACCATGGGAGGAAACTTCCTAAGCCGAGGTTGTCCGAGCTGTTGTTTCTGTAGGGCATCTTTCATCACTGGCAATTGGTTCACACACGAAACAGGAACAAACCAATAATTTTTATGAAGTCATTTAATTTGAAAGAACAAAAGATGGATGGTTAAAATAAACTAATGAATTTAAGCTCATGTTTTGGATGGTTCCTAACAAAACAGTTCGTGGAATTAGTGGACTCATTTCTATTACTTTAATTTGCATATCTCATCAGATAACACCTGATTATATCTGTGGCCTTGTTCTTCATTTCAGTGTTTATCAGCTAAACAAATTTGTTGCTTATGACGTGTGAAAGTGATCACGTGCCACTGCCTGGCCTTTTTCCTTCTAAGCTTGTTGTCTTTTTGGCTATATTAGACTTTGCAGTATGCCCAGAAGCTTTCCTTCATAAAATAGAAAGAAAAAAACATTTGGCTTATTTTTCACTGTAGCTAGTCTTTTATACAATAATCTTGTAAGAAAATTTCTTGAATTCTAAATATTACTCTTTCTAGATTTTTGAAATCGAAAAAGTTTTCAGTAAAAAGTTTCTTACTTTATTTTACTATATTAGGTAGTAAAAATGTAGGGTTATTTACCATAACCTGTTCATTAATATCAGAAATTTACAATAGCATTGTAAGACCATAGTAGGGTTCTAGCATACCGTGTAGTACCTATGGAGTATTGTAAGAGCTAATTGTCCGAGATGAATTGCTTCTCATCTTGTTCTCCAGTTTCCATTGTTGGTTTATTGCAGATTTGTACCCTGTGTCAAATTTCAAGGTATTGCTGATAAACCTTTCCAACCAGCAGCAAGAAGTTCAAAAAAATTTCTGTCAATGTAACAGAAAACACTATGTATATAACATTTATGTAGCAATAAATGTGCCATCTTTTTTTTAACATGGTAAATCAGTGAGTTTTTTAAATTTCTCTCTCCTCGTAGGTAAATGCATTGCTTGAAAAACACCGGCAGAGCCAGCTCCTGCCTTGAGCTGACTAAAAGCTCACACACGCTGCCAGTGCCAGGGCATGGCCTGGGCTGCAGGCACAGACGTGGTGCTGCTACTCTCCGCGGAGCTAGAGCCAGCCCCAGGGAGCTGAGGAGGAGCAGGGCCCTCCTGCGCCTGGTGCCGCGCGGGAAGGGGGTAGCGCAGCCGATGGCAAACGGAGCGGCCGCCGGTGCCTCCTGCTGCACCTTGGTCCTGTCCTTTGCTGGTCCTTGGGACAGCCTTTCCCATCCTAAGAGCTGCTTTTGTGCGCTGAGGTTCGGTGCTGAGTTACTCAGAGTTGATTGATGCATCTACATAGGCTTTATGAACAAAAGAGGGGAAAAAAGTCTGTAGCTTAAGCTTGAAATTAAGATTTTTCACGTTTCCTACAATTTTTCTTTCTGTGAGTGCGAACAGAAGACAACGGAAGAAAATCTTCATGCAATCCCTAGTCCACAACAGTTTAAGCCAAAAACCTCACGTAACGTGAGACTGTAGAATCTTGAGTTTTCTCAATTCTTCTCTTAAGTAAGTGTCCCTGGGAAAAGCGCGCTGCAGACAGTGCCAGCAGGCGTGCACGAGGTGCGGTGCTGAGCTGGAGGTGGCCCGAGACTGCCCTTCGTAACCGTAGAAAGTCTAATGGTTGTGTTGAGACCCAGCTGACCTTGTAAAAGGCTCGTGCTTCCCTGTAAAACTGAAGTACTAGAAAGGGCTGAAAATGGGCTCCATTATTTTTCCTCTGGCACTGAGTAGATGCTGTTTCTTCATATAAATAAAAGTTCATGTTTCCCCAAGAATTCATCAGTGTTAATGCTTTCCCCATTTGCATCTGGGAATCGTGGCAGAACACAAATAAAATGCAACAGTCTGTAAAAGACAACCTAGATATTGGGTGGGGAACTTTGCTTTCTGTGGCCAGAGCAGAGAGGGGCAGTGCTCTGCCCTTCCCAGGGCCGGGGAGGGAGGTTGTGTCCTGGGGAGAGGCACTGCCTGGTGCAGCATCCCAGAAAGTGGGGAAATGCTGCTACTAAGAGACTGCTGCAGTCCTTCCTTCTCTTCAGGTCGTTGCTGTCAAAGAGCAGGTAAGTCGGGTGCCTTTGCAGCGGGTGTTTTGTACTGTTTAACTGCCATTTATTTTCCCAAAGTTAATCCCACTGTCAAGCTGGATGCCCCTGCAAAACCTGAGTTTGTACCCGGCAGAAGTGGGCTCAGAACTCATCCGTGTGCTCCTAAGACATAAAGGCTAATGTATCTGATTATGAATATAACAGCTTAAGTACATTAATCTCTAACACTACCTGACTAATTAAGATAAAGGCATGCAATATCGCTTCTAAATCAATGAATGGGCTTTGCTTCCAGTTTACCCTTTTAAAAGAGTAACATTTAATTAAATGTCCATTTAATTTGTTTATGTCACTAATTAATAGCTGAAAGGGTAATTAAAAATAAAGCTCTTTAAATGCTCATTCCTAGCATGCAAGAATAGTAAGTGTGAGCATCATAAAATGCAAATACAATGCGAGCAAGAATGCTAAAACCAAAAAAATTTGACAGCCTACAGGATATAAGGTAGTAACCCAATATAAATTAGTGCTTGTCATTCTCTGTAGCCCCTGGTCATCATTAGCCTGCTGTATCAAAGTATCACAAACGTGTCAGTAAAGTTCTCATTCGAAAGTTTTTTAGCTCTAAATACAGATTCTGCATTTACAGGAGTATCAGGGAAAAGAGTGTGAAGGAAACCAAAAATGACATGTCTGTTGAGCTTTGCTGTCTGTTTTTCTGCTGTGTTTATTTTGCATATCCAGGATAACCGACGAAAAATGACCATGACCACAACTAGTTAATTCTACTGTTTCCACAACTGCTGACTTTTCAGCTGGCAGGTGATGTCAGCTGAGCTTCCACAGCTCTTCCTGGGCTTCCTTCCTCCCTTGTCCCTGCCCCACCCCACCCCAGTTCCTCTGACATGGGAGATCCCCAAATTCTGTTGGTTATAAGCAACCTTAAACTTGTAGGTAGGTAAAATTCCAGGTCCGTGCTTCTGCTCATTAACTAATGGAATGATCCCTGTGGTGCAGGTTTCCTGCTCCAGCATGAGGAGCAGCGGTGAGGTTCAGCAGTGTCAGGGCTGGGCGAAGCAGCAGCTGACTCTTCCTCCTCAGCATGTGGAAGAGCAGCAGGGCCAGGGGGCAGGGGGAGTCCTCAGCCCCGCCAGGCACTGCTGCACTCACCTTCAGGCCTGAAGGAGTAATGACGGGACGTTTCAGTCAACCCAAATCTAATTAGCCTACACTGAACGTATGCTCATTAAACCAGTAGTGGTTTTAGGCAATTTTCAATGGAAAGGAACATTTCAAGGACCTACAAAAACATATCACACCCTGTTACCATTCTGATTGGTGAGCAGGAGATTTATGGACAGTAAAATTCCTCAGTAATAGTAACATAAAAGGAATGTGTGCAAAACAGCAGTTCATCAAATTATTGGAAAGGCTGGATTATTTTTTGCCGAAAATCTGTCAAAGATTTCAGCCCAAATTATCAGGACTGAAAACTTGTTCCCATGGTTAAAATCTGTAAGGTAATAGGCACTGAAAACAGGAGCTGAAACTGGGAAGTAGCAGGTAGCCTTACCCCTGGGAAGTGTAACCGTGTCTAATGGTGTCGAGCAGGCTGCAGGGCCAGGACAGAGCTGAGATGGTTCGGGGTGCTGGGGCTGTTCCACTGCCGAGCTGTGCCAGCGCACCACCCGTCACTGACAGCCTTCCTCTCGCCCTTCCCTGCTCGTGCTCACACTCGGTGAGCTTCAGGCACCTTGTATAAAGCAATTCCTAAACTCTCTGAGGTATCTGCTTCCTTCCTCTTCCCAAATACTGTTTTAAGGCACAAGATTGACAATAATCTGTTCATTGGAAAATACATAATTTAGCCCACATTTGTTTTAAATTTATTTCATATTATTTTGTAATATTTTAGGCTCCATATGGAATGAGAAGGACATCTGAAGGAATTTTCATCTGACATATGAATTGCTGCATTCTAACCATATCATTCTTCTCTTCTGCACATTTGCTAGAGTAATTTTTATCCCCCCCCCAACTATAATTCCCTCTGCCCGAGGGCCCTTGAGCCCATGGAGCCATAGCCCTTCTCATTTCAGGGAGCATACTTCTGTACTTCATACTGAGTTTGTACCATTTCTTCACAGGTCAGAAGTCTGATGCTTACTGATCTGACTGGATTTTCTACAGTACCCAAGGTAGGAATATGTGCAACAGAAAGGCCAAATTATTAAGCCTTACTGCTTCTTTTTTTATTAGAGAACTGGAGACAAAAATACCGACATAGAGGCAGTCTCTAATTCCCTGTAAGTGAAGCAAAACCAGTGTTTGAGAGAAGGAGGCTGGCTGTGGGAATCTAAGTACATTGCATCTGTGACTTTATAAAGTGGTTTGCAGACATCCATTTTGCAACAACTGGGAAGAAACTGGGTGGGTGGTGTAGAAGGGGGGGGGGGGGGGGGGACTGTGAAGACCAAATGTTTAGCTGTATTCAACTGTAAACAGTGATAGTCAGTAAACAGTCCCTCTGAAGAGAGCAATTAATGGGCACATGTGAAGAGATGGAAAAGAAGATGTGTCCTACTTCAGGAGACATCAAAGGGCAGGCTGGACAGTGAGAAATGAAGCATACCCCAAGGAGGCCACACAGCTGTATGGACATTCAGCTAGGGCATGTGATGCAGTGTGACGAGCTAGGAGAAGGAGGAGTGAGGGGTAAGACAGGCAATGAAGAAGTCCTGAAGTAACAAAGGAAGGAGCAACTTGCTCTGTGAGGAAGGGAGCAGGAGTAGAGAAGCGGGTCAGCTCTTTCTGTGGAGGGGTCAAGTTGCAGAGAAGTTTTGCAGGATTGGAAAGAGTGATAAGATAGCACAGTAGGTAGCCTCAGAATAAGATAAGGAAACAGAGGAGGAGCCACTGAAATGAATGGCTTTTACTGCAGTTCTCCTGCCTCTTGCTACATCTGAAAGCAGAACTCTGTGGCAGTTGGCCAGTTTGACGGGGAAGGCGATAAAAATAAATTACATCCTCTGTTTCCAATACAGACAGAGATGTTTCCAAAAGAATGGGGGAAGGGAACGCATTTGCAGGGAGGAAAGGTACTTAAGAGATCCAAAACTCATTGTCTGTTCTCTATAAAGTAGCGTCGCGGCTGACTCCATAACGTCCGTACTGGGCTCCAAATGGGGGTTTGGAACACTCCACCTCTGGGACCAGCTGCTTTTGTGAATGTTCAGCTGGAAGAGAAATCCAAGCTCAAAATGAAGGAAATGCTCTTTTTTGTCTCAAAGAGCACACATGAAGCTGAGAAGAACAAATCAGAGAATCTGAGGCCAAGCAGTTTGAGATTCCCAGTGTCCTAGGTGGTCCTTGCTGTAAGCCTCTATTAGTGTCATCTGCGGAGAATGTTTTCCTTCAAAACTGGGGTAAGACAGATTTTCCCAACCAATCTGATTTACAGTTTAGCATGAGCAGAATACAAGTATGTTAGCAGTGTGTCTGTGGCCTACTGCTGCAAATCAGGTTTTGTGCCCCTAGTTTAAATAGAGTCTAAGGAAACAGCCAGGTCTTATTTGAGTTTCTTGGCACAAGTGGACATGCCTTGTTGCTGTAAAAGCAGCATTAGCGAGGACAACCAAAAGAAACCTATGAGAAGGCTGGAACCAGTAGTACCTAAGATGAAATGTTAGTAGGGTCTGTTGTGACAGGACAAGTAATAGTCTTAAACTAAAAGAGGGTAGATGCAGACTAGATATAAGGAAGAAATTTTTATGACAAGGCTGGTGAGACACTGGCACAGGTTGCCCAGAGAGGTGGTAGATGCCCCAACCCTGGAAACATTCAAGGCCAGGTTGGACAGGGCTCTGAGCAACCTGATCCAGTTGAGATGTCCCTGCTCACTGCAGGGGGGTTGGACTAGATGACCTTTCCAACCCAAACTATGATTCTATGAAATATATCCTGTCCTCTTGCACGTGCTATCCTCTTGGGTTTGATCTGTGTTCTGTGGATCTGTGGAAAGCAAGGATTGCCATGCCTTCTCTAATACCTCTGCCTGATGTCTCAGGTGACACACGGAGGGAAAATGTGTCCTGTACCATGGGGGGACTATAACAGTGGGTCACACAAGGCAGGGAAGTATTTTGCATCCTAGCACTCTGTCCTGTGCTTAGGACCAGGCAACTGCCCTGTTAGTTGTCTACTATCACTCTCCCTCCTCCTGAGAAAGCAGTCCAAGTTCTTTGTTTAGCTATGCATTGTGGAGTAAGCCATCAGCTCCCCATGAACTGGAAATCAAAAGTAAATCTGTCCTTATGGATTCAGAACAAATATATTATTCATCTTACCTGGGTTATTTGTCCCATACCACTAGTGATTTTCCCAGAGAAAGATTCTGCATATGACTAATGGCATTTTTTGAGGGTTAGACATTCCAAAGTTGTCTACTCAAGGGAAGAAATGTCATGTTTCAGCAACTTAGAAACATTGGCTGCAGTTACTGCAAAGAATGGAATTGCAATTAGTCTTCTACAATCTTTATAGGCATGCCTGAAAACCAGACATGTCAATATTGCAAGTCTTGAGAGGTCAGTAAGGCAGTGTCCTTTGCTGACAGACAACAGACCATGCCTCAAAACTCCCACTTGCTGGGCTGCTGAAGATAACATTTAGTGTCAGGCAGGGCAGCTTCACTTTTAGGGCAGGGGTGCTGCCTCTGTGGTTCTTTGGAATCCTCCTTGCCGGAAAACAACCCTGTATTATCCTCCAGAGATCAGCCAGGGCTGGTCTCCCATCTGTTTGTGGATCTGCACCTGTTTTTCATTTCACCAGTAGTAGCCACATGGCCTAAGACTCTGGGGGAATACAGAGAAGAAAATGAATGTGTGGTTCAGGCACTGGGGTTGGATTCAGAAGTTCTGAGTTTAAATCCTGACTGTGTGGCATAATCTTGGTGAGTCCTTTCATTTCTGTCTGCCTTAACATCATCTGTAAAGGATTGGAAGGAGTGATTATGACTCTGGGGCCTTCTCCTTACCTTTTTAAACAAGGAATTGGAAAAATACTGGGTTTTTTTCCTCTTTGCTTGTATCTGACCCAGCACAGAAGTCTTTACAGAAGTGGATCTCTATAAAACACGTCGCTGATGATTAGGAACACCAGACATGTCTCCCATCCATTTCCTTTGCAATCTGAAAAATAAAAGGGACGGTCCTTAGAGAAGGTGCCCAGTTTCTGCCTGTGTAAACACCAGTGGGGCTGGGAGATGGCTCCAGTAGCGCAGAACTGGTGTACAGGTACTCTGAATGTCTGCCACTGGTGCACGCGGATCCAGCGTGGTCACTCTTGGTTGGTGTGAGGCCGAGTCACGTTCTAGCTGGAGCCACCTTCAGAGACAGTGTATGTATCAGTTCCCTGCCTCTCTCATGTCCTGCAGTGGACATGCCGTGGATCTTAGGCATTGTACATTTTGTAGCCCTTACATTTGTTTAGAAAACAGAGGCAAAGCTGATGCCCCCCCCTCTGCCTACTCATTTTATTTATTGCTTCATCAGCCACACTCTGTGTGTTTACACTCCAGCACAAGGGTTTGGCTGCAGCTTGTGCTGACAGCCTGTAGATAGCCTGGGGCTAAATAAAGGGGGTAATTGCTGTCAGGTTCCATGTAAATTCTCAGCTGGGCATGGTAATCCCGTGCTAACCAGGGACATGCTGACCTTGCCAAATGCTATCAGCTTCTGCAAGGGTCCCTTAAAGTGCTCCGTGTCAGAGATCCTTGCAGCTCTCTCTTTGCAAATTCTCAGCCCAGGCACCACTCGTAAAGAATCCTCTCACATTGATTCTGTCCTAACTGGGGATTGAGGTGATTATAACTGTTCTCAGAGTTGTTTTTCACCTTGAGCCTCCCTCAACTTCTATTGAAAGCTGCTGGGGTATGTCGTTGACTTGTGTGGAATTAGGCTTAGGCCTTTATCAGAAGGTTTGCTGTTTGCTAGAAGTTTGATTTCCATGTGATATGTCTGGAAACTTTCAATTATCATGCTGCCTTTGAAATGGGGAATTGACAAACTGTTATCTCTGGGAGCTTGTTGGGTTCAGACTGGTCTGTCAGATCACAAGTAAATTTGTGCCAAGCAAGATTGCTATTGAGTTCTTTGTGTTTGATCCTCAAGTTAAAATTTACCTGTCAGATTGTTTTACACTTGAGACTATCACTCTTTGGTTTTGTCTGAAATCTGCAACAACAGAAAGGGCTGGTATTTTGCATGACCCATGGATTAGGAGTTTTATGTCAGCTCCAGAAAACCTCAAGAGGCTTGTTATGCTGAACACTACAAATCTGCACATACTGTGGCCAGAAGAGACAATTACCATCATTTACTTTGACCTTCTGCAAGCTATGAAGTACCTCCTGTAGTTTTTATAGAGGTCCGTACCTCTCAATTTAACCAATACATAGTCATTAGAATTCTAGGTTGAATTAATTATCTCCAGTTATGGAAAGTTCACTGCCAGCTAAGGTTACGTTTCCTCAGTGTTTAAAATTTCTTCTTCATCTCTCTGAACTTATTTAAATTTTGTTTTATGTCACTGGATGTTGCTCTGCTTTCACCTGTGCCTATTGTTGGACCCTATAGCTCTATAGTATCCCCCTGCAGTTAATCAACTTTTTACTTTTTCTTCTTAACCCTCTTCAGAGTCAGGTATATATTTCAGAACTGTATTCATGCGTAACTCTAGTAGTTATATTTTCAGAATTTGGATTTTATCGATTTATCCAGCTTCTGGTGACCTGAATCACTGTGCTGTTTTTAGATGTTGGTGTCACATTAAATATTTCCATTGAAACTCCTGTGGTTCACACTCAATCTACAGTTTTGTAGGGCCTACTTATAAAATCATTTTGTTTACACTCAGATGTATAACTCACATTGGACTAAATGGAAATATCCATTTCACCCAGAAAAGGCAAGATCAGACCTTAAACTAGCAGGCAATGTCAATAAAATGCTAACAATGAAGACATTAATCTTGAAAGAGCCAACTACTGAGGTTTTTCCTCTATTTCATGACTTGGCTTTCTTTTATGGCCTATTTTTAAGTTCATTCCATTAGATCATTTCTTTCATAGAAAGTTGTTAAAAAGTGAACTAAAATCTGGACATAATACTATCAAGTCATAGAAGTGGAAGTGGAAAGGACCTTTGGAGGTCATCTTGTGTAAATCCCCACTGAGAGCAAGGTGAAGTTTGAAGTTAGCTCCAAGTGTACTGGTAAATACAACTGTGACTATAGGAAAAGATGGAATGGTACCTCATTCACCTTTAAAAATTAACCATTCATGAAGGACACGACTTACAAATGTTATGACAGATTACTGTAATAGGGATGTTGTTACTAGAGTTTGCTAGGCACCTTCTCACTGTGCATCCTTAATATATCTTTCGGAGCAAAACTCTATTAGTCAGTCTAAAATCAACATAAACTCTCACGGAAGTATAAAAATACCTTTGAAGTCTTCTGTCTCATCAATGGCCCAAGAACTAACCCTTTTGTTTAAGCACATAATGTGCAACAAGTTGACTTAAAACATTTTCTTTATCTATATGCACTTGTATTTTCATTCTACTTTGTCAAAATGAATATGAAGAATTAATCTTTCCACTTTTAGAATGATCTTAATAGAATTCTGTAAAGAGATTTTATTTTATTTTTCTAAATATAAAGTGCTGTTGTAACATTTGCTCTTCTAGCCATATTCCGTATTTACTACAGTTTTTTGACATCTGTCCCTGTCTCTTTTCATCAAATATTTATCTGCAGCAGCTGAGCGAGTCTCATTTGTTTTAATTAAAAAGAAGACCACCAAGCTGGGATCACTTCCTTAGCTCTTCCATGTCTTGCACAGACAGACAGTAGATCTTGTGAGGTTTTCCTGAGGGTGGCCCATTAACAGGCTTTCCCCCCTCCCTATATCCTTTTCTTCTGCACCGTGTTTATTTTTGGATAGAGAAATGTAATCAGAGCCACATTCCGGACAAAGACACTTTTTGCAGTTAACACGCATGAGAAAGGAGGAAGATCATGTTGTGTTTTGTTTGGTGTTTCACTGTAAGAAACCATTTTCTAATCTGTGGCTTCTGGAATGGAATTATCATTGCCACAGAAACCTAGGGATTGTCACAGCAGTAAGGCTTCTGGTTCAGCATGCTGATACTGACGTAGGCAGCAGGCGCTTAAGGAACAACTGTAGAAATTCAGCTGAAGAATATCCTACTGATTGAAAATATTTTTTGCGCTTTTCCTCACTAGCTAATATGTCTTGTCAGCGTTGACTTAAGAAGAGGAAAAAACCAAAAACCAAAGAAGCAACGTAAAATAACTCTTTTGTGCAAAGTTAGTATTCTAAGGTCATGGTACAAGCTGATTCCTACTGCTACTAAAACTGTTCTACAGGGTGTTTGTAACATGTTATTTTCAGTTTTACGTGTCCTAGACAAATACTTTTGGAGTGCATAGATAGACTTCTCACGACTTCTAGAGATGGTGAGATGTCTTCTGGTCTTGGGATCAAATTAAGTTGCATAGCATCGCTTGCCGTTCTCAGCCATCTTGATTATCTTAGTTCTTGTTAATGAGACAGATTTTTCAATTAGGCTGTTGCATTTATTTAAGATGGATGAGACTAATAAGCAAATCTTGTTTTTTTTCATACCTCATTTTCACCTCATTCCTCATCTTACATGAAAAGTAAAAATTAAAACAAGCCATCCCTGTAAATCACCAAATTAAAACTGTTATATCCTCACTTGGCAAAAATTACCTTCAAAAATGATCTTAATTCAGTGTCCCATGGCAGTAAATTACAGTAGAGTCATCCAGTGCTTAGACAGATATTTTTTTACAATTGTCTGTTAGATACAAAACAATGATTAGCTTTAAAATGAAAAGATCTCCTTTCTTGTAGGTGCAATGAGTTTAAGACTTTACACTCTGGTCGTTGGAGTTTTCTAAATTCTGAAAAAACCTTTCACACTCAAAGCCTGACAGTAAATTGTGCACCTCTGTTTATTCTGTAGGCAAAATAGAAAGAAAGGTTGAGGTGATCTTACATATAAACAATTACCTGCTTACAGCATCTACATAAGAAAATGAGTTCAGGATAGTAAATAATTATTTTACCCCTCATAATATACATATGTAACAGGCACATGTATAGCATGTTTCAGAACATCTGTATAAAAGTTCTTTACTTACCAAGAGGTCAAAGGAGATTTTATCTCAGCATCTTTTCCAATTCACAGTATTATCTCCTATTCTGCAGGACACAGTAATGTGGCTGCATGATGTCCTCCCGTAGACTGGGTCTGTGTTTGGGACATATGGGTCAAGCGTCACAGAGTATTAAGGGCAAAGTTTTCAAAAGTAGACGCACATATTAAGAGCACAAATTTAAATGAAAAGACCCCTAAGATGTCCTATATTGATACTTAGTATTTTACTAACTTTTACAGAGAATATTTCCCTACACTTTAGTCACAATGTTATACTGTAACTTTCTAACATCCTGCTATTGGCATAAAGAAAATGAATCAGTGATGCAACTTGGAATCAGAATCGAATCCTTTCCTTGCAAGGTGCTGAGACGGGAGACAGCACCATTGCTTACCCAACTGAACGGCATTCAGGAACCTAGATTTTCTTTCCAGCTTTGCCACTGGGTCGAGGGTGACCTTCATCAAATGCTGTTTCTGCTCTGTAAAATGTAACTGTAAATTCTCTTTTTAAAAGCATTTTAAATTAGAAAGTACTGTAAAATACCCTAGATTTGATGCCAATTGCTTACAACATTAAGTGAAATCAGAGTTAAACTAATTTAAGGGAGATTTTATTAACTAGAAAGATTATGAGCTTGTCAAAAAGACATTAATTAAAGTCTGGGGACTGCTTGCCAGTGTCATTCTAAATTAATTGCTAATGGGTTACTCTTAAAAGTAGAGTGCAGCTGCAGGAACATCAGGCTCAAAGGAAGCTTGATTTTGTTTATCATTCATTTTTGCTTTGTTTAGCAAAGGATTTCTAAATACCAAAGAAACCTGAAACTGTTTCTGGCCAGGATATTTTTGATTATAAAAATCCTTTTATAATCTAAATGGCAGGATTCACACACTTACTATAACCTTCTACACTTTTCTCCCTTTCTGTACATCTCTGAGAACAGAAAAACCTTTATAACTGTATCTTGTGTATCTTTTAAGAGTCAGAGAAGCCAAAAAAGCCAACTGGCTTTTTAAAGCCAGTGGCACACAAAAAGGATTGATTGACATAAAGTTAGCAGTGGTTCTACTGACCCCCAAATCATGTATGAGTGGTATCGTGATCTTTGGGAATAATGTTACCTGTGAGAGCAATTCAGGCCAGGCCAGAGATGCCTTCTGATTGCAAGGCCTCCAGTTCATAGTTCTACCTAAGGGCACAGGGTGGGCGTGGGGGTGGGCAGTGATTCATACCCACTTCTGTCCCTGTTTACCGGCGATGTGTTCTAGCTTTTTGTGTGTGAGAGTTTTGCCACAATGTCTCACAGACGTAAGTGCTTCAGGAGGATGTGTAGTTCAAGAAAGGCTGTACTCTGATTAGACTTTAATTGGTGCACGTGGGGAATACTGGTTGAAGACAGTATAGTTACACCTCTGTAAACTGTGCGCAAACAGACCCTGAAGATTGCAGGCTGAGAGGCTGGGCCGGCAGAAGGCCTGCCCTACATTACAGCTCCCTTTCTTGTCAGTGATAGAGACCCCCCGCTTCTGACTCAGACAAGTCCTCGTCAGACTGCCCTTGCACTTCAGGCATGCAAGGGGCTTTTGCAGGTACCTTCAGTGCCAGTGCGCTGGCAGCCACAAGAGAAGAAAAATGTGTCCCACTGAACATCTGTTAAGCTATTTATTTCCTAATTTTATGCTACTTGCTAGTATAACCATTTTTACAGTCCCTGGGTTAAACAGAAACACAGGTCACTATTTTAAAGTATGTTGGAGAGTTCTGTGCTACCTCAGACAGAAATTTTTGAAATAGTGGAACTTTAGTGAAAACATTTATTTTTGATAGAGCTCTGTCATCAAAGAATGAAGTGCTAGACTGTTATCTTTTTTTATTCCTACAGTTTCAGTTTGAAAATATGGAAGTTATCACTACATATAATTCTGCTAATTCAGGTATGTTAAACCCTGACAAGACTGTCAGACCCCAAAATCACAGTTCTGGCCTTGTGGAAATCAGTGACAAAAATACCAGCTGATTTTAAAAGATGCCAAAATTGTACCAAAGTGTACCAGAAAATAAGAATATGATTTACACTTTCCCATACTGATCATTCTGTTCAGACAGTCATGATCTTCATCATACCGGGACACTTCGGTGTTTTGGCTTTTATTTTGGATGGTGTTATTTTAGCAGTGCAAATACGAAATGATATGGGAACGTGGTGCTTTGAAGTGCTGACGACTCTTCTGTTAACAGCTTGGGAATACAGCTAGAACAGCTGTCTCCATGTTGCTTGTGAACAGAATTCCTTTTCTATTTGCTTCACAAAACTTGATGACAGAGTATTAGTAATAAGTTTTGAAACTCTTTAATATACTAATTAAAAGTCATCTTCCTAAAACTTACAAACCATCTCAGGCAAGAGCAACACAGTACTGTTATATCGTGTCCCATTTGAAACATCTGGACTCTAAACCTATAGGTTCAGAACCCCCAGCAGAATTTACCAGACATTTCAGCTCCATATTGACATGACCAACTTCACAGCATTTTTCTTAAGAGGAACTTGAACCAGAGCCCAAAGTTTCCCTCCCTATTTGGTAATCTTTATCACTGTGCCATTACTTCTCTACTAGTACACACACATCCATACAGCACATAGATGGTCTCTCCTGGGGCCTTCGTAGCTGTATGTGTGGTGTGCGACGTGTTGGACCAAGCAGGGAGAGCACCAGTAGCTTGGAGAAATCTTAGTACTAAGTCTCCCCTGGAAGTGAGATAAGAACAACTTTCTGTGTGCCACGTGTGAAGACTGCACTTGCTAGTGAATCTGCTATTGCACTGAGAAAAAAAGGGGAGAGCCTTTAGTCTATCACGTTCTTTGGGACTCAGAGACACCATTTAACCAAAGCAGAGTGCTTTGACAACAGAATATGTCTTGTAAGAATGCTGTAAAAAATGTAGCTGTGCTTACTGACCATCATGTGATTAATAAACATAGACTGCAAGGTCGGGCAACGTCTGGGTGGTATCAAGATCCCTTTAGTAACATATGGGCAAGGAAGCTTAGTGATCCACAGACCACGCTCAGAGTGACTATAGCACCCATGGCTACATGAAAGATGGCAATCGATTCTCAGGCAGAAAACTTAGTAAGTTCTTTGAAATTGAAAAATGGGTTAGAAAAGAAGGGAGATCACAGAAAATGTAGTTAGCTTCCTATTGTCCTACCATGAAAGCATCTGAATTACTACAGCAACTTAGACAAACTGCAAGGTTTATAGATGACTGTAACTCTGATTCATGAGAAGCCTTACTTACTTTACTAGATGTTCCAATTTAAGATTTCCAGGCATCTCATCTAATCTTCTAATCCAATAATCCTAGAATCCAGCAATTAGAGACTGTTTTGACAAAGCAACCTGAGGCTCATTCCTCTAATTACAGCACACAGTTTAAGCTCACTGACTTCAAATACATAGGTTTACCCATGTAAAATATGCATGCACTGCATCTGAATTTACTAGATTAATAGACACTTCTGCAGAATGCAGCCTATTAACAGCTTCATCCAAACCCAAACTAAATCAAGACATCTTATTGCCAAAGAAGAAAACTGAGGAAAGTGTTCAGTTAAGCAATTCTGTTTCCTTGCTGAGAATGAATGCAATTATACCTCTAACACTAAGTCATATCCAAGACCAACAATGTTTAAAAAAAATAGAATTTAATAAGCAGCTTCTAGAAATCCCTCTCATTCGGGCTGTCATGTGTGTTGGATTTATCTTTAAGCTCTGCCATTTTGCTGGTGTTTCCTATCAGAAGGTGCAGAGTCTGATGATTCAGAATGGGAGACATGAAATGTTGTTCAAGTACTGAGGCCATGGAGAGACTGGAAACTTCAGGGATGCAGGGAGTTTATAGATATTATGTGTTGGTTAATTTAAGATAATAACAAAAATACTTGTATATATTCTTCCTGTGGTAGAATTATCCTTTATCAAGTATAATTAACACTCGTTCCTGCTCTGTTCCTAGACATTAAATCACCCCTTCCTTTACTGAGCTAGTTTTCTGAGAGGTATGAAAATTAACAGACATCTCACTAATCTCTGGAAAATTTCTCCATCATAAGGGACCTGGGGCACTTCTCCTGAGGCAGCAGTTTGACAATTTGCCATTTACAGTCTTGCCACCATACGCAAGATGTCTGCACTGCTGGACCCAGTCTCTACAGCACAGCTTCCCATGCTGGACTCACTCTCCAGCAAGACGTCCCAGTGACTGACCCACACAGAGTTTTTTCCTTGTGCTCCACTTCACGTCCTGATCATCAGTCTGCTTTGCTTGTTTAACTGTAATGGTTCTGTGGGAGTATCCTTAGGGATGCAGAAGGGAACAAACTGTAGAACAAATTAGGAACTTGACTACTAATCTCTGGAATGGCTGGTAGCTGGTACTGGTGGTTGGCTGCATTTCAGGCACCATACAAAAAAAGAGTAGAAGAGGAAAATGTGGGGTGAGAGGCAGCTTACCAGACCTCAAATGATAGCCAGCCTATTGCCTTTCCCTCAGCTTAAGCTGCAGTTTGATGAGGATGGAGACTGGTGAATGATGTAGCTTTGGAGTAATGGTAAAAGTTACACATCAGGCCTGAGGGAAGCAAAGGCACTGCTGAACTGCTGGATGCAAGAAGATTTGCACTATACAATGCCATGTGAGAGAAATTTGGAGTGTACAGGGCTTGCTCCAGAACTTGGAAGAGAAACTAAATGATACGCTGAACCTGTTGTAGCAGAAACCCGTAACAGGACCAAAGAATCATTTAGGTTGGAAAAGACCCTTAAGATCATTGAGTCCAACACTAGCTGCCTTTTCAGAGTTGTAAATTGCACTCAGGTTAAATATGAAGGCTGCACTGTCACGGTCTGATGCACCATGCGTCTCCAGTAAAGTACTAGTTGCCAGCGAAACAAACGGGAATATTTTCTTTGTGAGTTCTGTTGACCTTCAACCTGATAAGAGGATAAAATGTTAAAAAGCACAGAAATAGACAAGAGTCTTTTTCACAAGTGGAACCTTTTTAATAGCAAGACTGTGTCTGTGTGACAGGAGGGCTCAGCTTGTTTGTTGTTTGATTTGAGGATTTAGGAGGGTAATGAACAAAGCAATTACAAGAGACAAAGAAAGATATGCAGCTTTTCTGTAGTCCCAACAATCTAGGGGAATTGAATCCACTGGCTGCCTGGAGTTCATTCTTGTAATCCCTTCATTAACCCTTTCATTTAGTGAGCCCTCAGTTTTCCACTAGATGCAAACAGCAGTTTGCTTGTGTCCATGCCCACAATCTTTTTCATTTTTATGTTGAGCAGGAATCCTCCTCTGTAGTGCTTTGTTCCTTTTAGCTGCATCAGTCTACTGTCAGACCGTGTCCATTTTTTCTGATGTTAATAACATTATTATTAAAAATACAGAGTACAGTGATTATATTTCAGGTGACCACACTGAATCTTTTTTCCTACACTGACTTACAGTTTTTGTGTTGGTATTTTACACAAGCTTTTCACAACCCTTTATCCAGAAGCTCAGGGGTTAATTATTTTTTATCATACATGTATTGTATGGGCCGAGATGAAAGCCATGGCTCAGAAAGTCTTGGCAAAACATGCTTATTAGCATCACTCACTCATTCTAAAAAGGTGTTGCTATGCACTTGCTATTTTAATTCATATTAGGTTATTGAAATCAAAACAAAGTGTCACGACTAGAAACAGAGCAGTGCTGTGATCTGCTAGAAGACATCAAAAGTTGATCATGAGGTCATGAAGTTTGATATGGCTACTAGTCTAAATTTAGTCTATTTTTTCTGTGTAAAAGTTTTAGGTCATATTCTCAAGCAGAGATAACCGGCACTGAAACAGTGCTGTTTGTTTATATCAGCAAGACCTGGATCCCTTTTGTCTTGCATAAAACATGAATTACTAGCTTTTATGCAGTTGTCCTGCTGACTTTGCTGAAGAAGAAGTGTGGAGGAAATAATTTTTGCAAGGAAAAGTTAAAAAGTGTTTCCCTCTTGCAAGACACCCATCTCTGACCACTGTTCAAGACAGGATACTGAGCTAGATGTGCTTTTGGCTTGACCCAGCACTGATGCTCTTAACTTCTTACCTATTCACTCTTTTCACTTGGAACAAAACCTGTTGTTTCTCTTTTGCTTCTAGTCCTGGCCAGCCAGAACTAGGGAACAAACAACTGCATTGCGGTAACCACTGAAACAATCTGCTGGGATCAAATCCCTTTACAGGAGGCACTGAAATGGGTCCCATCTGCCCAAATATCCCCAGTGAGAACTTCCTAGAAGTTAGTATGCTTTGAATCTTCTCTCTGCCAAGAGGAGAATCATGCATTTTGTAAATTATAGCATGAGGGATATGGTTAGCCAACTGGACACGTCGCCCTGAACAGGAATTAATCCAAGAGGTATGGAGTACCTGTTTAACTGTATCTTGCAGTGCTGCTGACATCCTGCTCTGTGTCCCAGAATATGAGATAGCAGCATGTATTGCTTCAGCTAGGAAAGATGAAAAAGAAAATATTGCTTATCGATAGACATGGACCAACCTTTCTCAGAAATCAGGTGACCTCAAACTCTGCTTTAGCAACTCTAAGCCTTGGGAAAAAAAGCTTGCATTAATTTCCATAATTTGAACAGCACATGAATAGAGAATTTTAAAGGTTTAAGATGAGAAAAGAAGACATTTCAAAAGTACAGGAGTATCAACCAAGCGTTGAGATCCAACAGATTCTTAACTGCAATGAAAAAAGGAATGAAATACAAATGTCAAAGTACATACAGAAGAATACTCCAGGAGTATCTGTAACTACTTAGTGAAAGAACTGAATAGATCAGATCTTTCCAAGTCTAGAAATTTTTTAGTACACAGATGGTCTAGAATTTAGTGAAAACAAAAGCTTCACATCATAAGTCAGTTGTTTAACATACTCTGTGTTTATATAAACTATGGGTAGACATAGCATTACTGTAATATCATGGTTGAGAAATCAGGCACTCAGGGGTCAGAAAATGCAGCACAGGTCAAACGACAAACATAATTCTCCCCTTTTCTTGCTTATACATGAAAATATGAGATTTGATGTTCTACTGACTTATGTCAGGGGCCTGAGTGCACCAATGGGATTTAATGGCCCTGACCAGCCCCACCTGGGGCCTCTGCCCGTGGGCCCAGGAGCTTCAGTCCCTGTCGGAGCGGTGTTTTAGGTGTGCCTGTGCTTGGCTGTGGACCCTGCTGATCATGAGCTGGGCTGGCTTCCCAGTTTGATCTCAGCTCTGCCTGTTGCCGTGGTCCTGCCTGCTGGTTCCTGGGCTGACGCTGACCTGCAGACTGCCTGCCTGCCTTCATGTTGGACCTGCCTCGCCACTGCAAACTTGTCTGGTATTTGGACTTTTGCTTAACCCCTGCTGCCTCCTGAGCCTTCCCTGCTCTCTAGCCCTGGTACTGCGGGACCGGGCCCTGGCTGGTGAGGCCTCTGTCCTGCTGGCTCTAGTATCAGTTTGGCTCCTTTGGTAGGAGGCAGCCCTTGATGCACTCTGACCACTTATACTTTGTTACCATTTATATTTCTAAAGAGCGAGAGTGTGACTTCCCTAAAAACGTTCTACCTTCCCCAGGCAGACTTGGAGGCTAAGCCTGCATTCAGACTTTGCAGTTATAGATCACTGGTTAAGTGATGAAAATCAATTATCAAAATCTTACAACCACTGCAACAGTATCATAACATAATACTACTGAACTGTACATTAAAACAAATGTCTTTAGGTAAAAAGTAACTTTCTCAAAATCTTGAAGAATATGAGTGACATTTTGCATAAGACTTCACAAAACCATTTCTATTGGCCTCCTAACATTTGGCTCTCTTTTTTTTAATTTGTTTTCAAAAATTTCTAGAGTTCAACTATGAAAATTGATATTTCTTTTAGCAAAAAGAAAATTAATTATTTGGAGGTTGTTCATAAACTTGTGTCAGAAATAACAAGTGTTCCTCCTCTGATAATAATTTTTCTAAGACCAACAGTTCCACAGAAAATACCAAGAAAAGGCTGAAGCATTTTCAAACTGACAAAGCATTGCATACTTCTAGTCATAAGTGGTTTTAAAGATAGGAAGTGAAAAATTCTGTCATCTTAGAATTTGGTGGCTCCTGTTGATTTCAGGGGGACCAACACCTTACCCAGTAGCTAAAACAGAGACAGTTCTGCCAAATGAAATATTTCCAGAAATGAAAAAAAAAAAAAAAAACAAACAGTCAGAAGACATCTCCTGGCAAGAATTACAATGCACAAGAGAAACCCAACTGACAAAAGAGATACTGCTCAGATCCATTCTCATGGACAAAATATGTGCTTACTTTGCACAGTCAAGGAAACTTCAAGTATTTAAGAGTGGGGGTGTGTGCAAATCTTAACCTGTTGTATGTTAGTGAGGTATGGCTAGAAATCAGTGCCTTTGGCATTGGCAGTGTGAAAGCTTGGTAACTACCTAAGCAGTCTCTAGCCTGTTAAAGTGCATTTGCCAGTTTTAAGATGAAATTGCAAAGACTTTTTCAGAGTTGGGAAAAATTTGAAGTCAATAGAGATTGAAAAAAAAAAAAAATCATCAGAGGGAAAAAATTGGTCTTTTGATGTATGTAATGACTATGCAATGAAAGACCAGGATTGGTGCCTTTAAAGCAAACCTTCCTGACATTACAAATCTGAAAAACTCACTGTGGCCAAAAGCCACAGTGCATAGCCTTATCTTTGAGAGGAAGGGGGAGGGACATCAGTTCACAAGCAGGAAATGGCTTCCAGGTGTCTCCCTACTGCAGTGCACAGCTCGATTGCTACCATCTAGTGATGCCAGGCTTAGTAGTCCCAGCTGCCTTGCTGCTTCTCAGGGATTTGGACTAATCATGCATTATTACAGCCCTTCTCCTGGTGACAAAGCATAACCCTGGCTCTGGAGTTGGGCTTGAACTGCTTACAGGCTGTGGGTGACTGAAAAAGTTACAGATAGGCCTTCTCAGTCAAACATGAGCACGTGGAAATAGCAGGGTACACAGACATATGCCTGCGTCTGTGTATGCCCTCATGCCCGTGTGCATAGAAATTCAAACCACATCTGCTTCTGGAGCTGGATAACAAAATCGGCTGCTCTGCTTCTTGGTGTGTTGTGGAAGGAAGTAACTGAATGTGGCACTCTCTTTCCATCCCAGCACTGTGCTGCTGGTAAAGAGGGAGAAAAAGATCTGTTCCATTTATTCTACCTCACTGTTGTCTTTTTCTTTTTTTCTCCCTTCTTCCAGCTGCAGAAACACTTCCTTGCTGGGTATTATGCTTTCATTGTGAAAATATGGTAGGAAGAGCTTTCCTAAGTCTTGTTCCAGCTTATTAGTTAAGACTATAATAAAAAAATAGTTAGCTTTATGTATTTGACACAGAAAGTTAGCTTTAAGGAGTACTGTTTGAACATTCTCTTTCAGCCTTCTCCTCATGCAAAAGTTTGAACTCATATCATTAAGCAGACAGAGTAGTGCTGAATCTATTCTACTACATTATTTACATCAGTAAGAGACCCTGTCATGACACAGTAGAAGTGTCCTTTTATTTAGCAATGAAGTCACATTCCATGCTGGCTAACTTTACTGTTTTCCAGTTAACCAGTATCAATCTAATATTCAGCAGGGAATGCGACATCTTTGGGGGAAAAAAAATATTAGAGAAACCCAAAAGTAATTAAGTAATTTTGTTTTGATGGAATATGTGGTGCCATAGAATAGTGAGTATTTACTTGGCTGCAGAGGTGATGAATTTCTGCATTCTTAGTGCTGATGAAAGTTTCCCCATTGCTGTCCCAAGAGACTGTGTTCTCTGGAGGACCATTCTGAACAAAACTTGCAAGGTCTGCATTCAAGCAGTGACTATTTTCTTTTTAAAGCTGAATGAAAGTATAGCAGTTAATGTAAGAACCACATAGATCTCCCCAGTGTAAGAAGGACATGGACTTACTCGAGTGGGTCCAGAGGAGGCCACGGAGATGCTCAGGGGCTGGAGAAAGCTCCGGGGAGACCTTAGAGCAGCCCCCCAGGGCTGAAAGGGGCTGCAGGAAAAGGGGGGGACGGACTCGTCATCAGGGGGGAGGGATAGGATGAGGGGGAATGGTTTTAAACTGAGATGGTGGATTGAGATTAGACATAGGGAAGAAATCCTTCCCTGTGAGGGGGTGAGGCCCTGGCACAGGCTGCCCAGAGAAGCTGTGGCTGCCCCCTCCCCGGCAGGGTTCAAGGCCAGGCTGGACGGGGCTTTGGGCAACCTGGGCTGGTGGAAGGTGGCCTGCCCGGGGCAGGGGGGTGGAACTAGATGGGCTTGAAGGTCCTTTCCAACCCAAACCAGTCTGTGATTCAGTTGCTTAGTCTGGAAGAGGCTGTACAGAATGGTAGTTTTCTCCAGACACAGTAGCAACTTCCTTGTGCAAAAGGATGAACAGATTAGTGAGAAGTTTAACTCTTACATGTAAATATATTTTTTACAAAAATAAATCTGTCTAAGCAAAAAGCAGTCTGAATGGCAGGAATTGGCACCATATTTTCATGTCAACGCAAAAGGTGAGACTGATGGCATGACACCAACCAGCACCACCCATCCTCAGACTATGTAAGTTGTGGAATGGAGATTGTTAAAAGCCTGTATTGTGGCTATATTATGAACAATTCTTTGAGGTGACATATTAGATCCCACTATATTAAACATATAAGGAGTCAAGCAACGACCTTCTCTCCTGTCATTATGTTTTCTGACAGTAAGAAATGGTGATGATACAATGCTCCTATATCACAGTATGCTGAGTACACCAGCACTCTATATTCACTTGATGATTTTGTGAAGCTCTGAGACATTTCCACATGGGAGTAGGGTCATGCTTCTGTTTTTATTGTTCCACTAAAGCTTGTAATATTGTAACATTTAGTCTTTATTTCTCAGTGTGTGAGAAACACTACAAAGCTTGAAGCTGTAGTCCACCAACTCTGTTTGTCAAAACAGGAAAACTATATAACTCTGTATATCCAAAGTTTTATTACCTACTTTTTGCCAAACTGCTTAGCTTCTTTCCAGATCTGACTGTTTCAAAATTAAGCATACTACTCCTGCACCATATGTTCAGATGCGCCAAGGGAGAAGGGAGTTGTTTTTCAATTGGCTCACTCTCTTTTAATGAGGCAGGAGACTTGTGGCCTCAGTGCATTGTGGCCGAGAAATGGTAGGATGTACCCAACACACTCACAGAAAACCTGCAAACACAAATGAGTTGTGGGTAATCTCCAGCCTTTACTAGGGAAAGGCAATCTTGTGGGCAAACACTTAAGCAGAAAGCTAATGCTTAATAGTATGTGATTTTAAACTGCCAGTTCACAAGCCTGTCAACATTTATTTCCAGGTTCTCTGATCCTCTTTATTAGTTTCCTGTCTTGCTTTCATCTTAACCAAGTCACAGAAAGGTTTGATTTTCTTTTGTTAACAAATATTCAATTTTTTTTCTTCAAATCCATTTGCATTTCTCAAGGATCTGAATAGGTTAAAAATGTTGTTTGTGCTGCTGAAGGTAAAGTATGCTCTTAAACAAAAAGTTATGTAACTTATACAGAATAATATCACATGCTAGACTATTATGCTAGGATCTGATCAGATAAGTAAGCTTTGCCTTCATTAAAGGCTTTAATCTTGATTATACTCAGGGCAGCCCCTAAACAAAAACTCTGGAGTTTTCCTCTAAAGTATCTTTCATGCTCTGGTCTGGAAATTTTCAAATAACTAACACTATTTTTTGAGAAACCAAAAGCAAAAATTTTTCCCCTCTGTTTTGAAAAGTAACAGGGTGATGACAGAAAAACTTCCCCTCGGTTGTCAGCTGGGAGTTATAAATACCCAAAAGCTAAATCCTAGTTTGGGTTGTTTTTTAAATTGTATTTTCTTTTCTTTCTCCAAGATCTCTTTTCTGGAGATGTGTTTGAGCCTTAGATCTCTTGCTTGCATTGCTACAGAACTGATGAAAGTCTGAGATCTCAATCAAAGGCTTAACAAAACAATAATCCTCTATTGCCCTAATTCTTCTCAGAAACATCTCTCTCTGACAAGAACAGTCCTTAAGCTTTTACATCTTTTTCTGCTTAAAATTACTTTCCTAATTAGAAGGAATTGTTTCCTTCCCAAATCTTTGTGTCTGAAGAATGCTGTATTTATGGGAAAGCATCTCTCAGGCTCTTTAGCTCCCCACCCTCAGATACTGTGACAGTGATAACATTCTACATCCCTCAAAAATTCCAACTTCCTTTTTAAACAAACAGAAGAATTCAGTAACATTCTTCACAATTGGCCTGATTCCATTTGAATAATCAGAAATATCAGAAAATATCAGAATAACAGAAGAAGCAGGAATAATTATGAATCAACAGATTTCATGTTTAATGTAATCATTAACTCTCAAGCACAACATTACCGTTTAAAATTAATTCTCTTTTCCACATGTATTTACTTTATATACTTCCATATGAATCCTGCCCAAATTTTTAGACACCACATTTAACAAGAATTAGAATCAGACTGTGTGAATGCAGTATAGGTAGGATTAGTTGAGTATTAGACATCAAGTAGGGAATGTAAAACAGATTTCCATACCAGAGGATTTGTTTAAACTTTTTTCAAGTCAGCTGCTGCTCATCCTTACAGGTGATAGAGGCTCCATTTCAAGAAGGTACTTATGCAGGGATAGTATCAGTAGCATCAATTATCTGAGTATTCTGCCCATCTAAGTTGGGCGTGAGCTCAGCTGACATCCTGACTAGGCTTCAGTCAATGAATTTACCTGCCAGCACATCTTAGCGTGCAAAGTGCTGACATGGACTCTGCTCATGGAAGCAGTTCCTGACAAGCTGCAACAAGATTTGGGAAGGTCATGAAGAACCTATTAAAGCAGATGAAATTCAGTTCAGCTGAATACAAAATAATTAATCCTGAATGAGATGACTCTATTAACGAGTGTGGTTTGGAAGAGCATTGGAATTCAATCTGTTACTGCCTTTACAGGCAAGTATGCAATGTGAAGGTCTGATGATGGCCATGGCCTGTGTGACTAAGTGGTTGTTATACCACCTAGCCAGTAGGCATGACCGCACCTAATTTGACACTCTTTCTTCAGAAGTGAACAGAAAAAGCTGTTCGAACAGCTGAATGTCTCTTTCTATGCCTGGGAATACCATTGTCTAAATCTGATAGGAGTGGTTGAAGCTGGAGTAATAATCTCTCTTGCATTTACCAGTCACCCAGTTTAGAGAAGCCACCCCTGACTCATGACAAGGTCTTAAATTCAGCTCCCCTGGATATGGAAGTCTGGGAATGGATCATTTTTCCTCAGTCAAACTCACATCTCAGTAAGGATACTGCAATCACATAAGAAGTTGAGAAGGTGAAAATGATTGAAAACAATTTGGAGAGACTTTCATAGGATAGATTCATGAAAACTTGTGCTGCTGAGACTGTAGGTGACTAAGATCATGAGGTTACGTAAAGCAATGAATATCACTACAAATGGTTTTAGTGCTGTCCTAATGAATAAGAAGACAGCATAAATTTAAAAAGATCAAATAATAAAATAGGGTTTTACAAAATATCTATTTCCCTCATCTAGGTAACTAAATGCAACAGGATATTAATTAATCTAATGAGACTAAAAATATTAATAAATAGTTAAATGAATTACACTATCTTCTTATTATATTCACTAGGCCAAATAAATTTAGTTTCCAGAAAAATACTTGATTATTAGTTGGGAATAGAAAGAAAGTTTCTGCATACTTTGAGCATACATCACAATTTAATTTTAAGAAAGAGAAGTGTTCTGAGAAATAATCTTTTTATTCTGAGGGTACTCTTCTACTTTTAACAGTGAATTACTCCTCAGATTTCCTCTGAAAATCCTTGAATGCTGGATTTACACCCTAGGATTCAAATTTGTTTCTATGGCAGATGCTTCTTATACCCTTCTTTTGTCATCAGAAGAACGACACAGAATGGGTTGGGTTTGCTTGCATTATTACCAGCCACAGTTCTACAAGGGAGTTATATTTCTGACTGAAGTTTGATATATATCATTAATGATGAACATAGGTGTCCATGCTCTAACAAGCTCATCTAAATGAAGGGTCACCCTAACAGCTTGTAGTTTCACAGATATGCAGTTGGAATGTAAGACAAAGTAGAGAAGGGATTTGTCTTTCTCATAGCCTGAGTCTGCTAGGGGCCAGAAGCGAGCAGATTGAGAAGAGAAACTTGTGCATCTGGACAAGCAATAGGATCAGAGCAGAGAAGTGCTGAGCTGACTTGAAAACTGACAAAATCTGTGAAACAGATCTGGTCGTTTGAAGAGCCAGTGCAGACCAGCAGAAATGCCAGAGCAGAGAGGCCATGCTGAAAACGCCAAGTGCAAACTGCCTGCATCATCAGCAGTCACAGCAACGGGAGCGCTCTCGGGATTGACAACAAATAAGCTGATCGGGAGAAATAAACTCAGCTGCTTCACAGGTCCGCATGCAAGCTTGGAGGAAGCTGAAATGCACAGCAGAGCCAGCTGGCTGTTCCTGAGGGCGGGCCCGCTGCCAGGCAGCTGTGACAGGGGGAGCCAGACTCAGTAGCCACCTCTTGATGACCTGGGCTACCCTGGGATTGACTGATACTCTTTATTGGGAAGGGAGAACTTGAATACACTTTGTGCAAATAGCCACAGATTTTGTTAATCATTATTTAAAGATATCTATACAGCCAGTGTCCTGCAGTCTGCTGTTTGTATTCCAAAATAATCATCGGCAGAAGAACTTCTCAGCAAGAGTACAAGGAAAGGTTTAATTCATCTTTCCCCCAGAGGGAAGTTGGAAATGAAACTCTGAGCAAGAGCTTTGAGACATGGTTATCTTGCCAAAAGGAACTGCAGATATTGAGACTGACCTTCTTCGTTGCCAATTTAGAAATTTAGGTTTTGAGGCTCTGCTATGACTTTTTTTTAAATTTTCTAATGTGAATGTTTATTTTTGAAACGTTTAATGCCTCCATTAAAACATTTAAGGCCTCCATTAATACTCTAGCTTCACATATGGAAAAGCGCATGCCTGGATCTGGCTGGTTGTACTTTAAGGACATGTTTAAAAGACAGGCTAATCACAAAAGGTGGCTGTCAGAGCCACTGCATAAGCACAAGTCAGCACATTTGCAAAATGAGATATTTGTCTTTCTACAAAGATTAGGGGTATCTCTTCAGTGAAGTGTTAGAAGACACGTAAGTGCAAACACTGCCAGCTGCCCCTGCTATTGGAACAAAACTAAACAAATATTTTCATTATACTCTGAAAAAGAAACATCCCTGACCCTCCTACCACTCTCATGCTTTGTTATGGGGTGTTAAAAAACAGGCAAGCACAAAAATATATATTAGGATGCCATCTCTCCTCACATTCCTGGATTTCAGAAAGGAAAAGGTGAGTGTTTCCATATATTGTTTTTCACTCTAGTGAAAAGAATTAAAATAATTTTCAGTATCCAGAGTGTCTGCACCTGGGGCTTAAATGAAAGGAAGTAGGTAAATAGTTTCAAGTAATTAATGTAATGGCTCAGAGGGGCCACAGAAGGAAAGGGGAGTTTCTCCAGTTTAAATGTTTGCATTCATACTTTGCCTAAAGCAAAACAAGCTATCTGTCTTCTGGTTTGCATTTTCCCAGTGAAAGCTTCCATTTGTCTTATTGCCATTCCAACATGTGCATCATTTACAGCTTTCGTTGCTGAAATATGCAAGTACTGTACAATGCAAGATTTTTTCTGAGCTTTTAAGGTTTTCTAGAATTGTAGAGCATGCTTTAAAACGTGAACCAGTAAAGGTGGATTCAATTTAGAATGTGTTGGGTAATTTTTGTAAGTGGCTACAGGTTAGAGGCTTTGGTACTGTGATGCTTTGCTGCATAGTGGAATCTCCGACATGAATGTAGGGATGAATGTAAGTAAGTACATTGAATGTAAGTACATTGCCTCTTTCCTCACCTGGGGGAAAGAGGGTCCACCACAGAAATCACCAAAGTTGATAGGTTACATCCTGATTGACCATTATTAAAGACTGAAGAAAGGGTGATGGGTCTTGAGTTCCATCTGTTTCTGACATTCTGGTCCTTTAATGTGAGCTGTAGAGATGTGACCATCTCCAAAATACATTTCTGAACTCCTCTGTAGTCAAAAATTTATGCAAACCTTTTCTTACAAAACAGGGGAGGAAAAGAGTTATCTGTTTTATCTAATAGTCCAGGGAATAGATGATTAGTGATCAGTCTGTGTTCACGTCTTGGCTCTTACTGAGGGTATTAAATTTGCATTTCTAAGAACATTTTAAGAACGTCAGTATAAGGGATGTTTAGGTGAGACACTCCTAGTTGCTCCTATGGAAGTGAAAACACTCCCCACCAGAACTATTGTGATAGCAAGAGAATTAAGCATGACTATTTATGTTAATATTTATTGTACTCATCAAGGTTGTGGGAGGCCTACAAGCCTTTCTGTTTGTTCAAATGACTACTTAATACTAAATCCTGAGGAGAGAAGGCCCTATGAGGCAAAATCCCTGTCTTTGGCCTGTCATTGTGTTCTCCTATTACATGACTCGCATCAGAAATATTCTCTACCATTGGACCTCAGAGCAGTATGATTTCTTCTATCATCGAAGAGATTTCCCTGATGCGTGGGGATAGTTAATTTTGCCAGCTCTCCCAAAGACAGAATTTTATGTGACTATTCACATGGCAAGCTTGCAGTCACAGCCCTAGGTAACATAAAGTCCCCTTTGTATGATACAGTGTACAAACACGTTAAGGGACATGCCCTAACCTGCAAGTTGATAGAGTGATGAGTTTAACGCAGAAACTGGAGACTGGAACAGGCCAAATTCATCTTATTAGAAGCCAGCAAACATCTGTTAAGCTTGGTCTAGGCTTAAAAGGTTTCCTAATGTAGTGATCCTGGCAGTCTCCCTAGAAGAGATGCTGCTGAAGTGAGCCAAAAAAGCTCAGAGGGCTTCCCCAGACAAAACAAGCTGCACTGACTTCTATGCTCTAAACTGGGCCTACAGTAGAGCTGTTACAAAAGTGCAGTGAAGTCACAGCCATTGTGACACTCATATCTAATAGATACATTCTGTAGATCTGGTCTGAAGTAATAGGGTTAATCTGATATGATGTCTGGATGTCAAAGGAGTGACCACTGGTGAAAGTCTGAGTTTGTATCTGAGTACCTTCTCAGGGTAGGTATGCAAATACAGTATAAGGAGCAGAATAATTGTTGTTAGGAAAAGTTAGGTTGGGAAAACGCTGCTTTTGCAGCATGTGTTTCATCTCCTCTCAGCATAACAACCTAGTCAAGAGAAAGTGTAGTTTTGCTGCTGTGAGTTTATGTTACAGTATAGGCCTTTTTTGACACAGCCCTGTCAGTCAAAGATCATCCCTCATCACAGCCAGGACTGACAGAGCGGTGCTGGCAGAAGCCCGTAGCCTAGTTGTGGTCTCACAGGAAATGTCCTGACCTCATAAACGTTAACTCTCCTCACACTGCTTGAAAACAGGCTTATTGCCATTTTGATTATTAAAATAAAATTCTTAGCTTTCTGAGGTTTATCGACTCTACCATCCCTGGAAAGAGGTAACATTTCTCAAGCATACAGAATCAACTCATTCATTTCTTGGCTGTACAGAGGGGAACACATAATTTAATAGTATTGTTGAGGGAAAAATATAGCCAGACAAAATTTGATTTAGTCTATTGTATCTAGGATTTTTGCCCCCTGATAAAAGAGAAGAAGTTAGAGAAGTATAAAAAAACATATAGCTTGGGAGTATTGTGGAGCAATCAACCAAACTACAGACAAATCAAAGTAAAATAAAGTTAAATCCTTCCCAACAGAATTCTAGATAGCACAATGTGAGAGCATCAACTTCATGTAACTAAGGAATGTTTATGAATATTTAAATTACTTCTCTGGAACAAAAAGCTCTTACCCAACCCTGAATGGCCTTGCAACTGAAAATAGACTCTATTTAGTATTTCTTTTCACTTGTTTTAGACAGCATTGATAGTTTTCTCAGAAGATACTATCACTGTTTGGCAGAAACATACTTGCAAAAATAAACTCAATCCAGAAAAGTTTCCAGGGATGCCTTTGCATACAAACATGGACAGTGACTCTTGCCCATATCTAAAATAAAACACACTGGCTGTAAAACTTCCTTTGCTAAATATAAACATCCTAACATTGATAAGCTTTACAGAAAGAGAAACTGATTGCCAAATATTTCTACCACCACCAGTATTTTAAGAGCACCCTCTACAGTTACAAAACTCTATCTAACCAAGCAAAGCTCTTCTACCTAAAGAAAACACTGCTCACTGGAAAGTGGAGTATCAGTTTAGTTTATCAGTATAGTGTCAACTCTGTACGAACAGATCTCTGCAAGTGCTCTAAGTCCCGGTAAAGATGAGCAGACTTTGCATGACTGCCAAAGATAGAACCTGTCTCATCACTGAAGGCTCCCTATTTGAGGATTTAAAATACCTTAAGTATTCTGGGCTGACTCATAATTAGGTTATAAACTTCTCTTAAGACAATGGATGGTTGCGGGATCTGAACTAAAATCCCGTACAAGACAGTGTTTATTTTCAAAAGAAAGCAAGGAATACACCATGGTAAAGGCCAAGATGAACTAGTTCCCCTGAGTTCATGTCATTTGTTTGCTTGTTCTTGGTTTTAGTTCTCAGAACACATTTTGTAAGAGTTGTGCAAAACAAGTACATAGTTCAGAAGTGGAACTGAAAAATTGAAACCAATTTAATTCTCCATGAAATGCTTATTATACACATGTACATTCTACTGTGCAAACATTTGTGTCCTGCTTGATTTTGGGTTTTGATTAGCATTTCCCGTAAAGCACACGAGGATTCCTTCCTAGACCTTCAAAGTGAGGAGAGACAGTGCCTCTGACA
This sequence comes from Athene noctua, assembly GCF_965140245.1. Taxonomy (NCBI): domain Eukaryota; kingdom Metazoa; phylum Chordata; class Aves; order Strigiformes; family Strigidae; genus Athene; species Athene noctua. Next base: position 953,337 of record NC_134049.1, on the reverse strand, counting down.
TCCTCACACACTTTTCAGCAACTTCTCCATTTCATGCAGACCCTTCTACTGGCTCCTGACATGGTGAATCTGACACTGTGGTAAGATAATTTGTTGCTATTGCAGTGTAATTCTTTTTTTATAGGTTAAAAGACTGCTTTTAAATGTTGCTCATTTATTTTTTTAAATATATACTGGATATATTTTTTCAGTTAGGAGACGGCTGACTTTATTCTGCTATGGTTTCCACCCTTCCAAATGAGTAAAAAAGTTGCCTGTCTGTTTGCTACCTTTTTATTTCCGCCCCCCTGAAAAAGAAAAAGCAAAGGATTTCCACATCACTCATTCATTTTCCCTTTCTTTTCCCTGCTTTGGTCTCCAAGTGCTATGTGCAGCCCTAAGTATTTTTCCATGTTTCATTTTGAATAACTGTTTATGTCCTATTGAAATGAGTAGGATTGAAGAAGGTATTTTGAGCATGTTTAAGCAGTTTTCTGCATCAGTCCTGACAAAACAAACCCATGAATGTTAGAAATTCCAACCCTCTAAAATTTATCTGCCTTAACCTGTCTTTCTGAGTCTTGCCTAGATTTGCAAAGATACAGATTATTTTTGTGTCGCTACTACATCAGTAGTTAAGCTACTGCAGGTGAAACAGGAGTGATGCCTTAGCTTTAAAGCTGAAGAATCTGTATCTTTGTAAGTTGATTCTTAAAGTTTCTTGGATGGGGCATTATTGAAATGTTTATACCTCTTCTAAAATATTGCTTCACAAAACTATTGAAATTATATTACTTCACCTGATTAAGAAAGTGGCTAGAGATAAAAACAATCTTAAGAATATTAAATCCTTTTCGGACTTTCAAGCTACTTCGCTGTAGGCCTGTCAAAGGACCAGAATGGTTAAAATGATGGCGGCCACCGGGTGGTGCTATTGCACAACGTCATAAAAATCGTGCTTAACACTTCTTAGGCTTGCAAATGTTTCCTTATCTTTGTCCAAAGGTAGGGGGTGAAAAAAAAAGCGCATTAAGATATACATACATGACTACAAGTAAAAAAAAAATTTTTTTTTACATGGGATAGGGACAATTTCATCCCTGTTCCAAAACCTACCTGGGTCTAAACCCAAGAACATATTTAACATTTCACCTCCCTATTGAAATAATTTTATTTCAGTGGTAATTGGGAGCCTAAATTCTTTACTGGATATTGGCCCTTAGTTCTTATCAAAGACAAACACACATTTTTAAGAAAATTGAATATAAGATGCAATGTCTACAAATCTTCATGTGACTAAAAGGATTAACTGATACATTAAACTAAAGAAAACTTTGTCCTGCTATATTTTTAATCAACAGTACATTTTAGACATGGAAATATTAATTTTGTTCTTATGTGCTGTCTTCCTTGGTACACTAGGTATGTGTTAAATTGCCTGCATACCCTAAACCAAGATAATCTTTGATATACATTGTAAACAAAAGCAAGATACTTAAAAGATGGCAAAACAAGATTTGGAATTAATATTTCTGAAACGGAATATATTCTGTCTCCATGATGTAATCTTTGGATGCCAATCATAAGAATTTAGAGCTTATTTCTGCAAATATGTATGTGTTAGGTTAACCTTTAAATACATAAAAATTTTGCTTAACATTACACGTATGCATGTTATTTCAGGATGAGAGACAGAACTGTTAAATTACTCAGACAGTCTCCGCTTTATCTTGCCATGATATATGTTTTTGGTTTCAGCATAGCACATTCTGTATTCTTTTCTTGTGATTAAATCTTTTGTTTACCTAGATCATAAAGCCTTTTTTGGTATGGATCTGTATCTGCATGGAGCTCTGCAATGCCTGGTACAAGGTCCCAATGCTGAGGGTGTTATTATAAAATAAGTAAGAGCAATAGTTCAGAGCTACATGCGTAAAGACCATAGGGGCCATTTAATTTACTACATTACTATTTCTGTGATAGATTAATCAGTGTTTACATTTGCAATGACTGAAACAATGCGTTATATGTTATCAAACTTTGTATTGTATTTTCCCCTCAGCAACTTTTATAGTCAATGGTATCTTCATCTCGCCTTGCACCTTTGAATACTGTATCTCACTCTTGATTTTGACATAGATAAGATTAATAACTGCACATTCTAATATTCAGTAGGAGGAGTATTTGTAAACTTGAGCTAATTAAAATGAAATTAAATTCTATAGAAGACAAGTTACAGTTTAAATCTTCATCTCCTAACTTTTTCCTCACCGTGGATTAGCTAACATAAAGTAAAACCAGGTATTTTTCCCCACTCAAGACATCTGAAAATGTTAATCTCTTGTTCTACAATTTTATCTGTCTTTTTATACATTTTATTTACCGCACCTTATTCTCCTGCAATGTAAATATGTTCTTGAATAGCTACCCTAATGGCTGAGATTTTTCAGGCTTTCTCAGAATGTTGTTACATGCCTCTCCACATTGCACGCTTGGGTTAGAGACAGAGGGGACCCAGTGCCCTGGGCTGCATCAGCAGTGCCCTGCGTGTTTGGCAGCTGTACATGGGAGGATGAAGAAATGGGAGAACAAGAGATGACACATGTGAAAAACAGGGGCTACCCCCAAAAAGAAAAAGGATAGAGAAGGAAGGGAAGGGAGGCCAGTGTGAAAAGAGGGGAACAAATAAGAAAGGTGAAAGACGAAGGGCCTCCCTCTCTGGTTAGTTGTCTTTGAAGGGAAAAACAGAGGTCATACCTTAAAAAGCATCTGGGCACAGTGTAAAATTAAATTTATTCAAATAACCCAAACCCTCCTTTGAAAGTAAATTTACACCACAGTAAATTTTATATTTAAAATAAAATTGTTCCTTGGTGTTCTATGATAGCCAAAGCAGTCTGATTTTTATAAAAGGGTTCTTTCTCATGCTCATATAACCCAAAAGTGCTTTGTTAAGTTTGTTAAAATGGTTGAGATAGATAGAATTTTAGAATCGACTCTGTAAACATTCTGCTTAAGATAAAATGTTCTGAGAACACAAGTCAGTGAAAATAACGATATACTAGAAGGAAGGCCTGAATTTTGAAGATTGTGTTTCTTGAAATAAGAAATAGATATAAATGTCTATTCGATACCTTACTGAATATATTAATAACAGGGATAATTTTCTTATTTATTAACCAACAGACATTTAGTCTTTTATAATAATTAGAGAAAATTTGCAGTATATATTGTAAAAGATGAGTCAGAAGCATTGTTTCAGAGCAATTATATAATCTTGCGAGGAGCCAAGCACAGCACTAATAACCCAAGCTTTCAATTCGGTCTGACTCAGTGCAAAAGGGAGCTGAATGGAGGGAGGGCTATTCAGTACCTGAGGTGTGCTGGAGCAGCTAGCAGCTGGAATTAATCTACAGCACAAGCTCTCAGGGCATTACTGTTTGTTTTTGCTTTAGCTGCATACTCCATTTTGGATTGTATTTCACAACTGCCTGGTAATATGCTGCCTGGACAGAGAGACATTAATCACAGCGTTGAGCCAGTTTTGTAAACAAGGACCAAAGCCTTCATTTAAAGGAGAGGAAGAGAAAAGTCAGTGGATGAGGGGTGGGAAAGGAAATGGCAGCTTGCACTGAGATGATATTCTGTGTATGACCTAACTCTGTCTTCAGTGCAGTTTTAGCTTATTGCTGTGTTTGTGTACATTCCTTTAAAAAATTCTTACCTCACTGGACAACCTTGTACTTCTGCAGTATTCCAGCTGGACTAGGGCTCTTAGTGAACAAAATCTTGATGGTTGTAGCATTATTATACCAAGTACTTCTAAAACTCATGTTCAGAGTACGCCAAAGATCTGCAAGAAATTGTTTGACAAAATGTTTGATTTAAACTACCGTTTTAATGAAAATTTAAAGGCTCAAATTAAACTTCCCTCAAAGGCTCAAAAAGTGTAGGACGGAGCTTTGAGTCAAAATCCAGTCAAAGCTCTTCTTTTCAGTCTGGGATGCTCACAGTCAGTATAAGAGTTTTAGAAATTGTGCTGGTCCCACCCTTTTCTCTCTTTTTTTTTGGTTTTGTTTGTTTGGTTTTGGGTTTTTTTTAAAAAAAATAATTCAAATAAATAAATAAAGCGCCTTGGCCTAATTATCATATGAAACATTTTTTCTAAAACTCAATACAGAACAGGAGAGCAGTTTTCTAAGCAGTTTAATGCTGAGCATGCCAGATAGCAATTGAATTGTCTCCTGAGCTGTTACCTGATAGGTATACATCATGAAAAAAATTAATTCTAAACTATATAATAATGCCTAGTAGTCATCATAGCCTGTTTGTTTTAGCAAGAAATGAATCTTTTATGTTTTTTTCTAAATGAAATGGAAATGTATTATTGTATAACATTATTGATTAACACCTGTTTTAATTAACCTCTAACAATAACCTGAAAATTATAGGTGTGTACACCTCTTTAATGAAGAATTTTGTTTTCTGTTAAGTTCAATGCCTTTACAAAAGTACAGGGATGAACAAACTGGCAGCATAGTTCTTTACACTTCACTTGTAATAAAATGCAGCCATATACACATATGTGTTTGTGAGTTCAACTGAAAACTGTGCCACATCACTCAGGTAACTCTGAGGAAAAAAAAGGTTTGATTACTTTGTCTCTCAGTTTTACCAGTTAGAGGAGGTGGGATGTAAACTTCACGTGCAAGTGAAAGGAGCTAAGGAAACTATATAAATCTTTTATTTAAACAGCTCCAAGATTACTCATGGCCTCTGGTTATATGAAAAAATGTGTATGGAAAACAAATGTTAAATGGCAAAATATGTAGAAGATCAAGATGGTAACACGGGTTTGGGCTGTTCTGCTTCATGAGCATTTTCCTGGCAAGTTAACTTAATACCAAGGGCAGAAAAATCTATACATCTATGACATCTCAACAACCACTTTGAAAGAAAACGAATTTAGTACTTTATGTAGAGGTGCATTTCCCCACTTTATCGCCTCTGTCACACCTGATACTTCCACCCTCTCAGCAAAGGAAAACACTGTTAGATGTCAGCAAATACGTCACTAGCTGCTTCTTCAGCTGTTTATAATTTGGCCAATTCCCACAGTTTTACAGTTCTTTCTACTGATTAAACATCAGCATAGTATTTTATCACAAGCTACTGCTGTCAGTTGCTGCTTCTCTGTCTCCTTGTTTTGCTTTTGACCGTTTCTTGCAGCTGTCAATACACCCTTATGGAAAACTGATTGGAATACTACTGAGACGCATGTTTTTTAAAGCTCTCCGAATGCAGCTAATTTTCTGATGTATCATAGCTTAGTGTGAACTTTAACTCTTTTTCCCAGCACAACCCAAACCTGGATACAGTGCCCCGGAAGCGTCAATATTGACATCGTATTGGGAACAGTTAGTTTTCTGGTTGAACTTCTTTTTTTTATGCATCCAAATTAAGACAGGGGCATTCTCTGCAGAAAATCCACACAATTATATACAATAAGATTCCACACAATAGTGTTTGCTAACGAGGCTTGTTTGGACAGAGCTGTAACAGGTAACGGAGCAGCTCTGACAGAAGTTTGCGCAGTGACCTCTAGCACAGCTGGATTTGAGAGGAGGATGTGTGCTGATCCATACTTCTGGAGAACAACTCTGTAAGTGGCTTTCATGGCTTGTATACTGAATTTTTTCTTCTCATGTTCACTCCCTGCATTTCTCCTAGATGTGGATCTATCATATTTTGTAGTTTTTCCCTGTGTTCTCACTATAATCTTTCTTCTGACAATGCTGCTTGCTTTTGGTGGTTCAAATCTTGTGAACAAATTTTTGAGGGTGGAAGAAATTATCCGAGGCCCAATTCTTGTGAGATGCTTATGGTCCCTACATTTTATTTTTTTTGTATGACACCAGTAAACCACAAGTCCTTATCACCCAGCATCTCTTCACACCTGGGCCAGGGGAGAGAGGCATGCTGCAGTACGGCAGCACTTCAGTTCTCACTGTTTACGCAGAATATTCTGGAAATCGGCAAACACCTTGTTGTGAGATTTCCAGTCCAGCTGCGGGCGCGGTGAAAACCGCCCAAAGCGCTGAAGCCAGCCCGGGTGTGCGGGGGTGCCCGCGACGTTGCTCTCCGAGCAGCACGGGCACGCTGCCCCGCTCGCTCCTACCTGCTGCGCCGGCCTTGCGCCGCCTCAGCTCGCGCCTCGCCAGCCGCCTCCGCCCGACGGGCCGCGCTCTTCGGGGGAGAGGAGCGCGACCGCCGGGCGGCCCCGGGCTGGCGGGACGGGGGCCCGGGGCCGGGTCCCTTCCTCGCAGGGGTGTTCCGGGCGGGCTCGGCCGTTCCGCCGCGCTCGCGGTTTCTGCCGGGCGGGTCCGGCCCGAGGAGCCGCCGCGCGCGGGAAACGGCGGCGCGCGCGCGAGGCCGCCCCCGGCTCACCTGAGGCAGCGCCCCCGCCCCCGCCGGGCCCCGCCCCCGGCCCCGCCCCGGCCCCCCGCCGCTGCAGGGGGCGGGCAGTGCGCGCGGCGCGGCGGCCGCTGGGCTGGTGGCGGCGGCTCCTCCGCGGGCCGGGTGAGGAGAGCCGCGGCGGGCGGCGCCGGGCGGGCACGGGGCTGCGGCGGGACCCGGCCGGAGCGCGGTGGGGGAGCCGCAGGCGCTGCCGCCCGCGGCCGTGGAGGCGGCAGCGCGCGGTGAGGCGCCGCGGGTCGCTGGCTTCGCTCCGCCGCCTCGCCCCGTTAAACACGCGCCCGGCCGAGGGCGCCGAGTCCTGCGGGCGTCGGAGAGAACGAACGCGGCTTCGCCTGCGAGGGCGCGGGGCGGCTGGCGGGGCGCCGGCCGGGCCAGGCCTCGCCCCCGAGCGCTCCCCGGGGCGGGCGAGCCGGGCGGCGGGGGGGGGCGCTGCCCCCGGGCCGCGGCGGGGGTCGGGACGGAGCCCGCGCGGAGCCGGGCGCGCCCTGGCTGTCTCGCGGCTGTGCGGCGCGGGGGCTCTTCTCCCCGCTGCCTGCCCCGGAGCGGCGGGCCGCCGCTGGACGTGCTGCTGCCGGCCCGGGGCTTCAGGTGAAGCGGTGGGGCCGGGCCGGGCGCGGCCGGCGGGCAGCCCCGGGGGCGCGGGGCCGCCTGCCCGCACGCATTCCTCCGGGGATTCTTGGCATTCCTGAGGCGAGGGCGCCCTGACTTCTGCATCTCCCTCGTGTTCCACGAGTTAGCGTGTTTTTGCGGAAGGGTGTGTCCGCATTGTGTGCGTTCTTTTTCACGGGAAAGCTTAGAATGGCACCTCAGCCATTTATCCTTCTTCCCTCTTTGCATCGGATACAGTTTATATCGCTTCCCTACGATGACAACTTTATGGGGAGATCCGTGCTGCGATAAAACTTCCGTGGTGAGTTTGCATTAGCATCTGCGGTTGACAGAAGAAAAGCTGTTACAGCTTTTATCTTTCATCTTTCTTCTGTTTTTCTCTTTAGCATGTAAGTATTTTAAAAAGTCACCGCAATGTAGTTTGAATCGCTATCAAAGTAGAAATAGTGGAAACCTATCCTTGAAAGTTGTTTTGTTTATCTGAGCGTCTCCTCTGTGTTTAACTTGAGCGCGCTCATGTAAATGAATCCTGTAGATTAATCAGAAACCCCCTAGGATATAGTGATTTGTGGTACAAAAACTGGGACTGCACAGATTCAGTGTCCGATGCTTGTTCTGACAACTAAATGTCACATGTCTCATAGTTGAGGATCTCTTTATAGAGCTGGTTGTAACAGAACTTTAAAACTATAAAAATATAAATAAAACGGCCATCCCAACCCCCTTTTCTACTCTTTTAAGGTGCTTTGTAAGAACTTGTTTGACTAGCAATTTTATTTGCAGAAATGTCATTGTCATTGAATTGTCTCATTTTTTTCTCAAGTTAGAGCCAGAATAAATTTGCTTATGCTCACAGTGTGTACTAAGCCAGATGTGGTTACTGCTGATTAAAAAAAAAAAAAAAAAGCTTATAGCAACTTGGTGTACTTTTATATTAATGATTAGAGTGTTAGTTTGAACTCAGGTCATCTTTTTTGGGAAAAAGATTATAAATGAAAGTGAAACCTTTCATACAGTATCGGAATGAACCATTAGTAGTGTAGTAAGCAGCATGTTTTACAAAGATGATGAAGTTTGTCATGTTATGAAAGGTAATTATACTGGGTTTTTTATTGTATGTTATTCTTTTTGAGACATAGCTATATTTTTAAAATAGAAAAATAATATTGGAAAGCAGTAATTCTATTTTTTAATAAAAGTTCTCTGAGGATATTAAGATAATCTTTCACCTGAGAGAAAATAATTGTTGGTAGAATATTTGTTCAGCTTAATATTCAGATATATTTTTTCTAAAAACCTGATATGAGCTAAACAAAAAACTTGCAGTGCTCCAAATGAAGTATCTTATAAAGGGACTGATATCTTTACATGTGTTTATTTACAATTCAGAGCTGTGTTTGAAAGTATTAATTAATGGAAAAGAATTCCGAGTCGGTTTACATACACCTTGAATTAGAACTGTCATTAACTGTTTCTATATCCCACTTCAGTGCAAACACACAATAGGAAGGATTATTTTAGCAAATGTCAGTAATGTTATGACAGTAATGAAAAGGGAGGGCTTATCATTGCTAACCTCTTTGATCACAGAATTTGTGGTGATGTTCCAGAGAGCCTGTGTTCTCTGTGGGTGTATTGCACTACTGTTTTTGTTCTCAGTATCTGACTTAGTTGTGTTTTGCTTTTAAGTCTAATACAGGGGATGACTGTTTAGGCTGCCTGATTTGCCTTCAAGCAAACCGGCTTATTTTAATTTCTGTTAATTGCATTATTAGATCTCACTGTCACTAGTAAAATGTCTGAGAATTCACATAGGTTCTCCTGACAGGGTGTATGTGGGGGATGTGGAATTTAATTCACTGCAGAAATGGTCGGTGGTGTATCCCGTGTAAGGAATTTTACCTCACTAAAAGGATGACTAAGCTGAAAAAAAGAATTGGTGACAGTTCCTTCTGGTTTACCTTGTGTAATAGGAAGTTGATCTTTCTGGGAGCATTGGTGAAACTGGTTTGTCTAGGCTCTGGGGTGTCATCTGAAATGCGTAGGTGAAATGGCACGACCTCAACCTTGAATTTTTAAATCTTTTGTCATGGAGCAATGCGAGATGAACATATGTGCAAGGATTTTATTCAGCCTGGACCACAGTGGGCAGGTTATTTCTTAAAAATAGCTATTTTAATATTTTGAGGCCAAATAATTCTGCTGTTGTCAGAAATGAAACAAAAGTAGATCAGCAGTTTCATTCTGCAGTCTGCTGTTTTACCATTTCTGCTTTCTGAAGTTACAGTAATGATGATGATGTCATTATCTGGCCTTATTGCTCTGTTAACCTGAAAATGTCTGTATTAATACTAAGCGTGTGAACCTGATTATGCAAATCGATGTTCAGCCTTCGGCAGTGACTACCTGTTGATAGAGGGGAACTAGCAAGAATCACTAGTCGAGATGACTGATGCTAATAGCTTTCTGAGAAATGGCAATGAACACTGAAGTAACAGGCCATTTACCCCACTTCTGCACGCTCTCTGTGCACCTCGGAATAGCAGCAGAAGTGATGGAGCTACTCTACTGCCAATGTATTCAGATAAAGCAGTTGTGCTGCTTCTTTCTTCTGTCTGCCCCACTTCTTCCTTTTTAGGGCTGGGAGGAGGTTATCTTCTACCTGATCAGTTCAGTGAACAACATCTTTACAGTATAGAGATTAACAACTGTGTGATGAGGTGGAGATGTTAGATTTTCTCCAGTTTTGTTGCTAGGTCTCAGCAAACTGTATACTGAGGAGGATGGTGCTGAGTTGATGCATCCTCAACTTAAGTTTGGAAGTTGACAGCGTTTTTAATGTCTTGAATGCTGTGTTGGTAGAATGTTCAAAAATCCCCAAAGGGTTGGTTTTGTCATTTCTGTTCTTACTTGGCAAAAGAATAGAGAATCCTCCGGCTGAGAATGTACCTTACAGTGTTACTGTGAGAGGGAAGGTACATCATGTGCTCATGGAGTGTTTATTCTAGGCATGTTTATCTGGAAACATGAACACATTTCAGAAACTGCTTTGGCCTGGAGACTCTGCGTGGAGTTAAATCTGAATGGTAACATTTTTCAGTATAGCCAAGTATGAAATTTTTTAGTGTTTAAACCTGAGAAATTAACATGTTAGGAATGTATGTGCTAAAGATTTAGTGGAGTGGTAGTCATGGAGTCACCACCGTTTGGGATTAGAGCTCAGTGTATTTGCTGTGGCTTTGTACCATCTCTGTCAATAGAGCTGGAAGCCTCCTTGAAGGCTTTATCCAAGTGTAGACTTACAGCCTTCTGTTTCATGTGAAATAGAGTGGATGACAAAATCCATAGCCAAACGTTTTAAGTACGTAGTATAGTTTTTCCATGAATGCTTCTAAAATTTGTAGCCAAATGAACTCTGTTTTAAATTAAATTGATCCATCTGTATTTCTGAGATGCATTAACCAGATCGGTAGTATGGGATTTAAAATTAATATTCTATAATAAAGTTTCCACATTCTGCTTGATTCTGGTAAAAAGACAGCAATGAGGAGTAAAGGTGATTGTAGAAACATCTCAGAAAGAACTTTGACTTTAAAAAAACCCATCAAGGAGATTTGGTAAAATGGGAAGAATCCTCAGTTATTACCACAACAGCCTCTTTCTCTGAGGGTCCCCAGGTGTGCTAGGAGTCATTCCCATTCAGATAGCTACACAACTCTCAGCAGACTCAGACAAGAGTTTGACTCCAGGCATTTGCAGAAGTTCAGAATTCTTTAGTTATATGTACATTACACACACCATTTAAATGCAGCTAAAATGTTAACATGGAAACTTTATAAATACACTATGAAAAGGAGACTTACTGGATGGGCTGCTCATGCTTACACATACATAGGCATGTGTATTTCTGTGTGCGTGTGCATAAAACTCTCACAGACGCTTGCAGAAGCCTTATAAGTAGAATGTTCCAACCCTATTTTAAATTCTCTTGAAAGGTATCTCTAAAAGCTGTTGAAGTTTATTAGAAGACGTATTTTATGTGCATAAAACCACTCATAAGTGGGTAATGATTTGTCATCTGTTTCAACACAAAGCACAGTGCTGAAGTGGTGGGTAAAGTTTGAGCTTTTATATAGAGCTGGGGGAGTCTTTTCAGTGATGTGAATCAAGCTCAGAGTATTTTGTTAGGCCTTGTTGAAACTGGCAGTGGGTTGGGGTATGCCTTCATGGGGTCATGTGCACAGCGTTAGCTGTTACAGGCAGGCAGCAAATGTTCAGCACTAGCAGCCTTCGTTTACCAGTACAGTTGGCTTGTAATGTTAGATTGCAATTCCACAAACACTTCAAGCCTCATAAAGAAGCAGCCCTACCCCCCTCGTTCCCCGCCAGTAGTGGCCCTGTTCAGTGTGCAGGGGAGAAGAGCGGTGGCCCGGGGGAGCGGGTTAACCCTGCGCTCAGCCTGCAGGCAGGGTCCACACCGGGCGGCTCTGGCTGCGGTGCCTTTGTAGGCGCTTCTGAGTGCTGCATCTCCCGGGGAGCAGCCGGCACACTGTGGAGCTCCCTCCTCTCCTCTCTGGAGGTGCCTAGCCGCTCTCTTCTCTCCTCGGGTTATGTGTCTCAGACTGGGGGTGACGATAGCATCTCCTTGGCTCTGGTGCCTGGGCTCAGGGCCTGCAGCTCTGACTGCGTATTTAAACTTTAAAATGCATGGTTGAGTTAGTTGAAAGAAACTACACGGGTGTGAAGCCAAGCGTTTAAAGAATACAGTGTAATCAAGACAAAGTTTAACAATAGAAAAAGGGGAGCCATAACCAGCTTGAATACGCATGAAGCTGCGGCCTTATGTTCGCTGGGTAAATATGACTCCTGAAGTCTATTTTACAGGTAGTTTTTGTGCATGAATACTTGACTTTCCATAGACTAACCCTTTTCTGTGTGTCTTCATACAGGTGAGGCCTTGGCCTTTGCATGCGGTTGTACTCATATAGCTCATCCTTAACTTTAGTTAGGCTTAAGCTTATATACTTATATAACCAGGGTTATGCTGGTTGCATATGTTGTGTTGCTGTAACTGTAATTTCTGTAGACGAGATTATATTTTTTTGTGGGTGGGAATACTGAGAAGAAGGTCTGTCTGGTGATATGTCACATCTAAAGCCAAGGAATAATTTTTGGAGCAGGGAACCTATTTATTTATTTATTTTAGATGATATTGTACATAATTTCGTGTCCTTGAAGCACTGGCAGAACTTTGTAAAAAAGTTGCCCTAACTGTTTCCATTTCTTTGAGAAGGGCTTTCTAAGAGACTCTTTATTGTAACAAACCTGAGATTTTTGCCTGAGCCTCTAAAAATATGAACAGTTTACTCTCTTCTGTTTAAACAATAATGATATCACTGGGATGTATTAAGATAACTTCCTTTGGAACAAAATACAAAGTTTCTAACACTAACAATTGGAGGAAAATGTACTGAAACAACACTGAATCTCTTGTGGAGTGAGTCTAATCGTATCAGATGTTTGGATACAAACCAGCTATTGTATTTGAAATCGCAAACTGCTTTTAGAATCTAGAAGTATCCTTGTGTCACTCAGCTGTTGTTTCTGTCAATACTTCAGCAGATATGGACATCTAGAATTTGATAAACTAGCAGAGAGCATATAAAATAAAATTTCCTTTTGGTGACTTTTTTTTTTTAAACCTTCTCCTTTGCAAGTTTGTCATAAAAATGAGGAAGAATTGAGTGTGGTCATATCACATGTATATAAGTATTCGTAAGGTTTTGTTGTTTGCTTTTTGAAGTTTATAAATGTACTGCAGTGGTGTCGGGATACTCAAAGTGCACGTAGATAACCCCAGTAGATTGGATTCTGTGTTAGTGTCAGAAAAAGAGCTTGTACACAGGTGCATGTGAGCCTGTGTGGGAGAAGAAACAGTGTAGTCGTACAGGTACACTTAATGCAGCTATTCGTGTTCACATAAAGCTTGTACCAGTGGAACTATTAATAAACAAACGTAACTCTCCGTCTTCCTCCAGTGACTTAATTAGTACCGCAGTACACAGGGCCTGGGACTTGTCAAGACTGATGACATGAGTTTGTTTCTTGGAACTCTATTTCAGATACAGGTTGACTTCTGTTTTAGTATACTTTTAATGTGTTTTTCACCTCTGATTCCCTTTTGTTTATGATTTGGTAGAATCTGGAAACTAATTGCTTCAGTAAAGAAAAAGAGCTTTTTAATAATGATACAAATTATATTAGAATGAATAGTTTAGAATATTACATGAGAAATTTGGGGGTTTCTTAATATTTTTATTATTAACAAAAATTAAGGCTTTAATTTCTACTAACGTTGCTTACTGAGTAGGTCATGCCATATTGCCTTTGGGGATAAATCCTGTAAAATTATGAGTATATGAATTCATACATAGCAGATTAAGAAAATGGGATATATACTGTGTCCTTGTCTTCAATCAAACTTTGACAATTTATGAGACCTGAAGAGCTGCCAATATGTCTTGTTGTTGACTTGCAGCCATTAAAGCAGATTTTCCTTTTGGAAAATAAAAACAAAACACCACAAACAACAAAACCAACAAAACCTGCTAGTTGTCACACAGCTCAAGCATTTGGCTGATCTGTCACATACTTTCATAGGACTAACAAGATGTTTTACATTTGAGACATTGAGACTTCCTCACACAACATTTTTCAGCCAGAGGGAATATGAACCAAGCTGTAAGCAAGCAAACAGTATCTTTTGCTCTAACTGCTGTTAATAGTTCTTTCTACTGACGTTCTTTATTGTATTCAGTTGTCTTCCTGTCCTTCAAAGGGTGGCTGTTAATATCCTGGTTTATTGGCTGAGCATCTGAATAAGGTTAATATTTGGGTAGAACCGAAACCAAAATCCTCATCTCTAAGGCAGCAAATCCAAGGCTCGTCCACTTTGCTGTGCTGTATTTCAGGATAAAATAATATGTGTAATCCATGCTAACCGAAGAGTGGCTGTGGTTCCATTAACAGTTATGGAAGAAAAGTGTTAGATGGAATCTTCATTCTGCAGGACTTTATAACTTGTCATCCTTAGGCTACCATCTGAAATCAAAGCAGAGAATGATATTTTTCACAGAACAGAAATGAAAGTAATTGATTCAGAAGTGTTGAAATACTCACTACTAAAATGTATTACTGTGATGGCACGCTTCCCTCTGTCCCCAACTTCTCAGTGGGTCAGCGTTCCTGGCTGCTCTTAATTTTTCATTACGTATCCAAAGCCATACGTCTACCATATTTAATCACCACTTGGTCAGAGGAAAAGGAGAAAAGTTCCATTTGTGGAAGGCACAGACCTACTGCATTGCTCCTGATGTGGAGGCTGGTATTACTGCTTTCAAAGGGAGACTGGCATGACCCCTGGCAGTGTGGGAGTGTGTCCTCCAGCACTGACTTCTCTACATGGGCACTGTGCACCCCGGGACTGGCAGTGGGTCTGACAGGTCACAGGGCAGTGTTGGGGGTGCGGTCCTGGGACCGTAATGGGACGGAGCAGGTCAAAACCAGGGCCTTTCCTCTTTGTGCTGCACCAGTTAGTAACACAGATGCTTGCAGGGGCTGTACCTCAGGTGGTGGATGGGATCGAGGACTAAGTTTAGAAATAGCTTCTGCAGTTCGTTTATATGTAGTGGTTTTGGAAGAATATACATTGCTAGCTCACTTCTTATGAAATATGTGTGATTAATTCTGCCTATAATAATAGGTCAGCCCTGTCTTGGAGGCTGGGCTTGTGCCTGTGTGATACCAAGCATAAGTCTTTGTGGTATAATACTGGTATATGGAGTTCTGAATAATATATGGCTTAGGTTCCCAGCAACTGATGATTTTTTTCAAGCATAGAATTTTTCATAGTCTCTTTTATTTTAACAAGTAGGAAGAAGTGGTGGGACATAAAGCTTTCAGGCTGCTTTTAAATGGAATGAATATTTTAAAACTCAGTGGTCTCTTTTCTGGTTCTTCATTTATATAAATTTTAGGTACATCTTTGATGCTAACATCAGAAAAGTTGACCAATAATAAAATAAATCTCTCTCAGGGTAATTTTTTTTTTCCCCACTGCTACATGCAGAGAGCCTGCATGTACTGAATTATGACATGCTGTATTGTGGAACATCCTCTGTATATGCCTTTTGAAAATTATACTCTTTGCCCTTCTGCTCTCTTGTAAGCAGTAGATCAAGTAAGCCAGCCACCCCAGAAATATCCTCCATATAGATTAAAAGGGACAGCAACCCAGGCCCATTTTCCTTTTGCAGAAGCCTCAGATTGTAGGTAGGATTGACAGTTATGAAGTTTCCCCTCATGCTTGCAAGGCATGTTTGTGAGGTTGTGTTCTACCAAGTGTAAAAACATTACAGTTTCAGTCTTTCCATAAATTATCCTGCCTGCTTCCTTTTCTTTACCCTTACAGTATGCAAGCGTTCCTTCCTCTTCTCTCCTAAAGTTATTTCCTGTCCTTTTCTCATAGCACTGTCATTTGTTATTGACCTAACACTGACTTTGTGTGATATTGCTGGTACTTTCTGAATAGTCAGCTGCACATTATTTAGCTTGGAGAGCAAGCTCAATGTTACGTAAAGCTGGAGGACAAATTTTATATTTCCTTCCTGGCATTTTGCTGTGCACATGTGAAAAATCTGGAGTAAACATCCATAAACTGTTACATGCCTCTTTTTTTAAAAAGGCACTGATTAAGTAATATGGGTAGTGACTTTTTTTTTGTGGTTATGAAATTTGGAAACAAATTCCATGGAACCAAATGTAATTTGATAATTTAGCCTTTAATAGCTTGAAATTTTCAGAATTCTAAAAGTTCGCTCCCCCAAAGATAGTATGGTATGCCCTAATCTTCCTTTAATGAAAAATCTTCAGCTGATTCAGTTTTAGGACTCTCAGGATTATGATACTGGATATGAGGGAGTTCCTTTTTTTCTGTCGTCAAGGGAGCCAGGGAGGAGACCTAGTGCCATAGGAAAAGTGGAAAACTCAGATCATCTTTATTCTTGCGTATTCCTTCACTAGATATGTGCAAAAGAAGCATATATGTGATGTGGGGCAGTATCTGTGAAGGATCTGTGGCTCTAAGGAGGCCAGGGAGCATACCCTGGTGGGATAGGGTGTCCCCCCCGATCCCCGTCAGCATCTCTGCCTGTGTTCCGTGTCCCGGGAGCCCTGGCTGGGCAGTGCAGGTGGCTTTATGGCGGTGTGTTAGAGGCATGCTTAGTGATGGGGGGTGTGGGCAGGATACAGAAGAGCAGCTTCGTCAGCAGTGTGGCATTTAACAGCACTGGGAAGGTCGGGTGTTGATAAATCTGTCTTGTAGATCTGGCTAAAGAAGAAGTGAAATGGATGAGTGGACACAATGCCGTGCCTCTGGGATGCTGTAATGTTAGGAAAGCTGCAGAGCTGCTGGGGGGAACAGCCACGTCTGGCACAGGAGTGTGTTTCTCAAAGGCACTCTTCTGCTCCTGTTGGCAGGGAGAGCAGTCGGGGTTCCAAATTACAGGGCTTTTCTTTTTTTGTAAGGTGGGTCTCACGTAGCTGCTGGTAGCTAGCTTTAAAAGGAGATGGTTTGGAGGCATTTTCTAACAAAATGGTTTTGACCTGTTAAACCTGCGGTATTCCCCTCCTGTGGTTCTTTGTAAAGTATCGTATCACCACTGAAGAGCAAACTGCTACAGAATAGCATGAGGAGTATTGGATTTTCAGACACGAAAACCTCTGCTGACAAGTTCTCTTAGTGAACAAAAATGTTACAGTTTCTATTTTAGGCAAAAATAAGTCGTTCAGAAAAATGAAACCACTTCTGAGTAATGATAAAATATGGGACTTTCATACCCTAGGGGCCAGTATTGAAAATGAGTGTTTAAACACCTTTATGAAGGCTTATTTTAAAAAGAAATCTCCAAAGTGAAAGGCCTGAACATCTTTGAGTGCCAATTTTGTTTGTTCACAGAAGTTTTTAAAGGGTTCTGTCCCTGAAAATGGATTTAAAACACAAATTCAGCCTGGGATTTTGTGATTGCCTCAAGCAGTCCGAGGCCATGTTGCTGCCAGAATAGGTGATCCTGTCCTTCCCTGGTGGCCTGCTGATCTGATAGAAAACGGCTTATTTTTTCTGCTGGATCAGTAAAGCTGTGTGTCTGCGTGATTGCTGGCTCACAAAAGGAACAGAGGATTGTACAAGCCGAGGTAATGGAGTGCTAGAGCTGTTGCTTTTGGGGGTAGTGTGTTACGGCCTACATTTTTTGAAGCCAGTTGGTAACATACAACGTTGAAGTGAAGTAAGAATCTTCCAAGCCAACATATTTGAAACTTTTTAAAGAACTTGATCCTGTAGCCTGATGAAACTGGATGTGACCGCACAGGGGCTGCACGAGGTTCTCGCAGGCTTTCAGTGTGAGGAAGGGCCTGGGTAGATGCAAAGGCTTAGGCCTGCAGGCTCAGGCTGAGTCTGTGGTCAACTCATTAAGTCAGTTTGTTTCAGATCTTGACAGTTTTCAAGAATATTATTCAGCTGCAAACTACTCTTTTGCTGAAATAAAGTCAAATAACTTACCCTAGGGCATACAGCAAATACACTCCAGTGATATCTGTAAAAATGTGTTACCGAGTGGAGGGAATGAGCTTTGTTTGTGCCTGACTGTTTGCTGGATCTTCAATCTGTGTTCTTTTGGACTTGCTCTAGATGATGATCTACTGATTAACAAATTCAGTAAATCCAGCTGTTTAGGTTTATATGATGTAACTGTAGAAAATCAGGCTATTTATTTTCTCAACTTCTAGCAAGTTTTCAGGTGAAACTTTGCTGCTCAATAAAATTTGGCTTGGTATGAGCAGCAGATGAAGTTACCAATCCGATGTCAATATACTTTCATTGCTCTAAACTGCAGCTGAGCTTTTAATTTCTGAAAGATACTGATGGTTCTATATCCTTGACTGTATCTGTTTTAGCAAGTAGAATATTTTCAAAAGAAAATAATCTATTGAAGTAGTTATTTCTTATGCCCTGATTAATTTGTATATGCTGTTGTGATATTTGCTTCGCAGATAGGAGATAAGAGATTTTATAAAATAATAAAATGACAGTCTTCTACCTATTGAGAATTTATGCAGAATCATTGCTTCTGTTTTCTGATAACTGTACTTTTACACTCCTCTGAGACAGAAAATTAATAGCAAGACTATATTAGTTATTATATTCAAAATTAAAAGTATGTTTGGTAGAAAATCTGGAATTAGAATTTATATCACCCCCTTCTTAAAAAAAAAAAAAAGCTTCTATTTTTTTATAAGTAACTGCAAGAAAACAACAAGCAGCCCCACAAACAGAGAAGGTCACTTCTTAACTACTGCTAAAATATCTAACCTCTTTTTGTAAGCTTAAGAGTAAATGAACTGTTCTGTCATAACATTTGAGGGCTTCAGTAGACTTAAAGAAGATTAAAACTGGACAGTTGTAGCTGTCATTGCCCCCAGCTGTCAGCTCCTCCACTGTATCAGATGGCAGAATTTCAGTTGTTAATGGTATGGAACACGAGGCTGATTGCATTTACCTGAGTATGCCAGTCTGCAGATTTTCTGGGCTGAGGTGTATACTCAGCCATCAGAGTTTTCAGATGATCTCATTTTTGACGTGGTGGCGTCCACTAGAGGAGTGGGGCAGACAGATGGGAGAGGAACAGCTTCAGTCCTCTTATCTTAATCTATTGCTGTAAGCCTGCCAGAGCCTAAGAGGCCAACTCCACAACGTGTGTGTAGAAATATGACTGTAACTGCAATTAAACAGTTAACATCATTAGAGGCTTTAGGTTTTTATCAGAAAAGCTGTGTGTGAGGGAAACCAGTAGTACTGTTTTTAATTTTAAAATGTGTATAATATTACAAAACCAGTGGTTTTGTTTATTGTAAAATACATTTTTGGTATTATGTAATTCATGGGATTATTATCCACTGTGGCTTGACATCCTATAAAATAGGAACTGGAAGTAAAGCCTTCAAATATTTGACCAGTAGGACTGGCTGTCTTACTTTCTTGTAGATGTAATCAGGATTTCTGTATACATTTTTTTTTTTTTCACAGTTCCAGAAAATTAAACTGTTCTGTTTTAAAAATTGTTGTTTTAGCACTTTGATTTTTACAAAGTTATATTCCTTTGTATAGTAAAATTAAGTGCTCCATTAGTATAGTGCACGAGAAGAAGACTAATACACTTATTTTGTTATAGTTTTAGAGACAAATTAAATGTATTAATGGTTAAAGTACATTATTAACCTAAGTTTGTTTGGATTTTGGTGTTTTGTGGTAGTTTTCGAGGGATTTGGGGGTTTGGGGTTTTTTTTTCTGGTTATTTAATGGTTTTAGCACCTTTGCAACATGTTTGAAAGCACAGCTTTTGCAGTCACCCTGAACTTGACATATTTTAATTTATTGCATATCTATTCCTTATGCTGATTGATTTGAAATTTTTTTTTTTTCCATTTTAGGTTTATTTTTATTGACTTCTTCTTGTGTTTGTTAATTGTTAGCACTATTGGCAAATTCAAATGAACTTTACTCTTTTTATAGGTCTGCTAATACATACAGCTTTAAAGTGTAGTGTAAACTTTCACATGCTAAGTAATTTGTTTGAACTTATTAGTGGCATTTCTAATCTTGCTAGAATCGCTAAGTGGAGAGCATTTTTAAAGATGTTCACATATTCATCTACTGCAGATATGCTACCAACTATGTATAAATCTTTTTTTTTTCGCTTACATGGACACATGCAAATATGCCATGAATGATGTTAACTTACTCAGAGTAGTATTAGCACTCTGTATTCTGCAAACCAGATTTCTCTTTATAGAGTTCTGAATAATTTGTATTTTCTGAAAGTGTTAACACTTTAAATGCTTGCTCTTTAGAAGATCTAGAATTTTCTTGCTTTTTTCGTGGTCTATTTGAAGGTTCTTTGTAGTAATTTTCAGTTACAAAATCATGTCATCTTCACACTTTTTCCTAGAAAATCGTGCAGATTTGATTTAGAAGTCTGAGAAACTTTATTTCATAATTTTTATTTTGCTAAAACTTGAAATTATTTAAATTTTTATTATTTCATTACATACCCATAGTAGTAACTCCAGATCAACATCGTGTAATATAACACAAGCAACATAAAAATGGAAAGCATAAAAGCTTCAAAATGTTTACTTCCTTTGAAAATTACTTCTGAACCTTTAAAAATACTTTCTTTTTGTTGCCTTGAGCAAAGAAGGAACGATTTTGAGACATGGATGAATGTAGCTGGATCTGCTCAGCAGTTTAAAGGAGGAGTGGAGAGGCTGTTTTCTTTCCTCCCTCCAGCAACCATTCATTAGATTAGTGTGGTCTAGTTCTTCCACGGTGTATATTCTAAGTTACAACTATGTACAGTACTATCTCTTTTTCTTCCTTTGCTTTCTCAGCCACCATCAGTGCAGCTCAGAAGCTGATTTCAGTGCCCTGGTCAAAACCCCACTAAATCAATGGAGACCTCCTCATTGACTCTGGGTGATTAAAATCAGCTTCTGCTATTTTTACTTTGTCATTTTTGTCTCAGTTTATACACTGAAACAGTGTAATTGATGTGAGCTGTTACGAGTATTCAGAAAAAAAGCGTGGGCAAATGCACAGAATGGAAGCCCAAGGTAATGAAGTGTATTGGGCCTTGCTGTTTCCTTCCATTGTTCTTGCTCCTCCGTTTTTCCACGTCCCTTAGCTTCTCTGGCTCATCTTTGCTTTTGCCTTGTTCTGTTTCTCTTCCTATTCCAGGAGGTCTTAAATGGACATCGAATTCACAGTGTCTATTTACTTCCCTTTACTCAGTGAATTTAACCCCTAAATTAATTTTGGTGAATTTAACTAGTTCACCAAATCTTTTAATATCTAAGGAAGACTTTGACTGTGAGTCTGGTTTTTTCCTTCATTAAAATAATCAGTTGATATCTAGCATTGTATTTAGAGAAACATATGCTGATTCCTTCAGATGAAGTAAGCCTGCTGTTGAGGAGGAGCTGGATCTGGTTTATAGGGAGAGGAAGAGGATTTTTGAGGGGAGCTGTCCTGCTAGAAGGAAGAATTGTGTGAAAACTAGTATGTTATGGATATCCAGCCAAACTTTTCAATTCACTGTCAGGAAGATTTGATTAGAATATCTGAGGGAGATGGTTCACGCTGAGGTACACAGGAGAGTGAAACTGCAAAGGTTTATTTTTCCATGAGACATCCTGTTGTTTGTTTCCTCTGGATGATTATTCACCATTGTTTAGTGATCTTGGTAGTGGTCTTGCTTTTGTCAGGCCTCAGTGATTACTCAGCTTTCCAGCTCAGTTCAAAAGTTTATTCCCTCCGCGTTCTGCATCAGTCCAACAGCCCTTGTGTTCCATTCTTTTATGGAAACAGGTCTTACTGACACTGCAGCTAGACAGTTAGCTCAGAATCTGACAGTAAAACAAAACTACCCACAAAACCAGCTCTTCCAGACAGAAAGAATGACATTTAACATTAAAAATGCAGGTATGGTTTAATTTATTGTTTTCTAGAACTTAAACATTTTTGGCACATATAGGCTGGAGTTAGAATTCCCGTTGCTTCTGAAAAAGGTACCATCGCTGCTAGAAATACTGTCAGTATTGCTCCATTTCTGTTGCTCAGCAAAGTATCTGTTTTAAAATAGCAGCTGGAGTTTTCTGGAACAAGCCCACAATTGAGGGATTATTAAATTAATCTCTAGGAAAGTTTTTTTCTTATGGATGACAGTGAGATAATAAATGAAAAAGTTTATTTTCAGGTGTCTTTAGAAAAAAATGTTGAAAACCAGGTACATAAAAGTGCAACTCAAGGGCATAAGGATGTTGATCTTCCTTGCAGTGCTTTAGTTACCTAAAACTCATAACCTAAAACTTCCTGGTCATGTTTTGCTCTCCTGGGCTCATGTTTAATTGCTGATCTGGCTGGTAGTAACTGCTGGATATAAAATGATCATTGATTTGTGAAGGGTTCTTCAGCAAGTGTAGTGGAGATACCCAAAATAAAAACTGCTTTGACTCAAAAAATTGTACAATAATTGCTTATGTTTGAAAACCTTCGATTCCAAAGCAACTAGCACCAGCCCTGTGTAGGTAATCTTAACCGTTGTTATTTCTTAACATTTACAGTCATAAAATAACATTACATTGGTCCAGAATACAGTTGTCTTTGTATCACAGTGCGTTTGCTTCATGCTTGGTATAGCTTGTCTGTTGATTTCTCTGCATATTACTGTTAGTCTTCATAGACACACTCAATGATGGAATAAAGTAATGAATACAATTTATTAATACAGTAATAATTGAAAGTATTTAAAACAATGACATTTTTGTAATTTTCTTTTATTCAGCTATAATCCTCGTAATCATGGAGCCATATATTGCTGGTTTTAAGCACGTACAGCAGGACTGTGAAGTCACTCTTGAACTTGCAAGTGAGGAGTCTCAAAAAACTAGAAATGCACAAAATTCTAGGACGGGGTCTTATGGTGTCAGCATTAGAGTCCAAGGAATTGATGGACATCCTTACATAGTACTAAACAATACAGAAGGATGTTTGTCAGAAAATCCCCCTCCTGGAAAAGAACAACAGGTCATTTCTCAGGCTGTAAGCAAGCCAGCCACAGACTCCAATACTGCTTTTAAGTTGGAAGACAAAAACAGTGAACACACAAAGTTTCCTGGAATGCAGCACATGCAACCCTGTATGCTTAAAAGCCTAAAGATAACCAATCTGGATGAAAAGGAAAACAAAATATCAGATTTTAAAGATGGAACAATGAAGGCCTCCAGTTTGTTGAACTTTCAAAGACATCCTGAACTTTTACAGCCTTATGATCCTGCAAAAGGTAACTTAAACTTGGATAATTACCCACCTTCTGTGTGCAGTAAATCTAAGTCTTTTGCAGATGAAAAACCAGAAGCAAAGCCTTGGATTTCCTCATCTAAAGTAGTGTCACTACAGAAAGCAAATACATATATTGCAGAGACAACCAAAGCAAATTCAAAAAAGATACATTTGAACAGGTCAGTAGAAGTAGAAGACCAAAATAAGCAGCTGTTGGATTGTCCCAGTAGCACAATCAGCCCCAACGAAGCGTGTGTTTCAGAATCGTTTTCATCTGCAGGAGGATCCCCATGTGTTAGTCCCACAGTTTATCCCGAGACAAGAAAACCTCGACCAGATGTTCTTCCCTTCCGCAGACAAGATTCAGCTGGGCCAGTACTGGATGACTCACGCAGGTCCTCCTCCTCCTCAGCTACTCCCACTTCTGCAAATTCCTTATACAGATTTCTACTTGATGACCAAGAATATGCCATTTACGCAGACAATGTTAATCGGCATGAAAACAGAAGATACATCCCATTTTTGCCTGGAACTGGTCGTGATATTGACACTGGTTCACTTCCAGGAGTAGATCAGCTAATCGAAAAGTTTGATAAGAAAGTTGATCCTCACAGAAGAGGTAGGTCAGGAAAAAGGAATAGAATTCATCCAGATGATCGTAAAAGATCAAGAAGTGTTGATAGTGCCTTGTCATTAAGGCTCGATGTAAATTCGGATTGTTTAGATGACTTCAGTAAAAGCTTGGGTAAGTCTACTGAGCAATTGCTGAGACCATCTAAGGTTTGCCTTCACAAGCAGTTATCCAGAGATCAAAAGTCACCTTCTAAAGAGATAAAGATTTCCGCTCGAAGTATTGGAAAACTGCAAATGCCCGTTAAAGACACTCAGAACAGCAATTTCAATTCTTTGCAATACCATAAACAAAATGGAGCTGATACCCAGAGCTTAATGTTTCAGTCATCTACGCTCCCAGGACAGAGTAAGAGAGAGGAAGTCAGAACAGTAACTTCTACCTTGTTGTTGCCACCAAACCGAATCACGATTCCGCCTGATTCGGGAGCCAAGATGAGCTCTGTAAAAACATTATCATCCATCCCTAATGCACAGGTGATTTTGCATTTACTCTTTTAAGTTGTGTTTTACAGTCTAGCGTACTAAAACTGGCATATTATTAAACGTGTATTTTTCTGCTCTTCGTTAGAACAAGCTCCCATCTCACTGCTTCCAAATGAGATAGCAGAATTGTTCTGGAGAAATGTAAATACAAAAATTATTCCTGTAGTTGCAGGTATAGCGAACATGGTTTGTAAACCAGCATGCTCTCGTACGGGTGAAGGAAGATGGCAGGGCCAAAGAAGATTATTGTAAATGATGCCATGATGAATCTTAAGCACAAATGCACAGAAGTAGAATGCTGAAATCCATGTAACTCCATGCAAAATGATGTTTGCTTTCTTTTGGTGTGGAGTACCTTCCTTCTTGCAGTAAGCCAAGACTCCAAGGGATCTTTGTGAACTTTAGGTCCTCAGTACATAGATGTTTTCATTATAGAATACAATGGTGAACTTCAGTTCTACAGGTTGTATTTACAACTCTCATAGGTTTATATTTTTTGACATTTTACTTTGTCCTTTTAGGCAACTCCTGATCTCTTAAAAGGCCAGCAAGATCTTGCACAGCAAACGAATGAAGAGACTGCTAAACAGATACTTTACAATTACCTTAAGGAAGGGTTAGTAAACAGTTAACTTTTGAAGACGAGACTGTTTAAAGGGTGAAACTATAAAATCAAAGCTATAATTAAATGAAATGTCTGTTTCATAATTCTGTATCTCAGCTGTGTCCTTTAAGGCATTATAGGATCTCTAAATACCCAGGCAATCAGGACTTACAAAAGGTATTGTACAGGATTTGGTTAAATGTACTTGAAATTTGTGCATCAGAATAGGTGTTGTCTTTTAAATACTCCTGGAGTTAAATTTCATGTGATATGGCGATTCATGAAGAATTCAAATCGCATCTCATGGGAGTTGACACTTGTGGATTTTTTTAAACAACAACAACAAAGTGTTATCTGGCAAGGTTCGACAGAGGCTTTCCTGTTGCTGTGTATTTAATCCTTTGTCCACTGTAACTCTCTTACTGGGGATTTTCCAATGGTAACTCAGTGAAAGGTGAAGGAATGAGAAATGAATTAATATATACATGATGTGCTTAAATTTCTTTGCATTCCTGATGTAGCAGGTTCTGGGAGCTGTTGAAGTGTTTGTTACTTTGTGGTGCAGTAGTCAGGACATGAAAAACCTAGTACTAATTGCTTCTAATTTCAGTATGTTTGAATAATATACATGCTGAATACCTGTCTTTCCACAGCTGTACACTTGTGGAAGAGAGTTGCAATTAAAGAGTCCAGTGGTTTTTCTTTCTTTTTCTTTTTTTTAGAAAACATTTGGAATACAGATTAAAGAGCTGGTAAAGGCTCTCTTTAAAGGGTTTGATGAAATCATAATTAAGATACCTTCTGGCTGGTTCATATTAGATTTTATTTTTTTTATGGTGGTGATTTTCAATAGTTTGGACACTGAATTTGTTTTGATGTTAACAAAAAGTACCTTTGATCATATCATTGCTCACTTGTACTGTCTGTTTTAGAAGTGCTGATAATGATGATGCGACAAAGAGGAAAGTCAACTTGGTTTTTGAGAAAATTCAGACTTTAAAGTCAAGAGCTTCTGGAAAGACGCAGGTAAATAATTTTTTAAGGTTGTTGTTGTTTTCACAGTGATACAGTGTTCAAACAGGGCTTTAAAAATGTGAATCCTCTCACTTCAATTAGACTATTCTGTTAGTGTCTTGGTAGTATAGCCCCATTTTAGTCATGCACTGAGGTGACTTATGGGAAATCTATTAGTTAACAATTAAAAAAGAATGCAGAGGAGTCTATCATGAGAGCTTCCGCGTTTTAGAGGAGAGAGATGCAAACTTAACATGAACATCAAAAGGTTACTGGGTCGAAGAGAAAGCTAACCTACATAACTTTAAAAAAAAAAAAGTTGGAGCATCTTCTCATTATAGTGATGTGAATAGATACCTAAGTGGAGAGAGTATTTTAATTTGTAATTTAGAAAAGCAGTAATCTAGGATATTGTTTAAAAGCCATATTACAATAATAACATTTGACAGTCTGCCAGCTGAAAAGTTTTTGATTCCTAATATGTGGTGCACTGTTTTTTCAGTTCTAAAGCAAAGTGAAGAAATGCCCAGTTGTTGCAGTGATGGCATAAGAAGGATTAAATGCTTACTTTTGATGATTATTTTATCCTGGGCTATAATTAGTCAAAATGAAAATATAAAACACATCTTAAGAAACTGCCAAAAACCAGTGTTTGAAAATCTGTCTTGACATATAAACATGAATATCTTTGATGTCCATTTTGTGTAATTGGTGATATCTCAGTCAAATTTGGCCCCAAGTACTGATGATTTCATTCATATATTGTCTAATTTGAATTTTTCTTCAGATTTGTATATTTTCTGCATTACTGGCAGCATGTCTTGAGCAATTACCAAGAAGTTTTATGAAAATCAGATCATGGTTGCTTTGAAAATATTAGCTTGGCTTGTCCCTGGTGAGCTCAGGTAGTTGGTGCTACATATTAGCCTGCCTTGTAGCTTTACTTCAGATTTTAAAACACAATTGTCAAAGAACATCTTGGCTTTGTGGGAGTAAACATCTCTAATTGTAGGTTTCGGATTCTTCGGCTGAAGTAAAAGCATTGGTGGAACAAAAAGCAGAACTTGAAAGGAAAGTGGAAGAATTAGAGAAAAAACTGGATCTAGAAATTAGGGTATGGCACTTTGTTGTTATAAAGCTTTTGACCATTTCAAAGTAAGTTACAACTGATCACCCAACTGAATCTTTTTTGCTTCATATTCTTTTTAATCCAGATATACTCGTGCTTTTACAGAAGACTTTATTTTAAGTGTGGTTGCTCATAGCATAGTTACCCTTTTTAAGAAATCTCTTTCCTCTTAGTATTTAAGAGGGAATTTGGAGCAGTGAATAAAAATGTTAGGCACATGCATGTAAAATTCTTAGTTGTCTGCAGAGGTAAATGTTAATGTATTGACTGCGGTGAGACAGGCATGGAGTGAGAGACAAACTCTATTACTTATGTAGCTGCTGTTTATTAATTACACCATTATTTTTGCAGTGCTGAATTCAAAGTAATTAAGTACAGACATGCTCTGAAGACATGAGAATAGCTTGTCTTCTTTCAGTTTGCTTTTTGAGTCTGTAATAACAGTCAATATACTTGAGACCGGTTAGATAATACTGAGGAGACTTCACTTCTCACATTTGTAATAAAAATCCAAAAGCAGTGCTTTGTGTGTTTTAATAATCATTCCAGTCTTTTAATATTCATAAATTAATAAGCACTTCTACAAGTGAAAAACATCAAAGTCTTGAAATGGCTTCTTTCATATAATAGAAAAGACCCTTTAACTTATTTATGCTTAGACTATTATCTTGCTTAACTCTTGGTGTACAAAATTCAGAATCAGCAAAATTCCAAAGAAGAAAGAGATGCTACACGAGCAAGCCTGAAAGATCTTCAGTTGCAGCTTGATGAAAGTATATGTGAAAAAGAAGCCTTAAAAAAGCAGCTGGAAGAAAGTGAGAAGGAACTCAGGCAAAACCTAGAGGAGTGAGTTAATTCTAGAGGTTATTTGTTGGAATTTGTACCTTTCCTTAAACCTTTTAGATTAAAAGTACCTGTGTGAAACTTCAGAATATGTTAATGGAATCAGACTGACATTTGTTATTGTAGGAAACTTTCTACTGTTTAAAAGAGGCGTGGTTTTAGAATATCTGGAAGGAAGAGGAAGATTGCTGAATTTATAGTCTTCCTCTTAGTGTGAATTGCTTTTAATATTTCATGGTCATAATATATAGTTTGAGTCTTTAAAATATGGAAACACTTGAATGCTTTAGTCAAGAATATAGTACTAGGTTTAAAATAAAATAGAACTTTCCACTTAAATATCTACTTAAGAGTTCTCATTTTTACCCATTGTCATTTTGGTTTTCTGCCTCATTATATCCCATTCCCTTCCAGGGAACATGGGAAGAGATACTTTATCTTTTTAGTACTTGAAAGAACACGTTATTATTTCTACAAATTAAAATATCCTGTCTGATTTTTCCTGGTGAGGCTTTTTGAAGTGAAGATGGAGCAAGAACAACACCAGACTGAGATCAGAGATCTTCAAGACCAGCTGTCTGAGATGCATGATGAACTGGATAATGCAAAACATACTGACGAAGGGGAGAAAGAGGTTCTGATTGAGGTTAGTTATAAATTACGAGAAGGATGAAAAAAATCTTAAGAATTGCATGAAGAGTGGGAACAAAGATACAGGTAGCAGAAATGCATGCCTTAGCTCTTCCTATTCTGTCAGTCCAAACCAATATACCATTATTAGGTGACCTGAGAAAGCATGTTGTAATAACTGTGTTAACACTAAAAGGAATACAAAGTATAAGTACTGTTGTTTCATAGAATGGGAGAACAAATAACATAATGGTTGAAGGACGGTTGAGTTATCTGCTGTTACCAGATAATCACCTCAGTCAGTTTTAACAATTAGATGGGGTTTAGAATGGGGAAGATCAGTTTAAAGAACGTTATGTATTAGCAAGGCCAGATGAGGTTCAGCTAAGAAATTAAAAGAACTCACCAAAGCAGTCTTTAAATTGTTGACTCTCGGTTGATGGGACCAGGGGGAGAAGAGAGGGGGTAGAGCCTGAAGAGGAACAAGAGAGTTATGGGTTTTCTGTCTCCTGGTTATAGAAATATACTGATGATGAAATAGAGAACACTGCTTCTTAAATTTGTTGTGTAAGAGTATCAGGGCATAATGGTTCAAAAGGTGATTAAAATTCAGATTTATCTTAATACTTTGTAGTACCAGAACTTCTCTTAATAATCATGCAAAGAACTAGCTTAAGAAACCGAAACCAAATGTTAAAATGCAAAATAGGGAGCAAAAACATAGACAATAGACCTCAGGAATATTAAAGATGCTTGTGTGCAAAGCGTGCAGAGTAGAATAACTGCATTGTTTTGTGTAGGTGAGATTTGATTACTCTCTTAAATGACTGTCGTAAATCTTGGGCACTGCAGTTGAAAGCTGTGCATAGTAGGGGCATGTCTGGAATGATAGTGACAGCGCTGGCAAACGCCGCCCGTGAAGAAGGCCTTCAATCTGACTGGAGGAGTGAGGGAAAAGTCAAAAGCACATCTTCTGTAATGTTGCTATAATGGAGAGAGTGATCAATTTTTCTGTGTTGTGTGGGAGTAAAGAAATGAAAGACTTGGCCACAGAGATTTAAAGTAAGTTTAGGAGAATGTTTCCTATCAATATGGATAATTAAAGAGCGGACCATGGCTATCTGGGATGGTAGTAAATCCCTTTCACAGTAGGTTTTTAAGGACAGAATAGGTGATATATGTCAGGAATGGTTTAGATGTACTGATCCTGCTTCAGTGCAGGGGACATTTACATTCTCCTTGAATGTGCAATTATTCACAGCTTGAGAAATACTGGATTAGATAATTCTTTAAGTTGTAGGTTTTTGATTGTTGCTGTTATTTTACTGTGTGTTTGTATACATGCATGTGTGTATTTATTCTTCAGATTCACAGACTACCCACTTCTTTCCCAGCAATTTGTAGAGGGGAAATGACTTTTAGGGTGAACAGGTGGGAGGAGGAAGGGTGTAAAGACATGGACTCAGTTGAGAAGCACTTGTTTTGTCTTCAGCACTTGCAGAAGCAATTTCATTATTTCCAGCAGAAAAGGCAACAGGGAATTATCATGGGGTTCACTGTTCTTGCAGCGTGAGGGGAAAAAAAGGTTTTTCTTTGTTCTTATCTACCTCTTTGTTTCAGAAGGTAGGACTGAGGGAGTTGTTTAATGTTTGACTCCTGGTTTATTTACAGACAGCATAACATACACCATCAGAATATTTTCATAGTTTTGCAGCATCAGATATGTTAACCTGTTAATAAAATTGTAGCTGGATGTTATAATAATCTTAGGGTTTAGTAAATTTTTAACTTACTATAAAAGTTGCAGTCAATACGTTGGTCATACAAATGAAGTTGGCCTAGGGGACCTTATCTGCTTTCCTTCTTTGACACGCAAACAGAACATCCTTTGGAGCTATTTGTCATGCAACTGTGTTTAATTTTGTTCTTTAGGAGCTGATGCAAATGAAGCAGGATCTACAAGAAGTATTAATAGCGAAAGATCAACAAGAAGAGATTTTGAGAAAGAGAGAGAGAGAGCTTACAGCTTTAAAAGGAGCACTAAAAGAAGAAGTATCTAGCCATGACATGGAGATGGATAAACTTAAAGAGCAACATGATAAGGAATTGCTCAATCTACAGCAGAGCCTGGACAAAGCAACAGAGGTGAAATAAGTGATTACAATTAATCTCTATAGGGAAAAATCATACCTCTCACGGATGTCGTATACTAGATGCTTTCAGATACTACTGGTTTCCTAGCAAAATAAATAGGTAAAGATTTGGGCTATGAGATTCTTAGCTGCTGAGAATTAAGTTTTATTTTATACACTTTAACGTTATTTGTCACAGCTGAAGTTGTGGCCCTGTCTTCAAGCAGTTACTACGTTTGCTTCATTGCAAACTTTGAGAGAGAATAGGTGGGAGTATAGTGCAGGGGACCATTTGCTTGTCTTGGGTTAAATGGGATCACTGAAACCTCGAGGATGCCCTGAAGAGTGCCGGCATGCTTTGCCAGTGATGCTGTTGTCATTAGTTTTGATGTTTCTAGCAGTTCTCTGCAGTTCTTTGCAACCCACTGTTCGTACCTTCAGCTCTTTGTGTCATGTCCTGTTCCCCGGCTGCGTTGTCCCACCTTGTTCCTTCAACTACTTACTGCTAGGGGTTTTTTTTGTTTTATTTATTTTGTTTTATTTATTTTTCATTTATGGAGCTTATCTTGTTTACTGAATGGTCAATGAGTGTCAGCACACGGGAAACGGCAGGGCGTGGGTGTCTGGAAGCAGACAGGAAGAAAATAAAACTGAAGGAACTGCCTCTTCCAGCATCAGCAGGAAGTCTCTGTGAGGGGCAGACCAGTAACAGTTTTCACATGTGCATATTTGTTACTGTTTTCCAACTGTTGTCCTTTGTGGTGAAGTTATCTTTGTAGAGAGAGCAGCTAGGAATTTATAGGAAGATTTTTTTTGTAAGGGCACAGTTCTCATAAAATTTTTGAGCATTATTTTTACCATGGCAATTATTTGTGTCTTTTCTGTCAAATATTTGACAGAAAATTTCTACAGGCAAACTGTGCTTGACCACTGTAAGTCAAAATTGTATGCCCAGTTTTATGTTAGAAGTGTCCATGCTAACTTCTATCCTTTACCTCATCGGTGTTAGATGAGTTGCAGTTATCCTACTGGTTGTGGCTGAAAACGTAACAGAGAACTGAATTAAAATTAAGCTTGAAACTTGAAAGGCGTTTCCAAAGGTTTGTATACGTTATGAGCAAAATAGGAGCATGTGTGGAAGATGCAGGTAATTACTGTATGACTGAAGTCTGATAAAGTACGTTCTTTTAAAGGATTGTTTTTAAATGTGCAGTTTTCTTCAGTGGTTAGAAAAGTTTATATACACTGATTTGTTTATGCAGCCTGGGACTTCTACTTGAGATTGTTTGGCTTTGCTTAAATGTGTTGTTTCTCTTTGTTTACATCATCGTGAAGGCATTTGACTCATCTGAGCTACTTGAATTGAATTAATTCTTTTCTCTTCAAGAAAAGTAGAACATTTAAATTACCATTTTTTATTATACAGTAATTGTAGTGACAGCTTAACCTCAGTGAACCATCTTTCAAAGTTACTGCATGGTAATTTACTGTATTTCAATTATGGAACTGTAATTACAACTGACAAGAAATGAAAGAGTAGTCTGTTTGGCATAACAATAATAGTCTGGGAAATGGCTTCTATGACTGAGTTGCTGTGGCTTAGAGATAGTTATAAATAGCTTTTATTCACTTGCATGACATGGTCTATCTAATAGTAAATTTAATAAGATGTTCAAAAGTGAAATTTAATTAATGTTCTAAGCACTAGTTCTGCTCTTCTGATTTTACTTCAAGTGATTTTTGTTGGTTTTGTTTTTTAAGTAAAACTTTCATCATGCATAATTGGAAGTTGTTTTTTTTTCTTTTTATTAATCTCACCTAGAATTAGTACCCTTAATGATTTTTTGAAGCGCAGCATTATCCCTATGCCTACTGGCTGAGACTAATTGTTGAGTTTGGTATATCATCAGGAAAGTATTACCAGTCTCTGCAGGGAGTTAGATGAGTGATCTTCTGTGATCTTGCATATGATGTTAATTATTGGTTTTATAATTAATCTGGAATACCCAACAGTGTGTGTGAAAATCAAGTTTTATACAATTGAAGCTGCTTGACCTGTTAAATTAATTTTGTTAATATTATTGCAGCCTGGAAAGATTTATACTGAATGGTGGGATACAAGAAATTTACATCAAAGATTAGTGGAAAGACCCGCTCTGTTGAATGTAAGGAAGAAATGCTGTAATAGTGGTTTATCATCCAGCAAATCTGGATGCTGATGTTTGATAGGTCAGGGCATATAGGAGTCTGTATGTACAAGGCTGTTAGTTCTTGTGTTGTTTCTATATCATCCAAATCATACACTGAGTGAGGGTGTTTTGTGAATATGCATTAGCCTGAAAAGGAAGCTTTTGCAGGGAGAAAGGAAGTAATTTTTGTGCCAGTGTCAAATCAGCAGAATTTTTCGGCTGTTGGAGACATCAGATAGCTTGGCAAGTAATGTACAGTGCATTCAGTCTGTGTGATTAGAACGCCACGTAGAGCTGTTTTGAAATCACGTTAGAAATATACTCAAGGTTATCTGGTAGGAGAACAGAGCAGGGTTATTTGTCACGTGCGATTCTGTTCTCATGGTCACTGATGTGGTGGTAGGTTAGAGGTTTGGGTTTTTTTTTTTTAAGTAGATATTTTAAAATAAAGCCACAGATATTAAGGTATTAATTTTCTTTGCTACAGTTTAGCCTTTTAACTCAATTTTTTGTTATGTCTTTTGCCTTGTGGTAGTCTTGAGGTGGCTGTGGTTGTTCTTAACTTCATTGCTTGTTTATTGAGACTGAGACCAGACTGTTTCCATCTAACAACAGTAGCAGTTTTACTCTACCATAACATGCTTCTGTGGCTTAATAATTGCCTTTAATAATAAATTAAAAACATCTTTGTAATTAAAAATTGATTTCTCCGTAGCTGTAAGTGCTAGAGCAGAAATGACTATGAATCCACTCCTGGTTTTAATGTAGTGCAAAAATTTACATTATTTATTTTCACCCTGCAACACAACGGGCCAGAATTGTAGTGCTTAACCATGAGGGCTCTGTCACTGTAGATGAAGTGCCACTGTTTCAGTAAGATTTGGCTATAGCTATTGGAACGTCATACGGTAGGTGAAAGGTAGCAAACTGCAACTAGTACTGTTCTAATTCCACTGAAATTGTATCCGCTCAGGAGTGCAGTTGCAGACTGCACAGCACTGTCAAATTTACATCTGTTTTGGGAAGCAGTCTGCACATATTACGCTGTTCAGAAAAAGCTGTAACCATCACATTATGAACAGGCTTATCTAAGCCTGACCTTGACTCATTTATTCAGGGTTCATCATGCTTCCGACCTTGTCCTCAAAATGATAAAACAGACACCCAAGAGTTTAGAAGCTGATACATTTATCAACACATTTAAGAATGTAATGAAGCTTGTAGTGATTTGAGCTTTAACTGACATGTATGTGTTAAGACATGTGATATGATTAAAGAGAAGAAGGAATTTTACCTGAGCAAGTGGTAGGAACAGGACAAGACAGTGGTTACCTTCTGCACATGTTACAAACTAAAAGTGTACTCCTTCAAAATAAGAAAATAATGCACAACTTTGAGCATTGTAGATGAGAAGCCATTTTGGCTTTGTTTTTTCCCTTTCTCTACGAAGTGATTGTGAATTTAGGTGAATTTAGCAGAGCTGTAAAGAACTTTGAAGTGAAAGTGAATATTGAATCTTTTTCTACCTAACCTGATACGATATTTAGAGATAATAAATCTCCCACAAACAGCAGAAGCATAACAAAAACTAGTTAAGTATTGTAAATGATACAGATCTATACAGTGTATGCCTGCCTCGCAGAAATGGCTTGGCAGATATAGTATAAATGTAAAATGAAACAACTACATTTGGTATATTCTGAGAACCTAGTTTGGAAGAATGTATAAACACCAGTGGTTACCCCAGTTACTCAGGGTAAAGTGAAGACTTAACTGATTGTGAAGCATCACAGAAACACTTTAGGACATAAAGTGATAGACAAATTTAATGTATATAACTGTAAAATTATATATATGGAAAAAACCCAGTAGGATCCAGACTAACTTGTGCTATTCTAAGGTGAAATCTTGGGGTCATAATAAATAGCTTTATAAAACCATTGTCTTGATAGCAGTAAAAGGAACATATTACAGGAATTACCTGGGCATAAGAACATCATTATGTCCTTGTATACATCTACCTATAATTAATCTGAATCTCATCCTGAGGGCTGTGTCTGAGTCTAGTCCATTCACCTCAAACAAGATACACAACAACTGAAAAAGATTTAGAGAACCAGGATTTGGAATGTCACTGGTGGGTTCTTTTCTTTCCTCTGCTTGCCTGATGCAGCCTTTGCCATGTTGAAATAAAACTTTTTGTTTGTTTGAACAGTAGAAGCCAGTTAGTAACTGATCTAAACTGTATACAGAGTCAAAGAATAGTGCAGTGACCAGTCCAAGTCAAGGTTTCCCATTTCATGATCTGCACATACCTCCACACCCCCTGAATTTTCTGCTCTCCTTTACCAGCTTTCTAAAAGCCTGAAATGTTTTTGATTGATTTCCAGTGTGGTCCTACACAGATGAGGTGGGGGAAGGAGAGGGAGGGTGCACAGACAGAAGTGTGATGGTGGAAGGAAGGGTGCAGGCACTCCTTAAATAGGCATTGCTGCTGGAAACAAATATTTTAGAACTGTATATGGAAGATCTGGGAGACAAATTTCATTTGTTTTGCTGTGTCTGTTCTGTGAGTGGAAAGGAAGTTGTTTGGTAATAGCATCAGACATGTTTTTAGGCACCCATTAAATGAAATACCAAACAAATTATGGAATATTAGCTTTGTTGTCAACAAGAATAACAAATGTGCCCCTAAAGTACACTGAGGATGTCACTTGGTGACTTTGGTGCTAAAGCAAGCTTTTTAGGTTCCAGCTCCTCTGGTCTGTCTTTCATTTCCACACAATTTACTCCACTTATTTAGTTAGAATATGTGTTTGTTTAGATGCAGACAGTACCATGAAACTATAACTGAAGGGATTTTTATACTGTATGTAGAGTCAAGAAAGCTTCTGAGCAAAACTGTCCTGCAAAGCTCTATTTGAGTTGGATTGGACCACATCTAAACAAGGAAAAAAAAAAATGTTTATCTGTAATAGTCATTTCACCATTGTGAACCTTATTCAGGCTGGACTATTTCAGCTAGTCCAGGTTGGGAAGTGGGGTGGGTTGGTTGGTTGGTTGTGGGGTTTTTTCATTTCTGGAAGTTGGCAGGAGCCTGTGCAGTTGTCCTCTTTAATACCACCAGGAAGCTCTCTAATCCTCATTGGCAGAAGACAGTATATGTATGCTCGGTGCTTTGTCCTGTGAAGATAGAGGTTTGGTTTTCTATGTCTGTGAAGTGTTTGACTGTGTTAAGTCCATTCAGTGGGGTACAATGTGAACACAAACTAGTTAATATTTTACTCTAGTCTTTGCAAGAACTTCTGACCTTGAAAAAACTGTTCATGGAAGGCAGTCTGAGTATGCCACGATGCATAGCTAGGAGGATAAAATGACATTGGTGTAGCTACTGGTTGAGAGGTTAATACTTTCCTGGCTCTGGATTTTGTAACTGTGTAAGTGTTAGGTCATGCCTATATTGAGAAATTTTGCTTAATATGCTCTGTGTTTAAAAAAAAAAAAAAAAAAGTCCTCAATTTTAAGATGCAGGCATTTAACTCTTTCATTACATCTCAAATGAAAACCCAAATAGTTTTGGAAATAGTATTAAGGATATGATACCATTTAGATCAGTGAGAATGGCCTTACGAGAAAACAAGTCTTGCCTCTAAAGTGTCACAAGTGAGTAATTTTTAACCAGTTAATAGAGTGGCTCTGGCTGAAATGGAGGAGACAGTCTGACTTGATTATAAATTTGTGCACTTGCTTACTGAATAATCTCTTGAAACACAGTGGAGGATTCAAGTTGGTTGCAGCATACCTCAATAAGATAAAAACACACCGACCCTTTTAATAGGTAACTAATCATAGTTAACTTCCAAAGACACACTATGTGTTAAAGTAGGCTAGGCCTCACTTTGAGATGATGGGAAGGATTAATGTAATCACTGTAAGGCTATTTAGTTTCTTTTCCAGAAGCCTGAGTTGTTTGTTTGTTTGGAGGGGAGGAGGTTGGTAGCTTACCACTGTTTTGCCTTTAAGGAGTTTTCACATTCCTTTTTCAGAGGTAGGAGATTTTGTTATCCATGCTATCCAGTGTTACTGTGCTGTTCATCCCAGGGTTTCCCACTCCTTTAAGAAGTAGTATCTGGGGTTAGAAGAATTGCCTAAAGGTACGTGGTGTGGAAAAATACCAGAAGTACAAACAGAGCTACAGAAAGAAATAAAGACCTTCTATTTGTATTCATGACCTTGAAAAACTCGATGACTATACCTGAATAATTCTGATTTCAGAAGCTCTCTTTACTGAAGAGCAAATAAAGATTACAATTAAAGGGCTGTCCCTATGTTGAGACTTACTGGTTGTCTTTTTTCCTTGGGTGTCAGTCTTTGTGTGTAGGTTGCTTTAGTTTTTTTTCTTTTTTTGAAAATCCCCTGCATGTTACCTAGAGAAGTCAGTGTCTAGGGGTTTTTTTTTCTTTAAACTTGATTTGTTTATATACAAAAAAGAGAGGAAAAGACAGGAGAAAGGGATTTGATATCTCTGTGACTTCTACCTCCTCAGGATCATCTGAGGGAGCTGGGGACATCTAAATCCCTGAAGCCACATGAAACTTCTTACATGTAGTTCAAGAAGTTAAACAACTAGTTGAGCAGTAGCCTAAAAAGGTGGCCCATAAGGCTTCAGAGTTGGTTTCAGCAGACAATATCTTCCTTGATACCTTAAGTGTTCCACACCAGGAACAGAATGAAGTGAGCACCCATGCTATTACCTTTTTTCAGGCGGTTCTGGAAGATTATCATGTCGTTTACTTTGATTCCACAAGTATGAATATGGAAAGAATATCTGAAAGTCTGATAATTCCATTTAAAAAGTTCTATTTGTGCTCTAACTCATTTTGAATGGAGATTTATTCTTTAGATTTCTACTTCAAGTATGGCAATTAAAGAACAAAAAGTTAATTGGTTTAATTCAGTTTTACTGAGTTGATCTTGATTCTGAAAGGAAATTTAAAGTTTTTTAGAAAAATTGGCTGAGTTGTGCCTAGTAAATGTTGAATCTAGTGAAAATTGTAGCCATTCTGTGAGAATGAGATCCTTTGCTTGCCCTCACTTCAGCTCTTCCTGTATTTTGTAAAAGGACTCTAAAGGTCCTGTACTCCGCTGTCACTGCCGAAGGGGGATTTCTCCAGCTGAAACACTGAAGTCAGCCAAAGCCATTTTTTAATGATCAGTTACACAACCACTCTCATGTCTTTGCCAGTGTTGAGGGTGTGGTAAAAAAAAAGGTGTGGAGCCACAGAACATTTTCTGCATTCCTATCCAAGATGGTTTTTGCTGGTATTTAGGTTGAAATCAAATATTGCATTTGCATCTTGAGGACCCTGTTTGTGTGTTCTGTCCAGTTTCTTTGGGTTTACACAATAATGAGTGGTGGGAAGGATTTTGATGCCTTTCGTACAGTAGCCCTTGATATATTCAGGGTACAATTTTCCTGACTTGAGTTGCAATTGTGCACTCGAGACTTTGGAAATCAAACCCTAATGTTTCAAATCAAGCACCAAGGAAATTAAGGAGCATGCAGTTATTTGTCCCTCCTGGAAAGTTTTGGTTGAATCTTGCCTCAGAAGCTCTTTAGCAGAGACAAGAACAGGCTCCAGATTCTCTAGGGCTGTATTTGGGTACCTTAGTGGTGAAACTATCCTTTGTCTTACTGCTTCACTCATTTCTGCAGCAACAATCCCTTCCACTCTCAACTCTTGATTTGTTCTCAAGCTGATTGTCTAATCCTTTAACCTTCAGAATTAAAATGTATGAGAACTATTTAAAAATTTTGATGATTATTGATCACCATAGATTATTTTCCTCTTGTATGATTTCTTTTGTGGTCAGAAACTGATCTTTTATCGTGGACCTTTCTTTTAGGATTTGATAACTTGTTTTATTCGTGGTGATGTGAGTCTGTTACTGGGCTAATAAGTAAAGCTACTGCATGTGCACTGTGGCACAGTGACAGTGTCAGAATGCAGAAGCTCATCTTTGAGCAGTCACAGAGGACTTTGTGTTGTGGGACCTCATCATTACAGCTATGTTTGCTTTCTTCTAGAAAGGCTTCTTTTTCTCTTTTCATCTTTTTTTCAGAAATTTGCAACCCATTTCCAGCTTCTTTTACTTAATCTCTGTAGCTTGAGTCTGCTGATAAGGCTTGCTCAGTCTTATTAAATCGTGAGTTTAAACATGGTAATATTTGAGAAAACGTAATAAAATGGTTCATGTATTCAAAAACAATAAATGGGAAGAAGGTAAGAGTGTGTTTAAGAAGTCTGCAAGAATGTGGATATTGAAGAAGATATTACTCCTTTAGAGTGATGGAATTTTAGAGCTGGAAATCTGAATGTGAAACAGGCTAAACATAGGGAATAGAAGGCCCTGAATGCCCTGGAAGACAGAGAGAGGACAGCCAGATTAAAAGGAAAGACAAAACAAATGCAGGCAAACAAACGTAACAAGGAAGATGCTGTAGGGTTCTAACCTTACGTAAGTGTAACTCCGTAATATGATAGAATAAAAAGTTGGTTTACTAAAACTTACTGCCACAACTAGCAATTGGGAGTTAAAAGACATAAGCATGGTTTATGTATCATAGGGAAGAAGCTGCTGTCTTGGAATTGAGATATGTTAATTTTAAGATCCAAAGATCCCCCTTCAATGCTTGAAGCGATTTTTTTCCCCCCTGTTTTTTTGGGGGGTTGGGGTTTTTTGTTGTTTGGTTTGGTTTGGGGTTTTTTGTATGGCAAATATGTCTGAATATACAGTATTTCATTCCAGATTTTGTCTTCAAGAATCTTGTTTAACCAGTTTTGTCTGTTATGTGCTCTCTATGTGTTTATGTATGTAATCTCATTTCAGTTCTCTGAATAGGCTGATCCACAATTCTGTGAACTAAAGATGATTTTATATTAACAACATGCTTGTTAATGCTTCATGTTCCACTGAAGTCATTATTGTGACCTTTACCCGGTTCTGTTGCCATGGGCTAAATTTATATAAACTTAGTTAAAATGATTGCCAAAACTTTACCCACATCCCCAAATACCAAATGTAGCACCGTAAAGGATCTATGAATGGGTACTAACAGGAGTCATTAACTGAGGTATTGTCTTTAAGCCTTAAGGATCTTCTGTTAACCCAGTGTGCAGCACCATTTCGGGTGTGGGCTAAGGGATGTGGATCCACAGCACAGTCTGTGCATGTGAGTTCTCCCTGTCTGGATTTTTTACTCATTTATACTTACTAGCCCTATAGTGTTCACTTATTCTTCTGCATATATCACTCTAACCCACTCCAATTCAGTGCTTTTGCAAACAGCTTTCAGCTCCTTTTTTGAACGTGTGAGCCAGTCACTGAATTTTAAATGAAAGCTGTGCCTTCTTGCTCATGTAGACAGAACCAGACAGAATAGGATTACCGCTGGCTGTTAGCAAATACCATCTGTTGTACAGTTTAAACTGTCTATGCTGTCGCCGCTTTCCATTTTAGCCTATGAAGTGCAGTAATTGGCATTCAGAATTTATCAACATACATAGTAATTGCTCTGTAATTTCAGTGCAGTGGTTTTCGTATCTTCCACTGGCATGTTTTGTTGGGGGACTTCTCTGCAGAACATAGTGGGTGGGCGTTCTCTAACAACAGAGTGGTAAATTTAATGTATGGTCTCTGTGTGAGTAATATTGCCTTCTAGTTGCTCGTGGCGGGTTGAGTACACTGCCTGTGTGGTAGGGTTCTGTAGTCAAAGGATGCAGAAATCCATTTCTGCTTCAGCAGTGTCCATGTGTGATCGGATAGCTGGCCTGAACCTAATGTAGCTGTTCAAGAGATGGACAGGGATCTCTCTCCACCAGGTTCTCCCCTGATGGTGTTGCTACAGGGTCTGTCAGAACTATGTTCCAGTGCTTGTTTCCTTTGTGTATCTTTGCTCATGATACCTCCGCTCTTTTTTATCATGTTCACCTGTCTTTCCAAGACCTGGAGGGGAGGTAGAAGGTGACAGGGAGTGTCAGGTAAGACTAACAGTGGAGAATAGGGGAAGGGAAGAGGCATGGAGATTTTTCATACCCTAAATTTTCTGTGACAGTATGCTACAGGGTATGGTATGTATTGCCAAAAGCTGTTACAATCCAGAAGCTTCATTTATGCCAGTGTTCTGCATATAATTCTCATTATACTGGGGATAAATGAATATAGGGGTTTTTTTAATCTAAACACAGCTGTGTAGTTTGACTCTCTTGGAGAAATGATGCTATGTGTGCATTTTCTACTTATCTAAATTGTATTTCTGTGGTTTGACTTTGTTTAAATTTCACTATCAGATTGAAGATACTTGTGTGTTGTTTTTTGTAATATCCTGAATTATACCCTGAAGGTGATCTTCTGTGCCTTATATATATAGTACAACTGGGTAAGATAAGCTGATAGGACAGATACTCCTGTGTTTCTTTTCAGACTTATCTGAAACATGTTGAAAAGACATTGAAACAGTAGTGTACAGTGAAATGTGCATCGTGACAAAAATTTCTGCTGCTGTCCCCAGAAGATACATAAGAAAAAATGCCCACTCTTCAACTACAATACAGTAAAGCTTCCCATATATACTAAGAGTTCTCCTACCATCTTGAAAGAGTGTGTGTGTAAGGGTATATATTTATTGTTGGTATTTTTTGAAGACATACCCCTTCCAGGTGAAAGAAAGGAGTTTTGTGCTTAACATGTAGAGAATTTGTTTGGGAACAGTTCATTCATGTGAAGGTGTAACCCTTGTAATGATACCAAGGTCATTAGAGACCTGGTGTTGGTCGCTTGGGCAGCTTTTACTTATATACCCAATTTATTTCCAAGATTCTAAATTGGCTTAATAAAGACAATACCTGCAACTTGCCCTTTATAATTCTCTACCTTATATATATGTATGTAAATATTCACCTAGCACCTTGCTAACTTACTGAAATACGTAGTGAGAGAGAGAACAGCAGTTTAGTTTTAGTGACTTGAACAGTATCCTGAGATACATACAGCAAAAGGCAGGCTGGAGCAGATCTCTAGATATGACTGCATCAGTGTAGGCTGAACTTAATTTTGAACCTGTTAAGTTAAATGTGTGTGTATTTATGTGTATATTTATGTATGTAGATCTGGGGGTTTTGTTTGGCTGTTTGCTTTTGTGTGTGTGTGAGTGCATGTACTTCTAAGTAGATAATGCTTCCTGTGCTGGAAAACCAGAGCAAACCATGGCAGCTGAGGTAGTGGAATCTTCAGGTATGGTGTGGGTCTGCTGCAGTCCTCTCACTCTGCAGCCCTGTGTAGGCGGTTGGATGAAAAAGAACAGACAAATCAACATTCCTTTCCCTGAACTCCCCAGCATGCCTCAGCTGCTTTCACTCGGCTCCAGAAAGGGGAAATGAGACAAAAAGGAGCCACTGGTGGAGTGCTTGCTAATTAGTAAAACTTTGCTGTATGCAAAAAGCAAAAATTAAAGGAATATATAAATGCTATTGAAATTTCAGTGTGTGAGAACTTAAAGCATCAACAGATTTATTTCAGAGCTTTTATGTAGTTGTATACTTAGAAGAACAAGTTTTTTCAGTATTTTCAAAAGTCCAGAACTTGTCAGCCTGCTTATGCTGCCAGTTTTTGTATAATAAGTTCATTGACCCTGTAGACAGTCTGAGTGTTTTCTGAGTTACCGCTTTATCAAACTAATTTGCATGATTTTGAAGCTGTTGCTTGCTAGAAAACAATTTAGTGAGGGCGCACTTTGTAAATACCCTTTTATATAACTTTGCTTGTTCCTTTTGGGGGTGGGGAGGGGAAAATCAGGACCTACAATCAAAAAATAATGTAACTGAAAACAGATTCTCTTGCTTGCATAAAATATTCACAAAATAGTTTCTCACCAAAGTACTCTGTAGGATTTCTTTTGTTTTCACTCAGATAAACACAATTTCACATGCAAAAAATGTTATGCTTCAGTAATTAATGTGTAATTACCTATTGTCACCAGATAATGTCGAAGCCAAAGGTATAAATGGCTTCAAAAAGGATTAGAGAAATTAACGGATGATACATCCATGGAGGAAAAGCAGTGAGAGCTGAGAGTGTGTAATGGGGAAAGGATCACCCCATAGCCCTTCCTCTTTTGTCCATAAATACCAGCTATGGCCACTGGAGAGAATACTGGTCTGGATCGACTCATGTGTCTGTTCTGTGCCCTTACTATTGTTTAAGGTCTTGATGTAGAAGGATGTAGAAGGTGGTGGGCCTGTACAGGAGAACCAGATCTTTGTACAGAGTACTGCTTTGTGTCAGACCCTGAGTGCCCAAGAACAAGAACCACAATTTCTATCTCGGGATTCTTTTATGTTCTTTGGGGGGATTCTGACTGACAAGTCATTGAAGAGCAAAGATTAAATCCTTCCAGCTCTTACTCCACAGAATTAAATGTTTACACGTACGTACCTGGTCTGTGTTCTAGTATAACAATCTAGACCCATACTCCCACTCGTGGTTTCCACAGTAAATGGTAGGGTGTTTGGAGAGGGTGAGTGGTCAGACTAAGGTGATGATTAGCTCTGAAAGGTGACATGCTGCAGCCAGTTGTCCTGCTAAAAAGAAAAAAAAACACCACATGTAATAAATTGTGTTGAGTAGCTTATTATAATTTGTGCTGTATATTGATTTGAGTTTATGAAAAAATACTAAGTGTGTCTTTCTGAATACAAGTTGAACTCGGTAGTTAAACTCCTTCCATCCTTAGGCAGCAGCTGTGAAAAGGAAGCAGAGCTGCTCCTGAATAAGTACAGCCCCAAGTGCGGGCTGTGTGGCACGCAGGTAGGGCTGCACCAGTGCCCCCCCTAAGGTACTTCCAGTCTCTATTGCTTGTTCATGCCTGCTTCCCATCTGCTCTTCTGTGCTGGCACACCACTTTGTGGGACTGTGTTTTGAAATGGAATGGGGCTTTTTTCCAGGAACGCTTCCCACCTTCCTTTGGGTTTTTTTGTGTGTGTGTCAAGACCTCTTTATCTGTGTGTGTATATACTACGGTTGATCCTGTTCATTAAGTTGATTTACTCTGCAGCCCCACAAAACAAACAGTTGCATGGATGTAGAGTGTTGTATGTTAGTGCTTGGCATAAGCAGTGGGGCGAGACTGCCTCAGTTTTGTGTTGCTGTGGAAGTCACTCTTCATCAATATCTTCTTCCTTAAAGGTCCCTACAGCTTTTGATGGCTGTTACAGTTTTTAGATTACTTGGAATTACCTAACAACGGAATTTGGTAATGAAAATATTTTAGGGCAATAAAGAAGAAGATGTTAAGGTGAAAATAAGTGATGGCAGCATGAGACTGTTCAGGTGTTCTATGTTACTTTAGCACGTAGTTATGCCTGAAAAAAAAATGTTCCTTGTGTGTTCTCTCACAGTAATATGAAAAATAAGATACATGTTTATAATGCATACAGACTATAAGGTAGATTTTGTTGACATTCTAATGTTACATCTTAGCTATATTTGCTGTGGTGCCATGTGAAACTTCTGTTGGAAAACAGCTTTTTAAATTTTTTTTTTTAACATAATATGATTTGTTTTCACTAGAGTGCTGCTGTCCTCGCCAGTGAAAGAAATGCTGCACAAGAGGTGCGGAATTGTATAGAAAACCAAGTCAAAGAGCTGACTGAGGAAAATGAACAGTTGAAGAG
Organism: Athene noctua; assembly: GCF_965140245.1. Taxonomy (NCBI): domain Eukaryota; kingdom Metazoa; phylum Chordata; class Aves; order Strigiformes; family Strigidae; genus Athene; species Athene noctua. The sequence goes on along the minus strand of NC_134049.1, from coordinate 908,928 downwards.
AACAGTTGATGAGCTAGAGAGTAAAATTGTAGAGTTGCATGAACAAATTGATCATATGAAAGGAGAAGAAAATTCAGTGAAGGAAAAAATAAAGAGATATGAGGTAAGTTACAAAAACAAGCCCCTGATTTGCGAAGGATACGCTGTAGAATAAAAACTGACAAAGGGAAGGCTAAGCATAACCAGCAGGTTGTCAAGAAGCAGGATGCAGTTTGCTGACATGTATAGGAAAGATTTCCCCGGTGAAAACCAGTGTCACAGCTTGGAACTGGGGAGATCAGTGATAGGCCGGGGTGAACGTACTTTATACTTGTCAGATTAAAGGCCTTGCCACTATTTCTGAATGTATGAAATCATATCATTGCAGGAAGAGAAGCAACAATTAGAAGAAGCTTTGAAACGTGCTGAAAATGAGGCAAAAGAATTGGTAGTGTTAAAAGGGTCTTTGGAAAACCAGCTAGAAGATATGCAGGTAAGAGCAATTTGGAACCTTTACATTTTAAAATTCCTGTTTGATTTACCTGAGTCACCATTGCTTTCTACAGAGTAACGTCTCATTCTTTTTGAAGTACACTTTGTTTTAAAGTCCAGACTTCACTGCAATGTTCAAATGTTTCCTGAAAGCATAGCATCATCTAATTAAAACAGTTTTCTTGCTCAAGTTTTTGGTTTGGGGTTTTTTTTATACTTCCATGGATCTAGCAAAATTTCAGGGATATTTATCACAAAATGAACTGCCTAAGGTTTTATAAATCTGTTTTATTATTTTGAATGTTTCAGTTCTGGTTGTGCATGGGTATTTACATGTTAGAAGAATAAAAAGCTGTGCTTGGATATAAATAAAAATATTGGTAGTAGACAAATATCAGAAAATGGGCTTTCCCTTTTTTCATTTTTTATGAACCTGTCTTATTTTCAAATGTTGCATAGAACTGGTATATTTCATCACAAAACCAGAGAAACTTGACACCTATCACTAGGACTTGCAGCCTCTTAAACTCTGCATGAAGTTCTCTTTCCACCTTGCTCCGTAGTCTACTCGGTATCCAGGAAAGAATGTGCTTTCTCCCAGAAATTAATCGTGTGGGGAATGCACCTGCTTCAGAGCAGTGGAGAGGGATGCTGGCAATACTGGGTATGAGTGAAAATGGAATGGTTCAGATGGAGTGAAAATTCAGATCTGTTTAAAGAGATGAATGTGTATAAATCTTAAAACTCTTCTTATTGACATCATATTCTGTATCTGAAAAAGTTGCAGACCTAATCTTTCCTCTTTGTAATTCACCTTTTACACTTAATGAAGAAGCATCTATTTCTACAGTATCAGGTAGTTTAGAATTCTTAGTTTTGCTTCTTGAAACAGTTTTTAAGTGATTCTATCAAACAAATCAGACTCGAAAGTGAGATACATGTACATTGCTAGGGACCCTTTTTTAATTGAGCAGATGTTTTCCCCATGTCTTCAACACAAAATTTATGTTACTGTTCTGAAAATATGAAAACTAAACTTGTCTATAAACGGGTTATAAACCAAGGGAAAGTTGTGTTAACCAGCATGTTCTCACAGTGGTTAATTATGGTAAAAAGAAAAAAATAACAACAAGAAAATACTACCATGTCTTCAAAATGGAATGTGCTTCAAGAATATAAGGTTTTAACAGCATGGGAAAAGAAGTTTTGTTTCTTGTTTTTAAACCAATTTTCCTTGTAACTATATCAAGAAATGTTTCACCTGAGGCTTTTGGTTGGTTGTGTGGGGTTTTTTTGTTGTTGGGTTTTGGGGTTTTTTTAATCTCTTTATCTCTTCTACCTCAGTGATTTTCCAAATCTGCTCGTGTGCGTTGCTGATGGTGTGCACAATCAGAATAGATGGCCCGCTGCTCCTCATCGCCCTGCATTTAGCACTGTCCTCTAGAACTCCCTTCAGTCACAGTCTGGCTTGACCTTCCTGCGCAACATGAATCAATACACCATACGCAGCTCCTGCATCTTGATTAGCTTTGGGTCAGGATGCTTGAAGAGTGTGTTCTGTCTTTTCTGTTTACACACCCTTCAGGGCACCATGCCAAGTAATGCTGCTGCCAGGCTGGGTCTGCAGAGATATCTAGGAAAGGTGACAGATAGAAGAGTCTGTCTCGTCATTTTACGTCTGATTTCTGGCACACCAAATTTAATCCTCTTTCTGATTCTACTCTTCTTGTCCACCAGATACAAGCACTAACAGACTTCAGGATGTAATCAGCAGTCCCTTTTGTTTAGAACAGTTCGGCCTTTCTGTCTTCAGATTTGTGCTTGTTGTAATGAATAATGTTGTGCAGTAGCTGCTTTGGCCTTGTGTTACCTTTGACAATTTAGATGACACACTTTGGCACAGTAATAATGCTTATCACAGTGGAAGCTTAATTCCTGACTGGCCCATCTTGCTTTTTACGTGGTACAAATTACTTTTAATGGTGAACTAGTGTAAGACAATGACAACATGAGCAGAATTCTAACAGTTACTGTAAACATAAACAAATCTATTCCTCTTTCATCCTGAATTTCTAATCAGACAAGTTAAAGCTGGAATACACATCACTATTATAGACAATTTGTTTTAATGCTTTTATCTAAAATCAGCCTCAGTATATATTGAAATTTTCTTTATGGATGGTCAAGCAAGCAGTACCTTTTCTAGTGTCCCGTACTGTGTTTGAACCTCTTGTTTTAGGGTAGCCTCCTCTATGTAGTCTACTCTTTCAAGAAATGAAATACATCTTTACATTTTTGCAACATTGAGAAGACTTTCGGAAGTTTCTTAAGAACTTTTGGGAAAGGAAATAATATAGTTATTATGCACCATAGCAGATATGATACTGCAGTATATTAAAAAATATCAATTATACCAACATTATGAATGGCAATGCCAAGTATTTTGTGCTTTTTAAATTAAACAATCGCAATACAGAATCCTTTCCGTGGGTGGAAGAATATGAAACTTATCTTTTCGTTGTGGTAAATAATGGTGGCATATAGAATCTAAGTTGAAAAATATTCTTAATTTTCTGTTGCCAGTTGAAAGAAATTATTAGTTTTGTAAAGAGAAGGTTCAGTTTTATGGCTCCCTGTCTTCCAGACCACTGTCTGTCCACAACCTGAAGTTGAGGAATACTACTGTAGAGCTAGTCTCGCTTGGGCTGAAGCAACACTGGTGCTTCTTCACAAAGTAATTGTCACTGCAGGTTGGCTTTCAGTTGGCAACTGGCAAATGTTTATTTGGCTGGCGGTTCCACTGTAGCTGTCAGGCCAGCCAGTTCCAGTGAAAAAAACTCAAGGATTTTTGTATGTGAAGGGGTCTCAAATTAGAGGTAACACTTGAGTTGATTATTGAAACTGTCCTATAGGACATTCCAAATTTCAGCTATTGAAATCAGTACAGTGTATTGAAAGGCCAGACGCTGAGGAAACGGCAGCAGTGGACAGTCAGTGGCACCGTTTCCATCGCGTTGGTTTTTAGTACCCGAGTTAAGAGATAAAAACGGAAGTTCAGTTGTTTCTTGCATGGCATGTTAGTCTACCTCAAATATTTATGATAAGCTAGGCATGCTAATTTTTATCAGTATTTGTCTCTTTATCACCTAATCTAGGAAAGGGAAATACCATATCCTAATTTGTGTTGTTGATGAGAAACTACATATGACTTGTTATTTCCCATGAATAATATTAGAAGAATGAAGTAATATCTGTTTTAATGCAGGAATTTTATTAAACAAAGATAATTTATGTTGCAATGCACAGTTTTAATGAGGAATATTTTTATCCTATACCTATGTTATCAAGTTTTCTGCTGGCTACGTTTTAGCAAAACAATAATGACCTTTTTATCTTTTAGTGGTAATGTCACTATCTGAAGAATAAATGATTCTGTGGCATAGCCACTAGTTAAATAATGCAGATCATAGTATGGGCACCTATTAAATCGATTCTGAGGAGAAAATCATGGAATGGTGGGGTAAGCCAAACAGTTTTTTCAGGCAAGTAGAATTCATCAGGCCCAGAGAACATGAGCTGTTACACACTTTTCCACAGAGAATGGTTGTGCATGTGAACCACCCGATCATGCGTTAGAAACTTGTTGATTTGGTAAGAAACAACACTGCTGTAATTTTTTTTTCATTCTTGTATTTTATATATACCCAGAGAAGCCTTTGCTTTCTCCAGTCACTAATAAATATGATCTACCAGAAGGGGAGGCTGGAAGATCTTTAGTGAGCCCAGGAAAATACTTAATCCTGTGATTCTCACGGCACATCAGGCGGCTCAACAGATACTGATGCATCGCGGGAGGGATGTGGGCATGGGAGATTTTAACAGATGTGGGGGGAATGAGAGCATGAAGCTCCTGAACTTTAGTTCCCATGATACTCTGGAGCAGCATTGCTGCTGCCAGTTTATTGTTGAACTAACTGAAAACAAACTCAGCAAAATGGAAATTTCTCCTTGGAACAGGTCAGTTATCTAGGAATTGCATGTACTATTAAAATAATGATGATTACAACTTCACAACACTTGCTAATTTTTAGTTTTATCATCTTATTTAATAACAAACAGTAAAAATACCTTGATAAGAATGGGGAGACAGATTTTTTTTTTTTTTTTTTTCGGGATGCCAGAATATAGCTCAAAGGAGGAGCAGCTAAATTTCAATCTCAGGCATCACAGTCTGACATAGCTGAAAATCAGGCAAAAGTGAGCATGATCTGATGAGAATTGAGGTGATCCACTGCTTGCATCAAGCCCCCTATTATTTTCTTTAAATATTGTTATTATTCATACCCATTGTTACTTTAGCAACTGCTCTAGTTAGTAGATTAATTTCCTTCTCACAGTAGTGATTTGTTTGGTTGTTTTTTGGGGTATTTTTTGTTGTTGATAACTCTGAAGTAAAGAGTGTGACCAGCTTTGCTCTGAGGTTTACTTCCCTTTTCAGGACACTGGCAGTGCAGAACAGCATCCTGCTGGCACCATTATTGTGCCACAGTGTATTTCACCGATCGGTGGCTGCCCAGTTTGTTTCTCAAGGGTGTGTAAACAAACAGTAAAGTTAAATGATCTGTGAAAGGCTGATGGAGGGGGACGAACATGAGGCTTTTATAACCTGTTCAAATATGGCACATTAGGAGGGGCCCAAGATTTCAGCAGCTTTTAGACCTGAAGTGCTAAAGCTGAACCTTTTCAAGGTTCTTAAAATCCTTTGGTGTCAGCTAAACCAATTCTGATGTAGAGTTAGGCTTTGCAAAACACCATCTCTTAGCCCCCAGCGTGTTTTAGGGTTATGTATATACTTCTCAGGCATCTACCGTAACTCCGTGTTTGTATCAGAGATGTCTTTTCTTGACAGGTTATACAGAAAGTAAGCGGCAACAAATCTAAAGAAATTTCTAAATTCTAACATCTGATGATGTTCTTTCTTTTCTCTTGGAACAGTTATTTTTTGAGGTTCTGATCTGTATTGCCTGCAGAAATACTACTGTGTTCTCTTATTTAAAGTTTTTGTAATAAAGTAAGCATCGTAGGTATTAGATATGCAACAAAACATTATATTTTCAATATTAAAATGTAAAACAATGTTTTGGAATGTTTTTACAATTTATGGTGATTTTAATTATTTACGTTTTTCTGTTGGAACAATTTAAACTGTCCGTAATCGGGTTTTAATCAATTTAATAGTGTCTCTCAGACTTAATGAAAACAAACCCTTTTTCTAGTCTTGTAGTGTCTGTTCAGGGTAGGGCTGTTAAGGTGTTTTACTGTGGAGGGAGAAGGAAGAGGTGAGACTCCCAATATGCAGATGGAAGGTAACCTGCTTTTCTTGTGTTGGAAGGAACTAGTGACAGTCAGTCATTCTGCTGATGTATTTAGAACTTGGAGGGTGGTAAGTTCTTAAACATCCTGAATGTGATAGCAGAAATATTTGGAGCTCCTTGTAGATAATCATGCAGCATAGCTCTGCAGTTCATTGAAAATTTAATCTAGATAATGTAGGTTGGGTTTGAACATTAATGGCAAAAGTTCTTTCAGGAAGGGAATTTCTGTGCTAGGAGCTGCAAAATTCTGTTTGCACAGCATCTGTCACAATGAGACATCATCTTGATTAGGGCTTCTGGGTGCTGTAGAAGCACAGCAGCAGGAACAAGAACACCCCACTAGTTACTTCTCACTCATCATAGGAACTTTTTTTTTTTTTTTTTTAAACTTAGGAAAATTTTTAAGGAAGCATTAAAGGGAGTATAGAGAAAAATGTGACACCTGAAATGGATTTTGAACCTTTTGCAGGAGCTAGATAGGTTCTGCTGATGCGTGCAACTGCAGGGGAGTATATGCTTTGTGGGTAATACAGTCATACAATGGGTCTATAATTGGTCCTACAGATGTTGCAACAGTGCTTTAGGAATTTATAGGAAGGATAAAGTACTGCATCACTAAAATAATGTTTGTGCTATACTGGTTAGCAAACTGTAACTTCATAAACTTTTTTTTTATTATTTAAGTTTGTCCTAATGTCACAACAGGTGGCACTATTAATGCTGCACAGTGTGTTGTATAACATTCCTTTAAGGCAGTAGAAAAGTGAGTCTACATTTCTTTTCTTTTTTTTTTTTTTTTTTTTTTTTTTTAATCTACTACAGGAGAACATCCGTTGTATTTCTCAGGAACGGCAACAGTTAACTCAGCAGTTAAAAGATGAAACTCACCAGAAGGAACAGTTAAAGCAGATAAAGAATGAAATGGAGAATGAACGATGGCAACTGAACAAAACTGTTGAAAAGTTACAGGAGGAGGTATGAGTTCACTCCAAAGAGGCTGAAGGAATCTGAATATCATAGAATCACAAAATGGTTTGGATTGGAAGGGACCTTAAAGATCAGAGATCTCAAAAGAGCAGAGTAGAGGGAGAGAGTCACTTCCCTTGACCTGCTGGTTATGCTGCAGCCCAGGATATGGTTGGCTTTCTGGGCTGCAAATGTACATTGCTGGGTCATGTTGAGCTTCTTGTCAACCAACACCCCCAAGTCCTCTGCAGGGCCACTCTCAATCCACAAATCACCCAGCCTGTATCTGCGCCTGGAATTGCCCTGACCCATGGGCAGGACCTTGCACTTGCCCTCACTGACCTTCGTGAGGTTTGCAGGCCCCACCTCTCCTATCCCCGTCCCTCTGGATGGCCCATCCCTGCCCTCCAGCACGTCAACCCCCCTACACAGCTCGGTGTTGTCAGTGAACTTGCTGAGGGTGCCTCGATCCCACCGTCCATGTCACCAACAGAGATGTTAAACAGAGCTGGTCCCAAGCCCTGAGGACAGCCTCATCACTGCTCTCCCCTGGGACATGAGCCATTGACTGCAACTCTGAGTGCGCCCAGCCAGTTCCTTCTGCACCGAGTGGTCCATCTGTCCAGTTCATGTCTCTCCAGTTTAGAGACAGGGCTGTTGTGTGGGACAGTGTCAGATGGTTTGCACAAGTCCAGACAGATGACATCAGTTGCTCTTCCCTTACCCACCGATGCTGTACCTCATAGAAGGCCACCAGGTTCATCAGGCCCATAGTGAAGCCATGTTGGGTGTTGTATATTCACCTCCTTATTTTTCATGTGCCCTGGCACAGCTTCCAGGAGGATCTGTGCCATGATCTTACCAGACACAAGCGGTGAGACTGACCGGGTCTTACTTTTTTCCCTTTTTAAAAATGGGGCTTATTTATCCCCTTCTGCAGTCAGTGGGAACTTCACTGGAAGTTCTCTTATCTAAGACAGAAGCAAATGAGCTGCCAAGCTGTGAAGAAAGAAGTACTTTTTTTTTAAATGTGTAAAACAAAGTGGAATGCAAACTTACTATTAGCCTCTTTAACCTAGAGACTATCAATAAAAGCTTTCAGGGCTGGAACAGTAGTTGGAACACTGCTATCTCAAAATACTGCTGTAAAATAGTTCTGTTTTGTTTAAACAAGATCCCAGATTTGAGTTCAGTTCTAATGTGTGCTACAGGGATATTTTAGAGTTTTACAGCTGATTCTTAAAATGCTACTGCATTAGATTTATTTTGCCATCTGTGTGTAAACCGTATAACTTAATATTGATGTACTGTAGTGTGACTGTGTACTTCATTGTGTCAGCCAGTTGGAAGAACTGCTGACAGACAGAAAGAGAATAGTTTTGTCACACACTGTATTGAAATAACCTTACCAGTTTTCATGCTTCTGCACATAAATTCATTGGTTTGGGAACACGCTTGATAAATTTTCCTTTCAAAAATACTGAGCTGAATGTTGAAGCTGGAGAAAAAGACCTTTTGGTGTATTAAGCATGATAGAACTTTTTGTGGCAGTGTTTTAGGAAAAAAGTTTTATGTGCTTTTTTCCCAGATGTCTGAAATGGCAGAGGTCTCAAGAACCTCAGCTCTGGAGCTTCAGAACCAGCTTGATGAATACAAGGAGAAAAATCGCCGGGAACTTGCAGATGTGCAGAGACAATTAAAAGAGAAGAACCTTGAGATAGAAAAATCGCGCCTGACAACCATGAGAATGCAAGATGAGGTAATGACTCACAGTTCAGTGACAAATTCTAACCTTTGACCTAGAATTTAGCTCAGATAGTTTTCAAGACAATGAATGTTTGCTACTGTGCTTTTGTGTACTTGATCATGAGAGACTGATCCCAGTCAGCATGCTTTTGAGTTTCATTCTTCGTGATGATGATCAGCATGTTTCTCCCGCCAGGGAAATGGGGTTTCCTGTTTGTGACAGATAAATGCAGTGTTTGACAAGGGAATGTGTCTTAAGTGATGTGATATGGATTCCACTGATGATCTGCTGCTCTTTTAATGCCTGCTACTGTAGGAATTGAGAACGTGGAAATATTCTTGAATTAAGAAAAAAAAAACCCCAGCAGTTATTTAGGAAAAAAACCCCACCAAAACCAACAAAAAAACCCCAAATTCTGGCTCTAAAGGAGTTGACATACGTTCTGCTCTTCCTTCATATGAGCCATGTTGTGGATTTAAATGACAAAGGTGCCTGCGCAACCAAGAATAAGCCACAGTCTTGAAGTGGCTTATGTGAATTTTGCTGTAAAGGCAATACAGCCTTTGAAAGAGCTGCATATTCTTGTTCTGCAGCTGGAAAAGCTATGAGAATACACACTGGTCACGGATGTTTTCTGTAAGTAGAACATTTTAATGGTTTGATTTTTCCAGTTCAGAACTTTTCATATGTTGCCTTCTCCCCTTAACAAATTTGTTTGAAATTCAGTTTAAAAGAACAGCAATAGAAGAAAGTATAGTTCCTACATATTATTCTGTCTTCCTTCTATATTTATTCCATTCAGGGATAGAGGGCCTTTGTAAAGGGATGAAGACTCATAATGAAATGTGAAAGATAAAACTGGGATATTGAGAACATGGCTCATAAATCGAGTAAATGAGACTAGAGAGCTTAAAAGATAGATATATCTCTGTGTGTATGTCAATATGTACATATGCTGTGTTTACATTTGTTATGAAATTATTATGTCTAGTGTTAGCTTTTACAACTACAAAAGAAATATTAATAAAAAATTTCAGAACAAAATAAACCTTCACTGTTTGACACAAAGATAACCCAAACGCTGTATAAAAACCAAAATATTACTGGCTGTGGAATTCTACATGTCCATGAGGCAGTATTTAAAATCCTAGGGCTTTAAAGATGTCATATGGCAGCTAGCTCCAAAACAGGGAACAAAATCTGAAAATACAGGATAGGCAGGTTAAACCACAGACTTTCTAGAGAGACTAGATATTCGGGATAATTGAAAGTCCTAATTATCTCTTCCTCTTTTGTATTTTCTATTAAACAAATAGTCTTTCCATTCAATGTGAAAGTCTGTTTTGTCTGTCAGGATCCTCGTGAGTAGGTGTCCTGGTACACAAAACATTATGCTTGAGAGTCTCAACAAAAGCCAAGGATTGTAAAGATCATGGCAACGCAAGTATCATCTTTTTGTTCTAGCAGAAAAATGATGAAACAGTCTTGCAAAGGCAGTATGGGAGTTCTTCATTGCTGGGTCTCATACGTTTTCTGGGGATACATAAAAGATACCAGTCCTGAGAGCTGTCAATCCAGTGTCGTCCTGAAATGTTAAATGCATCTGAAATGCTTTTAATACACATACCTCTGCACTTAACTAGCTGTTCACCAAGTCATGCAGATGTCCACTGCTTTGTTGTCAGGACTTGGCAAAAAAGCAGCAAACTCTGTAAACAGTCACTAATACATTATTTCAGCTTCAGTAAAATAAAGATTTGACTAAATAGATAAAGAATGTGGAAGGCTGTATGCTGAAGAAAAAAAAAAAGCCTTATTACATATACATGTCACATGTTAAGTTGCAAGTATAAGGAATTATGACAGTCTCACCTAAAAGCCCGTTCACTGTTTTTTTTTTTTTTCTTAAAGTACCATGAAGGTTTTAAATAATTTTGAGTACATGCTCAGGAAACTTTTGTCTTCAGCAGATAGCCCTACTATATCAAAAAGTTCTATTAACGCATAGAAGTGTGTGTGTATGTTAGCAACTACATTACTGTAAAATGCTGTCATCAAAGTGCCTCAGACATAAAAGCTACGTAATCGCTTCAAAGATAAAGTATTGGTAGTCTGAAAAGGAAAGGAATAATATTGCAAAAGTTCCAAAGATAGAACCGTTTGGAAAATTGTAAAACTTTTGGCTTTCTGTAACTGGGTAAAATGAAACAAGTAAAAAAAATCCCACTATATATAATTGTCCGTGTAACACCTATAGTGTGAAGCATGTCTTTAGAGCTGGTATTTACTCCAAGTTTATTTTCTTGGTGCCATCTTGTGGATAAAACAAGAATTGCTGTGAAAAGCATATCACTCCATGCAATTTGTCACATTTCCAGATCTGTCACGTTTGTAGTCAGTCCGCTTTGCTGACATCACTTATGTTTTAGAAAGTACATTATAAAGGGTATCACCATAACTTACTGTTTCAGATGCATCTTATGGAAGAAAACTTGAGGGACCACCAGAGAGCTCAGGATGAGGCAATAACAAAAACTCAGTTGCTGGAACAGACTGTGAAAGGCTTGGAATATGAGTTGGAAGCCAAAACCCACTTAAAAGAGGATCGGGCGAGACAAATCAAACTAATGGAGGTAAAAGACATTTTTAAGGGTTGGAATCTTATTAGAACTGATTAAAATAATTTTGGTATTTCAGATGGATTCTGCCTAGGAAGAAACAAAACAACGATGCTGTTGAAAATCCATGTAGTTCTACTGTAGGAATTATTCTGGTATATTCTAAAGGTGATGTGTTAGCGTATCTATTGTAGCACGATGTGTACAAAATTGCAATTGTTCTTTCATCATTTTAATTAGCTTTTAAATTAATTCTCTCTAGAGTTTATCAGCAAAAGTTGTATTTTTTTTCATTCATAGGCACGTCACTCAGAACTTCAGAAGTATTTAGATGCGTAAGTTCTATTTAGCACCTAATACCGATTCATTTGAGGAGCCTAAATAACACTGTTATTCCAACTACGTTGCTCCAGGGTTAGCGTCATAACTGTTCGGCTCAACTAAGCTGTCGTTTGACCTTCATAAACAAACACTTTTATACCATATGAAAAATTTGTCTTCCAAATGTATGATGTAACTTAGACATTCTAAAAACAGTCTCTAGAAACATTACAGAATTTCTCTTGCTTTCTCAAAATTGGTGGGAAATGAGACTTCTATTTTACTTCTTTCAGACAAATTTCACTTTAAAGGCTTATCTACCTGCTGTCTCTTTTTCTAGTTATGTGTTTTCAGAGGCGTTTCACTTTTCAAGCCTAGGCTTTCGGATAGTTTGAGTCCTTGAAGTTTAAGGAAGAATGCCTTGGGAGCAATCTGAAGAGGATGGGAAAGTAATATGATGAAATAACTTCTCTTTGTTCCACTTAGGACAAGTTATCTCACCTGGAACTTGAGCTTGATGAAGAAAAAACGAATTCGGATTTGTTGTCTGAGAGGATCAGTAGATGCAGAGAACAGGTACTTGAACAAGTTTTCCAACTGTTGTAAATGATGAGGAGAAAGTGTTATTAGGATCACAAACAATATTGATGAACTAAGTAATTACTAGCAATAGGGCTTCTATATTATACTTAAGCAGAGTATGTAAATCTGAAAAACCAAGGTTCACAGACATGATTAAATATGCTCCTCCGTGTCATCACAGACCAATTTTTTCTTGCTTTTCTGCCTGGAAAACTGACACAGATTGCATATAAAGATTGAAGCCCAGAATTATCCTCTGATATTCTTGATGCAGTGAGCATCAAGTAATCATTGATGCATGCAGAGATGATGTCATCTTAGGCTTGGTTTTAGGTGGTGAGGCTATCAGAGAAAGCCTGTTGTAGAAAGTGTTGAAAGATCACAATTTTTTGACCTTACTGAAAAGTAGGTCAACATAATAGAGTCTTGATTTCAAAGGAAGAGGAGCTTAGGAAATCATGGAATTAATTAGTGAAGTCAGCTGAACTAAAAGTGCTGGTCAGTTTAAACAGAGAGGAAGCTTTGTTTTTATTACAAGTGTAAAAAATGATTAAGGTGTATAAGACAGTTGGAAAGCATTTTCTCCATAAAAATATTGGTCATTAATTTCATAATTGTTATATGAGTAGACAGCCAGAAAGAGGGGAAGAAGGATTTACTATCAAAGTTGTGTCTCATGGGGCAGAAAATGTAAAAGATAAAGTGAGATTTGCCAAGCTAAGTGAGACCTGTCATAATAATGCAAACAAATAACAAAAAGGTTCTTCACTGTAGAAGAAAGAAGTTGTGGAAACTATATGATGAGGTATCAAGTCAAGATGAAAAGTAATCCAGGTATGCCTCCTCAAATAGATGAATATCTTGCCTCGGCCTTTAGTAAGGCCAGTGGGTGTGCAGGTGGGAGGGAGTGGAGTGGGCTAATGGAGATGAGACCATTGAGCTGGAAATCACCAAGAGAATTAGGAGTTCGTTGTTCTGAAGAAAGAGGCCTTAATAATATTATTCAAGATTTCTGAAAGAACTGAGTTATGAAATTATAGGTCCAGTAACAAAGGTTTATAATAAACTAGAAAAGTAGAGAATAGGGCCTGATGACTGAAAAAGTAACCAGAGCATCCGTGGTCGAGTAGGTCAGTATTGTGCAAGTTTCTGATTAGTCCGTAGAAAAGAATACAGCGATGTGGTTGCCTTGCAATATCACAGCCTAGACAATGTTCTTTGCCTTAATTTTACATTCTGGAAGCTGTGAAACTGATGCATAACTCATTACAGCATGTCTACTACTGTAGCTTTACATGAAGCCCAGTACCTCATCAGTAACTTCCTAGAAGTCCAGGAGACAATTTGTATTGAGGTACATCCCACAATAGCCTGTTCTGTTTTCATTTCTCTTTTCTTTCTCAAAAAAAAAAAGGATTACTGGCATTCTTTTGGATAGCTTTAATTTCAGAGGGAGAACAGAAAGTAAAATCTTAGTTTCTATGTCTTTTCACTGAAATTGTATATTCCACTGAGACAGTTGGAGAGTTTTAAAGTGAGTTGGAGCTCAGCTTTCTTGCATGCGTCCTTGAAACACCAAGGCACCATTACTAGTTTGGTGAGACTCAGGTTACTGAGATTCTGTTTGATTGCAATATAGTCTTTTTTGCTGTTATTCCACTGATACTGTACAGACTCGGAGTGAAATAGAATGTAATAATGTGGGGCCGTGCTGCTGTTAAATTAGGAAGCCTTTCATACCAGAGTCTATGTCTGTGTAAGCCTGGGATAAAAGAACCTTAGTCATAGCTGCACTAGTGGGTACTGGAGTAGGTTAATGTGCTAACTGAATGGAAACTTAAAATACAGATGGGTGACCAAAATGTTACATAATGGGTAAAAGACGTGTTTATTTTGAGGTCTGGAGTTTCTCATTTCACACATGAGTTACAAAGGTTGCTTTGTTTTGATTTTATGCCAGAATGACTAAGTAGTCAAATTACTGAAGAGTATTTCAGGGTCTGCTAAGCATTTATAATGACATGAGAAATTATAATGGATTTGTTTTGGTAATATCTGTATTTCTGTAAATGTTTTTTTATTTATAAATCTGTTATTTTAATATACTGATAATGAACTATAATACTCAAATTTCCAGTAAAAACAAATTGAAACAAATGGTTCTATTTTACAGAGAAAGCTAAATGTTTGAATAAACACTGGCAAGGCTGATAGTTCACATTTCATTTTGAAACCCTTTTGAATCAGAAAATGGCTGCAGGAGATAGTGTTCTCATCTTCCCTTCCTTGTTCTGAAGTACCACAACAAAATGAAAACAAAAAAATTTTGGGGAAAGGTGGATCATATCCTATTAGTTTTTAAATTACAAGGTATTAGCAGCTCTGGAAATGGGCAACACACACACAAACAGAAAGCTGGAGGCTCAGATGCCCTTTGAGTCTGAAGTGAGCAGGGACAGGGCACAGTTTAGTACATGATGGGTTTTTTCCTACAAACAAGTGAAAAGGAGTAACTCCTGCCATTTTGTTTTTGCAAAGATAACTGAAAAATACTTCAGATCCCTCAATTCTTGTATTCTGTGAAAAGGCCAACACGAGTCTATTGACTTCAGAGTTGTTTCCAGTAAGAGTGAAAAATGGACTAGTTACTTTCCATGACAATTTTAGAATAAATACGGAAGGAGAGAATTGGGTTGACTGCATCATTCGCTTCCTTTTGGTAAAGTGTTCCCAGTGGATAGCTGTGTACCTGTTCTTTAGCTGGCACCAGCTGTGGGAAGCAAGGGCAAACGTGGACATGAAGGTTGCTTTTCAGCTGTGAAGTTTGGAAGGGCTTGGTTTGACTTTAGCTTGTTTGTTAGACATTGGGGTTTTTTGGTCACATACTTGAGAAGTGTACATGTAGGTGTCTGTCTGTCTCTTCCCCCTCACCCCTTACCTATTTTTTTTACTTTTCCCTACTTGGGCATTAACAAGGAACATAGGCTGGGAACCTAGAGTGAGGGGGTAAACAGTGGTGATAGCATCTAAACTATTATTAGGAATCAAATTGCTCTCATAATCATGAACTCAGCAGCTGCTTCTAATCCTGAAGCTGGCACAAAATGCTGTTATGTCTAATAAAGCTCTGTAAAATCTGATACTATTGCTTTTCTCAGTTCTTTGTTAGCATTCTTCAAATCCAGCTGTGATAACTGTTGCCTTAAGCTGCAGAACTTGTTTATTCTTTTAACATAATCAAACTACATTAGACACAGGAAAGGTAGAATGTGAAGCACAAAGCTCCACATGGTACACACCCAGAGCCTATCTTAACTGTCGTGAAAGAAATGAAACGTTTGAGCACATTCTGGCACTTTTTCCCAGACAACTGGGTTTTTTCCCTTTGTTAAGGAAAACAAAGTTGTTAATTCTGTGTTTACTAATGAAAAGTGCAAGGAAATAAGTGAAAACAGTTCCCACCTCCCCCAGCAAGACTTGCCCTTCTCTTTTTACAAGCTCTTGTATATATTTGCATGTAGCTTTCTGATCCTAATTAGATATAGTACTTTTCCCACTGTTTTTCTGTGAGGTTGCTTTTAACATGAGGTGTCCAACAACAGGAGCAGTCATCTTGGAAATATAATAATTGTCCTCTAGTTAATTCCTTAATTTGAGATCTCGGGAAGGTTTTGTTTGTCACAGCCTTTGCGCACAGTAAGAGCACGGTAGAACGGTAGAGTGGTCCATTAAGCAAGTTCCTACATAAAACAAAAACCCTTTCTTCAGTTAACAGTTGCATTTTTAATTAGTCATTCATTTTACTACAAATTTTGCTCTATTTTTCCTGTGTCCGTCTTCATTGCTAAAGCAATTACAGCAGAATAAATTCTACATAATTCCTCACATTATAACTTTTAAGATATATTTCATTAATACATGCAGTTATTGTATACATGAGTGATTCTAATTTTATCTGTAAAATAATATTTCAATATATAAAATATTTTTGCTGTATAATATATAAAATATATTATTAGGCTTCTGTGTGACAGTGAGAGCTTTTAGATGATTACCCAGCTGTGTGAGAACACAGCCACGTGCTAACACTTGCAGTCCAGTAACTGTTATGACCTTAGTTTTCAGGAATGCCTTCTGCTGCTCTGAAACCATGCTGTGACTAACATATGCAGCTGCATGCATTGCTACTGTTGTTTATATTCATATGTTCCTTTCAAAACAGCGTAAATGCTGTCTTTTAAATGTGACTAACTAAAAATATATCTTTCAGTATTATAATGTGATAAAACCACCTGAGGTAAAATATCATGTGCTGTACTTGGTTAACCTTCATGTTCTTAGCATTGCTTTTGGATTTTTATGTGCAAGAATTTCCAATGGCTTTTGAAAGACCTTTAGTGAGATAAATCTGTAGCTTAAAATCAGCTTAACTGTGATGGTGTGTGTGTGCAAGTGTCACATGTAACTGTTGTAAAGCAGGGAAGAATGCCGTGGCCACAGAAACCTTGGTCAGTCTTTTTGCAGGTACAGTAATTGGCAGAGGTGATCCCTGTGTTCCCCCGGTGATGCTCATCCTAGTAAACACTGTGCAGAGAACAGCACAAATGCTGTGGTAACATTACAAATGCCTTTGCAGGCACAGCTAAAGAATTGAGGGCAGTCTCAGCAGGAATGAGAGGCAAGAAAAGTATTTGGGTGCTACAAACTTTTTCCTTTAGCCCTGAAGTTTCAGTAGCAGCTGTTAGGCAGTTCAGAGTTTCTCTTTGATCCTCAGATTTTTTTTTTTTCTCCCAGTGAAGCCCAATAATGAGATAAAACAAAGTAATTCTGTATTCTCATCTTGATTCTGTATCGTTAATACTCAGTATCTGTTAACATCTTACACATGGAGAATGTACTTTCCTTTTGATTATCAAATATGCAACTGAAATATTTACAGAAACTGTAGCAAAAGTTGTGTTTTAACAAAACAAACAAAGCCCATACCCTCCCCAAATCCCGAAGCTGGTGCTCTCCTGTACAACAGAAATAAAATTGACTGGAGGAGGGGAGCGGTGTTTGTATCCAGTACACATCAGAGTCTGGTGAAAAAGAGCTTTTACTATTTTCACGGACATAGTAAGCTGTAATTGTAGTGTCTTACTGAGTTCTAGGCACTTCCCTGCAGTTACCAGTTTGTGTTTAATAAAGTGAAACTCTAAAGTAGACGAGTCACCAGTTTAAAGGTAAGGTGTTCTTTCAGAGCTTCAGAATGAAGTATGAGGAAAACAGCTGTAGGTGGTGTTTGAAGACTGATGAGATGTGGCAGGGAGTTGAGTTCCAGAACATGATATGTGTCTCATGCAACATTTTAGAGTTCAGTTCCCTGCCTCAGAATATATGTACTGAACATCAGCAATACCCAGTGTGGCTAGAAAATGTCTAGAATAAGCACTGGGAATAATAACATGGCCTTCCCAACGCAGAAAATTCCGTTCAAGGTTGGAATTAGAAACTTCATCTGAAATCGCGTGTATGTCCTGAGTTCTAAGACAGAGAAATTGTTTCTCATTGTGTAGGTATATGTACTTTATGTATATTTATGCATACACACAGTATGCATACACACTTGTGTATATTTATGCATACACACAGTATCACCTAGATAAATGTAAACTAAATAGTTTCTTAAAATTTCTGTCTTTTCTTTCTATAATAGATTGAGCAAATGAGGACAGAACTACTTCAGGAAAGAGCTATAAAGCAAGATTTGGAGTGTGACAAAATTTCATTGGAAAGACAGGTAATTATGGCTGGCATATCATCACACTAGCAGAAAACAAACTGGGTATCTGCCTTCATTGGGAGACTCAAATAAGCATTTAAGAGTGCAGTGTTTGGTAGCTGGCAGAACCCCACCCCGGTGTGCTTCTGGAAGTATGTGTGAGTAAGAACAGATGAGGAAACATGAATATCTGAATATTGATACTCAAAAGAAGATACAAACTTGAATTAGGTTGTCTTCTCTTAGTATTCTTTTTCTTTCTGTACCCCTGTTTTAGCTTGAGTTTTGTCACAGTTTATGTATTTTGTATACTAAGCACTCACTACGAATCCATCTGTTTATATAAGACATTTTTGTTGTGAGTACAAGCATCTCTTTACCACACAAATTCTGTCTATATATTTGAGGCTCAAAGACATGACGAATAAGAAATGTGACACTCGATAGGCTACACTTACTTTAGAATAAAGCTGCGATACCTATATAAACTTTTTAAAAGCACATAAACAGAAAAAACTATAGAATATCAAAGACCCTGTTACACAGTTTAGCTGTAAATCCTTTGACCACTTTTGGAGGAGTTGTTGTTCAAAGTCTTAGCAGTACTTCAGGAACATCCCTGAAGTTAGAGCATAATTTCAAGCAATTGTGATTCTAGTTGAGTATTTTCTTGTATTTTCTTCTGTAGGAGCAAACAAGTGAAAAAAATTACATACCTCTGGAAGAAAAGATAGAGATTTGATGGAGAACTGCTATTCTTTGTTGTCTAGGAAGGAATATGACTCATGTTAAAAATACTTTCTAGCTTTTTACAACATTTTCCTCTCAGTTTAGTGGTCTTTGAAAGCAAGATTACAATCATAGCCCCCAGCTGAGATCCAGAGGAAAGTTATCCTAGCAAGTCATAGCATTACTGACAGTCTGAAGAACATAAACCAGATTGTAATGGGAATTTAGAGAACATGCTTGTAACAGACACCTGATTTGGTGCCTTAAATGATGTGAAATTATTCCCATCTTAATTGAGCAGAAAGAATGCCACCTACTGGTGTATCCCGTGTACATCCTTATATTTTATTTCTGACTTTCCTATCATAGCTTTTTTTAAGTGTTTGAGATCTGAAATCATGGTTTAAAGTTCTGTAACAAAGAGCTTTATTTTCTGTTCCTCATGTAACTCTTTTTTTTGGCAACTTTTCATTAAGTCCCCACTGAAAACCTAAATGATCTAGCCTTGTAAAAATTAAAGTGTAAATCCAAGCAAAAAGTTTTGCTTTTACAAATCATGGAGCTTGCAGTTTTTCAAACTATTTATTTAGTAGGAGTGGCATTGCATAGTTAAGAAAGGGGGGGGGAAAAAACCACGGTAATAACTTTGATAGAGTAAAACGATATTGGATGCAAGTAATTTTTTTGTCTATTTCTTTTAGCCATACACCAGTGAGTTACAGGGGAAGAATGCAGAATTTGACAAAAGAATTGTGTGGAGAGTAAAACGGGTCCAATGCTGTTAGAAAATTTATAGCAAATTAAGAAATGCTGTTGGAAGGAACTTGGGACCATCTGAAGTTCAAGGGTCCATTTAAACCTAAAACTTTAACTCAAGCTTGACACTAAGTTGTTTTTAATAAAGCACAGTAATAGAAGATTTGTTTGTGATAAACTGTAAAATCTCACAGACTCTCTTTTTCCATACTAAATTAAAAATACACTGATCACCTTGTGTTTGCCTGGAGAAATTTATTTTGTGTTAAGGTGATATTTGTAAATATGAGCATGTATGTAGTAATCATGTATATTCTAATTATAGAACAAAGACTTGAAGAGCCGAATCCTTCACCTGGAGGGTTCTTACCGGTCCAGTAAAGAGGGACTTGTTGCTCAAATGGAAGCAAGGATCACAGAGCTGGAAGAACGGCTTGAAAATGAAGAGAGGTGAAACTAGTTATGTTAAGATCACAGCATGTGTGTTTATGTTTGTTAATGTGGCCTCTTGCTAAGATTAAGTCTCTAATGCAATTAAGTTTTTTTTTCTCCCAAGCAGCAAATTAAAATGGTTACTGTTTCATAGGAGTATTGCAAATTTTCTTTTTGACTGAAAGCACACTAGAAGTTGCCCTATAAATTTAAAACTGGGCACAGTGCTAACATGGTTCCATACCTTAGTATTTTGTCAATATCTGATATCAGTAACAGGCTTAGAAATGCTAACTAAAGCTCACTTCATTGTTTACTCTTGGAGGAGTGGGGGGTTTTTTTCATAATGTTGCTCTGGTCACAGAAGAAATTCCTCTTAGTGGTTCATGCTTTTGAACAAATTTCTTAATATGTTGCATGGAATTACTAAGTCAGAGCAGGGGCTGTTAGTATTTATTTAATTCTTAGAAGATTGCTAAGGAATTATGTTAGCTAGCAGCACTGGAAGTACTTCGGTTCCTTTTTTTACAAGCCTGTCTCTTGTTTTGTTTTTTCTAGGGATAGAGCAAATTTCCAACTAAGTAACCGCAGACTTGAGAGAAAAGTGAAGGAGTTAATGTTGCAAGTAGATGATGAACATCTCTCTTTGACTGACCAAAAGGACCAGGTAAAGGGAAAACCAATATGCAAATATCCGATATTAATCCTACTAGCATAAATCACCATATATAAAAGATATGAGAAGAATATAGGTAGATACTGATTGTTGTTCTTGAATTCCCATTTAATGAGATCCACAGTTCCCATTGTCATCATGTTCTTTACTACTAAATTATTATCAATTTCTAAAATTATGAAAAGAAAGCACTTTATAGAAACAATAATAATTTTAAGAAGTAAAGCAAGTAACAGAACAGTATATGATCCTATAAATGCATACACCAACGAATAATTTATTCTGGTTTGCCACCATGAAATTTTATTTAAAGAAAGAAGCTATTTATTGTTAAATATAGGCTACAGGTATTAAGCGTATGTTGATACTCTAATAGCAGTGTGCTCTAACAGCCCTGTGGTCTTCACTGATTCCTTGCTTAAACATGGTTTGTTTCAGTACGTGAGTCAAATGGTTAATATTCTGCCTAGAGAATGAACAGAATGCTTCAAATCGCAGACATCTGTTAAGGGAACAGTCTTTTAAAATCCTCTGACTTGTTTTCAAACATATTTTGTAGTATCTGTCTGGTAATGTTGTGTAACTTAGAGACACTAATAGCTCCAGTCTTCCCTTACTGACAACCGGCTCTTGCTGTCTCATGACACTGTCTTACTCTGACAAACCTATGTTTGCTTGTGGCTGGTTTTTCTTCTTAAAAAATTGTATGCCATCAGTTTTCTCAAAGCTTAATGTGGACTTTCAAATATTTCTGAAGCATAGGATTACAGTGTCGCTGTACTGGCAAAGTTGTGTCTTTATTCTCCCTCTCATAGATGCTGGAAGAATAAAATTCCTTTATTAAAATAGTCCTCTAATCAGCTGACATGTAAATATTTCAGTTGAGTTTGCGTTTGAAAGCAATGAAACGTCAAGTTGAAGAAGCTGAAGAAGAAATAGACAGACTGGAAAGTGCTAAAAAGAAACTCCAGAGAGAACTGGAAGAGCAACTAGACATGAATGAACAACTGCAAGGACAGCTTAACTCTGCGAAGAAGGAATTAAGGTAGGGTGACCTGTCAGACCGTACAGTTATGTACCACACCAAGATTGATCTCTGGCTCCTGTAGTCCATGAACTGAGGGCTTCCTTGAACAAACTTCAAGCCTCTCATAAGCAGACAGAGTATGAGACAGACCTGTGAAAGTCTTTGCATTTCCTTTCTCTACAGATGTTCTCCAACTCTTTCCAGGGTGCTCCAGTGCCCAAACCTTCTTTCTGAGATCAGTCTGCTGAATAAAGTCACTGAGGCAGGGAATAAAAAATGGAAAAAGGTGGTGGGACTCAACACTCTTCTAATTTGTAGTAATAAAAATTTCCTGCTAAGGACTGAGAGGTACAGCTATCCTGTGTTAGTTTTCCTCAGCCATCTGTGAACATCTCCATATGCAAAGCTCACAATTTCCCCTTTGTGACTTTAATTAGAGGTGCTTGAAAATAAGATTGATTGATCTTCATTCTCATGCCTGTTCCTTTCATGTAAGATGTAGCCTATGACAAACTACCCCAGTTGGAGCACAAGTTTCTTTGACATCCTTTAGAAATGTAAATCCTGTCAATGTTTTAAGCTTTGCATGTAGATGTGCAGTTTTAATAGCAAAGACATGTGTATTTTTGTTTTAGTAGACTGAAGAAGTCACCAAGTAAAGTGTTGGCTGATTCTGATGATGATGATGATGATTTCAGCACGGATGGTGATAGTCTCTGTGAAGTACCTTCAGGAAGTGACTTTACAAAAGATGATGACACAGAAATCTAAAAAAGTATCAAATCTGTGGTTCCTTGGAAGTCCTGGAAGAATAACATAAATTATCAAGAAACTGGATATTCTAGAAGCCAAATGACACAAAGGGATGTAAGAGTTGGAAATACAATGTTTTCATCCATACTGTGCCATTTTCTTATTTAGATCTCCACTGTTTATGATAGAAAACAGGATTGCATTATAAAACAGCTATAAAACACAGAGATAGATGTGTATATATAAAACCACTACTGAAAACATGGGGATAATGTTTCACATTGGAAAGGAGATTTTGCTAAAATTCTGTTTAAGTAAAAAGCCATTTGAAAGTAGTTCAAAATTAGTTTTTAGTTATTAAAAGCTTCCCCCTAAAATTAAGGAAACCACAGAAGATTATTTAATAATTGTAAGTAGGGGGAAATGATGTATAAAATGTAAATATTTTAAACCTGATCTTTTTATTGACTACTTTAGTACTGTTTTGTAAAGTTTCATATATTATATAAATCAGTTTGGTATGTGGAGTACTTAAATTTATACTGAATGGTATATTTGGGTTTCAGCTTAGAAGAAAACAAATGAAAACGAATACATTTTGTGCATTACAGACCAGATTCACCGCTCCTGAGCCAGGAAGTACGTTCCCATTTTAAAACCAGTGCAAGTTTCATCGTATGTACTCTGTATGTTAGAGATCAAATGTTAATCCTGCCCGTTGACTTTCAAAGGACTGTCACCTCTGCATGATGAGTGAGGCTTGCCTACAGCTTTCTGTAAACGGTGTCTGGGAAGCTTTCTGCTCTCAGCAGGGAGGGAGGGGAATGAGGTCAGCTATGACATGGCAGCTTTCCTTTCCTGAAGTGGACTCCTGCTGCCAGGGGCAGAACATTACAGGCCTGCTGACGTGAGGAATCGGGACAGACTTTCCTTAAAGTCTCTGAGGAGTCCCACTCGTTCCGGTAAAATGACTTGTGGCCTTCGAATCAAGTACATGCTTAAATCTCTTCATTAATTGATCCAAAAGTTTTATGCACCTGGCACAAAATTGCATTAAGGAAACACAAAGCATGTAATCTGTTTTTTCTTTTTAAGCTGTTCTTGGGCATCCATTTGTGATATGTTGCAGTGTATGGTCATATATGCAAATATACATTAGTCTTTCAGTTTACAGAAGTACTTGCATTTTGGGTGATCCATCTGTTCAACAAACTTTGAGGGAAATTTAAAAGAAAAAAAGTATTGCAGATTTTATTTTAAAGCATTTTCCATTTTACTGCAAAAAAATTTTTTTTTCCATTTATATTACACCAGTCTGGTTTTGCTCCTCTGCACATCTACAATTCGAAGGAATGGGCACTACTACATAATTCTGTTAATAAACCATAGCTAAGTCCTGGCTGATTATTAGTATCTATCCCCAGTTAGAGGTTAGTGAGCACTTGTTCCTTGAATGGACCAAATAACAGTGTAATGTAATTGTAAATGATACTTTCAACTGAAGTTGCTGGAGCTTCCATTACTCCCACAAAGGCATCCACTGACGAGGATAAATTTCACAGCTCTGGAAGTGAGGCTGGTAGACTTGGGTAAGGCAAAAGTCCTGACAATGGCAGTGTCCATTTTCATACGAGTATATGAAAATTAACTCCTGCCTGCAGGATCAGAAATATATTCATGCTTAGCAGGTTATAGACTCTTTTGCCATGTAATTCCCTTCAACTTGATTTTGATGGTTTGAGATAGATGGGAAATAATCTGAATGGCATAGTTATAATACTCTGTCTCTGAATTCTGTATATCTTTTCAAGTAGCATACAGCATATATTTTTGCAGTACTAGCTTTACTATTTTGTCAACATAGAAACAGCCTTTCCTCAAAGATCTTCTGCACTATACTGTACTGACAATCATCATGTAACCTGCTGTGATTTATTTTTTGTTGTTTCATTTGCATATTTATGTAGGCTTAACTTTAAACAACTGATTCCAGTCTCCAGCACTCTGTCCTAATGTTCACAGGTGACTTATTTCAAACTACTGGAAGAAAATCACTTCATATTGCATCTACCTCCTGTTACACTAAACTGTAAAGAGAAATTCACGTAAAATAAACAGTCAGCTCTTTCAGTTCTGCTTTGTGTGTGCACATAGCTTGATATGACAGTTGAATTTCATGTGGAAGACACGCATTTAAAATATAACAAGAAAATTATTATCTGGGAAATACTGATGCTATAAACAAGTTTCTGCATTTTCTTCGTTTTGGATAGCTACTCCCCACCACGGCTTCGGTGAAAAGAACTGGTCTTTAGTTTGTTCATTTAGACCTGGAAATGGCATTTTCTCTTTAGAGTTCTCAAATGACAGACTAAGATCAAAGAAAAGCTTAAGGTGTTGAAAAGGGTGTTTCAGCTCATTCACAAGATAATAGCTGTGTTTCTTAACCCATGCTCGCTAGGGTGAGGGTAGGGTACAGGTCTTGATGGTCACCAAAAAACGTTGATAATTGTTTAAGGACTTCTCATTTGTTCACGCCATCTCATGGCAGTTTTTGATTAAACTCATCTTAAGTCGAGGTTTTAGAAAATTTTTCCCAGTATTTCCATGTAATCTATTTTTAAATTAATTTCAGAAGAAGCTCCTGACCCATAAAAGGAAGCAAGAGGGAGAATATGTGAAGAAACGTGGTTGTGAGACATACAGGCCCTAGAAGTTTGTACAAACATCAGAGTTTCTGGTGTATTAGACACAGCTTGAATTCTGAGCTCTAGAGACCTTAATTTTTCTTCAGTGCTACCATAATATCTCATAAACAAACAGACCCAAGCTAAATCACTTTTGATATAAGCTTTAACCTGATGATTTATATAGTGGAGGCATGTCTCTCAGTGTAAGTAATCTCTGATGAACAGTGAACTTTTCTGTCCTCTCTGGGATTAATGGCCTTTTATATTCCACTGAGATTTTGACTGGGTTTATGTGGTGAGAGATTTTTCTATAAAAACAGCATTTCTTCGCATTAAAATTCTATTGTACCTAAATATACATGTTCTTCAAACAGCTGTGTAAGATTAATATTGCCATCTTCAATTCCTGACAACTTGTGCCCTAAGAGGACTTATATGGTCGATTATAATTCCTGGTTTTGAGAATCAAATCCAAGTTCTGAGTATTTTCCACTAATCAGTTACACTCTGGCAGATCCTCTTGATTTTCTGAGCCTACTTTTGTAGATGGGAGAACACAAGTTAACTTCTACAAGAGCCTTTTGATGTTTTAAATGGCTGACATCTGGCAAAGTGCAAGAAGATCTTTCAGTGGCAAATGCTATACAATGCAGAATGTGTAGATGTAAAACAAACAAGTGAACAGCATCCTCCTGCTGTCCATAGACTCCTCACTCACTGTCCAAGTAATAAAATTAAGGATATTCATCACATATAAGGGATTTTAATGCCCTTGAGTTTGGAAGGCATCTCTTCATAAAAGCATCAAGGACTTTCAGACATCATAGCTCCTTCCAGTGCATGGAGAAAGAAAAAGGAAACCTTGTCCTCTTGCTGTCCCCTGTACCTGCTTCCCTGTGCTGCACTTTATTTAAGGAAACCCCTATACTTTGCAAATAATTAGCTCAGCATTGTCAGTTGCTTTTTCTTGTTCAATCACCAGGCAGGTTTCCCCCCCCAACAATGTAGTCTCTTGGTGATGAGACTGTAACTTGTTGATTAATCTGCGAATTCCTCTGATTTATCCTCATTCTTCTCAATTTAATTCTTTCCTTTTTCCTGATTAAATAATCCGTTCTGATTTATAGCTGATTTTCTAAACTATTCTGAAAGCCATGTGCATTCCTTGTTTTTTACAGACCAGCTGTGTGCTTTGCTGAGTGAGCTACGCAGTGCCATAGCTTCAGCTTTTAGGCCTCTTCTGGATCACACAGCACACTGCAGTAATTAAATGTTGATGTTTTTAGCTTAGTGGAGCTTCCTATCCTATGAGTAGAGCTACACATCTCAGCTGCTCAAATTCTACCAACTGTAGTTATCAAGTAACATTGCAAAATGTTCAAAGACTTTGCTGAAAGAGAACATTCTTTTGAAAGTGCCAGGGTTTGTAACACATGTAATTGGTTCTTTTATCCATAAGGTGCTGATTAGGTCACATATAGTAAGGTTATAGTGGGGAAGATTTCATTGTTATTTCAGAATTTATTCATGAGCACTGGGATATTGGGAAAAAGTCATAGAAATTAATAGAAAGGGGTTTTTGTATTACAGGTTTTTCTCTTAGCATGTAAGAAAGGAAAGACTGAAGGAGTAAAGTTCAACAGACAAGGACAAATGGAACAATGAATTGGGCTCACATCCCTCAGAAGTGTGACAGCCCCTTGATGGTTAGTACCACTGAACCTCCTGTGAGTCAGCAGAGACTGTATGTTTTATGTAAGAGGGAACATCTGATCTCCTATCCGCTTCTAATAACTGTTTGCTGTCTTACCCAGCTCTGAAGCTTCATGCCATTAGCAGAAGAACAGGCGATAAAAAAATTTTACTTCTGAGCACAGGTGGATGATGGAAGTTTAAGCTTTCCAAGTTGCCAATAAAAACTGTAGGAACACTTCTATGTGAGTGCAGAGAAGGGACTCAGCTCAGGTAACTCAAGTTTTTCTATGCTTTCTGTGTACTTCTGCTTCTTCAGCAGAATGGGCTCTCTGAATAACACTTTCTGTATTAGGTTACCAAGCTAGTTTGACTAGTTTCAAGCAGTCCTTTTACTTTGGCTGCATGCAGTCTGGCTAGGTTGAACCAACCAACCACAGCATAATGTGAAGTAAAGGAGAAAGCAGAGACCGTCAGAAAGATCAATGCAGGATCCAGTTCTGATTAATTTGATTTTGACCTTCCCTTCATTTCTCTTAAACAGCCTGGCACTGAATGTGGCTTAAGCCATTTTAACCTACAGATACCTAACTGGAGTTGGGATGGATGTAAGATTTTATTTCCAGAGACTGTAGAGGTTCAAGATGAGGATGGCAGGGAGCACACTGAAGAAGTGCACGTTGAAGTAGTGCTAGGAAATGCGTATTTCCTGTATGCATTTGCAGCAAGGATTCTCAAGAGAGTCCAGCTGAGACAAATGACAGTGCTGAAAAAGGAGCAGCATATGTTTCTGATATTTCTGTGGATGCACTGTTAATGGAGACTGATTAGCTGCATACCCCCGCTTAGCACGGGTAGTTCTGTTTTGCAGAATTGCTTTCAGCATCTTCAAACCTTGGGTACCCAAGTGCCTGCCAGTATCAGAGGCACCTATTTTGTGTGACTCGCATCTTATCTTTTTTCCAGAAATACATTGGGTATGTAGTTCTGTGTTTTCCCTTGGATTTGGCTTTTTGTCAAAGATGTGTTTTTACTTCTGTGGGGTTTTTTGTGAGAGAGAAAGAAAACACTGCTGCCCTTGGAGTATAGAGATGAGACTGTTTGGGACTCATCCCTGGGAAAACTCAGTCTGTGCCAGAAATGAAATTTACTTTCTAGAAAGCACTTCCACTGTGCATAGGAGACTGAGCTGTTGACTAAAAGTTCACCTCTCACACCCACAGAGCTGGCTGTTCTCAGCCCAGCCTGGCCTTTATTTTCCTGGGAGATAAGGACTGAGACCTGGAACTTGACTTGGCTGAGGCTGCCAGCATCTGATCTCTGTGCTACAGATGAGATTGAGATTGGTATACTTTTGTTCTTCAAGTCTTTTGGTTAAAGTACAGCAAATATTATTTAAGGAAAAAGGACTCATTGAGTATTCATGACTAGAGCACACACACACACTCTCTGAAGGTGTAGAGGTGGATGTGCATTGCTGGAAGTGCCGCATCAGCTGATTTGGTGCCTGCCTGAAAACATAATCGTGACTGTTTAAAATTGACACAAATTCAGTGGCTACGGCCGCATGTGGTTACTGTAAATCCACAGTTCCACCACAGCACAGACCACCTTCATCTGAGGTCTGGCATTTTCTTGGATATCTACTGTGTAAAAGAGTCCCAGTAAGCCTCTTAATTTGTCTTTTGAATGCTTTACCAAAAGGAAAACAAAGGAAGCTGAACCATCCAGAGAAGACAGGGTGCTCTAATAGTTGGAAGTAGAGCACTGGGAACCAGGAGGATTCTGATTTCTAATCAGTTTGAGCTGCTGCTTCAGTCCTTGACCTTCTCATGCTTTTGTCAATATGCCTCGAAAATAGAGCACAAAACTAGACCTTGAAAACTTGATACTGTGTCTGCATTGAAACTTCCTGGATAAAGATGCTCAGAGGAAATGCCAAGGATCTGGTTTTTCAGAGAACCTGCTTTCTGTGCTGAGGCCAGCCCTCCGCCGTGCAGCCGGTGCTGTGCTGCAGTGCTTTACCGGTGGGGAGCTGTGTCACCTGCCACGCATCCGAGACTGAAGGTCTCGTGCTGGCTCTGCAGTAACCAGCAGGCTCTGTGGAATGTCTTTGCTGCAGGATGACAGCCTTAAAGCTAGATCTCCTTCCTTTATGGGGAATTTCAAATTTGGTTTTCTTCAAATAAGAAAATGGTTTACTGTGTAAGAGGTAGAATGGCTATGAAAAGAGGGAAGGAACAAATAAAGTAAATACAATAAAACTATGTAAAAGCTGTAACATCAACCAAGCAAAGAAAGGAAGCTTCCTGAATCAGGCTATGTTTACTTTAAACATAGCTCACTGTGCCTTGCAGTTTCAGTACATATTGTGTGTGGGATCCAGC
Organism: Athene noctua; assembly: GCF_965140245.1. Classification (NCBI taxonomy): domain Eukaryota; kingdom Metazoa; phylum Chordata; class Aves; order Strigiformes; family Strigidae; genus Athene; species Athene noctua. Next base: position 879,942 of record NC_134049.1, on the reverse strand, counting down.
TATTTTAAAGATAAGATCAAATTCACAATTGAGATCAAAATGTCTCTCCCAGCTGTGGAATTCTTGAGCATTACTAAGAGTCACAGTGGAAGACCATGGTCTGTGTGGTGCTCTACATGATACTGCATGAGGATAAATATTTGTCAAGATGGCCAAGGGCAGTCTGGGCCTCCTGTAGAGCTCAAGAGAATTATCTTTTCAGTCTGCCTGGTATTCTTTGGCTAGGAAACCTTTTCAGATGGACTGAATTTAATAAGTGTTGTGGGATAAGCAGAGAAGATAAAGGAATGAGTAACAGGGCCACTGCAGCTGCTACCTCTGTGAGGAGAAAGGAGTCCTTGTAGGTGTGCACAAACAGGCCTCCTATATGCATGTACCACACTGGTGCTGTGGATGTAGAGTGGGGGTGGCAGAAGGAAACCTGCAGTCGAGTTAATCAGCCTCCTTTCCTCTTCTGCCCTTACTGCTGTTGCTGGCTTTACTGAGAAAAGGAGCAGCAGGGGCATTGGGACACCCCTGCTCGGTAGTCTCTGTAGGAGAGGAAGCTGTACCTTTGTACATGCATAACAAACCAACTCAAAATGCTCCCAGACTCAACTCCTTCTTTTTAAAATGGAACAGCTTCCATTTAAAGATATGTCTATGTTTGCAGTAGGTCCTGTGAAAGTATTTTTTCAAGGACAAAACTGGATTTTCATCAGACCTGTTGCCCTGTGACAACTACCATGAAGCAAGCCCCAGCACTGTCCCTGCTGGGCCGCCTACTTACCTCATAGTAGCCCTACAAAGACGTGGGTAAGTATCTCGGGACTGCCAGTCCGTGCCACGCTGTGGTGTGCTTTCTCACGTGGCACCTGGCTGACGGTCTCTCTTGCACTCGTCCTTCCTTCAGCAGTCACGAGTGCAGACACTCCACTGGAAGACCCAATGCATGGCATTAGATGCACCAGGACAAGGAGGAAGGGATGAGTCCTGACCACCAGATATTTGGAAAACATAGAGTTAATGTGAGCTTATTCGCAGCAAACACAGGCTCCCAGGTACTGACAGAAAGGTCTGCCTGTTTAATAGGCGGCTGTTGGGATATGTCGCCTTTTGGGGCAAGTTTGGAGTTCTGAGGAGTTTTGTTTTGCGTTTTGTTTTGGTCAGAGCTAAAAAAAAAAACCAAAACCAAAACTGAGCCTGGGGAGGTTTCTTTCTTGGTTGTGTTCCCTAGGTGCCTGCTAGGCCTTATCTCTTTAGTGGGTGAAATCTTCACTACATGTATGGGATGTTTTTAATGTTTTTAGCTTACCACAAGAAAAGTGAGAGGCAGGCAGTATCTGCAGGCTGCTAGTATAGGCAATGTCATGGTGCACTATAGGATGACATTAAACACCTGTCTTTCAGCTTATTTGAGCAAAATAATGAGCTTTTTTGTACCCGTGCGATTACCGCTTACCCAGCCTCTTCTGGAAACGTGTTGTATTCACCTGGAGGGCTTTTATGGAAAGCTTCACAGGGCTGTTTCCAGGAAAGGCAGGTGTGATGACTCAAACGTGGGATGGCACAAGCTTCGGGAGCCTGCGTGTGAGCTGCATCCGTGGGTGTCGGTGTCCCATCAGATGAATGACATTAGCAGTTGCATCCGAGGGGCAGTGCAGGTGGCAGGAGGGAACCGAGTACCTGGAAACTCAGTGGGGTGGGGAGTCTGCCTGGATCTCTTCTGTGTGGTGTCAAGCTTAGCAGTAGTGCACAGGATGAGGAGCTCCTGACAGGGTAGGTCTCCACACTGAGTGATTCAGGAGAGCTCTACCTCCTGTCCCTGCCAAGCCTAGAGCATCAGATACCAGGTATTGAGCTTTGATTCCAGAAACTTAAATGTTGTTTTAGCTTTTCTTCTCAAGAATACCAAGGTGCCACCCAGACAGGGGGGTGCGGTTGATCCCGTTACCCTGCCACGCTGCAGAGCGCCGGCGGGAGCGAGCTCGGCTGCGCGCAGCGCCTGGGAGGCAGCGGGCCGTGCCCTGCACCTGCCGGCAGGGAGGAGATGGAAGCAGCGCGCTTTAACTCTGACTGGCGCTTTATCTAGCCAGTGTGATTGTTCTCGTCGCCTTTATAATTTTTATAAATTTAGAAGTAATATGGAGCAAAATGGGAGATTGATGCCCATTAACTTTGCTGCCCCTCTGAAACTTGTGTGCTTAGCAGAGCTTGACGTTTGAGAAGAATGGGGAGGGGGGAAGGCCATAAAAAGGGAAAGCTGGCACGAGTTTTCTTGAAATAGGAGGACTACTTTTCCACAGAAAACGTTTGAAAGTCTTCAACGTGGGAAGTGCAGTCGAGACCGAGGAGTCCCTGCGCAGCAGGCGGCAGCAGAGGGCAGCGGTACCCGGGGGGAGCCCCGCCGTAGTCTCAAAACTTCTGCGAATGTGCGTCCCAGTCCCATTTTGCAGGTATGTTTTAATAAATACATCGTGAACTGTGTTTACTGACACAGCGCCCTCTGCATACCGTGACTGCATGCCTTCTGTGAAAATACAGGGGTTTGTTGCAAGGAGTCTCACGCTGTGTGGAGCTGGTGACCACTTCCCAGGGGGGTGATAAATTGCCAGTGGCTCTACTGCCTTATTCTGTTGCTGGCTTCCTTCAGTCTAGTGAGGATGACGAGATTCATCCCTCTGCACTGCTAAGCAGCCAGGAGTCCTGCTGTGGCTGTCCCTGCAGCTGAGGTGTTGCACCCTCCCTGTTGGCTTGGGTTAATCATGCCCTAGCAGTGCACCTTTTGTCTTGTTTTCCCAGGCAGCAACTGGTGTGCAGCCAGCTGTGATGCTCCCTCTGCAAAGAGGGTTCATATATAAACCAACCTAAAAGAGAGATTGACAGGCTAAAGGGTATCTTGAAGCTTTAGAATCTTGAGATTGAGCTCCTGCCAGAGCACAAGTTTCTTGCAGGATGGGGGAAATTATTTAATCCTCCTTGGATACCAGTTCTCCAGTGATGAAATACAATACAGAACAGCCAGGTTGACATCGAGAAGTAGTCTGTACAAAAAGTGACCTGCTGCTCAACAAAGATCCTTTTCAGTATAGAACCACAGTCTAAATAGCATTCAAGATGTTAAGGTGCATGAAGTGACTAACGTGAGGATGGGTATGGTGCTTTCCTATGAAAGTGCAGCTGCTCTAAGAAGTACTCGGATACAATTGTGTGACTCTTGAGAAAAAACTGGAGAAATCAATTTACAAAGGACAGAAGGAGCATGGATAGCATCTGTTCTTTACTGGTTTATAACACAGAACAGAGCAAGGAGAATTAAAATTGGTATTTTTATACAGTTTGATTAGACACACTGGTGCTGATGGTGACAATTTATCAAGAAACAAAAGTTCATAGCTGGCAAGAATATCCATTATTCATGAAAATGTGTCAGCAGGAGTTACTAAACCTATAATTCAGGAAGTAAGACAGTCTGTAATGATTAGAAATCCAGGGAGATGTTTGGAGGGAATGGAAGGATAATTAACATCTATCTCCTGTGAAATTCTTGCATATCTTTCTGAAACAGGAAATCCTGGCCACTGACAGAGAAGACAGACAGCAGCTCTGATGCGGTCTGGGCATTTGTACTACTCTGCATAATACTGAGTGACAACCTGGGAGGCAGTATGAGGTAGTTTGTGGCTGCATTATGACTTGACAGAAAGCATTTATCGCAAACCACGTTGTCTTTTGTCTCAACATTTTAATGTATTCTCAAACAAATTATTTTCAATACTGCTTTAGACCTGGGTTCATTTCACCTAACTTCAGGGACTGACCTAGGAAGATGTCAGCAGTGTAAGAAAAGTATAAGCAGGTATGTTCATGCTTTCATTAGGAACTGGAGCGTTTACACTTCTTGTAATCTTTCTCAGAAGTTTCCCTTTCCTATGTCTGACGATAGATCCTGGTGTGTCTCTCTTTCACTGAAAACACGGTACGTTTGATGGTTGCTTACTGGAATAGGGGTCACCGCCAGTGGCCCGCCCAGTTGCAAAAGATACTGTTTGTCAGAGTAAGACATCTGCAGACTGGTGAGTTTTGAGCAGTCACCATTTCACAGTGCAGGCCCTAAGAGTTCCTCTGCTTTTCCAGAGTTTGCACAGGACAGTGAACTGTAGTGAAAGGTGTGTGGTTTGTTTACTGGTGGTCTACACTAGCTGTGTCATCAGGTATCTGTAAACTTTTATAGATTAACAAGACCACAGTTTCTACTGGAACAGGTTCCCCACTTTGTATCACCAAGCTCTGTACAAAGTCATGCTGTTCTACCCCAAGAGGGACCTCAGAATTTCTACACAGGGAAAACCTTACTTTGTTGGAAGGTTTTACATTAAAACGATCAGCTAAAAATTCAGCCAAAGCAGTTATAAGCATCTAGACCATATGTGGCTAGAGAAAAGATGGAATTCAGGTTAAATCTACATAACAGGGTAAGTCAGTGAACCTTTGCGTTGCTGTTGCAAAGCGGTTGCCGGTACCCAAACATGCTAACTCAAAGGTAGCCAGGAAATCTGACCTCTGTACTGCAGCTGTTTCCAGCACTGTCAGACAAAGAGCAAGCTAACCACAGGCTGAAAACTTTCCAGATAATCTGATGGGATCTGTGGAAACTATGCCAAACACCTGTGGTATTAATAGAAAATTAATAAATAACATTATATATATAAATAAATAACAAAAAAGGTTAAAAACTGAAGAAACTGTATAGGTTCTGTAGATGGGGGAATTAAAAATTGAACTATGCCAGCAGTGCCAATTTTGGCAGTACAGAAACAGATTTCAAACATCTTAAAGTATTTTCTCTCTCTTGTTAATTCATTAAAATACTGAACGTGAATATTAACACAGGATACCCCCAAAATTCATAGACTTCATAGCTCCAGCTGTATGAGCAGTAGGAAATGTACCAACACTACTCCTTAGGAGCTTGTTAGCCTGCCTGCTGTCCGAACAGTTCGGTGTACTTCTCATTCTAATGCCTTAGCAGAAGTACACTCTGTGTCATAGGACTGTGGATTCAAGATTTCTAAAGTGTTTGGTATTCCCCCAAATGATTTACTCAAAATGAGCTAGAAAATGAACAACCATCAGGTGTTTTCGATGTATCCAGTGCATGCTAATAATGTATGATATTAGTGCATTGTAGCCTCTGTGCAAGGTCTGTAGAAATTACTGGGAATTTTTCTACTGATTTTAGAGAGATAAGGATTGGACCTTGTGTTACTATATTAATCCTTTGGTAAATATTTCTCTATAAGGTAGGAATATAGAAATTTCCAGGGGCAGAGTGATGGTCTAACATCCTGTTTTCAGTAGTGGCCAGTTCCCAGGACCACACAGGAAGGCAAATCCCCTCCTTTCCTTCCCGCCATGTCTGGTGTCAGTTGTCTCACAGGAGGCTGCTGTCAGTCTCTCTCTGGTCATTGCTAGCCTTCGGGTAAACCCACTCGATGGCTCTGCCTGATTTCATGCCAGCTAGCTCACCATTTTGTCTGACCCAAACCTGTATACATATCTGTATGTATCTCCTCCTTCAACACCAGTAATTTCTTTATTCAGTGACCTATGGCAGCAATGGATCTTCAGGTTAATTATAAAAAGCAATAAGATACTTCCTTTGTACTACTTTAATTCTATTAACCCACATTAATATCCAGAGCACCTCCGTTTACTTCTTGGTTATTATCAGACAGATGCTAGTAAAAATGAGAGCAGAAGTAGGGCAATTGTCTTTTCGTCGTTTTTTGTGTCTTTCTGTTCCTGTTCTGCAGTAGGAGAGTGGGTGTTCCAGGCAGGTCTGTTCTAAGCATTCATTACCAGCTATACCCCTCTTACATCTGCTTTCTCTGCTTACATTAGAAGAGCACTGCAGTTCTAAAACCAGCAAGATCAAATTGTACTAACTAAAAGACATTGGTAATCAGCTGTCACGCGTGTGACTCTGTGTGTCTGCGTTTATAAAAAGCTTTGTGGGTTAGACCTGGACAAAGCTGATGGGAAAGGAACGCCCCTTGCAGAAACTGCATTTTGGAATAAATACAGCAGCCCCTTAGTGCTTGTTTTCCATGCTGAAATGGAAAAACCAAACCCACAACAGGGAAGAATTTAACTAGATCTCTTGAGAGATGCCATGTCTGTTTCCCCATGCCGGGTGAAGAGGAGATTCTGCCCAGCAGGCTATCGGATACCCGCCCCACGGGGCCATCTCTAGGAGGCCTAACGGAATCGCAGTTGTCTCTCTGTCCAGCCACTCTGGTAGCTTTTCAAGCTTTCAGGTAATTCCTCTCAAAGATTTTTAGAGGTGGGAATGGTACTCTATTAACCTCTAATAGATTAACTTCTTAAAGAAATAATCTGGGTAGGCCAGAAGTGCAGCAAAATCCCTAAGCACGGTGAAGTTATGAGAAAATATTAAAATTAATTTGGGCAACTAAAAACTTCAACAAACATGGCCTGAATTTTTTTACAAAGGCATGTCAGAAAGACTAGAGGCAGGGCCAGGTATCTGAATAGAAAGAGTAAAATAAAGTGGAGTTAAGAGCAGTACGAAAGAGAACCGGCCTTCTCCAGAGCCTGCAGAGAGTTTGCCATGATATGATCACTGTGCATGGCTTTCTCTGTACTTTTTTTCCTGCATTTCTCTTGGATTCAAGTAGTTATATTAGGCACAGTACATTTTAGACACATTCTGAAATGCAGGGGGAGCAGAATTTTATGGAGACTTCTGCCATCCAAATGTCCTGACTGGAATAAGTTTACGGAATAAGCCAAAACCCAAGAGAAGTGTTTTGATCAAGTACTCGCTACTTGTTTGTGGTTTCCTCTGGAGAGAGAAACCTGATGGGAATAGTTCTACTGCAGAATCAATTTAATTTCACAGTAGAAACTTTAATTTCTGAATTACGAGTGATCTTGCAAACTGGTTGATTTCCTTTTGTAGACCAGCCTTTGTCACTCTTTGTTTATTTAGATTTCCCATTATCATCAAGCAGTCAGAATGTCAGGAAATGCTGCTCTACAGGTCCAAGTCACTGATACCAGCTTGATCTATTTCAAAGTCTGTAATATTTCTTAAAAGTGCCTTTCTGTAATAGTTCAAATCTCTTGCTCTGTGATCAGGACCCAGAGACATGCTACTCTCAGCTGCAATGTTGCTAACTGGATGATGCACTATATGCAGGTGAAGAAAAAACACACTCCTCCTCCTCCTGGGCTGGAAACCTGGGGAGTGGCCACCCAGACCCACAGATAGAGTGTGTGACCAGATGAGTAAGTGCTTAGGTGTGTGAATCCATTTCCTTCCAGACTGGGTCTGTCCTTAGAGGGGCATTTCCCAAAGTCATACTTAGTCATCGTGGTTGAGCTATTAACAAGTACCCTTAACTATTTAGTCCTCCCTACACTCCCTCCTTAATAACTTTACTTCAGTTAGGCCCAACAATATCCTCTGTACTGATTAGAACTTTACTTCTTTTTCTATTATTGTAACGATTTATGCATTATGCATGGAGGAAATGAGACAATTCTTGGTGACAGGATAAGAAAATTTCATTATATTGTAGATACAGGTAGGTTTGCTAGAATGTTTTTTGGAGCTGGAAGGATCAAAGTTTTGCTGATGAAAGTCCCCTGACATCAAGAGTCCATGTGACCTGATGTTTTATAGTTAAAAATACCTCCTCTTCCACCTTATTTTCTTTTTACATGACTTCTAATAAAATTCTTTTTAGTATGTAGAAATAAAATAAATAGAACCAGATCTTCCACTTGTACTTCACAACTATCAGAACTGTCCCAGCTACGCGTGTGAGCAGGCAATGGGCTGGGAGAGTCGCTGAGAACTGCAAAATTCCCACGTGTATCGTTCTGTGATGGGGAACATGGAGGCCCTAAACCAAGGGGGAGGCCAAGCAACCAAGAACTTCTGTAGCATCTGTGCAGATGTTCTAGACAAATGCCTGGTTGCTTTGTTGGTTAGAAAAATGCTCCATCATCCTCTGCCCTAAAGCGGAGCTGAACTCCACCACTGCTGTTCTGGCCTTCTGTCATAAAATAGAATGGAAGCAGAACATATTTTTTCCCCTTTTTCCTCTTCTGTGTTTCCTTTCCTGTGGAGAAATAATGCTGAAGTGTGTCTTGTCTTCCCCTTTGTAAGCTAAAAGAAGTCAGTCAAATACATGTCGTGTTTTCCTGTCCTTAACGCTCCTACTCCCTGACGTATGTCCATTCCTTACACTCACAGAAGAACTTGCACTCCACAATTTATTTCCAACTCAAAAATTTCCTTATTTCCTGCCACAATGACAATACTGAAATCAATCTTTCAGCAGAGATCTGTCCTTTGGTATTACCTTCAGGGAGTGGACTGCGATTTTAAATGGAGCTACCTAACAATGTACCTGTGGTGCTAATGGTGGGGCGTGCCTGTTTTCTGCTCTCCTTCCTACCCTAACCAGTTCAATTACGTGACCTGGCCGAGTCCCACCCCTGTGTGAACAATGCTGCTGCTCCTCCGCTGTGTTATTTTTACATGACATTTCTGCTGAACTGTCCTGCTCGCGTGGGCTGACTGGAGCAAACCCTGCTGCTGCGTGAGCCGCGGGCTGCTAGCGTGGCACGTGTGTGGTGGGGCACGCTGCTGAGGGCTCTGACCCAGTTGTTAACTCGGTGGCAGACCTCCGTGAAAGAGGAAATGCTGAAGATGAATCAAGGGGTGGTGCTTTTTCTGCTGAATCAGAACTGGATTGCTGCCCTATATGCTTCAGCAAAATCTGAAGTGATGTTATCTAAATCCCTAAGAATTCATGACTGAAAAATGACAGTGCTATTTTTTCATTCATATGCGGCCACATATTCATGAGAAATGAAACTGTCCTATATTTGTTTCAATATATTTCATATCTCTCAGTTGATTTTGGTAAAGTACAAGCTTTTGTCTTGTATTTAGTAACATAAAAGCCATGACTATAGCTCTGTAAACATTATGACTTATAGACATGCTCAGTCAAAAGCCATCCCAAATGAAGCTAAAAATATCTCTTTTTCCTGAAAAACATGCCCTTCTAGGGCTTTGGAGCCTTCTTTAAAATCTTAGCAGTAATTTTTATTTCACTATAAACTGCTTTTTAACAGTCTGAGTCTGCAATTCATAGCTACCAGGTGTAATCCTCATTTTTCTAACTTCCAGATACACAAACTGTGTGAAATACACCGACAGAAATTATGTGCATAAACGTACAGGGCAGAATCCTGTTACCATTATTACCTGATTGTATTTGATGGACTCGCTCTATGCTCTTGCCCAGATACAGCTTTGAGGGACTAACTTATTCTCGTTTGTCCTTTCTGTCTCTTCCAGGGGAAATGATAGTGCACGTTGCATTATATTATTTGTTGAGCTATCTAGCACTGTGACTTTATTGATACACAGTTAACAAGTACTCTGAGAACCTCAACAAGAAGATGGACTTTAAGTAGACAGTAGGACAACAATTAAAAGCAGAAAACATTAAAACAAGCATTTATTGCAATTATTGCAGTTATAGTCTGTGACTCTACATTATCAGTAAATATGGAATCAAGCTGTTATTGTAAGTAACTTCAGGAATTTCTTTTTTTATTCAATTTAAATGTAACTAAAATAATCACAGAAAATGGGTACTGAGGGCTTTGCAAAATAAAATGCATATTCTGCTTTTTAAACTCCTGCTGTGGGAATTGCTAATTACAGATTTGTATATGAGAGATCAGCAGAGCAGGCTCTGAGTTTCTGTAGCAATCCTGTATTAGCCATGTACCAAGATTGTTAAGTGACAGCAAACAGTTATATTGTTAGGTTCGAGGAGTGAAATGATGCTTGCAGCTAAAGCAAGCTGGAATTCAGATAGCTCTATGTGTTGTGTTGCTTCAAAAGGGTAACTGCAAAACCACAGTAGCTCCAAATGCAGCAAAGATGTATTTCCCAGTGAAAGACAAAATATTGCTCAAGACAAGGCATATTATGTATTTGTTTGTATATTGCATATAGGGCAGCCTATGACTACTGAATTTGGGGGCTCAGTTCTGATACATGTCCCCTAACAAGCTGTTTTATCACTGTTAGCAGGCTAAAATTTTCATGCTAGCTGCAGTGCCCCAAAAAGAGAGCTTGAGAGTTACATGATGCTGAGCTAAGTGTGTGTCTGTAGAATACAAGGGTAAAAGCTAGCACAAAAAAAGGAACAGCTCTGAGGAAAAACAAGTGATCAAGCCCACAGGTCTTACTGAGCCTGGTTCTGAAATATTTTACATGCATCTGTCCATTTGATAATCTCTGCAATAAATGAGTTTCATGCTTTAGGGATGATGGAAAGCAGAACAGATTTTAATCCCCCTGGAAAGTAAAGGCTATTAGAAGTTAATTATAACACCTCATTTTTGTAGCAATACAAATGGGACTTTATAGCCTTAATGACCACAGGTGTGAGTTCTTGTTCAATTTGTAACTCTGCAATTATTCCCAAATCCCACAGGATTAATATTCCAGTTGATCGAGTGTTATTGGAACTTTTCTTCTTCCTCTGGACTCTGTCAGCAGTTAGCCTGAAGATGGAGAGGAGATTTTAATGGGAAAAAAAAAAAAAAATCAGCCTTTTATCAAGCTCACATTTAGGCAATTTGTTGAGGTAAGACCAGGCTACCCGCTCCTGCAGAGATTCTTTTATGATCTGCTGTTCTGTGAGGGCAGACCTACTTCCCACTCCATGTACTGAATGCTCTGTGGCCCATCCTGTGACTGAGGGCTTTTCATGTAAAGGCCTGTTGATTCTGGGACATCCTCTTTCATTTTTCCCAGAGCATGATGATTTTTGGGCCTCCAGGGAAAAGTAAATTTCAGTCATGTTTGTGATGGGGAACAAGGTAGCCTGCAAAAAAATGAAGGTGCTTACACTTTAAATTTCTTGCAGTTTCTGTGTAATTATATTAGTTGTTTCACAGCAACTATTGCTCCAGATATTCATCCTATAGTGTGCTCTTGTAATTAACCTGCTGTGCCTTTGGATCACTGCATTCCCAAAGCACTGGCAGGTTTTGAACTGAAAGCTCAGCATCCTGGCCAGATTATGTTCTGCCATCACACTGGATATTGTCTATGAGCAGTCTGTATGACTGTGTATACCTTTTGTGTAGTCTGTCCAACTGTAAAAATCAGTAGAGTAGTGTGGTTTTAGTCAAACCAGTTCCCAAGTAGTGATTTACTTTCTATTCCCCCATCCTGTTTCTGTAATCAAGTGCCATTTCCAAACCACAGACAGCATGAAATGCTCACGACAGCTTACTATGAGCCTTGCAGGGAAAGAGTGCTGTAAACTGTGGCAAATCTACTTCAGACTGTATCCCAACCAGGGAGGTAAGGTCACGGGTCCTGGCAAACAGGGACAGGCTGAAACCAAGCAGACATTTCTCCCTCATCTCTAAGGGAGTGGAAGGAGTGATTCTGTGGATTGTCACTTCCTGGCTTAAGTCTCCTTTTGGGGTGAGAGAGAATGGCAGATGTGGAATAATGAGCTGCAGCCAGAAATACATGCAGAGCTTGCCCCTAGACAAGGACAGATGCTGGGCATGAGAGCTCCTCTCAGAGCAAAGGAGAACTGGTGCCTGCTAGAAACCTGTCACCTTCACCACTGCTGGTTGGCAGTCTGTCATGTTGAGGCTGAAAAGACAGTGGTCAGAGGTCCTGTCACAGGGGAGCTGCCAAGAAAAGAAACCCACAATTCAAGGACCTCCTGAGTCAGCAGTTGCAGGCATATCTTCGTGTTTTACAGCCCTCATAGCTTGTCTTCCATCAGACTATCCAGCTGTGTTTTGAGAGCCTTTATGCTTTTCATGAGTATCCTCTGTCATAATTTAATTTCGCACATAAATGTGGTGACTCGTTTACTTCAAATCCATTGTTCCCAAGGGTAGGAAATAATGACTAGCCATCCTCCACTCACTTCTGCATACCAGTCATGATCTTCTACACCTTCCCCACCATTGTCTTTTGTTCAAGCTGAAAATCTTAAATCTGTTTATCCTGCCTTCATTCAAAAATAATTTTGTAACTGAGCTTTTTTGCAGCCTTTCTGTGTATGTCTCATATTGCTGCAACATCTTCTCTTGGGCTTCCTATTTCCTACCTGGGGGTACCAGCAGTTCACTCAGTACTAGCAACTGGCTCCATAATCTCTGCAGTGTATCAGAGCTTTGGCAGTGGAGGAAAAGTTACTCCAAATGTTGCTTTCATGCAAAGAGAGGTATTTGTTGCTTTTTACCTTTTCTTGAGGCTCACTTCTACATGTTCATCTCAACCTTGGCGGAGCTTAGAGATTATAAAGTATTTTCAAATGTTTACTACGCACGTAGGACCACACAGCCTGCACAAGGACTGAAGGGATACACAGCCAACCAGCAATGCAGGAAAGAAAACTAATTAGACTCCTTACTACTACACTTGTGCAGCTTGCTGACTGAGGGGGAGGGAAGGAGATGATTCACAGAGCAGCCAAAAAAAGCAAAATACTAACTGTGCATGCAGGTTATTCTTTCTTGGAGGATTTTAAATTGAGGATGTGCCCAAAAGTAGATGCTCCTGTTCCAACAGATACTGATCACTCAGGTAGACATGTCCTGGTGCTGTTTTCTAAGAAATGGGGAGAGCTGCTAGTAATGCAGACAAAACTGAGAAAACTGTATTATCTGCCTTTGTATTATCCATGGACAAGTCTTTTCCTCATCTACACCAATAAGACTTCCATCAAATTTCCCCAAGTTATGCAGACCTTGCAAATTCTCCCAGAGATCCGATCACTGTGCCTTACTCTCTCCTGCTCTATCATATGGGAAGGAAGGTCCTTTCCCACAGGGGGGCACAAGTTTAGTCTCTGTGCATGTTCTTAGAAAAGCAGTTCTCCTGTTTGTAGCTTGCAGTGACTAGGCAGCCCCGTGTACACACCTTTTCCCAGAGGGGAATGGACTCCAGAGGCACAGCTTCTCACTAGCCAGGAGAATCTCTCGGGTATATGAACTCCTTCCCAGCTGAAACCACAAAGGCCACCAGCTGGCTGCATACCGGAATTGAGTGGAGACATTTCTGCTCACCAGAAGGACCAGGAACAAGTAATGACCAGTGCTGTGGAAGAGCCCAGAGGGTATGTTGAAGATAAATGTATTCTCCACCTGCAAACCTACTCTGAAAGCAGCATTACAACCAGGAGCTAAGACAGTGGATGATTCATATGGAAATGCAGTTGTTTGTATGCACAAGACACCTTTGAACAAAATAAAATAATCGTTTAACATGCTGCCAATTTTGAGTTGAGAGAAATCCAAACAAGAGTGTTTGCCTTGGGCTATACGACCTTCCTCAGGTGGAGAAGAGAACAGTAGCTGGGAAAACAACAGAAAAGATGCTGAATACTAAGTGGAGACCCTTCAGTGGTTCCTCTGGGCCCGAGCAATGCTTTCTTCCTCTCTTCCCCAGCTCCCTGTCATGCTGATACTCAGCGTTTTGCCTTGGGACAGGGAACCCGGGCAGGAGAGAGCAGCCCCACTGTGCACAGACCAGGCACCGGGCGTTCAGTGCCGTTTCCATTTTTCCAGTGCAAATCTCTGCCCTCTCTCCAGCACCAGCGTTAACGTCCCAACAGGAGAGACACCGCGCAGACCTAACTGTTTTCTCCTGGCCTTAAGTATTTCCAGGTAATTACTTGGAGACAGAGGATAGTCTATTTCCAGACTGCTGTTACATGTATTTGTTCGGCACTTTCTTCCAACCAGAAGCACCTCCTTGGGTCGCGGCCCCCGTGCCGCGGGCGGCAGGCGCAGAGGGCTGCGGGGGCCGCGGCTGGCGGGTCCCTTCGCCGGCCCCGGGCATCAGAAGTGCCCGAGTCCGCCGCGGCGCCCTGCCTGGGGCCCGCGCCCTCCGGCGCGCCGGGCTCGCCTCCTCGGGGGACCTTTGGCCCTCGGGCTCGGGCTCCGCGCCCCGGGGCGGGCCGGGTGCGGGCTCCCGGGCGGGCGCAGGGCGCCGGCTCGGCGGTGCCCCCGGGCCTGGGGCCGCCGCGCTGGCGCCTGCGGAGGCGGGAACCGAGAGCGGGCCCGGGCTGCCCGGCGGGGCCTCGGGGGCCGGCGCCCGGCTCCCCGGCAGCGGAGCGCGTGTCCCCGCGCCACAGGGACGAGCTTGCGGCGCGGCCCTGGGCGCCGCACGGCGGGGGCGCAAGTTCCGCGGGGCCGGGCGGCGGCGGGGGAAGCGGCGGCGCCTCCCCCCGCCCCGCCCCGCCGGGGCGGCCCGGCCCCTGCGGCCGCCCGCGGCCATGTGCGCGGGGGCGGAGCGGCGCCGCCGGCCCGAGGCAGCCGCAGTCCGCGCCGGCCCGCGGGATGCTGCGCTACGGCTCGGGGCTCACGGTCACCGCCACCACCCCGCGGAGGCCGTCCGGAGACAGCGGCCGCGCCCGGCGGAAGGTGCGCGGGGGGCGGCGGGGAGGTCCCGCGGGCGGCGGCGGGGGGCGACGCGGCGGTTGACACCACCACCCCCTCACGCCTCACCCGCGGAGCGCTTTTTTTGGTCTTTCTAACATCGCTCGTTTGGGTGTTTTGAGGTGCAGCGTGTGGGGAGCGGGTGCTGGGACACGGAGAGCTGTCGGGGCGTCCTGCAGGGCTTTTGCTAGCGCTGGCCCCCGGCTCCGCGGGAACCTGCAGCGGGGCTTGTGGGGACCCCCCCGCCCTTGAAATGCGCCCTCACTGCCGAGAACCTGCTCTGCCTCCCGGGAGGAGCCTCCCCGCAAGGGTTTAGGTGGCAGCAGGAATTTATGTTTACAATCGGTTCCTCAGATACAGAAATAGGAGTTACTGATGTGTGGTTTTGTAATTTTCGTAACTGGGATAAACGGAGATTTACTTCTCTGTAGGGAAATGTTTCTGAAAAGTTGTTAAAACTCCGGCATATACGACAGGAATGTCTCCACAGCCACCCCGCTTTAAATAACCCCTTTTTGCTGCTGGAACCACGCTGCCGTCATTGGGAGTGCGCATTCCACGTGTGAAGAAAGAAATCAAAATATGTTATAAGCTTGTCCTTACAAAGAAATGGGATCGTGTGACCACGACACTTCTTGAATTGCTTAGTGATTGTTTTGAAACTCAAAAAAATACGAGTTCATCATTGAAACAATGAAAAATGGCATGTTGCCATGTTTTACATGATAACGTGAGGGTCGGGCTCTTCTACAGAAAAAAAATCTCTGGCCTTCAAAAAACTGAAATTCCTCATGTATGTGGAAGAACTAAGATGACCTAGAAATCATAGTTATGTCCTGTATGTGTCTTCTGTGTTCCCGTTAAGTTTTCTTGGTTAAGTATTTCTTAAAGAATTTAAGAGAATTTGTGTTTAAGTGATAATTTTCTTGTTTTCCTCTGCACAATACATTTCCCGCGGACAACGTAAAATGAACTGTATTTAATACGTTCTTTTTAAAAGAAACTGGTAAAAACCTAATTTGGAGTGGATAAAACCCACTGGCAAGCAGCTGTTCCTCTTTTTTTTTTTCTTTTTTTTTTTTTTTTTAAGTGAAATGTGACTCCCTTGCCATGAGTTGTCAAAAGAGGGGAGGAAGACAGTTAGAATAACTGCTGAATAAATGAAAGATGTGTGTCACATTCCTGTGTGCCTGTGGTTACAGGAAAAGTGCCCTTTAATTGTGTGGTGAATGCCACAGCAGAGATTTCATGAACAGAGTAGGCTAAGCAACAGATAAATGACCAAATAAAGTACTTTCTTTGCTTTTTAGGACTGACTGAAATTAAACACCCGCTCTTTTTCTACTTTCACCTTCAAAAGCTTAAAACTAACATTGGGTCTTAGGCAGAGGGAATGATTTTTGGCTGTTGAGCCAGCAGGTTAGCAGACAGTTACTCAACAAATGTGTTATCCCCAAACCATTTTATTGTCAGACATTAGAAAGATCAACAATATTAAATTCTGATGATGCTAACTCTAAAGCTGATTTGAAGCAAGATCAAAATTGTACCACATCTTCCCCTGGGTGTACTCTCAAAATCTTAGAATGGGATTGATTGTTGGTAGAACAGCTTGAATTTTTCTGTTGCTGTACTAGTAACTTAGGTTATTCTGTGAAAACATTGCTCATTTTTTAATGCTCGTTCCGTTTATTTCAGTACATAGAAAGGCACTGATCATAGTTAACTAGGTGCTTTGGTTTTTAGAAGGGGGGAAGAAGAGGCTGAGGAACGTTACTCAAACTTAATCTGTCATCTGTATTTGCTTTAAGTTCCACCCTAGTGATTTGAGTAGGATGGTAAACATGAATGTGGATTGTGGATCTGGGCCATAAATTCTTAATATTTTTAACTCACATAAATTGGCTTTTCTCTGAACTGCCATACTGTGGCTGCTCTCATCTGTGCTGTCCCACTCGCCTCTTAGAAATTTGGGAAAAAGCATGTCGTCACCTGTTCATTTCATTCAGCAAACTTTTGCTGTCTGGTGTTGTGCTGGTCTTTGTTTTCCTGTCTACATATTTGTTTCACAAACGATGTCAGATGAGCTTTGGAAATACCACTTGTGGATTGTTGGTGTCAAAAAGCCAGGAGCAAACATAAAATGTTGGCGCAGTTACACTTACATTGTTGGCTTGTCAAAGCCACAGGTGCTGCAAATCAAACTAAAATCTCTAGAAAACTTGATACCTGGTTCTTCTTCTACCCAGTGTTTCTCTTTGAAAGTTACAAAGCTACAATGTCGATGACATAAGGTGGAGGGGAAGCCATGTCTGCCCCTGTTTTTCCTCACTTGTTCTGTCAGTCAGCAGTTGAAGGAAATTGAATCACAGCCTTTTCCCTGCTAGGGGACTCCTATTTCATTATCCTCCCTGCTTTCTCTCTGCATAACCCAATTTGTTTCTGGAAATTACTCCTTCATCCTCAGTTGCACATTATTCTGCCACTGTTTGGCACCAAGTCAATGCTCTTCCTGTTAGGGTTTCATTCCCATTTTAAGGCATCACTGCAGCAGTGTTTTGCTGTTGGAGTAGGGCTTGCTGCAATTTCCCTCTGAGCCTGCTCATTCATTTGGTCAAGTAGACTCGCTGACAAATAGTACAGTGTGTTGTGCCTTCAGGAAGCGCTGCATAGCAAGAATTGTGTAAGTCCAGTATTCATAATTGCTTCTGGAGCTTAGAGGAAAAAGCAGTGCCTGTTGTTTTTCCCTTCCAATCTCTCTAGTGTTCTTGAATTTTAACAGGTTGGTTTGTAGCTCTGTCCTTAGGTAGAGTGCATCAACTGTGGCCTGGGAGTGGGAGTGAGTAGCTACTTTATACAGTTGCTGTTGTTTCCCCAGGGATGCTGAGGAAGTCCTGTTGTTACAAACAATAGCGAGAGTACAGCCTGTATAAGTTTGTCCTAGAATTGGGTGGTACTTTGCCACTGCTGTACAAGCCTCACTGGGCATGACTTCAAAGCTGAAATCCTTAGATGACCGCCAGTGCCACCCTTTGTTTGGCATTTGCATGCAACAGGCTGCAAAGTGTAACATTAAAACTTTATTTTGTGTCAGAAACACTGCTAAAACTGATTTGAGGTGTTTTAAATGTAGTGTGGAAATGAGGAATGGGGGGGAAATGTGATTCAGTGGGTTAGTAGAGGAGGCAATGTGAAGATAAAAGGGCAAGAAAGTTTAAAGGTTAACAACCCTTTGTACAGTGGTTTTAGTCTCAACAAATTACTAATTTATATTTCCAACCCAGTTGTATGATTGGACTGCCATCTGCACTGGACTTGTGTGATTTCCTTCACAGCAGCCCTGTAACACATCAGTTGCTGTGACGTGACAGGCAGTCGGGATTCACTAGCTGGTACACAGGTACATGGATAATTGCCGATGTACAGTCACGGCCCTGTGGAGCTATAAGCGTGTTGGCTAAAATTAGTCTCATACTGGCTTACCCGGCCAGCCATTTACCAGCTTCGGACGATCATGCACAAGTCCATTGCTTCTAACGTTGGAGCTGCTAGCCATTATCTGGTTTTATTTATTTGAGGTGTTTTTCATGTTTTCTCCTAACAATCCTTTCACTCCTTTTAGTCTGGTTTCCCTTCATTTGAAATCGCTGTAAGAAAAAGCTGACCTCATCTATCACTTCCTGCACAGCACAACACAAACTCAGCTCTGTTTCCTACTTGTGGGTCTGCTCTGTCCTTGCCGACGTGGAGGAAGGCCAGACTCTGTTTCCTTTCTTGTTGTAAACAGGCATGGTTTTGCTAAGCTGATGAGAAGAAAGAGCAGGGGGAAATGGAAATTGAATAGGTGAGAAAAGGTGGTATTAATTACCTTATGAATCAGCAAGCCCCGAAGTTGAGGATTTTATTATTAATGTATCTTGATAGCTGGCAAGCAGGAAGCGCCTCCAGCTTCTGGAGTTATGGACAGTCTGGTGTTCTCAGAATGAACATACCAGTCATCAGTGTCTAAACCCAGTGTGCAAGGATTCATAATTTTTAAATGCATTTCATTGTTTCAGAGTTCTTTAGCAAATATGAAAGGATAACCTGCTTTTATGCTAAGTTTGGGGGGTTTATGTCACTTTCTCTGTGGCTTCTTGTTCTAGATTTGCTAACGTATGGCTGAATGATGATGTCACAGTCAGCAGCACACTGCACAAAAATTAGCCTCCACAGATGTGTCTAAAGAGTTAGGTTATATTTCACCTTACTCTTATTATAGACTTTTTTCTTTATAATACAGACACAGCTCACGTATTTTATAGAACTTGCTCTGTATCTGAGGACACTGTTCCTTATGGATAGAAGACCCTGCAGACCTAAAAGACCAAACTGAGAGCAGAAGGTGGAAGGCCATGCAAAGCAGCATTTTCTCAATGCAGTGGTCAGCATACCAGCAGTCTATACACTGTTGATTTGTTGTCTCAACAGATTTAAAGAAAGGCTGGAAGAAAAATAGTGAAAACGCTGCAGATATTTGCAGATAGTTCTTCTACTTGCTTTTGCCTGGGAAGAAAAAGAAGTTAAAGCTTGTTTGAAAAGTTGAAAAAGGTCCATTGTTTGGAAAAGGAAAAATGGGAATCTTTGTCATGATGCTGAGTAGTGGTGCACCCTCTGTGGAGGTTGTGTCATAAAGAGCCTTGAAAGGAAAGTGAACTTAAGTTAGCTTAATTGATATGAGAGACAGTTGGAAGAAATGAATTATAAAATAGTAAAATATGGGGTCTATGAAAAGGACTTTGCTGCTGTGATCTGAATACCTGTGAGCAGAACACGATTGCCATTTTCAGGGCTAAAGGAAATGACCAAGACAGGAGCTGTGAGCTTGGGCGGGTGCAGGGGGAAGGTGTATTTCAGAGGGAAGTACACACTCAGCGTGACTGCGGGTACGTAGTTAGGAGAGACGAGAGAGATCTAGGTCAGATGAGATGCTGGGCTTTAGAAGAACAGTGATGATGGCCCAGAGTAATCATGAGAGAGATTTTAGATATTTTCAGGAAGAGCTTGAAGAGCCCCGTTTGTTGCCAACAGACAGCTGGGATTTCATGGGTAGGTATTGTGTAGGTTCAAATCTGGACAGACAAATTTCTCACTTCATCATTTGCTGTGCTCTGTTTAGGACTTGCAGTTGTTTTCCACAAAAATGTCTCATAAATAGGACTCAGACCGAAAAGTTTTAACTATGTTTCTTGTATGAAATACTTTAAAAATATCATTACACCAAAGTTCTCTCAGCCAAAAGCAAGGGAAACTGAACTGGGACTAGAAAGGTATCAACCCTATTGGCCTGTTTCCTGAGCAAGAGGATGGCTTTTCTGAAATCAGATAGAAAACAATACCTCTTACATTTTCTCGAAGCATTCTGAACCTTAGTTTTTGCAAATAACTTGTATGTGGAATTGCAGTACTTGGTATCCTTGGATCAAATACTTGGATATAGACTGAATGGAAAAGAAATATTCACTCCAGAATACAGTTTGTTTCTAAATAATCCCTTTTGAAGATTAAGAGTACACAAAATCAGCAAACAGAACTGAGAAACTAGAAAATTATGTCCATTGTTCTGTTATCTCAGCTCTCAATGTCATTTATGAGTATATAAGAACATGTTGATAGAAATGGATTTTTGCTATTTCAAGTATGTAATGATGGGGATGCCCTTGAATTATTTCTTGCCAGCTATAAACCTCTCCAACCTTTAAAAAATAATCTTTCATCAGCTATGTGACAGGAGGTAGAAAATAGTAAATTAAAACTTGAATGTTAGTACAGTTCCTTCTGTAAAGCAAGTCATTAAAACAATTTTTTGTAACACTTAAATCTAAAAGCAAACCTTTGCTTTTCTTTCAGATGAATGTCTGTAGATTACGCTTAACAGTTCCACCTGATGGAAGCTCACAGCCTGAACAGGGAGCAAAGGAGCCTGAAAGAAAGAAAACCGTAAGTTTTAAGAATCAAAGTTAAGTCCTATATAAAGGAGGAGTAACTATTGCCATTCACAGAAGCTGTTATTAGTTGTTTTGGGAGCCCAAAGCCTCGTCATCTTGGAAGACTGAAGAATGTGTGGAACCTGATCAAGTCAGCTGTGAACCTTGAGCCTGAGCCTTAGAGCCGGGGATAGCAAAACTGCACGTGAAATAAGAGAGTAGTAGAGGAACAGCACAGAGACTGTAGGTGATTCGTGACTGAGGTACCTTTAAGACTTGATTATTTAATATTTATATATTAAAGAGTAGGAAACTGCTATCAAGAGCAGGGACTTGCCTTAAACAGGATCTTGATCCTCACCTGAAGGGGATTTTATGTTTCACGGAGGCTTACCAGTGTGCAAGATTTGAGCCTTAATGTGTATGGGAGCTGGCTTGCCCGGGATTTAGGTGTGTTGTTGTGTCAGCTGATTTCGGTAACAGGTGGTATACTAATAGTACAAAATAAAGAATTCAGGATTGTTCTGAAGTGAAAGTGATTTGAATATCAGGTGCATAGAAGGGTTCAGAAGGGCAGTTGTTTTGTAGAAGCAAGTAGCATGCACACAAAAAAGTCTTACAGCTGCTTTGGTGCAGAACTTGTTCTTTAAGAGCTGTTTCAGAGCAATAGATGATGTTTAATTTGTCTTAAGGATGGAGATGAAAAAGGGAAGCTGGCCAGGCTCCACAACTTCAACACATTTGCACTTTGATCAACGAAAATCAAGCAAGAAGTTGGCTAAGTTTATCACACCTGGTGTTTGAATGGCAATGTGGCAATAGGAAGCAAAACAACGATAGGATTTATTTGAAATTATTTCTTAGTGGTACTCCAAAGCAAAAGTACATGTAAGATGACTCAGAAAGACTAACATTTTAAAGCAATAAAAATAAATGCAGAGTAAAATGGTCAGGTTAAAGATTCCTCATGAGATATTTCTTGTGCTGGAATCTTGTATACACCCAGCTTTGCATACACGGCTCTAGCAGAGCAATGGGTCCTTGAGGATCTATATTGGTTACAGAACGGAAAAAAGAGGCCTTAATGCAAGCTAAATTTGGGCCACCATTAGGTAGTAATAATTCATTTTGTACAGAGGTGTGTAGCTGTAGCACTGAGAGTAGCTTCCCCCACCACTTTGTCAGTCTCTTGCCAGTTTGTATGGGATCGCAGAAACCCTCAGCCTGGCCTGAGCATGTGGGTCATTGCCCCAAGAGTACTGCAAGTTTGTTTTTGAGGAGGATAGGTACTGACTCATGGCTTACTCACTTTACTGTGCGAGTAGTGTAATAATAAGAAAGAAGTGTGAATGATTAGGGCTTGGACAATTTGCAGTGACTTTATGTGACCAGTTCTTCCCTCTGTGGGATCTTGTGTTCAGTGAGAGCTGTATTTCTCCCCTAACACAAGTAAAGGCATGTGAGTTTATATCAGAGAATGTTAAGGAGAGGATATGAGCAGTAATAGATACATTATTTGGCTCATTTTACATTCCAGTATATTGCATAGTGATTTTTAAGAGGTGGGTCTTTCATAGTTGAGACCAAAAAGTGGTATGTAATTTAATTATTGTGTGTTCTGAGGAGTTTTCTAAAGTTCAATACTTTTAAACAATTTAAAGACTTTTAGAAAGCATACATACATACAGCCTTCAGAGCTAGATGGGACCTAATTAGTCAATATCCTAGCAATTAAAAACCAGAGTAATTGTGCCATCTACTTGTGTTTTACAGTCTTTGTGTAATTAAAATAAAATAGCCCTACAGACTGTACAGCCATAGCATATAGAAGCAGCTACACAAAAATCACTGACCATGAACTGTGTTTTCCTCATGTCTCAAATGAGATGGGTGATGTATTACCTGTAGATTTTTATTGTCTATGTAATGTAGTGCTTTATGTATTTGAGTTAGTTACACAGTAACTTACAGTGCACACAGGACTCGACTAGTAACGCTGTGATACTTTTCTCTTATGGTAAAATGTAATTTATTAAAAAAAACCCAACATCTCCTAAAAGCAGCGATCAGGTATCTCTGCTGATCCCACCCATGTTCAACCCACTAGTGAAATTGCTGAAAGCACTTTGAGACTGACAGATTTTACAAATGTTAGGTAATTCTCACACAGTCCTGTGAGAACCTGTCTTGGAAATAGGGATAAGAGAGAGAAATTAGGAAGCTACTCATTTTTCTGCCTTGCACTTTGCAATTTAAGGTCAAAAAACCCACCTTCACCAAGAATCAAATTTAACCGCAGGTCTCTTGTTGGAATCCAGAGTTCTGTGCTGTCTCCAGATGCTGAGTATTGAGAAAATGGGAACGTGGAAAATGGTTTTGGTAATTAAAATATTAGTGTGATTTACAGAAACTGCAGGGATCATCTGTGGGATTTTACAGTTTTTGCTGGAGCCCTCAGGCTGCCAGGCACTCTGCTCCTTGGGCAGGACAAGCGCTGGGCAGAGACAGACCCGGCCCTGCCTGCTGCTGGTGGGGGAGGAGGGCAGAGCCTGTGCCAGAGGGAATGCCGGGGCACGGTAAATGTACCATGGCATGACATGGGGTTGTAATCGCCTCTTTCCACCTCTCATTAGAAGAAGGTGATTTTGAGCTGCCCTGATGTGACAGTGATGGCTTAGGGACTACTTGTTACTTGTCTGTGTCTTGCTGCTGCTCAGTACCATTAAGAGATGTTTCTGTTGCAGAATCAGCTGGTGAACTGCACAGAAGCTCCTGTGGTGCTGGTCCTCCCAATAACTTGTTTTGGAGCTTGATGTTAGATCAGAACTGGTTCTTGATTGGTTATGTTAGTAGCTGTTAGCTTAGCCTCTTTTATTGCAGTCCAAGCTTAGCAGAAAATGTATGTTGTATTTCATGAAATCTGTGTCAGTGCATTAAGTTTCTAGATTGACTTTTTTATTGCTATACATCCATGAAATGAAAGTGATGGAGCTGGGCAGTTTTGTTACAACAAAATTGCTGCAGGCATTACTGTACGAGGATGCCCTGTCCCGTCTCCTGTGGAAGGCTGGCAGACGGAGCACAGGAGTTGATCTCAGGGGCTGAAGGGGGAGTGAGCTCGGGCTCCAGTGTGTCCGGTTGGGTTTTTATATTCATATTTAGGCTGTGATACCTTGAAAGAAGCATATGAGAACTGAGGTCACAAGTAGATGTTGGCTGGTTTGTTTGTTTGCTTTTTACAGACTAAAAGCCTACTGCTAAATATCTCTGAATTGTTAGTGCTTTAGGTAGAGAGAATCTGGAACTATCCCGATTTTCTTCCATGACTTGTGGTGATGATAGACAATGGATGACAGCAGTGTGAGGCTCTTTATTTCACCATGGAGTACAGAGGAATATTGTGCTTGTCCGCTTGTATGCAAAATCTCCATGTCCTGAAGCCTGCCTTGTCTTGCATAATAAAGGGCTTCCAGACAATTGCATTGTCCCTGTTTGGGATTGGGTTTATTTTTATCCATCAGTCCCTTTCTTCACTGTCATGGCTAAATTTGGAAGCGTCACTGGAAGCTGCAGCTAGGCATTTGATGGCAGAATGTGGAGATATGTGTAGACAGATTTTTATTTTTCACTCGGACACATGGACAAGAGAATGGAAATGAGACAACACTCTAGAAATTTGTGTCACTTTCCTGTCTTTGTAGCTTTTAACAGAGTTGGAGCAGTGTTTAGTCTTAAACTCTAATTGGTGCTTTGGCTGTTTATATCCTCAAACTTTGCTTCTGTTTTTAAAGCATCACAACCAAGAGCTGAAACTCTTTTTGTTTCATAAGCAGGAATACAAAGCATAGCAAACATTTTTTCCCCAGAAAAAAAGTAGGCTGTAAAGAAGCCAGAAGGGGAATTTGCTCCTGTATGTGATGGAGAATCAAGCAGAAACTTGTGTCAGGCCTGGGTCAAAGAATCTGAGTGCAGTGCACGTGGGGCCGTGGTGCACACTGAACCTGGGACAGTGCCTGTTCCTCTGCTCATCTGCTGCCGCCAGCCCACTCCCATCAGCACACCACGAGTCGTGTGGTAACAGATGCGGTTCATCTGCTACGGGGGGCTGATGTTACTGTTTCTCAGCCTCTCCAGCACTGATGGCTTGATTTTTGGTGTGTACTAGTTAATCAACACCTTCATTAAAACCAGCGCTACACAAAAACCACAGACAGGATTCCACTGACTTCTGTGGTTACTGTCCTGTTTGTTGTATCTTATTTTCTTAGCGGATAGTCGCTGGTGTTCTGTGTGCAGATTTTGTTGATCAGATATGTCTCTGTATAATGCCTGTCGCTTCTATTTTTTGAGATAGGCACCTAAATTCTACATTTAAAGGAGCTTAAAAGTTGGAATGTGTTAAACTGATTCTTACTTAGTGTCATGAGTTTAAGAACACTCATGTCTATGTCTTGGCATATTTTCCCTATTTTAATACTATTCATATATGAAGCATCCCTAATTGTAACGTGAGTTTCATGGGCTGTAGAGGAATACGAAAACCCATAAAAACATAGCTAACTTTTCTCCGAGCACAGTAACGTTCCTTGGTGAGGTCAATATCATAAATTTGTCATTTTACAGAACAGAAAATATGTAACCTAAGTAACAAGATGAATGTTATTTTTCCTTACATAACCAGTGAACACACAAAAGATAACTGGATATTTCAGAAACCTCTGGAATTTGACAGCTGACAGAAAGATAAAGCCTTACTTAACTGATATAGTGAAGAGTTTTTAGATGGTGTAGGTAAACAGAAGATTATGATTTAGCAGAATTTTAAGGAGATACAAGTACTAACCCCAGAATTGTGCTAATCATTACATTAGATGTCCTTTTTCCTCAAAATAAGATACCTCTTCTGTCTTTCTGCTTCCAATTTTGGGGCAGGGGGAAAGTATAAAGTATGGGGGTATCTGACATTTATTTCAAAAACTGATGGAGATAGATTAGGAAGCAAATCATCCCTCAGTGTTATTTCCATAATACCAATAAAACGATGGGCAATACAAAAAGCAGCTAACAACTCACATTTAGGGTTTGCTTTTACAGTGTCTTTGCTTCACCTGTTTCATGCTCCTTGTGCTACTTCCTTAGACAGATGTAAACAGGATGCATGGCAATTATCAAGACTTGCAACCTTGGAGTGTAGGCTTCTGTTTTAAATATTTATTAATTAAGTAAACACAGTCTGCGTTTCTTTAATACCTGCTGTGTGATCACACCGAGTGCAACTTGACTGTTGCTGCAGCACAGACAAGGCACGTTCCTGAAAGCTGCTATAGTATTCACATGCAGCAGCAAGATGTGTTCTTGCTGTTACCTTGGACTGTCATATATAACTGACGAGGTGAAGAGAATTACTCAGAAATTCCTTAAGCTAAGTCTGCCTTTTCAGATCAGCAGCTCACCTGAGAAGGGAACTGTGCTTGTTGCAGTGCCGCAAGTGCATAGGCTGGTGGGGAGCAAGAACTTCCCTGTACTCCGGAGCTGGCTGATATTTTGACCATAAACAGCAGTGGTTAACTGATTTAACAAAACCTTCCATCTTCAAGCACTTTTCTTGTTAGCTTTACAGTATTTACTTGTTCCTAAGTACTTGCATGTGTTTACTTATTCTGTTGTCATCACTGAGATCTCACTGCAGATCAGAGTGGGGACAGGTGAGGACCTTCTCAGAAAAATATCTGAGTTCTGAGAGTGAATATGTATGGGACATAGAGGAAAACAACAAAAAGTATTTGACTTTAAAAGCATTCTGTAGTCCTTGGGGGTGTAGAATATCCAGGATTTTTGGAAAAGGAAACATGGGAGAGAGAGAAGATGTGACAGAGGAAGAACAGAGGACAGGGCAGAAAGGAAGAAACACTGAAGGGAGAAAAATAAAGGTGGGTGGAAATAGCTTAAGAGCAGAAACAAACTGGTGGAAAGTATACTTGATGCATACTTAGTGATGCAGTGCTGTGGAGCAGTTTGAGAATTGAGCCATTCAGCAAGGCTTCCTTTAGAGGCAAAGGTGTATTAATAAAATAGTCCACAATGAAAGTGACCCATCCACCTCTCAACCCTGCACTGAGAAGAGTTTTCTGATGGCGACTCTTCCTCTAAGAGGAGACTGCATCAGGTTAGCCCTTTTTTGTCAGGGCATATGCTGAACCCTGAAACAAGGGGTTACTGGGGGGAAGTTAAGAGTTACTAACGAGAGGGCAGTAGAAGGTAAGCATAGCTGGAACAGCAAGGAAAAAGACTAAAGAAATACGAGAGCGGTTATTTATATAGCTGTTGGTTCACATAGCTTTAAATCAAGCAAGAACTGTACTGAAATTTTAACAGGTGCTTGCCTGGGGGTAGCGGTGCCAAGGAGGAATAAGGAGGGGGTAAAAGCAATATCCTGTATTTTAAGTGGCACACAGTAGAACTGGAACACTCAACAGAGGATGGTGATTCTTAGAATCTTCTGACAAGAGAAGTGACAAAGGCATCTTGGGAGGCTTGTGCAAATATAGACAACAGGCAAGTTTAGCATTGTTGCAAGAGACATGTAACCAGTCTGGCTTTGTGCATGCTTAATCCTGCATGTACTGCCCATTATGATGTAAATTTAAGTCTGTTCATCTGTGAAATATCTAAGTGCCATGGGTGATTCACGAGCAGCAAACCCATTGGTCTGAATTTGTAGATCTTTTTTACTGGGAAGAAAATCCTTCAAAGCATTCCTTAGTAATGTGTTTATAATATTCTAAAAAATAAAGAACTTGGTCATAATTTTCATGCAGAACTCTGCAAACAGCACTTTAAACAATTCTGCTAATGTTTCAGAAGCACAAAGGATCTTGGTAGTTGCTGGTATTCAGCTGTTCACCTCATAAAAAATGAATGATCATGGGTAAAGGGTATGGATTTATGAATTTAGTGTCTGGTGCCTTAGTAACCTCTAAACAATTAAAGCGATTATTCATTTGGTTATCAGGAAGATGGAAACTTGGATGTAATCCCTTTATCCAGATGCAGGGGAGGAGCTGTGATGAAACTATTAAAGAAACTGTCCAACCCTGGAAGCAAACAAACACAAAGTTTTGAGTTGTGTTCCCATCTAGTTTCTGCCTTTTCTCTACTCTGAAAAAATCAGGTGTGGGGGTTTTTGTTTGTATGCATCCAGACAGCAAAACAAAAACCCCAATAACACGTAATTACGAAGCTTCTGATTATCAGGATACGAAGTTTTTACATACAGTGTTTCCAAAGTGCACAATGGTATCTTGTCTAAGTAGGGCTGGTTGCTCAATGTTTTTCCATTAAGTGGTTTTAAGGCTGTCTTTTTAGAATGATTGCTTACAGCTTTGTTGTTCTTTGCCTGAAACATTCTTTATCAGGTGTCTGCTCTGTGATTGCTCCCCTCCCAGCCCTGCACACACACACCCAGAGCTTCAGCAAAAGGTTAAGCTATTAATGATATGGTAAAGGAAAATGGGTGGCATTTACAATGTTGGGAAAATCTGTCAAGGTGGGAGGGACACAATATCAAATAAGTCTATCTTTACCCATTCTTCCTAATGCAAGTAGATTTTCCTGCTCATTTTATGAGAAGAAGTATTTATTCTTACTTTGTCAGCATAGTTCTGTTAGTTTGGCTGCTAAAAACTGAAAGTGCTCCTGCTTTAGACTGCAGATGCTATCATCACCATCTGTCACGGTAAGGACTGGGAACTCTCTAGGATGCAGCTGCAGATATAAGATGCTGAACTTCTTCTCTTCCAGCCTCTGTTTGGTGTCAGAGAGTATTTAGATACTGCTTAGACTCTTAATTTAGTAAAGAATCTCAAAGTTTGTTGGTTTTCATACAGTGTCATTACTGAACAACAAAAACAAAACCAAACATATTCTAAGGTCAACGTAGAAAATATTCTCAAATCTACCCGTATCCTGGTATATCTATCATGAGGAAGAAAGTACAGTGAAATTACCTGTAACTGATTTGTCGCCAGCACTGGTCTTTCAAAAACAACGTGCAAAGCTAAGCAGTAACAGCCCTGTGTCCAAGGTTGTGTCTTTTAACTTTCTGTTCAGAAATAATAACTAATTTATGGTTCCTAGTTTGCAAATATTCAAAGCTGGGTAAGAATATTTTTTCCCCTTCTTTTTAAAAAGTTGCAATGTGGATGTCTTCATCTAAGCTAGTTGTTTAAATTCTTTGTAATCAGGAAGAGAAATTAGTGCTTGTGCAGGCTGACTCATTTCAGATGATTGCTACAGAATGATATTTCTCTGGGTTGATGAGAAGGGAGGCTAGGTGAGTAGTGAGGTCAGATACTTATTTACCTGCTGAGGGAAACGATTCCTACTGCTTGCATGAGTATTTTCTTACTGAGTGTATTGATGAGTAAGAGGAGTCTGTTGCAAAGGGTCCCTTATAGAAAGATACACAATTATTACAAGTACATTTTACAAATTTCTGCGGATCATTAGAATAACAAATGTAGGCACTTGAAAACAGCCTTTCTATTTACCTGTCAGGACCTGATTTCAAAGTTTATTCTCCTGCTGTAGTTATCACACCGGGACACCCCGCGAGTGCTGTTCCGTAGCTTTGCTTTGGCTCTTCCAACGTCAGTTCTACAACTTCTGTAAGAGAAATGCAGCCGAGAAATGAATGTTTGATTGTTTTGGATATCCTTAGGAGATTGTTTTGGAGATCCTCTAAATGGGAACGGAAATTCTGCTTTATTTCCAGGATAAACATATTTTCTGAGCTCTGTTTCAGAAACCTTGAAGAAGAAACTGGTAACATTCTAAAATTTTTTATTAAGCTTGTGAATTTTTGTAT
The DNA here is from genome assembly GCF_965140245.1 of Athene noctua. Lineage (NCBI taxonomy): Eukaryota > Metazoa > Chordata > Aves > Strigiformes > Strigidae > Athene > Athene noctua. The sequence continues at coordinate 850,593 of NC_134049.1, read as the reverse complement.
CTCCTGCAGCAGGGAGTTTGGGGAATGAGGGGCAAGTCTGTGGTTGCAAGAGTTTAAAGGGAACTATGAGAGCTGACAGTGCTGGAAGGATGTAGAAAAGTAACATATGTCCGTGAATGAAAACCAGCCAGGATAACTTTTTCTCTCACGTGCCTCTACCTCTCCTTGCGTAAATCCAGTTCATTGTCTCTAGCTGTACCAATACTGCTGTCATTAAAGTCAGTGGAAATTAGACATGTCTATCAATTATATACTGGCCATTAATCTTCCCCAAAACATGAAGGTTGATGGTTTGGCCCCAAAAACTCAGGAACTAGTGTTCTTAGGTACTGTTTTGCTTTCACTATAGTCGGCTGTTTTTCTTGGCCCTATGTTACTGTATTTTTTGTTTGTTATTTTTTAATTCTAGTACTGATTTTAAAGTAACTTTTCTTTTTTTTACTTTTAAGGAACTCTACCATGTACCAAATGGCATGTCTCCAGGGAGGCTGTCTCATGGGATGGTGTATGGTGTAGTGCACCGAACTGACAACAACCATAAGAGAGAAATGGTGGTTTATGGCTGGTCAGCTGATCAGCTGAAAGAGGAGATGAATTACATTAAAGAAGTGAGTTATGCTTTCAGCTTCAAAAATTGTCAAGTATCATTTACATATATTCGTGTAGAGCTGTGAGTGGATGTAGGACGACTGATGTCCAGCCCAGCACCTGAATTTGAACTGGGAACCCACTCTGAAGCTAGAGCCTTGCCTTGTTAGTACTCAAGTTGGGAAGAAAGCATGCTATGTACCTGGGAACTGTGTGGTCCGGACTCTGCCAAGTGGCACTTGCTAATGCTTGCTGACTGGGCTACAGCTGGGCAAGCAAACTGCCAAACAGATCTCGGGGTTCCTGTCCTGAAGCCTTCACAATTTTAAATGTGATACAGAAGAAACGATGTAAGCAGACACCTGAAAGGATAAAGTCTCTCTGTTCCTCTGCTTCCCCTGTCCCCAAACCCCCAGTTTTGAAGAGGCTCCTCAATTAGGTGACATATTAAAATCACTTGGGTATATTTTGGGGCAGCCTTAAAATAGTCAGCCTAATAAGGATGACTTTGTACTACTTTCTCTGTGCATGCTCACTTACTGTAATTGGCAGAAGGTCTCCTAAAAAGAAAGAAGGAAAAAAAAACCAAACCAAACCACTTCTGATGCTGGTGGTTTCTGTGCTTGAAACTTAGTATCTTTGCCTGTCAGTCCTTGGCTCTTGGGCTTTGGCAATAACCCCCTAATTAGCCCAGGGCACATAATTTGACCTTCTCTTTCCATCTGCCTTCACCACCCAGGAAGCTGTTGGTCAGTGCTCATTGTGTGACGCTGATTCAAGTGCAGACTGAGTTGGTATAAAAGGGAGGAACACTGACTCAAGCCAGGCTGTAATTATGTGTGCTCTTAACACCTGCTGCTCTACTCGCTTCTCTCCTGTATCACTCACGGTTCGGAGCTCCCAGCACTTGCCATTCTCAGGTTCCTGCACTCACAGGTGCGCTGTGTCACCCCTGCAGGGCCGGCGGGGCACAGGGGCTGCCGGCCTCCTGCCTGGGGACTTTCTGCCCCTCTGGGGGGGTGCCAGGGGCGGGGGTGCGCCGATGGGGAGCAGGTCCCGCTCCCCAGGCTGTGCCCTCGCTGGTGCGGGCAGAGATTGCTTGGGCAGCACCCGCTCCCTGCCCCTCGGGCCAGGGGAGCTGCCCGGCTGGTGTGTGTGCAGGGAAAGTGGGAAAAAGGGAACGCACGTACCGGCCTTGCTCTGCCGTGCTCTGGACGCTGCACTCAGCCGAGCTAACCTCCGCACTCTGGTCTGCCGAAGGGTTTCATCTTTAAAAGCAGCATCTTAAACAAGAGTCCTCCCCTTACGCCGCGTATACGCGGATTTAAACAGGCCAGAAGCGATGGGCTGTGTGGGAGCCGCCGGCGGTGCCTCCTGGCCCTGAAGGAGCTCCGCGGCGCGTGCCCGAGGCGGCTGCGTCCCGCGCTGCGCGTCCCCGGGCGGGCCCCGCCTCGGGCGGCCTGTCCCCGAGCGGCGGGCGGCCTGTCCCCGAGCGGCGGGCGGCCTGTCCCCGAGCGGCGTCCCGCCTGTCCCCGAGCGGCGGGCGGCCTGTCCCCGAGCGGCGTCCCGCCTGTCCCCGAGCGGCGTCCCGCCTGTCCCCGAGCGGCGGGCGGCCTGTCCCCGAGCGGCGGGCGGCCTGTCCCCGAGCGGCGTCCCGCCTGTCCCCGAGCGGCGGCAGGAGGCGTTCCACCACGGCCTGGGCCGGGAACGGTCGGCAAGCACCGGGCTGGTGCTTACAATGTGTGCTCCTGAGAAAACCGGTTCTGTTCGTGATTGCAATGGCATGTAAACCCAAGCTGGCTTTCAGCATGACTTTTTTTTGTTGTTGTTAAATTTAATTTTATTTTTCTTTTTTCCTTTAGAAAGGCGAGGTATACTTCACATCCATAGATCTTAAATAAAATCAAACCAAGTACTCTGGTTTTCAGATTTCAAATTTCATTGGTAAATTTATGCTAATATCTTGTTTAGCTAGATACAAGCTTAAAAGTCAGAAATTAAAAGGTTTATCCTCAAATGATATTCAGGAAAAACTAATTAACCACTTCTAAAAGTATGGAGGTGTATTAAATCTGAAGGTATATTAAATCCACGTGTGGATTTTTTCTTTCAGAAAGAAACCATTATATGCTCCAATTAATTCTGATTCCTTTAGTGATCAGGTTAGAATGAGTTATAGATAATTTAACTGAAATTCATTTTTAAATTATTAATTTACAAGTGTTTAAGTGTGTACAGGGAAGTTTAGAATTATTCAGATGTTCGTTTGTATCATCCCCATGTAGACAAATCTTGGGACTTACGGTTTTGTCTTGTTTTTAAGAGTAAATTGTTGCTGATGAAAAGGTGGATTTATAATGGAAACTGCTGAAAGTAACAATGAAGGACATAGAAAAAAAAATCTCCTAGTATAAACAGAATTATCAATAAGTTTGATAAAGGTTTTTTCTGACACCAGGTGAGAGCAACTCTGGAAAAAGTAAGAAAGAAAATGTATGGTGAATATGATGAAATGAAACGAAAAATACAGCAGCTCACGAATGAACTGAAAGTAAGTGTATGATCATTTGTAGGGAAAGCATACAAGAATAACTGCCCCAGTTGGGTTTTGTTTTGCTTCAGCAGAACAGAAATATTTTCTCAAACCACTCCAGTTCATTGTTTTATGTGACATCTATTCTTTATTTATTTATTTTTCCCTCCAGGAAGGTAAAGTAGGACAGGGATGCTTTTGCATATGGAATTACTCATTGCTTGCTTCTCAGGAATAAAAGAATGATCTTGATAGCATTGGCTGTGGGTATCAGTAATTAGTGGAGATGTTTGTACCAGAAGGTGCCAGGTGAATTGAATAAATAATTTAGATAATTAAGAGCAATGTGCACCTTGGTGTCATTTCAACAGACTTTGCTCTGTTTTACTGACTTTATTGTTTAAACACTATAGTAAAAGAAGTAGCAATATTCTTTAGTATTAAAGTGCTTGACAGTTCTAAAAATTATTTACCTTTTGGTTCTTAACTGAACCTTGCAATGGTCATTCAGTGACCTCCCTTCCTTCTGACATTAATTTAGCAATGAAAACTGCTGCAATCTGTAGAGATATCCTTCCTATTAAACTGCTGATTTCTTTGGTCCAAAAAATCTCCTGGAAAACTTGCTGTGGATTTAAATTCAATGCTGATTTTCACAGTCCTGGTTCAGATGAAGCTCTGGGCATGGGACTGGGGCCCTGACTTGCACCCTTCTGCCATCCCCATTTGGAGGCTGTCCGTTCCCTGCATGCTATGTTACATACCAAGATCAGAACTTGCTGTTAAACTGGTACTTGTATTCCGTGGTAACTAGTCTCAAGAAAAAAATAAAACAAAACAAAAAAACCCAAAGAACCAACCTCCCCCCAAAAAAACCCGAAAATCACCCTGATTGGAGAGGAGGAGGGAGATAAAACTGAATTTCTGTAAACTCTGTTAAATAGTCTTAATGATGCCAGAAGGTGCATCTCCCACCCAGTATTCTTGTAGACAAATGCTGATTCAGATGCAGTTTTGTCATCTTTGCTGCTGGCCCTTCCTGAACAGCCGTGGTGATACCCTGCCCTTCCAGATCTTCTGTCAGAGCACTAGAGATCCAGCATGAGCCTCAACATGTCTCTTAATTAAGGATTTCTGACCAGCTCTGACAGAATCTCCAGTTTTGCAGCAGATGAGCAGGTTATGAAGCACTCCTGATGTAAATGGCACGTTTTGAGACACTCTCCCTGCTTTTTTAATACTTTAGACTGCCTGAAAGAAAGCACAAGTGTTTTTCTACCTAATAATATATGCCTTGGTTGGGTTTTGGTTTTATATGACTGCTATCTTTCATGCTATTTGGGGATTCTGTTTAAAACCCATTATATACTCTTTCCCTCAGCTTTGAATCACTATGCTTTTTTTCCATCCATTTCCAGGACTACTTTTTGTTCATAAAGTTTGTTTGGAATTTGTACTTCCAGTATCCTGCCCTGGGCAGTGTGCTTCTTCACACTGTCCTTAGCTTGTAACTTCCTTAACCCATCCAAAGCATTGCTGCTTTTGTTTGTTTGTTTATTTTTACATGAGCACACATTCATATAGGGTTAACAGTAACTACTTGGCTTCTGCTCCCTGTGCTGACCTAATCGGGGTATGACTTGGTTACTAAACGGTCATTGTTCTCCATATCAGTCCCTAGTGTTCTTACGTTTTTATCAAGAAACAGATCTGGTCCATCTAAGAATGTGAGTTGGGCTGGCCTTCATTAGTAACTTTTTTTTTTCCTCTCTTTGTTATTGGATGGTTCATAATTATTTATGCTGTTTGGGTTTTGGTCTCTTCTTAAAGTATGTAACTTTGTGCCTTTTTTGCTTTTTTCCCCTCCAGTTTTTAAGCATGTGTGTATACATAACCGAAGATGACAGATTTTCACACAACAAAGCCCTGTATTGTTTCACAGAATCATAGAATCATTTTGGTTGGAAAAGACCTTTAGTATCATCAAGTCCAACCACTAGTAACACTGCCAAGCCCACCACTAAACCACGTCCCGAAGTGCCACATCTGTATGTCTTTATGTCACACCTGTGGCTCCAGGGCTGGTGACTCCGCCACTTCCCTGGGCAGCCTGTTCCCATGCTTGACAGCCCTTTCGGTGAAGAAGTTTTTTCCTCATATCCAATCTAAACCTCCCCTGGCACAGCTCCTATGTCTTCTTGATGTTGCTTCTTTACATACCTGATTAGTCAGTTCCTTCTTAACTAAGGCTGTTCTACAGTTCCCCCAAACCTTTTTGGATTTCCTCATTTCCTGCATTCTTCTGCTTTTCACTCTGATATTTTACAATCTGCCCACTCTGCATATATAAACTTTCTGAATAGACACCTGCCAAGTGTCCTCTTGTCCTTTCAAAAAGAACGGCTTTTACAGTGATAACAGACTACTGTGCTTTATTTCTGTTAGCATATTTGGATTCTGTTTTGTTTGTTTGTTTCTGAGGTTCAAGAACATGGTTTGAGGCCTGTATATTTTAAGCATCCAAGTGCTGTGAAAATTAACCTTGGGGTCTTTCTCTTCTGTAGCTCCCTTTGAAAGAATAGGTAAACGTGATCATTATTCTATATAAAACTTTTTTTTTTCTTCTGCTCAGGTGACAAATGCTCATCAGGAATCCTTAGAGAATCATGTGCGAGTGCAGGCTGCAGCCTTAGATAGCTTTAGTGAAATGAACAGCTCCTTGACATCAGCATCAATAGACTTGCAGGTACATTTTAATAGCTGGTTCACAGCTGACAACTGCCTTTTCTGACATGGATTTAAAAGCATACCTAAAACATGGATGACAAATACAGATTCCAACACTAAACAAGCCCATGAAGTACTGTCTTAGATATCTAAGGCAGCTAATTTAGGAAACTGAGAAAAAATAATTCCAACACCTGTGGTTTTTAAATACCTGTTAGAAATAGTGTGCAATAAAAGATACTGATCTGCAGCAGACTGGTGCCACTAGTCATGTCTCTACAAAATATCTAAGGTGAATATGTGAATTGTTCCATGCTGTGCAAAGCAGTACATCTCCTGACTTACTCCTGCCCGCAGTGGTGAACAGAAATGGATTTGGCATGTTTGGATGCGAAAGAATCAGAATTTATATACATGTGAAATGTGGGGGGAGGGAGAGGGTGGGAATTAATTTTCTGTTTTAAAGACTTCCAAATTTCCACGTACCTCAACTGAACGACTTAATGTTCCTGCTTGCTTGTATGTCACAGCTTTTCTGTCTAGTGCATTTAATACATATAGCATGGCCCTTGGAGAGAAGAAAGGAAGGTTGGTGGGAGTAGCACTCACACTGAAATGCATCCGTGTGCCTTTTTTTTTTTATGGTGTTCCAGGACTTGATTTCACTGAGCATGTTCCTCATGGAAATACCTTGTAGTAAACTAAATACGACAAAAGCCATAATTTTAAATGTTAAAACTTGCAAAACTGTTCACACTGCATTGGTACATCAGGAAACTCGTAAATGTTCTGTCTGTCCCATAATCTATTGACTATATTAGTTCACCAAATTATTTGTGATTTTTAATATGTGGTTTGCCTCTTTCTTCTAGAAAACTCTAGTGGATGTTACACTGGAGAACACTGATATAAGGGAACAAATAAGGAATTTAAAACATACACATGAGCAATCTATGGAAAAGCTGAGAGAGAAGCAAAAGCAACTGGAAACGGCTCAAATTGAAAATCAGTTACTGAAATTAAAGGTGCAGTATATAAACTTCCCTAAAAATATTGCACAGTAAGGACATTAGGAGTGTGCTAAATTAATTCCTTGGCCTAATTTGTAAAGGATTCTTCACGCCTTCATCGTTCCTTAGAGCTGAAATATTCCTGTGAATCAATACTGGTTTAATAACAAAGAATCTCAGGAGCAGTCTTTCCATAACTCTACACAGTACTGTGAGAATTTCTTGATGTTTTGTTTGTTTATTTGGTACTGCACAATTTTTAATAGGTAATCTAAGTTTTATGAGCATATGGTCAGTAGATATGTGCTGTAACAGCAAGTGTCTTGGAAAGAGAATTAAGGCATTTCTGTCAGAGAAATGCAAGGGAATAAAAATGCAAACCAAGTGGTTTTATATGCCAGAAGGCTTGACTGTTTTCCTCCCTCATCTGCCAAATGTATTCCTTTAATCTCATTTTTTCAAAAATCAAAAAAACCCTAAAAAACCCCCAAACAACAACCAAACAAACCAATAAACCCCCAAACCAACAAAAAAGCCTCTTCTGGAAACCTGCGGCTCTCAAAATTTCTTGAAATAGGCTAATTTGGATATAGTACTGTATCATAATTTGTCACTGTGAAATTAAGGTGATTGCTGGTTTATTCATGTTTAATTTTGTCAAAGATGTTTCTTTTTGGCTCTCTAGTGACTTGCATTCTTGCTTAATGATGAATGGCTGAAAGAGAAAATACTAACATGTATTTCAACTTAAAATTCATGTTCTATTTTACTCTCATAATGAAGATTTGCAGGCTATAAAAGTAGCTGTATTTTGTACCTGCTATTGTCAGCAGGAGATAAAAGGAAGGAAAAGCCAATTAAAAGAAGAAAGCAAAGCTGATGCAATTAAGATTTCAAAACAGAAATTTGGACTTTATGATAATCTTAAGGACATGCACCAACAAGTCAGGGAAAGGTATGTCTGCTTCTAAGGGCAGAGCCACAGGTTAAGCCCCAGTTCAACTGAATGCCTAAGGATTTGTTTATCTTCAAGCCTATCAAGGTCTGCAGAATACATACCCTGCCTTAATGAGGAAAAAGTTTAAATTTAGCTCTCAAAGTTGCAGTTTTATGACAAAGTTAGTGCATGAAATACCACATTGCTGTCTTTGAAGGTTAAACAGAAAATCGTGTACCAAAGATGCCAAAACATCTGGGATTTCATTCCAAGGGTGCACGTAAGAGGATTCTGTGGAAGCTGGGAGGTCAGCAGCTGAAAGGCAGTAACTACTGTATGCCATGATTATTTTCTGGAAGGGAGAACACACCCACGTAGCTTATTAAGTAGGTTTGGTTTATTCATACAATCATAACCATAACTGAGGTTAGGGATGTTGTTTAAGGGTACTGTAGCAGATGCCCTGATGCCTCTACCCTTTCATGCTTGTTTTTACTCTCCTTGTTGCTCAAGCTATAAGCAAAGGAATGAGGGAGAGGCAGTGCCAGAGACCATACTCCGGTTCAGTGTCTCTTAACGGGTTTTGATTGTTGGCTTTTTCGGAATCCTACAATTCTTTCAGGCTTCCTGAAATGTGGAAGGTTTTGTGTTGTACTGAAACTTAATTTAACTCCACTCCCTTTCACAAAATGCAGGTTACTACCCCTGCCCAGTGCTGGTCCGGGTGAGACACCGAAGGGGGCAACTGCAGTACAAGTGGAGTATTTCAGAGCTCAGTCCCTTTTCAGAGGATGAAACACACTGTTGTTGTCCTACAGGGTAGTAAAACAGTTTGTTCCTGTTCTAAGATAAACACAAGGCTTTAATAAATCTTTCAGTCCTCGAAATAAAAAAACCCCAACCCCCAAAACCTTAATCATAGGAACCAGGTATTTTGTGGCTGTGTTAACTGCAGTGATCAGCAGGGAACACTTTCTTCTTCTCCCAGATGACAGTACATTCCTCCCTCCTGACGTTCTTGTAGCACCCACAACATTTCACTATAACCTTGTCGGATTTATAGTATCTCTAGTAAGAGAACTAAGTCCTAGGCTGGCTTTTTTACTTTGCTTTTGTTGTGGTTTACAGAGTAGATGGGATTAAACTGTGAATATCCTATCTGGTATTTAATCACTGAGGGTGTGGTTCAGTCAGTGTTTTGAGCCCACAGAAGGGGGAAATCCTGTCTCTGAATTAGGATTCCTGCCCTCTTCCCTGTAGCAGTAGTAAAGTTTCTGGTCCTGTGGTTAAAAATTAACCCTTCCACACCCCTGAGTATATTAATTTAGGTCTGATTGTTCCCTGATCTGCTTTGCTTCATGGTCACCTCAGTTCTTGTGCCTACACGAAGAGCAGTATGTGAAAAAGCGGGAGAGAGGAGGGAGCGTACAGCTGTGTCTTCCAGTTAACAACACGCCCTTGGGTCCAGCTGAAAGTCCTTACTGCGGTCGGTGTTCATGGCCATTTAGAAACAGGAGCTGAGCCTAGACTTCCTCTAACCCATGCTTCTGTAAAGTAGGGGAAAACAATCTTTCCAGTGGGGAAAACAAGCCAAGTGACTTGGAGGCTGTTGTGGAAGTAACAGTAAAGAGGCATAGCCTGGTCTTGGATAAACAATGACAACATGAAACTTGATGAAATGGTAACTTCTACAAACTCAAATGACTTATATACTGGCAGAGTGTTGCAAATGGTCTTGATGCTAATGAAAAGCTGCTTTAGCAGTGTCAAATTTATAACAAGGTGGAGCTGAAGTTCAAAGTGTTACTCTGACGTCATGTGAACTCTGTTTCTCTTACTGCCAGCAGTGCTGTACTGACTGATGGATCAACTTTCCCCTCTCATAGGTGGAATCCTCACAGGAAGCCAATGCTGAAGTCATGAGGGAGATGACAAGAAAACTGTATAGTCAGTATGAGGAAAAAATGCGAGAAGAGGAGCAGAAACATAAAGCTGAGAAAGAAATCCTCCTAGTACGTATAGACAGTCTGTAAGAGTGGTGCTTCTCTTGGATGTCATTTCCAATCACTTATTACTGCAGAGCTGACATGCGTTCATTGACTCTTGTCACTGTGAGTAGTCATGCCACAGTTACTAAGCTTTCCAAACTTTTGGGGTTGTAGGGCTAAGAAAAGAATGTGTTCAAACACAGTAACAGTAATGGTAATGTAGATTTAAAAAATTGAAATAGAGTGAGTTGGTTTCTTTAACTTCTGATTCTCTAAAAAAAAAAGGAAAATATAATGTCCAGTTTTAGTGATAATTTAAGAATCAGTTCACTGGATGCTCCTGGAGCAAGAACTCTTCCTGTCCTGTGGCTTCCTTCTACCCTCAAGTAAAACTTTTCTGTGAGCAGTTAGTTACTGGATTTTTCTGATATAGGTAATGACTGATTGAAGGTAGATTCCCCAGTCTCTCTCTATTCATATTGGTTTATATGTGAGGAAAGTACAAAGCTGAACGTGGCAGACTTTGGTGTTTATAATGCTGACTTCTGCAATGCCGTATTTTTCTTAGCTGTTACTTCACAGTACCCTCAGAAGGGAAAACAAATATCTAAGAAGTGGGTAAAAAATTTCAATCAGATTTTCATGCTGATGCTTTACAAATACCTTTGCACTTCAAAATCCCCCAAATATTTTGTTCTATACAGTTGATGTTTAGGCTCACAGATCCTCCAGACTTCTGGGCAGGTGTAGTGAAAAGCTTTGAGCTCTGCTTAAAAACTATTAGCCTGGCTCCGTGTCCTTAAAAAAGAAAAAAGACCTCGTGAATATATTGGATGTTAATGTGACTGTGAATGTTCTTATCCGCAGGAGGAAACGAATCGGCTCCTGAAGGCTATTGAAGAGGCAAATAAGAAGATGCAGGTTACAGAGACAAGCATCCAGGAGAAGGACCAGCGAATCGGAGAGCTGGACCGCCTGATTGAGCGCATGGAGGAGGTATGGGACTTGATTGATTGCCACCTTCAAAGGAAATGCAGAAGTGCAGGGAGGAAATGTGATTTTTTTAAATTTTTTTTGTCTGCTGCTTAGTATCCCTGCTCAGTGACATACTATTGCTGTTTGCATCTCCACTTAGTTTTTGTAGCCATGTAAGTAAATGGACCTGGACTACCATTGAGACACTGATTAAGTGATTCTTCTGTCTTTCTGGTGATCTTTACAGTCAGGGTTGCCTAAAAAGTCAAAATTTATTTAGCAAATTAACCATTACTTTAAAGAAAAAGTTTGTAAAGACCACGCCATCTTCCTTCAGTGTGCAAGGTCTCCTAAGCCTAATGCAGTAATAAACATAAATGATCCAAAGTCTCTTTGAAATACTGTTGATAGGTTCATAAAAATGTGTTTTAGTTAGGAATAGACCTTACTGTTTAGCTATTTATATTTCTGATTGGAATTGTATCTCCAAATTTCTCCACATGGGGATGAAATGCTGAACTGAAAGCTTCAGACTAAAATGTTTTGAGGGTTTTTTGTGGGTATGTAGCAGCCACTTAATCTTCCATGCAGATACCTATTTTATTTAGATTATGGCTCAGAATACCTTGAGGAGAGAAGAAAAATTCATTTTTACTGCCTTTTAATCCAAAATTTAGGTTCTTCCTTTCCTAGTAGCATTAAAAAAATTCTAATTATTACTCTCCCTGGCTAATATTCCTTACCAAACTGTAATTGAGAGCAGGTTTTTTTTTTAAAGCTCTAAAAGCAGAAATGGTTTGAGATGTTTACCTCCTGTGACACTGGCAGCACTACTGTAAAACTAGCTGTAGTGGTTTTTGCATTGTTTCTTTTTATTCCTTGCTTTTCCTTCTCTTTTATGGTCTTCATAGCAGGGCAAAACTCAGACTAGTACTCAGGTGATTATTATTTTAACGTATTGTTAAACCTAAGAGTGTCACAGTACCTCTCCTTGCATCTGAATACACTCCATCTGAATCTCCTTGTTGAACATTTTCAGATATATGGAAAAGCTTTATATCTTCTGTCTCAAATACTTGGGTGAAATGTCGTCTTTGTTTTCTGCTATAATTCACCTAGCTGACAGTGGATGTTATTGTTTAGTCCCTAGACTGAATAGTGTCTCTAAACGGTGTAAAAGCAGCCCTGTCAACAGATTCCAGTGCTTTCGGATGTACTTGGGCATTTCTCATTTCTGTAAATAGCAGGCATCTCATTGTCTTTAAAGATCTGCGCTTTGCTCTCTAAAATACAGAAGCCAAGAGCGTTCTAGTAATACAATCTTCTGGTTTTACAAGGGAAGTGTTTTTTTCATCAGCTTTAGTTTACTAAATATTTGTTACTGAGAAATGGATTTTTATAAACCAGTTTTGTTGGCTTGACTGGTTAGTCTAATGTGCATTTGTACTGAGTCCCTTTCCTCTAATGCTTGCAAATCTATTAGTAGAATTAGTGATTACACTGAGAAATCATTCAGCTTAATATGCCCCTTTAGTAGCTTCATTAACTTCATCTGGGCTTCAGTCTAAAGCTTGCAAGTGTTATGCGATGAATAAAGGATTGCAATGGAGTTCTTAAGTACAGATGAGTTTCTTCACATTGGTTATTTAATTTGCTCTTATCTGGCTGCATCTGAATGCATCTTAAATTCCTATTAAAGGAGACAGCAGACTCCTCTGTTACTTTGTGTTGTCTCAGTCCCCAGGTCCTCATAGATCTTTGTGAGCACTGCGCTGGTGGACACCTAAAAATAGACGTATGTTGGAGAAGAAAATAGAGCAATACCTTTTATCTCAGCCTTGGATTGAGAGATCTTTTTGGAGGGATAGCATGGAAAACTTGACACTTACGTAGTTAAAGACTGTGATGACATCTTTTTATTCAAAATATCCAGTTTCAAGTACAACTGTACATCTTCGAATAGAAAACTGAAAACTCTGATTTTATTGCCATACATAGCTGGGAATTTGATTTTATTATTATGCATTCTGTGCTCCTTGGCTGCAGGAAATGCATTAATTTTGTTTAATCGGTTTCTATTTTCATTTCACAAATAATCTTTTGAACTGGAATTAAATTTGCTTTGTGAAGCCTTTACATTTTGATACATGGAGAACTGAAGGATAACATTTCTTCTTTAGGAACGTCACCAGCTACAAAAGCAACTTGAACTAAATGAAATACAGATATCTGGAGCAAAATCTGACAACAGCTCTGACAGTGAAAGGTGAGATATGTCTTCTCTGTTAGTTTTGCTAGGAAACTTTAGGGGTTGGTTTGCTTTTGAAGACACCTGAATTTTGCTTTTTCTAACTTTAAAACTGCAGTCTGGTAGGGATTGTCCATCTGAATGTAAGTTTATTTACAGTATAAAATAGCGATAGGATGAATTTTTGCAACAAAAAACACTTTCATGCATCTTTCTTGAAAAGTTGTTTGCGAACATGCAGAGTACATTTGAGACAAAACAAGTTGTGATGTATTTGTGGATTGCATTTTTCTTAAATCTGCATTCCCAAATCCAGCACAGTATGATCCTGACTATGAATAGTTTCATTATCTCCTTCTAGACGGCTCAACACAATTTCAAAAGAAAAGACATTCTGTATCCTGTATTAAAAAATGAACTCTTGAGGAGAGTAAGACTTTCGTGTCTAACTGCCAGAAGTGTCTTTTTTTTGTATAAAGAGGGAAAGCAGGGAATATATTTGAGACTTGGAGGGGCAGGTCTACATATGTGGTGCAAGTTAGCATATACACATGAACAGAATGGAGCTGTGGAATAAATTTGTCATGTGGCATCACAGTGCGGAAATAAGCTATGACGTTATTTGGGGAAACTGAGGGTGATACTGGCAGTGAGACCTCTGTGAGTGGTTGTTCTCGAAAGCACGAGCTTAAAAGATCTGGTGGTGTGGGGGCACCTGGATGTGCTGTTTCTGCCCAGAGGTGACACATGCATCCAGAACTACCCTTTGAGACTGACAGAGCACCATGGCCAGGCAAAAGAAAGCTTCAGCAAAGGCAGATGGAAAGTTTCGAGAGAAATCTATCCAACCCTGAAATAGGGTGGCTGCCATTGCAGTGAAAATTGCAGCTGCCACTCAAAGGTTTATATGACACTACTTGAGCGGGTAAAGATGATTTATAAGCACAGACTGAGTAATTGTACTTGATTACTACTTAAATTTCTGTGGCACCCAGGAATTCAGTTTTAAGGTTTTGGCATCCCGCTGTTCTGCAGAAGCATAAACATAAGAGGAGGTCCCTGCCAGGAGCACCTCACTGCCTAGTTGGGTTGATCTGTAACCAGCTTTTCTGGTTTCAGGGTAATAATGGCTTTTCACAGCAGCCTGTTACAATAATCATTTTAAATGAACAGATGTTGCATACAACATGGAAGACGGAGATGAAGGATAATTGCTTTCTTCCTTCACCTCTGGGTAACAGCTGCTCTTCTCCCTTCAGTGAATCCTGCCCCGTCCACTCAGCATGAAAAGTTATGCTGCAGTAGAAAGGGTGAAGGCAGTGTTCAGGCAGGAATTTCTGCAATGCAAGCAAGACACAGATGCAGTCTACACAAGCAATGAATCTGTCTTCAGGTGCTGAAGTCTGCTCTTAAGTTCTCTTTACCTGTCTGTACCCAGCCAGACACTTGGCGGGCTCCACCTGAAGAGGGACCTCAGCTCCATTCCGAGTCTTTCCATGAGAGCCCAAGTTTGTGTTACAATTGCAATCAAAACGTCAGTTGAGGTTTTGTGAGACCTTAATATGCAGGATTGAAAACCTGCAGCAATGCCTTGATTTTTTCGAGTCCTTGACAACATGCTGCAGTTCCAGTTCTGTGGAGTACTTCACTGCTAGTGGAGACTTTTCTGGGGGTAAGAGAATACAGTCCAGCCAGTCACTGGATCATGTCGTACACTTTGCCATCTGCTGCTTTGCCTTAGAGTGGTTGTTCTGTTTGCAGCTTCAACAGTTTCTTCAGCTGTGCACAGACCAAGATGAGAAAAGCCTTTTTGTTTTTGATTCCTCTCCTCCACTTCTCAAATTCTGTCCAGTCTTAAACCCAGGAGTACAGAGTTTATTTTGTAAGAAAGTGATTGTTTACTTTCAAGAGTTTCAAGAATTCTACGTTTAGATGAAAGTGGAGGCTCCCATGACCAATATGCCAAAAACTTACTAAAAATCTTCCCTCCTGTTTCTTTACATAGTCTAAAACAACTTTTCTGGCAAGCTGTCAAACCAGCCTCTGGCAAGAGTTCTTGTGGGTGTTCAATTTCTGTGTTCAACAGATTTGAAAAAATGCAGGATCTATCTAAAGAGTCATACATACCAACTTAAAACATCCATAATTCCTGCTGAGTGTTGATGAGTTAATACTACTCCAGTTAGCAGTCTGCTACTGTTGGCAGCTATGCCAAGTCCTTGACTCAAGGCTACCCTGTAGTAGGAGAGCTTTTAAAAGGATGCCAGGAAATGTGCTTCCTGGCTTTTATTTAATATGCATTTCCAAAAAGTTTGCAGGTGGTAATAAGTCATGATAAATGTCCCTTTCTGATGATAAAGATCTAGTTGTCTAAATGCTTTTCACTTTAAGGAAAAACAGGCATCTTAAGGAGATGAGCTTTGTCACATTGTTTAATTGTCAGCATTTTGGTCTCTGAGTAAGCATGCCAGTATGCAAGACAGAGGTGAGTTAACTGGGGTGGAGACAGCCACTTTGAGTAGAAAACTACTCTTAAAATGTAATTTGGACAAACTGACATCTGTCAGTAGAATCTGACCTGCCTAGTCTTCCTGATTTATGGTGGGATGGTGGGGGTGGTTCTTGTTTTGCTTATCCTGCACAGCTCCCCTCTTACACGCTGAATTCTTCCCTGTTTTGGTAGGTCACAGCACTTGGAGGAGGTAGCAGCTAGCCTCAGGGAGCGAATCAAACATCTGGATGACATGGTCCACTGCCAACAGAAGAAAGTCAAGCACATGGTTGAGGAGGTGAGATCTAGTAAAACAATTCTGAGTCTCTTGGGAACACTGATTCCTTTAGTAGATAATCCAAAGACAGTTGTGTTCTGTGGGCAGTTATGCCACCTTAGTTACAAACACAGTGGAAGACAAGTCGAGCATCTGGAGCTAGTGAAGCAGAAAGACTGAGGTGAAAGCAGTTTAATCCAGGGGCTGTGGGTTGTATACTGTGATATTTAGGCTGACAGCAATTCTGGAACTGTTCATGGTAATCTGGGCAATACAGCATACAACTTGCAGCTTAATTTGAAGCATTCAGAGGGTAACTAGAAACAACGCAGACTAGTCATTAAGGGTCTCCTTCCTGTACAGAAGTGGAAGGCAAAAGCTGCCTTTTTTTATGTGGTTCCTCACACAAATACGTGGGCAAACACAGTTTTTCACCACTCACCTTTCTTACCTGTGTCTTGGGACATCATCTTGGCCGATACAATTTCTTGTAAAATTTTAAATGGCTTTCTGCTGGAAAGCTGCCTTAAATTACAGGCTACCTATGCACCAGTAAACTGCTTAGCAGTCAGAAGGCTGTTACTGCAAACGTTTCTGCTTCTCCAAGTGGAAGAAAGAATGACGTGGGAAATAGGTAAATTAAGTTTAAATTGGAGCTTTACAAAGCAGACTGACAGCACTGTTACACTGAGCCTTGCTACTGCGTAGAGGATAGATGTGAATGAAATGAGTTGTGTGTGGACATCACACACTGACAAGACCACATGTTTGGAAACCACTCTAACCTAAGGCATTCGTTCTGCACTCACAGCCTGCTCATGGGATTTCTGATGAGACATGGAGTTTTTCCATTTTTGTCAAGGTGGTTTATATATATATAAACACACACATATATATACACACCCTATATTTATATTTACCTATATCTGTTTTGTTTTATAAGATTCTGATAAAGTTCTGCTGTATGATCAGATGTGTAATATTAAGTCTCTTTTACACAGAGAGATGCAAAAGTATCTCTTTGCATTAAAGTTCTTCTGTCATCAGTATAGTATAGAAGACTGGTGTAAAGTCTTGAGGTTTTGTTTCTAGTTCAGCTTGCCATTTTCACTGTTTTCAAGCATCATAACAGGTGATCTAAAACTGAGCTAACAATCTTTATACCATGGTATTCTATTAAGGAGAACTTCTCCAATCTAATAATCCAATCCATCTAATTAATGGATTATGGAAACACTTATTTAATCTGTTCTTTATCTCTGTAAACCAACCATCATATTACAAGGCTTTTTGTTCTAACCAGAAGTTTCAAAGGACTTGTGACTTTGATACCTGTGGCAACCCAGATGATTCTGGTAATATATGAGGATGGTGGCCCAGACCTTGCCCTTTATTACCAAATATATTTTAAACTGCTCGATGTAACTTGACCTCTAGTGGGTTGCCCTGGTATAACAAATACTTTCAGTTCCATGGGGGTGCTTTGACAAAAACAGGTATAAAGCTTGAGCCAATTATTATTATTCCATAAATGTTAGGTTTAATGGCTGAGTTTACTGATTCCTTGTCATGTATCTCTTCTTATACACAGAAAGCTCCTCTAGAGCTTTTGGTTATCCTGTTTAACAAGTAGCCTGTTAGGTGACCAGTTCACTACTTAGCTCTCAAATACATCTTCTAACTGATGTCTGATTCCCTGCTTTTCAAAATCAATTAAATATCTGTACAAATCCTTGGCTGCTACGTTGCCATAGGGAATATATTTTTGCTCTCTCCTTTAGTCCTTGTGTATTTTAGTTTTTCTTTTAATCCAGTTTCCTTGAGGACTGCATGAACAGCTGTAGCTACACCTGTATTTTCACTAGTAAGCTAAGTAAAGACTCTCGTAACTGAGGTTTGATCAGGTCAGATGGTACCAAATACATTAGGCACTCAAGGCTTTTTTAATTCTGTGTTATCAGTGGTTTGTGTTTGAGGAAATATCTGTGATATAGTTGGCATGCACTATTTTAATGGACTCTTTTAATTAAAGACCTAAAAGTAGCAGCTTTAATAGTGCAGAGAAGAGTAGCTGCCCACCATGGGGGAAGATAAAAAGCATTTCAGGTGTGTATGCCCTGAGCTATCCACACATGTGGTGTTCTTCATGATTTTGTGCACTTCTCTATGTAAATATTAGAAAAGTATTTTCAGGCTCACTTTAAGCAACACTTAGTACCTATGCCATAGAAGCTGAGAAATCAGCAACAAAAATGCTTCTTAAAAGGTTGGCTGTTGGAAGGGAATGCTGCCTGAAGAGTCTGTTCTGGGGGAATGAAAACCTGCCACCGTACTCATTATTGCAATACTTTTGTGGCTGCTATCTGTAAAATAACATTTCATCTTAGAGTTTATGAGGGTATAATAATGATCAGTAACTTGCACTTTATAGTTGGGAAAGAAAGAATGCTCAAAGCAGCTAGAAAGCCTGCTCTCTGAAATGCTTAGCTTCTCTGTCGCATGAGAATAGACTGAGAACAGGCTAACTCAGGAGAGAAGTGGAAAGAAAGTAAATAAAATTATCAGCAGTGCTTCTGTTAGAAGCTGAAACAGAGCTGCTGTATGAATTAGGTGAGAATGATGGCTAAGCCTATGCTTGCTTGACTACAGGATGAGCTTTATTTAGTATTAATCTTGGTATATTCGGACACAGATCTGAAGTATTAACGAGGGGTTTATTCTCTCGGGGTTTGTGCTGTTATCTCCAGTTCAGACGAAGTGCAGCTAAAGAACATCATTTCAAAGGGGCGCTGAACAAACAAGATATGCTGCTTCAAACTCATGTGGACAACTGCCAGAATTGAACAAGTACTGAGATGAATGTGCTGGCTGAAAAATCACAAAATAGATTGCTCTTCAGGCCTTTCTAGGGAAAGATGATGGATCATTTGCAAGTGAAAGACGCAGGGCATTCTGTAAAAGAACAGCAAGCAATCAGGAGGAAGAGAAAGGGAAGGTTTATGGTGGAGTTCTGTGATGCAATAGGCAGCTTTAACACCTCTGGTGCTGTTATGATGGCATTTAAAAATGTGTTAGGAGGCTGTGGTCAGTACCATGCGTGAGCGGGGATGCTGGCGGAGAAGCACCAAGTGTAGGAGGAGTGCTCAAGCCTTCCTTTGCACAGGACCCATCTGGTTGGGACTCAATGCAGTAGGTACAGGACCTGTGGAATTAAGCCCAGAGAAGAACAATGACAGTTCAGGGTACTTATACTCCCTAGTGAAGAAATCATTTACTTCTGATTTTTTTTTTTCTCTGAAAATAAATCCTTTCATTTCAGGGATTAATAGAATCTCCTTCAACTTGACCTAGTCAGACCAGTCATAAATTAAACAGGAGCATGGAAAATAACTTTCAGAAGAAAATAAATGGAAGAAATAAAATGGAAGTTTGCTGGTGATCTTCAACATCTCTGTGTGTTAGATGCCACACACACCCATTTTTCAGCCTTGTAGGGATTCTCTGCTATGAGAGCCAAGGCTGCAGCCCATTAGAGCACTAGCTGAGCAGAACGTTACGCTGCATGGTCTTAAAGCCTCATGCTCTCGTTAGAGACTGCAGATGATTCAAGGTTGACAGATTTATCCCTGTGTTGAACTTGTTTGCTAAATGAATCTGTTTGTTCCCAGTAGTGCAGTACTTTTTACATGAAGTGCTGGCAGTTGGAAGTGCAGGACCTGCACTTGGCAGGTGTGTAGGAAGCCAGCCCTTTTCTCGTACTGTCTGTACATAGCGAGCTTTCAAAAAACGGGTGAGAAGAGACAGATGGCCAGAGTAGGTCACCCAGAGCTCAGTGCTGAAATCAGTGAGCATTAATAATGGTAGAATCAATTACCGTTTTTTTTTTAACCCTTGCCTTTGTAGACATCTTAAAGTATGGCTGGACAGGGAGAGGCTTTCAGAGACAGTTCAGAAAAAGCCAGTTCAGTCAGAGCAGGAATTTGTGGGGAGACTCACAGCGTGGAAGGTGGAAGCATGCAGACTTCAGGCCATCCACTAAGGAGTTTCCAGTGCAGAGATGGAATTTGGCAACTAGATGCAGGCAAAGGCACCGGGGGGGGCATGGGAAGCTGCTCCCACATTGCTTCTTTCAGGGTTGAAAGTGCTGTTGTTCTATGAGGGGTGGAAGCTTCTCTTTTATCTATTCAGTGTGGGGGTCAGTTTATCCTGTCTGTGCCAGTGTAGGAGATTGGAGAGAGTTTAGTGTAAGATAAAACTAAAAGTCTTCAAATGAAATACAAAACATCAATGTAAAATCAGCAACAAAAGTATTCCCTGGCTTGATCTCAATTTCAAACCTGGAGAGATTTAAGAGAGCTTTAGTTTTGAGATTTGTGGGATTGACATTGAAGTGAATTGCAGTTTTGTGGCACAATAAGCTTATTTTATATGTAATATTGTTTCATGTTGAGAAGCAGGAGAGGGAAGGAAATAAGCATTTACACTTTGTAAGCAAGGTGAGTGGGATGATGCAGATATAGGGAGCTGTTCTGAAGGGGACTGAGAAGAGAAAAGAATATTTGATTCCATGCCAAGAAATTATCTACAGAACTCTTAATTTCACATGAAATTCCCCTAACTCCTGAATTGAACTGTCTCTAGGTCATGGCCCATGAGCTGTTCTCCACCTTTAGTCTCAGATTCGTTGGATAATAAATGGTGACCAATCACCAGGGAGAAGCTGTATCCTGTTCTGTTGTGGAAGATACTTCCATGAAAGGACAAAGTGCTAATGAGAAAATGGTATCCCAAATACAGAAGATACTTTTTATTGCACGAATGGGGAATAAAGAAGAAATTTTCCCACCAAAGACTTAACAACCAGCTGAAAACTTCTGTACCAAGATACTCCAACTCCAGATATATAGCAAAACATTCCAGTTTTAATATGGAAGTACAGTTTCAATTTTAGGTCAAGTCGAAGAAGCCACACAGAAGCACAGAGGATAAGAAGATGGAATTACCAACCACAGAGAGGTGCCAAATTTTTACTAACCAAAATCTGCATTGCATAGTACCTACAGTAAAACCAAAACAACAACAAAACGCAAGGACAAATGCAGAAAGAGAAACCTACCTTGGGAGCTTGGAGGAAGAAGATAAATGGCAGAACATAAATAACTCACCACCCCCCCAACTCAAGTGTTTGGCATGCCTCGGTGGACTTGGGCAATGCAGTACATTGCTTATCTGCTGGCAGAAGTAGAATCGCTGCTGGTGTTTGCTGGGAGTGTTTGTGCATGCATAGCATCAGCTCCTGCAGCTGGGAATTGTCTGGCCAAGTCAGTAATTAGAAAACTTGCACATTACTAGGGTAGCTCTTAATAAGGTGGGTTGAACTGTTTAGACAATGTGCCAGTGTTTGTAACTTGGGAGATCTTGGCCCTGTGAGCCTGCTTTGGCAATAGATGTACATCAAAGGCTGGTGTCATGTGTTCATACAGCTCCTTAGTTCAGGAAGGTCTCTAAGCTGGTGCATTAACTTAAATCAGTTGTTACATTTTCTTTAAATACAATACGAGTTTTAAAATACAAAAAGTATGAGGGGTCGCTCGGGTGGTTTAAGGAGGATGAAAAGGTGAAGGTGCTTTTCCTATTTATTGTATTATGTTTCCTGAAAAAATTTCAACACTCTTGTCTAGCCTCTGATAATTACCACTTAAGGTCCAGTGAAACATTGGACTGAGTAAAATCTTGTTCTCCGTGTACTGCAATTACCTCTGAGAGTTCAGGCTGATGTTGCAATGTCTAGTCTGTCTTGTTTTGTCTCCTATATTATGTGTTTGTCCTGTGTTTAGTCATATTTATGACCAGTTTGCTCATGTCTCTATATCAGTGTTACAGATGCCAAATCCATTCCTGGCAGATGAATAAGGAAAATACATGATACCTGAATAATATATGATACTTAAATAATATATAATAAATATATTAACACTGTTGTGTTCTGATAAATATTTTAAACTAATGGATGACAATATCAAGTAGTAAATTTTACCGAGTTTACCTAACAGCTGGATCTGTTCCAGTGCACTGGATCACTCTATAGTTCAAGCCTCCAGACCTGTGTCTGAGTACACAGAGTAAAATTAAGTTTGCTATTTCAGACTTTCTTTATAAAGGCTCTACAATTGGATACAACTTTCATTTTCCTCAAGATATTTTGTCCTTCTGCTTTAATTGCTTTATAATTCTGTTGACTTCCCTTCTAATATCACTACTTGCATCTCCAGCATTTCTTTAGAGACTTTCTTTTAAGTCTTGCAATTCTCCTCTTAACTTCCTCTTAGGTGTTCTACTCATGAGATCCATTTAATGCTGTTGACTGGTACATCTAGCTTTCCATCTCACTGTAGCAA
Organism: Athene noctua; assembly: GCF_965140245.1. Lineage (NCBI taxonomy): Eukaryota > Metazoa > Chordata > Aves > Strigiformes > Strigidae > Athene > Athene noctua. The sequence continues at coordinate 828,421 of NC_134049.1, read as the reverse complement.
AATTTAGGTTTTGGTGGAGCAACCAAAATTCAGAAGTGCAGCTCTTCCTAGAAAGTATTTACACAGTCCATGCAAGTAGCATGACAGCTTTGGTATTTGGGATGTATTGGAGCCTCTGTAAGGTGCAGTAGTGAGAAAGAAACACGTCTTCATTGATGGGATGGACAAGAAGAATTTAATTTTCTGGGAGCTGCTACAAGTTGACAGTCTGGATGGAGGTTTTTGAGGGAAATGACTTGAACGTTTCAGAAGGAGGCAAAAGCACAGAGGTGGTAACAGCAATAGGACTGAATTGAAGAGGAGACAGCCTGAAAAGAAGTGCTGTGCCCATATTAATCTTGAGCCAGTGGATAAATTCAGGATGATTCACATTGCATGGGGTGCCTGAAGTGCTGATTAAGATCATTAGAAACTGCAGTGGGTATGTGAAATGCAAACTGCACACCCAACACAATCTGCAGGGAACTTCATGGATCCTGACGTGGCAGGGAAAGATCAGGTGCCTTTCCTGTGCACGGCAGCCAAGTGCTGGGGACTGAAGTGGGGGGGCCGAAGGGCTGAGCTGGGGTGCACCCCGCCAGCCACAGAGCTCCTGAGCTGCCTCTGGGTACTGAGGGACTGAGCCAGGGGGGTCAGCTCTCCTTGTTGGCAGCACTGGGGGGAATGCTTCCCAGCCCCTAGGGTGGCCTAAGAGCACATGATGCCACTGAGTCGCTGGCAGACCAGATAAATTACAAACTGTAGTTTAGTCCTTGTAGCTCTTCCCAGTTTTGGAAGAGTCAGATACATCCCACCAGGAGAAGGGAAAGCAGGAGCAGTGGATATGGTGGGTGGGAGAGGTGAGAGAATGAAGTGATAGGAAAGAGGGTGATTGTGCGGTCGAGCATTGCTAAATTCACATTTTTACAGTTAGCAGGACTGTTTTGAAAGGAGTGAGTGGGTCATTAATGGAAAATGATATTGCTAAGTAGGTCGCCAGTTTTGTTTGAGCTTAATGTGGGTGCGAAGGTTGCAGAAAAGTGGAGGGCAGAGAACAGCTAGTCAGTACAAATGCAAGTTAGGTCAAGAGGTGAGTGATAAGGAAAGTCTATCGGGCGCTGCTCTAGAAGGCTGGAAGAGGAGATGCTGAAGGATGTACCTGAATAGTGCTTGTGGAAAATGATGGAGAAATCTGAGAGGGTGGTTGTGCAAAAGCCAGATTTGGGAGCAAGTTGCTTAGTTGGCGTTGACCTGAAATGCTGAAGTCTGCAGACACAGCAAGGATGAAGTGGATTATAGGCCATAGGCATTCAGCAAAGAAAGTGTAGGAACATCGTGGTGATAATTTTGTCCTGGAGTCAGTCCAGAAGTGACTCGGATCCAAGAGGCAGTCCATGGAAGTTGAGAGTCTTTGGCTTGCACTGATTTGTTTCTGATCCTAGACTATTCTGGCCACCACCTGGGCCCTCAGTTCAGGACTGTGTTTGACCTGTCTCGCTTGGCCTCTCCTTGTTACCTTACATTCAGCCCAAAGTCAAAAGCTATTGCTCTGTCACCTGCTAGTTCTCTTGAAACAAAGACACTCAAGACCTGTATTTGTGCAATACAGGTTTATGGTGCTGTAAGTGTTACCATCTTATTTTAGTTTCCCCTAACTAGCATTTTCATGGAAAAATCGAAATGACATTAAGTAGCAAGGCAATCATTTTATTTTTGAGGTGCTTTTACCCAGTGTCAGCATTATGATCCAGTGTTCTTGTCACATTCCTCTGTCAAAGGAAACGATCACTTTTACTTTATGCAATGTGACTTATATAAAAATGTTGAATTAAGGTTGCATTTTATTTAAAATAGTAATATATTTAATTCTCTGAAGTTATTCCTGTTTTTCCTGGTTTCCTGTGACATGTCCCCTCAAGGGGCAGTCAGACCAGGTTTGCTCACTCCTGGTGCTAATGGCGTAAGATGATGTGTACTCAAGTCCTTATTCAGTAAATAAACTTTTTTTGTGGTAAACAGCTCTGGTGGGATGTGTCATCTCTGTGAGGGCTGTGAGTAGGCCTAGAGGTGTGACCTGACTCTGGAGGGTGTTGCAGTCCTTGGACTGCAGTAGGTGCTGGCCGTGTGGGGGTGCCTGTAGCGTCACGCAGCTGGGTGCTGCGCTCTGGCCCTGCCTTCCTGCTGCAGTGGCCTCGGAGGGTCACTGCTGCCCCTGGGGAGCAGCACTGCAGGACTTCTCCTGGCGATGACGCAGCCCCGCGTTTTACCCACTGCTGAATGTATTTCTCCTGGAATGTATTTGGTCTGTTTGGCTTTGAGTTCATAATATTGTGAAGATCCTGACCACGCCTGTAATCCGCCTGGTCTGGCCGTGCCAGTGGGTTTTACTGCTAGGCTAAGACTTTGTGCATGTGCAGATGGTGCAGCACCACATGGTCTCTGACACACACACACACACACACACGTGTGCACACAGACACACGAAAGGTTTATCGTAACATTCCTGCCAAATTGCAAACTCCTTTTTGGAGTGCAGGTCTGTGTTCGGGAAGGGGGGAGGCTGTTTGTCAAGGTCTTCCTCTTTGTATTCTGTTAGATTTCAAGGTGTCCATGCTCATTTTTGCCCTCAGACTATTCTAGTTAAAATAACTCAAAAACATCCTTAGGGAATTTGTGTCTCTGTAGCCAGTGTGAAGAACAAACAAAGTTTAACTTACACTAAAACACTATATAATACAGGTAAACATAATAGTTGCTGTCACAGTTTATTTCACGTCTTAGAGCCTTTGTATCATAGAGTGAATAGAACTCAAGGTAAATGGGTATAAAACTCAAGAGTTTGGTCTTGCTTTTGGCTAACAGATAATTCAATCACTTATTTGGAAACAGAAATATTTTGTATTTGATGTGAAAACCAGAATAGGCAGCTAATGAGGTATCTTCAGCAACAAGAATGAGTATCTGTCAGGGCAAAAGCCTCCCTGGTCACAGAGCTGTGCTTGGCTTCAGTTGTCTTTGTGTTCTGCTGATTGCTGGTCTTCTAATTATTTTCTTGTATGCACAGTAGGAGAACAGGATATTACTAGAGAAGACCCACTTGAAAGCCCTAAAAGAACAGTTTATCTCTTCTGAAGTGGAATTTATTGGCAGGACTGAAGCTATTGAAGCAGTGAAGATATAACTAGCTTAATTTAGTCATACTGTTAAGCAAAGCTGTAATTAAATATGGAGATCAAAATATGTTCTATGATTTTCTGAAAAGCGGTACAAGCTTTGTGTATCTGTGATTTGAAAACTGAAATTATATTAGCTTTGGATGACATGGCTAGTTTTTACATACACTTGAAAGTAAAAGGAAAAAAAGGAAATACCTGATCTTGGGAAAGGTGGATGATGATAGCACTCGTATATTCTGTAACTGTTCAGTTGAAAACACTTACTGTAGGGAGTTTGCATTTTAGCTTTTCCAGGTAATAACATCATTGTTTCAGTAAGATGTGGTAACTGAAGATCGTGGAGACAAAATTAAAGTTGAGTTGGTGTTTTCTTCTGTTTAATTTATGCATTTGTTTTGCTTAAATTTTTTTCATAGTTCTGGATGGTTTTGTTGAAATGTTTTATAATACCTAGCAGTAAATTTTTGTGAGGGTGAGAGTGCTACTGTTGTTTTGATTATTGTACCTTTGAATGCTTTATCATTCTCTTTTAGCAGATGTGAATATTTCTATTAATCGTTGTTTCCAGACATGCTGAAAAGTTTTACATTGGTGGTTTTTAAGGGGTTTGTTAATGTTCTTTCACAAAATTGATTTTAAGATACAAAGTTAAAAAGTGACTGGTGAGAGTGCATGGAAAATTTGACCCAAGTATTTAAAAATGATCTTTTTTGCATATCAATGTAATATAATGACTGCCAGGAAAAATGAATGTATTCTGAGCTTTCCTTGATTTCAGCTTGGCTGTTCTACAGATTGAACTAGCTTCAGTAAAAGACGACTAAATTTTTTACTAACAAATATTTTTTACTTTTTTCCTTAAAATTGTATCAGTGAAGCCCACAGCCAATGAATAACCTGACAAAGTAAGGCTGCCTCATTTAATGTGGACGTTTATAGAAAATGCCTAGTTTTTATTATGCATAGGTATTTTTATAGGTTTTTTGTGATAAAAAAAGCTACAGGCAGAGATCCGGGGGGGTGTGTGTGTGTGTTTTAACACTGTTGGCATATTGCCCAAAAATGTGAAGGAATGTGCAGGAGAGACACTTTTCCAGTGCTGGAATGGCAGTGTGATTATCTTTCCTCACGTAACACAGCTTCAAGGGCTTTACACGCGCAGTGATAGAGGCTCCACCAAAAGCACTGTGTGTCAGACTGGCATTCCTTCTGTGATCTGGACCTTCCGTTTACTGGCCTGGTTTACTTCTGATTCTGCTTTCAGGCTTAAGATCAGAATCTTTAATTTGCTTTAATGAGTTGTGGAGACAGTTGCCTCAGCGCAGTGTTTGCTGAGGAAGCTCTGGGTGGGCGCTGCCTAGTCAGAGAGCTGGCGTGGGGCCGGGGGGGTTGCTGAGGGTGTTGCAGCACCCACTTGAGAGACACGTTCCGATGGGCTTCGCAGGGGGACCATACGGGCTTTGACTTTCGTGTCATCTGACCTGAAACGGCTCGTTCAGGAAAGGTGGAATGGGAATGGGAAAAATGACAGCCCTGACACCATTTCGTGCTGAAGAACAGCCCGAGCACCCGCTGCTGTCTGCTTCCGTGGCTGCTGCTGGAGCACAGCACCTGCCTGAGCACAGAGCAGTGGGGAACCGTCTCCTCCCAGTTTCTGCCTCCACACGGATGTGGTGCAGAATCCCTTTTCTCCCTCAAACTGATCTTCCAGTGTACTTCTGATAAGTCTCCTTAGACATATTTTTAACACAGCTCTCTGCCTCTGAAGTAGGCTGGAACTACAGCTACAGGGAGCACCTTGTCTTCTGTGCTTACGAAGCGGTGTGTGTCTGCAGGTGCCTGTCAGTAACAACCTGAACTGCCTCCTGGGGAGGCAGCAACAATTGAAGTTGTTATTTAGCTGTTGTGTTGTTTTGCTCTTTTTATTAGCTGCTATTTTACTAGGTGTAGCCAGCAGGGGCTGAGAGAAAATAACAAGTGACTTTTCCTTTGGTCCGAGGAGAAAATCCAGTTTGTTTGCCCAAGATGCTGTTGTCTCCTGAATGCAGTCAGATGAAAGGAGCTCACCTTGTGCTCTCAACAGGTCTCTTGGACTATGCTGATAACAGTGTGAACCTCCCAGAGCAAATCTCACTTTCAGCAAAGGGTTCAAAAGAATGGGAAGCTGTGGCTTCAGGAGCTTTAGAAAGACATTTCCACGCAATCAGAACAGCTTTGGGCCGGCGGCGAGGGAGTAGTATGAAATCTGGGTCATACCTGGTTTCACTGGTCGTACCTGCTTGTGCTGGTTAGTAGCAGGGAAAGATGTAATGCAGAAGTTCTTGTCGTATGGCTCTGTGACCAGCAGAAATTCCAGAACAGAAGGAAGATTGTCTTCTGTTCCATATAGAACAGTATTAAGATGCAATGCTTCTGGTGCAGCTATCTTTATTTTCATTTTCATGAACATTTGTACATAACTTCTGTCCATTCCCTGGGTATAAAATGAAAATGCACTTCTTTTCAAGGAGTCTTGTATGCCAGGAAATAACTGAACAAACAAGACCTTCAGGAAACTAGCAAATGTGCCACATATTTTTATAGTTCAGATCGACGAGAGCACAGGCCATTGAATCAAAGATGGAGTTTTCCCTAGTTTGTTTTGTTACATGCCAATGTTTGAGTTTCCATTCTGTTTCCAGAAAAATACAAATTCTTAAAAGCCATGTTAGTATACATGTGTCATCTTTACATAAAAGATCCTAATTGTATGGGATGGTAGCTAATCCATGGATTGAAGGACTTTGTGAATCTATCTCTAGGTATTCGATTGTTGCTGAACTATAAAATTAAGCATGATTTCTTCCTGTGGTATCTAGGGCTTTTTCCTCCTCATCCTCATTAGACTAAATATTTTTTTATAATTTTTTTTCTTCATAGATTGAAATGCTAAGGAAGAAAGTAAAAGAAAAGGAATTATTTATAGTACAGCTTTTAGAAAAAATCTCTTTCTTAGAATGTGAGGTAAGGCATTACCTTTTAAGTTTGTATTATTGTGATTATTTTATGAAACCAAATAAAATGTGAACTAATATCACCTGATGTTATCTGGATGCATATTTACTGTGTGTTTGCTGTTCTTCAGTATGGAAATCAAACTTACGGCACCCGTCACATGAGGAATGTATGTCATACAAAGTCTCAATATTCATGCTAAGTTTCTTAACATACAATTATAACAGTATTATAATTACTTATAACAGAAGTTTCTGAGTAAAGTTGTTGATTTAATTTGTATTTTTTCCCAGAAGTAAGGATTCCTTTATTCTCTCAATAAATACTTTTACATTATTTCTTGTGGGGATAAGCCAATGTGCAATTTTATTTCCTTTTTTAAATTAACTTTATTTGAATAATATGAACTTGTGATGAAAATTATTGTTTTCCAGAATAAAGAATTACAAGATAAATTGGACTACTTAATGGAAAACCAACCAAAGACCAATACAGAAACCAGAGATACTGGTGTAGGATGTGATCTTCCATATAGGTATTTACTTTTTCTGCTTGTTCGTAGGTAACTTCTCTGTAATGTCCCTTACTGGTGGTGTATTAGTAAACCATTATGCTAATAAATTGTTAAAGTGGATTGTGGAGTTTTGCAAAATTTTCCTAAGTTAAAAGAGCACATCTGCTAGGTGTAATGTACTTCAGTGACTTACGGAGTAAGACTATTTTTTTAAAGATGCAAACATATTGCCTACCCTTGGAATGCTTTTCTACAGTAACATGATTTAAGCCGGGAGTAAAGCTAGAGATCTGGCTTTGTGAAATGTGGGAAATATTGATTAAATGTGTCTGCCAGCAGCACAGCAGAAGACAATGGACAGCTTGACCCTGAGGCTGGTTAACGCTGGCCTCGTGCGCGCTTTATTCCTGGTGTGCTTGGAGATGCGCCCGGGATCATTTTAAAGGGCAGGTAATACCAACACTAGTGGTTTAGGGCAGCAAGTTAACAGCAGGCTAACATTAGCACTTTTGCACTGAAGTGAGTGTCCCTGGTCTGCGGTGGCCGGTGGCTCTGTCTGCTGCACCCCTTCTCCTCCTGAACGTGGCAGCAGGGTTGCCCTGAGCCCTGGCAGCAGGGCTGCGGACTTGCTCGTGAATCTCCCCCTCAACAAGTCACACAGGGAAGGGCAAAACAGAAACAAAATAGTAAGGTAAGGGGGAGTGTTGCACAGAACTTTTACTACCAACAAGTAAACTTGTTCATCTTAACTGCCCTGCAAATTGAATCGTTTAGTTTGAGGAATGTAAATTAGCATATGAAATCAGCAAGCTGCAGTACAAACAAATTTCCTTTCCAGTTTAAAGATACACTAATTTCAGTGTTCAGCCTAGAGCATATTTTAATGGCATGAGTTTTGAAACCTCAGGACCAGTATTTTTTCACTCATGGAGCCAACAGAAAAGCTGTCTCTGTGGTCCTCTCTGGGGCCCCTCTGTATGTAACCACAGCTCCTATTTATCTGATATTTTTCCTATTTTTGAGATTTATCTCTATACAGAAATGTACCTCTCTGCAGTTTAGATTTCACGGAATTAGTCTTCACAGTTAATTGTTTTCTTAAATGTAATATTGCTGTCCTTATTGTTGCAGGATCCTTAGTCCTAGTAGCTGTATTGCTGGACATTCAGTACGAGCTCCAGCAGATGCCTGCATCTAAACTTGTCAGTATCTGCCATGTTTTTTATCAAATATTCTTTGTGGCATTACAGAAAAGAAATACAGAACATATCAAATACACCGAATAGTTTCATTTTAGCCTGTCGATACCAGTAGCCAGGCACAAGGTCACTGCTGTGACGTTTGCAGGCCAGCTGTCTCACACTCTGACATTAACTCTCTGAGCTTTTCTTGTCTCCTGAACAGCACAAGTATTGAGAACGGAAGATCTCCTGAAAGTGCAAGGCCGGTGAGGACGTACACCCCGTTCAAGAGAGTGTTGGAATTTAGCACAAAGAACAGCACATCGTGAGCATTCTAGTCAACACGCTTTCCAAATACGAGCAAATATCTTGCGCCTTTGCAGCTTGATTAGATAAATTTTTATCAAGTCATAGAGAACAGCAGCAGCATGGAGTCTTTCTAAATTTATCCTGAAAGCAGCTTTTTAGTAATTTCGTATCTGAAGTTACTGCTGACATTAACTGTGAGGGGGATGTGGAGGCAGCGGGATGAGTCAAACAGCAGTCAATATTGCTTCTTTAGAAGCTGTCCAGTGCAATGTGTCATTTCAAATGCCTGCAAGGAAGGAGTTATATAGCTGTACAGGGGTTTTTTTCTTCAATTGTGTGATAATTCTGTTGTGTAATGAAGCTCTAATATATTTTATTTTCAGTACTACTGGAAGCAGTATCTGAATGTGTGCTGGCAGAGGGCATTAGTGTGAAAGCTCCACCTGTCTGTACCAGGTGAGAGGGCTGGTCATGCCTGTCCTGGAGACCTGGGAGAGAGAGCTGAGGGCTCTGGTCACCTGGAAAAGGTTCAGCCCGAGCCAGCCCTCCCGTGCTGGGAGGGAGGGATGCAGCCGAGCTGTTTCAGATAGTTCCCCCAGTGCGTGCCGATGAATGGCCTGTTTGTTGCTCAAAACAGAAAGCGATAGAGCAGATAGAAATGGATTTTGCTTTGTTGGACTGAGGCGCTGCTTTGCACTTCCTCAGTCATGGGATGGAGTGATTATTGGTGATACATTCAATAGTAATTGTGTAGGAAAATCCCTGTCACTATTTACTTTTCCATTAGAGGAAGGAATTGTTATTAAACAGAATTTTGCCTACAGCAAGCTGCAGCAGTCCCTGCAATTCCTACAGCAATAGCAATCCTGAATTAGGAGTTTGATTCCCGAGTACTTTTTTTTTTTTTTTTCCAAAGCACTTACAATCTTATCCTTGACTTCAGAGTACCAGCAGGAATGACTGCATCTAGTACTAAACTTATTTAAATATATATATAGGGTATATTTTTACATCTTGATTTCCCAGTCTTAGTGAACTAAAATGAATTATGAATGTTTTCTTGTAGTTCTGTTAACGTGAATGAAGGGCATTTTTAAAATGACAACAACTGCTATAGAAAACAAACAACTTGCATTTTACATGATACTTGTTGTCCCTGCACTGAATGTCAGTCCCAGGAGGTACTCACCTTCCCACGGGGCTTCACAAAGTGATTGCTTTTATCTCCAGTCTAATACAAGTTATTAAATACAGTACTGTCTGTTCAAATAAAGTATGCTCAGTAGAGCTGTATTTAAAATAAGAATATTGACCTCATAATCCAGATCTTATTCCTACATTATTTCATGGGTTTCTGAATTTGTTAGAGAACTTTGTTTATTCTGTAGCTGTGATGTTTAACTAGTAAAGAAGCCTGTATTAGAGGATGGATTGAAGGATGGTTTGATGTGGTACAGGTATTTTGCAGGAACATGAATTGCTTGATATGATCAAAGCATATATAAAATAAAACGGGAAGTTCAAACTTCTCCAGCTTTTGAGCTCAGATCATCCTCTGTTTGCACATAAGCTATTTTTTCCCTCATGACCTGTTCAGTTCCTGAGAACTTAAAATGGTCATTCCTTTTAGAAAAGTCAAACACAATATCGTGGATTGTATTATGCACAAAATTCAAGAAATAATTGCAGTCAAAGCAATTAACAAAAAGGTAAGTTATCTCCTGCGTGAAGGAAGCCTGTAATCTTCACTGGTGTGGGAGTCACAAACATCCACAGCTACTCAATGTTTCTTTAAAAAATAATAATTAAAAAATAGATCGTTAGTTTTAATAGCTCCAAAAGGAAACTCTGTTTACTTCCCATGTGATAAGGGAGTGCAAAATATCTCATAGATATCAAAAGGGCAAAGCAGACCCTCCAGCTGTCACATTTAGTAAGCAGGCATGGTACCACACATTTGCCTCAACAGCTGCTCCCAGAGAATCTCTGGAGTGGGAAAGGGCTTGAAGAGAAGGTCCCTGACGATAAAGCCTATAAAAACGGTCCTCAGACAAAGCACCCTGTCATTATGCAGAGTAGTTGTCTTGTACCCGAATACCAAAGAGCTGGAAAGAGCTGACACCTGGAGAAGGTGTAGCGTTAACAGTGCACAGGGTATTGCTGATGGAGGGTTTGATGCTTCAAGTGAACTTGGGAGAGAGTTTGTTCAACCAAGTTCCCAAATAACAGCTAATTTTATCAATAGTTATGAACAGCTAAGATCATGAAGTGAAACTCTAAAAGAGAACACATTGAAACTCCAAGTGTATGTGGAGGAACCCAAGAGACGAGGGGTAATGACCCAACTCCGATCTCGGCGGTAAGCTTTGTACTTGTGTTACCGTATCTCCCTCTAGTGGCTGGTAACAGCAAATATTTGTATAGTTTCTGGTTCTGAAGACACTAAAAACTAATCCCAACTGGCCACACTAATATCCATCAGGGATGCAGCTTTAGTTCAGTACATAATGCCTTTTAGCATTTTTTGTGCCCAAACAGTCCCTCTATATTTCGGGAATTGAATTCTGAACCATTGTTTGTGAAAGTTACCTTCAAACTTATGAAATGCATGTTGTTGTAAAGGACATGAACTGACAAGTTTAAGTAAGTAAAAATACTTTATCCCTCTGTTTTTGGCCAGAATTCAGAAAACAGAACCTGATGACTGTGAGGTGCTCAGTGACTGTAGGAGAGGGCAGGATGAGGTATCAAAATGCTGTTTTGAGACAGACCTCAAAGGAAGTTCATTCTGCTTTTAATACATCCCTGAGGATCTCCTCTGAAAGTACTGCAAGGTATTTTAATGGAGACATGCAAAATTATGGTCATCTGCTCAAGACTTTACCAAGGCACTAGTAAGGTGTTGAGTATTTCCTGTAAAAGTTTTCGATGTAAATTGTCTTGACTATTTGATATGATTTTTCTCCCTAAAGCACATTGAAATCTGTGCTACATTTTAAGAGCATTTTGACCCGCAGTGAGCTGGATGATTGTCATTTGATTGGACTAGTGGTCAGAGTTTGGTAACTATGAAGAACGGGAAAGGAAGAGTACTTACATAATTGTGTTACGTGTAAATGTAGAGCTTTCCAGTCAAATCAGCAACAGTGTAAATTAGCATAGATAGTAACAAATCTGACTGAAAAGACTTAACACTTCAGTATAAATTTTGTTGATTTGAGATTGGGTTAATTAGTACTATAACATTAGAAACGAGTAAAATTTCTATAAACATGAATAAAAGCCATATAGATAGGTCCCAGAAAGTGCATTAAATATAGTCAATTGTATGACTACATTTGTACCATGATAAGTATTCTTTTGTGATTTATTCCAGTTACTCTGGAAAGTATTTTGGGATACAATTTTCATATGCGCTGTATAAATAATGCAGTTATGTTGTATGCTTTTAATACGTCCTCTATGCAGGATGTGAAAAGGATAAATTCAAATAAATATTGTATTTAAACTTTCTAGTCTGTTGTGTCAACATTCATTGGAAATAAACTTACATGAAAACCTCGCACACTCTCACTCTACACAATCCTGTTTGTTCAGAACATGTGTGAATGCAGGAGCGGTTCCCCTGATTTCTTGCAGTGTTTCCTTTGGCAGAGGGGCTCTCGAGAACAGGAAGACACTCCCCTGCTAAAGACTAAAGACTCTTCCCAAAGCCAAGTAACGAAAGCAGATGAACTCTTTTGTGAAATAAAGAACTACTGACTTGCACAGGATAAACAAGAACTGGGCAGTGCAGCTCTTGCAAAAATACCCAACAACTTCAGACCTGGCAGATAACACCTGAACACGTCTGGGATGGTGCTCACCAGGCTCCAGCGTGGTGAGGTTGGTGTGACTGTGGCCCTTCTTTTTTAAAGTGTATATCCACTCACTGATAACAGAGATTATTTATCTTTAAGACTCTCACAATGGAACAATCTACATGTCAACTAAACGACAAGAGGTCATGCAAATAACACAGTCACAGTGTTCCTGGTTTGCTGAAGAATGAGAAGTTTGTTACCTCGGCAATGCCTCCCTGTGTACATGTGTTCAGTACAGGTTGCCAAAATGACCTCATAAAATCTTGTTGAGATCAGCAACACTCAGGGCTGGACCTACAAACCAGGATTCTGGGAGCTGCATAATAATGCTTTTTGGAGAGGCTCTAAATCCTTGTTTTGACATCTGAAGACTCTTAGACATGGACAGATGAGCACACAGGTAAGAGGTAAGTTTTCTCCACATTAAGTCTGTGATTTTGTACAGGAAACCCCTGCCCCACAGAATGGAGGTGTACATGCTGAGTTTCATTCCACTTACATTTTCTTTCATTCCCATTCAGCACCTGGGGCTATTTGCATGTGTAAAAGAAGAAAAGTCCTTAAGATACCTGATGAGTTCAGGCCCTTCCAGCCCTACCTCAAGCACTAGAACATGGCAGAAACACAAGAAAACAAGGTGATGGGAGCCACCTACAAGTTAAGGTATGTGAAAATTTTCAAAAGAAAAAGTACTTGGTGAATTAAATACGCAGGATTGAACATCGATGAGGTGACAATATTCTACAAAGGTGTGTGTGATGTGTAGCCATGTACAGTAATCTGACAACTGCTTTCCATATGTGAAACGGTACGTCCACAGGTATAAGCATGGGTAGGATTGCTTTTAAGGTATTTGGGGCTTTTCTACAGAAATAAGGGAGGAGTTACTTTCTTTAAATTAAGAACAAATTAATTATTGCAAAGGTGCATCATGCTGATTAAAAAAGTTGGTTTTTAAAAATGAAATTAAAATGATTCAATATTCCATATATACCATTTTTTCTGTTATTTTGGGGGTGGTTTATTTTGTTTGTGTGGCTTGATTCCTCTCCTCCTGACCTCAATATTTTCATGTAGGAGCAGAAAGACTCTTAAGTTTTTTCTCCCCTCAAAACTTACATTCTAAAGTCTCTTTTGCCCCTTTTCCTAGTGAAAAGAAGTAACATTTATGTATTTATAAAGTTGAAGAAAGGAGAAAAGGACAATGGGAATAATACCTTTAACAGAAGAGTGTTATTTTTACTTATAATACCAGTGCTGGACAGCCTCAGATATTTCTGACAGAAGATTTTTCCACCTGAAAAAATTCAGCCAGTTGTACCTCCTGGCCATCTCCCCCGATGCCACATGACCAGAATATGTCAGGTTAGTCGTAACTAGCATTGATAGAAATACTAAAAATTCAAACACAAAGGTCTGTTGTAATCTATTTAAAAATCTATGCTAGAGTAAGTTACTTAGTGATTTGAATGCTTTTCTTTTTAGCTATACTGTGTACAAAGATGGATACTCCTGGGTCACATCTTGCTTTGTGTTGTTTTTTTCATGCGGTTTATTTTTTTTGTTAGGATACCTGATTTTCTTCTTCATTGTCATTCTAATAATTTGTCTTGTAGAAATAATACTAAATTGCATCGTAATTCCAGCTATGCTATGGCAGAATAAATATTTAACTCTAGATATCTAGTGACAGAAAACAGACTGACTGCAAACTGGATCTAATAAAAGCCCTTGAGGTAATGTCCTAAGGGATAAACATAGGAAAGCCCCTTATGTAAGAAATAGTAAACAGGAGCTGAGCGGAGCTGAGCCACCATGATGGAAGTGCCGAGCACTGGTCTGAGGTCGTTCCTCTAGACTCAGGTCCATGCAGGCAGAGGCAGTGCTCTGTTTCCGTGCCCAGCCTGCTCAGGAGCAGGAGGCTAAAAGGCGAGGTGAAGTTCCTTGTTGCAGGATGCACAACTGTTACGCAGGTGCGGGACTTAAGGCAGCAGTTCAGAGACCTTGGGCCCTTCAACAGTGGGCGAGCTCCCGGTGGGGAACACTCAGCCATTCCTCTTCCCTCAAGTCTCGGGACGCACCCGCAGGACTTTCCACAGGAGACAGTCCGGGTTGTGCACAGCAGACAGCAAAATGGTCTCTTCAACCAGCACTTCACTTGGCTTTTCTCACCCGCTCACGGTAGTTTTTCCATGGGTAGCTGCCTACTTGATTAATCTCATTTCCCCTGGCCCTCAGCCTTCCATTCAGCAGGCAGCTGGGCAAACAAAGGGGCGGGCAGCCGCTGGAAAACCTTCCTCCTCCGGTCCCTGCGGGGCAGGCCCCCTGTCCATCCTGCTCATAAAACAACTGGTGGGACATCTCTTGAGAAATGGGGCTCTTCACAATTGCTCGGATCAGGAAACCTCCACTGGGATCAACTTTAAAAGGCTGACATCTGCCACCTGGGAAGGACCATTCACTAATGACCTCATTACTACTCGATGGAGTGGATTTACTAAAGCTCGTAGCACTTGTATCAGTGAGGAAAGTTTGGGGTCGGCGGGCTGACGTTACATCGCGGTCTGGACGTCTGTATTCAGCCTCTGCATCAGACAGAAACACGTTAAAAAACAAATGCCATGGGAAGAAAACGTTACCAATCTGAAAAGTAAACCTCGAGTCCTGAACAGGAACTGATACCGGACACGCGGAGACGGCACGGCGCTTGTCAGAGTAAGCGCAAAAAAATGAGCGCAAGCCGCATGCAAGCTTTTGCAGCTTTCTGAGTGTGCCAGGAGTGCGGAGCTCGGGAACCGCAGCCCGGCCGCTGCGGGCTGTGCCCAGCGCTGGCCGAGGGGGGCTGAGCGGAGCCACCCGGGGGCTGAGCGGAGCCGCCGGCGCGGGAGGGGGCGGGGCCTTCGCGTTCGGCCGGGCCCCGCCCCGCCGCGCCGCCGTCGCTTCCGGTAAGATGGCGGCCCCCACGGAGCGGCGGAAGCGGCGCCGCGGGCGCCGGGCCTGGGCGGCGGCCCCGGTGGCGGGCGGGGCGGCATGGCGGCGGCGGGCGGCCTGCGGGGCCGGGGGCTCCCCGAGCTGCGGGACATGCTGCGGCGGCAGGAGCGGCTGCTGGCGGACCGGTGAGGAGGGCGGCGCGCGGGCAGCGGGCCGGGCCTCCCGCCGGGGAGGGTCAGCCCCCCGTTCCGCTCCCTTCGGGGCCGACGGAGCCTCCTGCACGTCGCTGGGGCTTCCCGGTTCTGCCGCAGCAGCGGCGCTGCGCCCCCAGCGCCTCCCCGCGGGCCCTGTCCCCGCCGCTGCCTCAGGCCGGGGGACGGCGGCGCCTTCCTCTGCGGGCTGCCGGGCCGCAGCCGGGCTTGGCCTTCCCATGGCGCCCGGCCCTGGCTCTGCAGCCTGCGCCGTGTCCGGAGACGGCCGTAGCGGCTTTTTCTGTGAATACGGACGGAAGAATCCGTGTACTCCACTTTGCAGAAAATACTAAATGGTATTTGCAGAGCGGCAGTTACATCTCTGAACAGAAAGAGATGTAGTAGTTGCTTTATCACAGTATACACGAGGCTGCCAGTGCTCTGCATCTTACCACTTGTCAGAAATCTAGTATGTAAATAAGAAACTTACTGTTAGAATAAGAACCCTGCCACACTAACTGTTCTAATAAAATAGTTCTGTGTCTCAGATTGAAATAGAATTGTTTATGCCCTGTCAAATAATTTTTTTTTTTTTGGTCTTAGGAAATTCATTGCTAGACTTCCAGATAAGGGTAAGAAGATCTCAGATTTTGCTGAAAAGCTGAAGCTTGCTATTTTAGAAGAGGAAGAATTAGAAAGGACAGCTGAGCTGTTATCTGCTGTCAGGTTGAAGTTTCAGGTGAAACAGGAGGAGATTAATACAAGCAAACAGCAAGTTACCCTGAATGAGGCCACGCTGAACTGTGAAGATTCCTCAGTCTTCAATGAGAACTCTAAGATTAAAGAAGCTTCTGAGATTTCTTCCCAACAGCAGGAGGCAGAATCTGTTGAGCAAGATGCCACAAATATAGCTCTGGAAAAACAAAGGACTCCGAGGAAAAATGATACAGTAAAGACTGTTACAAAAGAACAGAATCTGGCTTGTGAAGTCATCTCCAAGTCAGCTGCGAGCAGTCATCTGAAAAATGATCAGCGGGTATCTCAGAGCAATATTGAGGATGGCACGGAAAGTACAGGTGCTTTGGACAACAGTAAAGATGTGTTGGTTGATGCCTTTCAAAAAGTTTCAATTGTAGATGGGAATAATAGTGAAGAAATGTTGGAAAAAGAGCAGAATGCAGCTAAACATAAGGGCAGTATCTTTGGAAGCCTGCACCCCAAGACACCACATTATATTGAAGTTCTAGAGTCCAGAGCCAAGAACCCAGTCATAAAAAAAACCAAATTTAAAACAAATGTGTAAGTATTATGTAATAGAAAAACCTTTTGTGAAATAACTGACTGGTATAAAATTGAACGTGGTAAAGAACCGAGCATGGTGGATTTATTTTCCTGTGGTGATTAAAGAGATGTGAAGTCACACAACATGCAAGGTTCATATGTTGGCTCTTGAGCAGTCGGTGCCACAGAATCTCAGTGTTGAGCAGTGGTCTGATTCCACCCATTTGAAACAATTGTCATGACCCTTCAGAGTTTCACAGCTTAAGCTGCAAAACTTTCTTGTGGGTCAGATCTAGAACTTGTAGAACTTTAACAGAAGGTGACCTGTTGCTTTTCCTGCCCCTCTAGGGAAATGACAGTTCCCCTTGTCTGTACTGGTGGCAGCAGCAGTTCATGCTTTGTGTGACTCCCAAAGCATTGCTGCTGCATGCTTCTAACTAATTGGGTTTTGTTCACTGTCAGCTGTAACCTGTGATATTGTCTCCCTGTAGAGAAATCTTTGGGGTTTTTCTGAGTGCTGCTTATTTTTTATTTGTTTATGGTGTCATAACACTTCATATTTCTTTTCAGATTTTGCTTGTTGGAAATAACAGATTTTGGAACTGAAGTTGTTCGAACTTGTGTTGCAAATTTGGGTTGCAACTTTTATCTCTTCCAGATTGTCGGGAGACCCAAGTGGATCGTCGCACAGTTCCTCAGCCAGCCAGTCACCTGGCGGGTTTGGCTCTCCAGTGACTGCTGAGGAAAGGCGACTTAGAGACAAGAAACATTTGAATGACATCACAGCAGCTCGGCTGCCACCGCTTCACCACTCCCCTGCTCAGCTGCTGTCCATAGAGGAATCCATAGCCATTCAGATACAGCAAAAAGAAGCTTATGAGGTACGAGTTTACAGTTTGGTCTGAAAAGTAATTGTATGATTGGGATCACTCCTAAAAAAGAGCATGAAGGGATCTTTTCATACTGATGAATCTGATGATGAAATTAAGATGGTCAGACTTTGAGGAGAGACACTTTTTCTTGTATTTGATTCTTTTAGTGATCTAATAACGTATTAATGCTTTCTGAAACTGTTATTCCTGCATTAAACAAAACGTAGTGTTACTCTTTATGCATTGATACTCTAACCTCATTGCACTCACTTCATCACCGACTAGAAATTTAAATGGGTACCTTGCCTATTAGTCTTAAGGAGGTTTTGGCCCTTGCATAAATGAAGGCCTAGCAGTATTTGTTATTCTTGAAACATGCAATTTGCCTTTAATTATGCTGTGCCTGCAGAATCTGAGTTCTGAGGTTCTTGAAGTTCTATTGTAATGGATTTTGATTTTCCATGTAGTGCCAAGCTAAATTAGATACTAACATCAATGTGTTTGTTGCTGCTTATTGTTTTAGAAGCACTTGCTAATTTAGTCATCTTGGCACTTTAAGGGAAGTAATTTATTTGGAGAATGGAGACCCCTTTTGCTGGTGTTGCTGAATGACAAGCATTGCCACTGCTGTGCGGTTGCTGTGCACAGCTGCTCTCAGGCCGAGTGACTGTGTTCTGTTAAAGCAGACGTTAGCGTATCGCAGGTGAGGAACTTCAAGTCTTGTGAAAAGGTCTTCAATTTTTAGTAGCACAGTTATGTGTAAGTGTGAAAAGAAGCCCACTCTGGAATTACTAATATTATGTCAGGTTCGTACTTTAGTTTTTTCAGGACCAGGATAAAAATGACAAATGAACGCTTTTTTTAACTTGTGTCTTTTTTTTTTTTTTTACCTTCTATATAGGAAATGCAAGCCAAGCTGGCAGCACAGAAGCTTGCTGAGAGATTGAATATAAAAATGCTCAGGTTTGAACCAGAGGGGGAGGCCTCAATGCAATACAGAGAAGTGAGAGATGAAGATTATTTTTCAGCAGAGGACTGAATTCACAGAGGGATGTCTGAGGAGGAGCCACATAACTGATATTTATGCAGTACTTCTTAAAACCCACACCTGGATTTGAGAATGCTTGATCTAGTCATTTCTTTTCTTAATATTTTGACATTACAGCTATGGGAAGGGTTCGCTATAAACCTTGTAAACATAAGTGTTATTAATCCCAGTGTGATTTGGGAACGGATTTTTGAGCACTTGGGGCAGTTAATTCTTAGGGATTGCCCCATAGTTTTCAGCCACATCACAGTGAGCTCTTCAGTACACGTTTGTAGGCAGTGATGAGTCATCTACAAGAAAAGGTTTCTTCTGCACAGAAATGTGAGTGCAAAGGGCATCAGCACACATGTCCATAAAGTAAGCTAAGGTGCCCGTGAACTGCTCGCAGGTGTGAAAGCTTTTGTGTAGGTGTGAGATACTTCTTTTATCTATTTAGGATTATCTTGCTTTTACCATATGGTGAAAATATGTGTCCAGACTGCTACAATAAATACGTGATAGTTGGACTGTAAGTTAGCTTCTTATCCCATGAGAACTTGTTTCTGTGCCAGCACCTAAAAATAACACTTTCTGCCCTTATGTTGTAAATGGGTAAGTTATTTTGTAACTCAAATTCTCTTTGGGCTTTAAGGGACTCTGCTGTTTCATTTTTGGTTGTTACTGCAAAGCACATGAAGAGATCAAGTTATTCTGAAGACTTTAATATTTTTATTAAAGGTCTTGGTGTTTTTCCATACTTTTGTACACTGCTTTCATACTTTGGAATACTATTTTTTCATGGTCTGATACTGTAAATTAAGAGATCCACCCTCTGGTTTTCTTGGAGAAAATGTTCTGTGTATTTTGAAGTTTCAGCTGTTCTTTGAAGATAAAAAAAAAATCTTCCTTACAATAACATTTTCTGCCTTTTAATGTGAATTTTGAAAGATAAGGAACACACCTGAGAAGTCTTTCACAATGATGTTCCACTGTTGACTAGGATATTCCAAGCCTAGTATGAGTTCAGTTCTGAAAAACAAACCTGAGAGATTCCTTGCACAGTCTGGCACTGCTTGCCTAGAGCTGCAGCAGCCGTGAGTGCAGGCAGCAGTGGGCACAGCTCTCCCTGGGTGGCTGTGTGTTCCTGCAGAAGTGGGGTCTCTGGAAACCAAGGGTGCTCCCGGTGGGAGTCATGCAGAAAGCTGCACGCTACCATCCAGAGATGGGGGATGCAGTCCCTGCCACTGCAGGAGTGCACACAGCGCTTCTCTGCAGGCAGTAACTCTGTCCCAGGTGCTCCACGCGCTCTCCCAGGCAGGGCCCGTGGCACAGCCCATACCCTGGCAGTGCAGTTTGATGTGGAACTGCTGCTAAGCTAGTATGTGGTATTTTTTGACTAGGTCATCTGTTGTTCATCTGTGGTGCCTCTTTTCCTGTACCATTTCATCTCACAGGTTTCTTCTCATTTCATTGGCTTCTCATCAGCTCTCTGCCTTCCCTTTTCCTTATAAAACTTCTCCTGTCACTAAAGCAAGTTCATATTCTGCATCTCTGCACCAGCCATTCCCTTTCATAGGACGTACCACTGCATTAACCTTCTGCCATGCCGTGCATGCTCCTGCCATTGCTGCCTTCTGCTTTCTGTAACCCCCATCTAAATACCAGCAGTGCATCAGCTGTGCACCTTGCCACCTCCTACACGCTTCAGTCACTTGAATATCCTGGAGTGACCTGAATGTGGTTTTGTCACAGCTGTGAGAGCCTCCTGCTGAGGCTTTCCTGCCTTATTTCTGATTTGGGTTTCAGACTGTGCAGGTATTTGCTACTTCCAGGCCTTATATCCTCTTTACTGCCTTTTCCTGTTTTTTTACTCTTTTCTGTGCTCTTCATCCTCCCAGCTTCTCACCATCACATCTTTGTCAGCACTGTTTTTTGGCACGTTTTCAGTTGTTCACGTTCATCCCTCAGCATCAATGTTGATGACCCATCTGATCCTCAGTTGTATGTATTTCTGCCCTCAGCATCCTCCTGCAGCGTGTGGCTCTGACCCCACAGCCAGTGGAATGCTCTTGTGGATGCAGTTCGTCTCTCACACCACTGTTGTCCATGCTGCCACCTGCTCATCCAGCCGGGTCCTGGCATCAGTCCTCCCGTTACTGCAGTCTGGTGTAACTGCACAAGGACAAGAGGCCCCAGAAGTGTATTGGCTTTCCCTTTGCTGTTGCATGAAGCACAAGTTACCCCTTCCAGGCCTGTTTGCATCTCTCCCCCTTGCTAATATCATCCCCCTTGTCCCCGTACTGACTGTGCTGTCACACCTCTTTACTGTGTGTGGTTCTCCATGCTGGCTTTTTTGTGCTAAAAGTCCTTGTGGAATAGAGTGCTGCATGAATACAAACCCAAGCTGAAGGTGTGAATTTTAAGTTACTGCTGAAGGGTTTGTACCACTGCAAAACCTGGAAGTTTTCATAGGGGGTTGTTGGTCCTAGGTTCTGAGCACAGGTATGTACTTTGAATTAAGATTTTGTCAGTGATGAGAAAGCAAAGAGACAGGTATGGAGTCCCATGTTAAGGAGGATGTGCAATCCAGGTGTTTGTAAAAGGTTTGGAGAATAAGAAGATGAATCATGGAATGGTTTAGTCATACTGAATTAAGTTTCTGATCGACTGTGGTATTGCTGTTGTGTATTTCACTGTTCTCCAGTTCCAGAACATTTCAAAATGTACACAGAATTGAGGAGCTTGCTCTAATTTTGGGGAGTGGACTGTTTTATTGGAGTGGGCTGTTAACCCAGTAGAAAATAAAGAATTGGTAATATGTTTCTGAAGTTCCTCATGTGAATAATGCTTTGTTTTGACCATGTAGTTTGCAGCCAAATTTTAGAGAAAACCAGAACCTTTTGCTTCAGTGCTCCACAAGGCAAGCGCTGGAGATGGAGTTAGGAGACAATTACTGTGTAGAGAAAGAAAACTTCTGGGAATGCAAATGGATGAGAAAAGATCTGTAAGACCTAAAGCTGGACAGTTGTGCAGGTCTGAAAGATGGCACAGAGACAGGGCTTAAATGGTGTGCTGCAAGTCTACGAGCTGTAGAGCATGTGAGGCAGTACCTGCGCAGCAGCAGCTGTAGTCCCTTGGTTTTTGCACTGTTAGAAGTACCTGAGCTCCAACCTGCACAGAATAAAAACACTATAACAGCTTCTGCTCACAGCTGTAATGTTTCTTGGGGGAGAGAACATGCAGTCTGGTTTGCCAGCTGTGGTGATAACATGATCTAGAGGTTTTAGCAGCCTAAAAGTTAATGTTATTTGGGAAATAACATTTGAAAGAACAAGGACCTAAATGCTGCCATACTGAATTATTTTGAGGGACTATAACTAAGGTAGAAAGGATGCATAAGCTTTTCCTGGGTTTTGGAGTTAGACCTAGCTGACAGGCCAGCAGTTCTGTTGGTAGAACTGTAGCAGTTCTTGTAGGCTTGCCGACTGCTCCTAAGGGCCACGCGATCAAAAAAGGGTCTGTAACAATAAGCTGCAAGTTCCCGTGTGGAGGAAATGGGGCCTGCAAATTGAGAGAATTTGAAAACCATGGCTCTGTGCTGTGGATTCTGAACCTGCCACAGGGATGCCGTAGCAGGAGTCTGGGAGAAGAATATCCAGATGCTACAGAATGAGGAATTGAAACTTCGCTGGGGAGCCGTGGCAGAGGCTGGTGGCAGAGGCTGGTCGTGCTCCGTGTCAGCCCCAGGCAGCAGTTGGGGGTTTCTGTGTGGAACTCGCAGACACACCACAAGCTGGCAGCCTTTACCAGTCTGGTGGAGGGGGTAGGACCTGAGTAGCCCGAGTTGTAGGTGGAGATCTGGCTGGCTGGTTGTTTTGTGCAGGTCCCTTAGGGAGCAGTGCCCTGGATCCAGGAGGCTGACTCATCTCAGTTGTGCACCACGCTGGGTTTGGCCGATGAAGATGATCTCTAGTGGGACCCCGTTCAGAACATTTTTGGTCTCATTTGAGTGGCATCTGGCTCATCCTCTGCCGTTAGCAAGTTATGCCTGCAAGGAGTGTCCTTGGGCCAGGGGAACTGCAATGAGTTCTTGGCCTTTTATATCAAGTGAATGGCATGACGGGGACAGGGTATGGGAGTCCTGTGTAGGAGGGAGCTGTGCCCTGCTCTGTGGACTCTGCTGTTGGAAAAGGTGGCTGTTCTCTGCCTTGCCAACCTCGCTTATCTTTCAGAGCAGTATAAGAAGGAAGTGTAGTTTTTCAAAAGTGTTTTGTAAGGACAAATTTTTCAGGGAGTAGGTCTTGCATGGTGTGGTCTTGTTCCAGGGAGGTGCGAACTGAACTGTATTTTTCCTGAGTTTTGTGGTGCATGTTTTGTTGCAAGTCTACTGCTCTTAGGGTGGTATGCATGGAGATCACCACTGAGATTTCCTGGTTTCCTAATGTTTGTTTTTAGGTTGCGAACTCCCACGTTCTGGGAGAGAAAGGGAAGTAGAAAAGACAGCTGTGTGAAAACAACATTTATTTTGCCGTGGTATTTTTTTCTTTTTCAGTAAGCTAACAATTGTGTTTTATTCTCATACTTCTGCAGTGCTGTGTCACTGCTGACATCATGGCAGGCAAATGTTAGCTGACTCTAGTCCAAACATTTTACATTCACATTGACTTGCCGTGGGATATGAGTGTTTAACTCCATTTGACTCCTTTGTAAATACTGTAATTATTATTCTATATGTAGGCAAAGCTTTAGAGGTATTTAGTCATCTCTTGTTTAAAGCAACTGTTTGGATCATTTGGTTATTAAGATTTCATTAAATTGGCCCTTGATTTGGTGAAGCATGAAAGCATGCATTGAAGTCAAAGCTTGATTCCTCTAGGAGTGTTTATGTGCAAGTGCTCTGTTGAACTGGGACATTGGCTCTGTGCTTTGTTTAATCTCCTTGTGCAAGGGAATTTGTGAATAAGAGTTGTGAACCAATTACTGAATGTGAGGAGATGACACAAATGAGCACAGTGAAATGTGTGTGGGAAGCCAACTGATTTTCAGCTTGCTAGAGTCATTGAACTAAGTATTTCATTTTTAATCATCTGAGTAAATGTGTCCTCCAGCAGTAAGTATAAGAGAGATTTCTTGACAGAGACATTTGTAAGAATTTGTACTGACACCCTCATTGCTTTTCTTTCAGATTTGATATTGGGGACCATAACTGCATCACGCATGAACTGGCACATCTCCACTGAAGTCATGGGGGAGATAAGAGGGGCCGTAATGCTTAATGAACATATTCATACTCCCTCCCTCTATCCACATAGCTGATATTAATGCAGTTGCTTATTACATCGAGGCAGTGGTATAATGTGGCGAATAGCTGCAGTCCAAGGTTTGGCTGAGTCTCTGAAGCTGAGCACTTGACAGGACATACTCTTTGTACACTTCTCCTCAATAGAAATTTCAGTTGCAAAATTTCTGACCATGTTTTTCTTCTTTTGTTTTTTGTTTGCTTGATTTTTCTAAAAGAAAAAAAAAATCAATTTCTCAATTGTTAGTTGATGCTAGTAACATCCACATTACATTTACTCAGAGATCAGTCAGACAGTGGTGGGAGTACTGTAGCTCTGGGTGTAACAGCACGCAGTCTCCTGCATCCATCTCTGAATTGAAGCTCTCGCCTGCACTGCCCTCCCAGTGCGTGGAGGCTGCGTGCAGCTCGGGCTGCAGTGAGCCCAAATTCTGGGACAAAACTTGTGATTCGGCAAGAGGCTATGGGATTTTTTTACTGCATGCACAGAATCACAACAGAATCTGGAGGTGCAGTGACACCATTGTAGCAGGTCTCAGTAAGGGAGAAGGCCTCTCAGAGGGGCTGGCTGCTCAGCTGTTAGGGCTCTTTCGGGAAGGTGGATAAAGCTTCCCCAGCTGACAGGGTCAGGAGAGAAGCAAATTGTATAATCAGTGAGATTTACATTTCCAAGTCCTTTAGACCATTATCCATCGAAGTTGCAAGGTGTCTGTCTCTTGCTGATCAATTGGAGCTAGAATAGGTGACATTCCTCACCAAGAGGGGAACCGGTGTTAGCACCTGGGTACGAACGTGAGAACATGAAGTGGCATTGGCACTATTTTCTTCAGCCATTTTATATCTCTACTTCCATTTATACTGAATTGATTTTCTTCTGTTTTCTTACAAGTCTTTAAAAATAAATCTTCCAGAATTTTTCTACAAACCAAATGAACCAACTGGCTTTGGGCAACAGATATATATAAAAAAAGAGCCGTGTTAGCCAACTCTTTGCATTTGAATGTAGGACGTCTTGAGAGACTGTGTGATAAGCTCTTTCTGTTTAAGTCACTGTTATGAGTGGCCTGTGTTGTCTCCTGGTTACGATAAAAGTCTCGATGTAATTGTGGTTTCCAGAGTTACAGATCTATCAATTCCATTTGTAATTATTTGTGAAATTACTTTGTCATTGGCTTTCCTTCTGCTTTTTCCTGAAGGGGAAAAAAAATCCAACACAGATTCACAAAATCTTTATTATACGTACTAATATTTTCTTTACTGACCCAAGTTATTTCATATTGGTTAGAAGTGCTTATTCCCTGGTTTCACTTGTATTTCTCTGAGCTGCTTTAAATTGGCATTGTACTGATTGTAGTACTGCTTTAATGATAGCTGATGATAAATATTATCCTTGCGCCGACATTGGGCATCATCATGTGTCATGTCTGCAGACCAGTTTTTTGCCTGCACGGCAGAATTTTGTGGCTGTGAGCCAGGAATTTTAATGAAAGAAAACATCAAAGATGCAGAAGAAATGAGAATATTAGTCAAGGAAGATACACAGTGATGCTCTCTGATAACCTCTGGTAATTGACATTAGAACTATGTGGGAGCAACTTAAATAAACATCTGGACACTGAGTTTAGACATTTCCAGTGACAAAACCCAGACAGATCTTCTGGACTTGCAATAATAAATATTTCAGCACAGTCCACATGAATCAACTTAGAATTCTGTTTTCAATTATTCTAGTTTTATAAATATATCATAGTTAATTATTCAGGGATAGAATTTCTTTTGAAGATTAAGGAATTTGATGTTTGCTTCATTCACATAAAGTTCCATTTTTTATTTATATCAAATTTACTCCTGTTTGTACAAAACAATAGTGCAAGCTTGCCAAGAGCCATTAAAACAGAAAGCAACTGAACTTTTCTTGGGGTGGAAGGGCCTTTTCTGAAAGCCCTGGAAGTGTACCATAATTCATTCCAGCTATGGTAACCACTTAAATTGTCCCAAAAATAAAATTATAAATAATAATAATTTTAAGAAGTCATTCTCAATATTTTAAAAGATTCTTTCCTTATATTTTTTTACTTTTCGTAATGTGATAGTGCTAAGAATGTGGAAGAGATGTTGTACCGAACTATTTAAAAGAGGTAGCAATGAAGCTCCAAGGCTGAATGAAACACTGGTTGAAGTCCAGCTCTGATCCTGCTATTACGACTGTGATGAGGGAATGGCTAGTAAAAGCGTGCTCAGGTTTTGTGCAACTTTTGTATTCCTTAGAAAAGCCTCTAGTGTGGGCGGTAATTGCCAAATCACTTATTTCAGAAGGAATTAATCATGTCTCTGAGTTTGAAGAGTTATTTACACACTACATTAAAATGACTACATTCATGCTTTTTTAAAAATTATTTTTATTTTGAGGTGGTCTCTGTCTTTGTTGCCAGGGGCCCTGGACAAGCTGAGGGATTCTTCTGAAGAGTATTCAGGCTTTAGTAATCTTCATTGCCTCTTTCAGTTTAATTTATGCTTCCTCACAGCCCAGGCTGTCAACATCAGCACATGTTCCTGCAGTTTCCTACCTGGGCTGTTCCTGGCAGCAGCATTAGTGTAAGCTGGCTGCCGGTGTTGTTGAGCCACTGGTTGAGTTATGCTATACCAACAGGTTAAGAAAGTTTCAGGGAACTGCAGTGTTAGCCAGACCTACAGGTCATCATCCCTTTCAGAGGTGGAATTGTGTTTGAGTACAGTTCAGAAAGTCGCTTACACGCTAGCTGTCAAACTGTTGTGTCCCGAGTCAGGCTGGGGTTCATGTGGCAGTTCAGGTTAGAAGGGGCCTTGGGAGCGCTCTTGGCCAACCTCCTGCCCAAAGCAGGCTCAGCTGAGAGGCCCCATGAGGTTGCTCAGGGCTTTAATCTAGTCCGGTATTGAAAACCTCTGAGGACGGAGATTATACAGCCTGTCAGGGTAACCTCTTATATGTATGAGCGTCGTCCTGGCAGGGGGTGGAAGGTTTTCTTTAACCCCAGTCTGAACCACTCTTGTTGCAGCTTATGCCTGGCTCTGCCTGTTGATGCCCATCTCACAGGTGCTGGAGGGCTGCTGTTCAATCCCCTCGAAGCCTCCCCTTCTCCAGACTGAACAGGTACACCACTGCCTCATGCAGCTTGATTTTTACCAAGACCTCGGGGCCTTTTCAGCAGGAGAGCTTGTTGTCATTTCTGGACACATCACAGGTGAGCACATTAGGAAGCTGCAGGCTGAAAAGAGAATTGTATTATTCAGTTCTATCACAGCTCTCCCAGATCAATAAAATATGTTTTCTGCTTTCATATTTTGGAAAAACCCCCTAGCCTGGTTATCCTGATCTGAGCCTATCTAAAACTTCAATGTCAATTTAAAAAAGACAATTTGTGCTTTGTAACCTTTTCTATGTACTATAAAAATGATGGATAAGGAAGCACAGTGAAAGCTATGAATCAGTCTTCAGTCTGATAATCTAATAAGAGCATCTCTTCAGCAGTTTTACCTCTTGCTCATTGATCTATAGCTTGGTAATTAATTTCCCCTAGTTTTAACCTTGTATTTATTAGAACACCTAATTCCTTATTGCTAAAACTATGCACTGGAAATTTGTAGTGTTATAGTTCAGACAGTGTAACCTATTCATTGTTATAGGAACACAGAGGAGGAAGACAAGTTATTTAGACATTTATTACTCAGAGGTGCATTTGAGGAAAGACAGAGAATAAAGCTGAATGGATAAAGCTAAGAAGAAAATGTAGATTGTGACTATTAACCAAAAGCTTTTGTAACAGAGAGTTACCTGTTGAATGATCCTCTGTGGGGAAGCGTTAGGTTCTCAGCTGCAGGTGCTTAAAACTCCACTGGACAAAGTACTGCCTGCAGAGACCGGGTCTGTGCTGCCCAGGGGAAGGGGTAGTCAGGATGTGGGGCTCTTGTTCTGTGTGCTGCCCCGTGCCACCGCTGCAGCACACCCTCCTCTACCAGGGCAGCCACTGTGTCTGATCTATTTCTGATTAAAACCTGAAGATCTGCTTTGGCTACCTTAACTCCCCTGGAATTTAATGGAAATTGCTCATCAGATCTTGAATCTGAAATACGTTGACAGGTCTGGTTTCCTCCTCCAGGTTTGTTTTCTGATCTTCCTGAAAGGATGGGACAATCTGAGTAACTGCCTTACTTATCAGCTGTGCCCTGATCCAACATTGATTACTTTTTCTCAAGAATGAAAAATGCTGATAGAAAACAGTAATAAAAAACTTACAATTATTTGTAGCAGATGTAAATTCTCTTTATGTGTTCTTTTTGTGCTTTGTGTAAAGGGAAAAGAGCTGGAGCTGTATGCCTTGACCCCTCCTTTGCCTCAAACTGCCATGCAGTAGAGAGGAAGTGAACTTTATAGGTTTGTACTTAGTGGCTGTTGAGACACTTGACATATGTAAGCTTAAAATGTTAAGTCATTCCTCTGGGTATTTTTATTTCCTAAATTATTATAAAGTTTTGTAGAGATCCAAAGATTACAAACCTTTAAGTACATACATTACAAGCTGATTTTTGT
Organism: Athene noctua; assembly: GCF_965140245.1. Lineage (NCBI taxonomy): Eukaryota > Metazoa > Chordata > Aves > Strigiformes > Strigidae > Athene > Athene noctua. The sequence continues at coordinate 800,237 of NC_134049.1, read as the reverse complement.
ACTTGTGTGCAACATACCTACATTATATGCAAATTTAAAAAAAAAAGCAAGATGTAGAAAAATGTTAATCAAGTAAATATTTCATTAGATGGTAAAGCTACAATTTGCTACTTTATAAATAGCACTTTGTTTTTTTGAAAAAAAAGAAGCAACAAAAGCCCCTGAAAACACCCAACCAAAAAACCAACCCATCAAGCAGCATGTATTGTTGTTAGGATCCTGGAATCCTCCTGCAACACAGAGTACAGGTCAAGTATATGAGCCAGATGTTCAGAGGAGCTCTGTTGTGTATCTTACAAGTAGTTGCTCAGGGTTATCAATTGTGTTTGGCTTTTAGCATAAAGAGAATCAGCAAAGCACCATTTCAGACTTCACCCTTATGCCTGTCTTACGAGGCATCATTCTCCTTCCCCAGCAAAGGGGCTCTGCCTCTTACTTTGTGCTAGAGAGATCAGACTGTGCTTTTACTGGTGGATTGAGGGTATGTGTGAGATCGTCACTGAACTGCACATCTCCTACCTTTTAAAAACTGGGAGATGAGAGATAAAGTTTCATAGGTCTGGAGGGAGCAGCAGTTTGTGTTTCAGCCGGTGTCACATCTGTCTACCCTGTGTATGTGGTCCGTAATTCTCTGCCACAGCTGAGGAGGCAAGTGCTCCAGAGAGCTTCATGTGCTCTCTTTTGCGTGTTGGTGCATAAGAAAGGGTAACTCCAAAATAACTGGAGGCTCTAAGATTCAGTGATGTAGAGATCAGATTGAAATGCTTTTTCCAGACATGTGCCAGGAAGGGGTGCATGTCACTTATCCTTAAACCTAGCCTATACTTAATATTTAGATGTTCCCTGCTAAATTGATGTCTAAATAGCTTTACTGGTGGGAGTAGAGGAGACATATCGTGGAACTTGACATGAAATCAGAACTTCGTTGCCTGGATGTTGCAGTGAGATGGGTGTCAGTGGCAGTAATGTAAGAGGATGTTTGAGGAGTGCTGTATGTCACAGGGCTGCCCTGGATCAGATCACATTTAAATACACTGTACACGGGCTTTGATCAAGGGCCACCTGGCCATGTCTAGCCAGTAGAGAACCAGGAAACTTACTGAAGGACAAACTCTCCACTTTACAGCCTGCCACTGCAGCAGGATGTTTTTCCAGGTTATGGTTTTACTGTTATTAATACTGGTGCTGTATCGTACAGGATCACCCAACAGTACTCATTCAACCAGGATACTATGTGAGTACCCAACTTATTCCTGTTGTCTGTTTAGCCAGAGCAGCCAGTGTGTTGGCTGTGCTGCCTTCATGATTTGATGCCAGCTGCGTCAGGACGGGCAATATTCACTCTGGCACACAGCCTCCCGGGAGCAGGATGTTTTTCAAACAGCTGGAGCAAATGTGAAACTCTCGGGCTCAGTCTGAACCAGTTTTGCCATTTGTTTCACCTGCCCAGTAGTGTTTTGTTTGTGGTCAGGGCTAGGTGCTTAAAACCAGGCTTGCCATGTGATTGAGCCATGGCCTCTGTAAAATCCCAATGTGTGCTGCGAGCTGACATCCCCCTGTGATCGCCCCGCTCACCGCGGCAGAGCTGAGCTGTGCCATACTGGGCATTTTGTGGGTTTTGTCGTTGTGCCAATGGTTTAAGGTTGCCATAGTAATTTTAAACCCTAAGGCAGAGAGAAACTTTTTTTTTTTTTTTTCCCCTCCCACAAAAATGGCCTTGTTTGGAACTTGCTTTAGGGTTTGAAAATTGTAACTATTTTTTTGTATAATTAGCTAGTGCATTCCTGGTGTAACGCCATTAGAGGCATCAACATGGCACCAGGCAGCCCCCCAAGAGCTGCCTCGCTTGTCAGGGCACTGGAGGCAATGCAGCCTCATTAGCGCCGGGCCCGGCCTGGGTTAATGAAGCTTTGCTAATGAATGACAGTGTTAGGTAGTGTACCCTCGTGTCCCTAGAGTAACCAACCAAGGCACATTTTCAATATTATTTAAGAGGGTTTTCAAACGTATTTTGATATTTCTACTGAAAAATACAGGTGCCTGATACTACCACCGTTTCTATTGCTTGAAGAATAGAGCCGACCTGTTGGCGATTTTGGGGTAACAGCATAATACCAACATTAAAACATTTTTTCTGTGGGTTTATGATGTTCTGCCAAGCCAGGCTATCTGACATAATCATGTAATTAAATCTCTAACTCTTTCATGGTACTTTAATTAAATACCAGCTCTCCTTAGGGCGTTCAGAAGAAGGGAAACACAAAGCAGGACTCACCCCGTGCGAGTGACCCGCCGAGGCAGGGGCCGCGCCCCGGGGTAAATCCTGCGGGGCGGGAAAACGCGCCTCAGGGAAATGGCGGCGGGGCCGCCCGCCAGCCCTGCGCTGCTCAGGCGAGGAGGAGCCGCCCGCTCCCCGCCGCGTCCCGGCGGGCCGAGGCGAGGCTGTCCCGGGCTCTGCGGGTGCGGGGGGCGCAGGCCGGGGGGGGCACAGGCCCTGTGAGGAACGCGGGCCCGGCCCTTGAGGCGCCCGGGGCCCGGCCCGGTGGCCATGGCGGTGCAGGGCAAGGCGGGATAGCGAGGCCTCCCCTGGGCTGCAGGAAAGGCTCTGGGAGAGCTGAGGAAAAAGTTTAAATGGGCCATAGCCTGAAGATATTATACTCTCCCTGGCTGACAGCCTCGGCCTGGAGACCAGCCAGGGAGGACGAGAATGGGGCCCTTGGGGTCCGAAGATATTAACAAAATAAATAACTCCGACCGCAGCGCCCCCTTCCACTCCCCTCAGCACATTCCGCGGAGGAGCCGGCAGCACCCTTCCTCTCCCGCTGCCTCCTGAGGTAAATCAGACGCACCGCGTCTGCTTTGTATTATTAAAAGAGGGAAATGAAAAAAAAAAACAATGTAAACACTCTTACAATTGCTGCGGAAACTGGATCTAACCAGGTTATTCAAAGGGAGAAAACGAAGCCATCCGTATATGCCAAGTTTGCCGAGACATCTGTTAATTGTAAAGGGATGATTTTAAATAAAGACAAGTCATGGTTTAGGGCCTGGTTCAGCAAAGCCTGTAAATGTGTACTTCACAAAACCAGGCTGAAATCTGCCCCTTTTCAATGAAGCCCTCACACATGTTGGTGCTCATGGAAATAAAACATTGTTTTTCAGGCCTGTGCTGCGGGAGGGGAGCCAGCCTCCACCTCGGGGCTGGAGCTCAACAGACTGTCCTGGGAAGCTGCGAGGGCACCCCTGCTCCGCCCTTAGCCAAGAAATTATTATTGTAGTTGTCAGTGTTATCCTGTCGGCATTATACGGTAAGAAGAAATGAGCACTGTTTTAAAAACTTTAAAGAACAGAAAATGTCACTGTTGCTACTACTATTATGATCGTATTGTTTTATTATTATTACATTGCTCTTAGATCATCCTCAACACCATGTTTCTGAGTTCAGCACAGTCATTTTAACATCAAATAGTTAGTCTTTTACTTCAGAAAAATCTTTATTTCAGTTTAGCATGTACTGAAATGCTGATTTCAGTAAGAAAATTAAAAAATCAAAATCTTTGTTGACTTTAAAATATCATCCCATAAGAAACACAGTGTCGTCATTGCCCATTATTTTATTATGAGCGTTAAAATATTCAGTAGGGGTTTTCTGGTTGGTGTGGGTTTTTTTGGGTTTTTAACACTATCACCTGAATCTGCCGTATATGAAAAGTTTGGCTTCATTTGTTTAAGGTGATTTTCTATGCCTGAAATCTGGAAACATCAGGTCAAGAGGTAAAATATTTCTTAATTCTGTCAATTCACAAGAATCCGATCTTTCTGATGTTTACAAACAAATAAATAAGTAAATCAGCTAATCCCCATGATTTTCTGTTGGGAAGCTGGCTTAATTTTTACGGTTTGGAATTGTCAGTACTGAAAATAACTAGAGCAGAGATGAAAGCATGTTCTGTGCCTGCTCAAATAAACTCTCAAGATATTTAGGTTTTCAAAGTGGTCTTTTAATTTTAGACAATAAGCTATTTTTATGTAAATATTACTTTCATTAAGTTGTTTAGATGTTTTTCTAATAGAAGTTTTTTTTGTAAACTTTCTTTGTCAGTAGAATAATAATTAAAATGTAAATAAATGAATACTCAATAAGTGGAAAACCTCGCATGCTTTCTCTGAAACAGAACAAAATGGTTTAAGTAACAGTCCATAAAAAATAGTCTTTAATGTGTTGTTGAACTGTTACCATTAAAGCTCTAAATTCTACGATACAAGGCCATTATCCAGTTATGACACAATCCTCCTTTCTAACATCTTTAAATGTACATATTTTATAAGTAAGTTTACATACATATATGGCATTTGGAAGCATTTGGACAAAATGCATTAATGTCATCTTTCATGAGCCTTTGTATGTCTTGCCTTGCTTAGGTACTTAGGGAGCATGAGCATTTTCGAAGATATCTGTGACATCTGTTCTTAATATTCTAACATCTTTCTTCCGTGTACATTTGATAGACAACATACTTTTGGCAGTCTTTGTTATTAGAATTGCCAAAATGTTGATATTAATTTGAGTGCCTTGGTTTTCAGTGAATGCAAGCCAGAATGAGCCTTTTCAGAGACTCATCTTTGGAACCAAGTTATTTCTAGAAAGCCAAATGTTTCAACATTCTTTTTAGGTAATCAGAGATAGATTTATAATAGAATAAGGAAACGATTTCTATTCAGGAACAGTTGTTCAAATTTATCTGCTCCCTCATCTTTATTTCTGATCTGTGTAGTTTTAAATAAAACACTCTGTTAGAACTCCATCCAAGTACCAGGCTGTGGGATTTTGCTTTGCTATATACTTAACCCTCCTAAATGCCCATTTAAAGTGCATTGATATAAGTGTATAAATGGCATTTCATTATGAGATTTTCTGAGATTTAGATGTTACAGTGCTGAGCACTGTGCTGTGCAGTTTTTAGAAGTCTGAGCACGGAGTAAAAAGCACAGCCATGAGTTAAGCAACATGTGAGAAGCCCTCTCTGAAAGGTCCGTGCAAAGTCCACATCACACCAGAAAGCAAAAAGAGAGCCACGAAGGAAGTCTTCCAGGTACTCTGGGTTTGCAGTCTGACAGGAGGAGAGGTTCCTAGGTATTTCTTTTCAGAAGTTAGGTGTTGGTCATTTCTCTGCAGTCACACCACTCAATGATTAGGTGACTGTAGAATTCAGCTGGAATTAAATCCCTTTATTGCAGAGAGCCTGTTCCCTTCAAGTCTATGTCTTGTATGTCTCTGAAGAATTCATTAGCCACAGGCTTGCAAACTATTCTGTATTGGTGTAAGCTTATGTCCTCTGGGGAAGCTGCTATCCAGTTTAGTAAGCCGCAGGGAGAGGGAGAACATGGCCTGGGTTTCTAACCTCTCTGACATGTGGAAGGGAAAGATTAAGTTCCAGTCGCTCTTTGAAGGGTTGTTGTGGTGGACAAGTTCTACAACCCACCTTTTTCTGTTCCAGAAACAAAGATGAGGCTGCAACTGCTTTTTCTGAGGAGGCCAGTGTGAGCAATGTCTACTGGATTACACCCGAGTGATGACTGCCTGATTCCTGAGGGACTCTGGTGTAAGTGCCGAGTTGTCTAGCCCTCCCAGTTGTGGCATGTCAGAATGCATGTAGGAGCCAAGCTTTAGGTACCAAGAAAACATGAAAGTGATAACTGGAGCACAGATGGACATGAGGTACCTTCAGTTAGAGAACAATTGGGAGAGGGGGTTCAACACTGCACTGCAGTTTCTAATCTATGTGTGATACTCAAAGCAGAACTGAAGCCCATGGGAGGTGAGTGTGCATCAGCCTCATCCACTGGACCTGCTCACATAAAAAAGCTGAGATTTAGTCCTGTGTGACTGAGAACGACTACTGGGGATATTTCATACATCAGATACATGAGCCAAAGATCTCATTTTATGTTTATATCCATTTCAGAATCTGCAGAAACAAATGTGAGAAGCCCTTGCAGATGCCGAAATCCTGTCCCTCTCAAGGTAAGAGAAGCATTTCATAACAACTTCATCACAGATCAGATCTTGTAATGTGATATTTAATTTTGGCTGCGGATGCTTCCCTTATTACAAAAAGCAAATTAATTAAGCTGCTTTATTGATAGTGTTCCTCTATGTTACAAATATTTATTGGCCAAATTAGTTTTTATTTTTAATCTTGTAAATTCAGTGATGAGGAATTTGCCCAGAAGTTGAGAAACACAAATCCACTCACAGACGTTATCACCCTGACTCACTGCAGCTCTATCAGACTTCTGTATGTTGTCTCTTCCCCCCACCATTAGCTTTGCTGTTACCCAAGCTGAGATATGCAGACCTTTCCTGTTAATGTTGTAGAATGAAATCCCTAGACATGAGATCTGTAGTAATGGTTTCTGTTCTGTGGCTGTAAAGATGGCTATGGATTCTTCTCTCTTCAGCATGGGGAAGGAACATACTTTATAATGCATGAGATACCAGCAAAAATTGTTCTTTAATTGCTGGAATAGTGTACTGCCATATTGTCATTGTGACAACAGACACACAGATCAAAAAGTGTCTCTGAATTGTCATTTTGAGTACCATTCTCTTAGTAGTGGTATTTTTATTCCTGCCATAGTTTAGCTAAATTATCCATTTCCTAAAAGGAACAAAGGATACAGAAATTTTCAGTATCACTTCTGCAGCATGGTTTCCTAAATCCGGTATTTTGTACTGCGTGGATTTTGGCTTCAGCTGCCACAATTTGAGGGCTTTATGTGCAGCCAGTATAAATTAGGCTTGTGTCCTGATGTACCTGCTGCCGTGTGTCAGTCTGGGCATTCAGACTTCTGTAACTGTAAGAACAAGTCTGCAGCATTTTATATGTGAGGGATACAGCTGTCTCCTGAATGTCCCTTATATTTCCTCTTAAACGTTCCCTATCGTCTCTGTTGACTCACTGACCTTAAATGAAGCAAGTGAACATTGATACAAGTAATGAATAAATATGCAAGCATGCATAAAATGCAGCTGAAAACTAAAATGGCAAACAAGGGCCAAGTCTACTCTCACCCCTTTGCTGAGACGTGCAATTTAACTTTCTCTCAGTAGATGTCAGCAACACTACAAACTTGCCCAGTTTACTGCTTTCAAGAGTCCTGTTTACAATTTTAATTAGTTTTCCAGTTTCAGTTTTGCAAAGGAATAGCCCATCTAAACCTATGGAATCTATTGCCCTCTGAAATAGGATTAGAGATTGCTATTCAGCATCATAGAGTAATATTGTATTCTCAGTAATGCAGAACTCATACAGAACTTAGAAGGGGCTTATTGCTACATTTTTAGCATTTTCTGAACATTTACCTCACATTTGCCCTCCAGGCAAACGTGAAGTAATGTAAGATGTCTAATATTTTGCTTCTTTCTGTGAAGTAAATCAAAACCGTGGGAATGTTTTCATATAATTTGATTTACTCCTGTCTCCTACAATACATCTTCAAGTCTTTCGATTAACTCTCTGCCTGCTACAAGAAAGGGGCACAGTCATATTCTGACTGAAAGCAATGGCAAGTGTTTTGTTGGCTCTGCTGGGAATTGTGTTAGCCCCAGAGGAGTTCACAACCACAAAGGAAGGATGTGGAAGGAAGTTTCTTACTAGAATTTTGTGTGTGTGTGTGTGTATGTCAGGGAGAAAAAGGGTTGTTTATTTCTGTGTGTAAGGAGCATTCATTTTGCTGCATATTTTATAAACAGAAGTATTTCAAAATCATCATGTATGTGAAATAGGGAACAGAGAATAAACATTTCAGTGTTTATTTGGTTAGTAATGAAGAAATTTTATTATCTTCTGATTCTCACAGGAGGGTTTTTTCCTTCGTCTGATCTCCAGCAGGAATCTTTATTTTTGTGATATATTGGGTACTTGTGAAGCATGGCAGATTTGCACTTTTGGAAGTTAAGATCATACCCTCAGAAACAGGATCAGCCCAGAAGGCATCAGTGAACTGCACGTGCCTGTCACCATCTCATTGGTGAGAGCACCAAAATGAGCAGCATGAAGAATTAGAGGCCAGTTCAGCCACAGGCCGTGCTGGGGACATTTTGTGTGGTATCTACTTGTCTGTAGGGAACTGGGCTGTGATCATTTTATCTTGGCTGCAGAGCGTGCTCACACATGAGCTACACGTGCCTACGCTGAGCTAGAGCTGGCCAGCTCCAGAACCAGATTCCTCTAACCAGAGATGCAGCCACAAAACCAAAAATAATGGAGAGGAATCAGGTGGAGTAATTTTAACTTCTGGTTAAGGGAAGCAAAGAGCTGTGCTCCCCAGCTTGTGTTGGATTATCGAAGATAACAGCACTGAGGAAGTCTCATGCTGCTGGCAGCATCGTCCTTTGTTTTCCATGCTGGAACATTTTCGTTTCCAGTTTCACAAACAACATTACAGTGTGTTGCCTTCGAGCCATAGGTTGGGAGCCACCATGTCCGTTCCTTTTGGTGTCCGCTCCTTCAGTGTCCTCTCCTGCCTCGCTGTCCTCTGTTCAGATGCTTATCAAGTGGTCACTGATTCTTCTCTGCTTGTCAGCTGACCCATTCTATATCAGTCCATTTCTCAGCTGCACTTTTCTCATAACCCACTGGCATGGGCTGGGAAATGCTCTCTGGCAGGGAAGCGCTGCCAATCGAGTAATTACCAGTTCTAGGGATTGGTCCAAATCACAGGGAAGCCAGTGGAGTTTAGGCCCCCCCACATGGGCCCATCGATGTCTGGGGGTCAGCCTGGGTAGAAGAGGCAGACAAGGAGAAGCAGTTTGCCAAACTGAGCATGGGGTATGTGGCTCCAGGGTGATGAGGCAGCAGCAACGCGGAGCAAATCTTACTTGAGGCATCTGTTAGCAACCATTTGGGAACTAAACGGAATGACCCCAGTGTAATCCTGTTGCCTCCATTGTTCTGGGCTCCTTTCTTACTTGCATAGCCAGCAGGAGGAAGCTGGTGGCTTTGGCTCTCTCTCTGACTCCTTCTTTGGCTTTCCTTGCTGAATGGATCTGTTTCTGCCTCTGTTGTTCAGCTGTTGAGCAAGTCTGTTTCTTGGGTTTTGGCTTGCTCTGCAGGGTACGAAGCAGCGAATGCTGAGTCTGCCACTGCTTTGCAGAACGTTAGGTTTGGAGGGGCAGTCTTTCCCACTTCACCTTAGACTGAAACTGGAAGGAAACGGAAAGATCTTGTCTAGCGCCTGCCCAAACATGTTGGGGCATATGTCTTCCTGGCCCTTTCTGGGGTTACATGTATCGCTAATAATGTTCTGGATTTACATCTGAGAATATCAGAGGGTCTTGAGATAAATGCCCGTCTGTGTGAAGTTAGGCAAGAGTTGCTTCTGTGTTACAGAAGCTGAAATCAAGGTGCAAACTATTATGAGGTAGCCCAGAGTTTACAAGAAGACTCAAGCACTCTGGTGGCAGTGACAGGAAATCTCCCCATTCTCAGGGCGGTGCATTAGGATGGAGCCAGAAGTACAAAAAAACTGTCGTGGTGAACACCACGTTAGGTTTCATTGTCTTCATGCAGGTCTCCTAGGAAGCTTCTGAAAGATGAACTTTTGCAATGAGATTGGGCATACAGCTATACCGCTGGGTAATTCAGGAGGGTGAGTAGCTGGTGCTTAAGTCACAGTAAGAGTAAAAATTGAGTGTTCCCAACTTCAAACAGTCTACAGTATGAAAGAAGAGATATCTGACTTAGTTTAACTTCATGCTTGTGACAACTTTTTCAAGTCATGATTACTGCACTAGTGGATTGATTTAATTGAAAAGGGAGGTGGTGGCAGGTTTGAGTTTTTCTTTAAATATGGCTTCACCAGAAGAGCTAGCATAAGTTTTTATTAACGCTAACAATATTGAGCATAACATCAAAGCCAGGTTTAACTATTACACAGTTGTATAGCTAAATATGAAAAATAAGACCATGAGTCTTTCTGCATGTGCACTGTTTCCTGATGCTGATTTTCAGGCCTTATGTACATCAACAATAATGGACCAATCCAGCCAAAATTTGCTTCCCCAGCTGCTGGCCTTCGGAAGTTCCCTGGGCCTCTTGTGTTCTGCAGCTGTGGAGGCAATTCCCTGCTCTGAACGAAAGAATCTCCCCTCTCCCGTGACTGCAAATGCTGAATGAGACATCCTGTAACACCCTGTTCAGAGGGGCAGAGCTGACAGCTGACGGCCATCCTTGGCATTTTAGTCTTTGTAGATAATGACAGATGATGCATAACCATGAGCAAGGAGCCCCTTAGGTCCTAAAATAGGAGAAAAGATTTCTGGGGAATTATTATAAAAGTTCATTGCCTAAAGGTTTTGGTGCTGGTTCTGCTCCAGAGGGAGTAAGGAGGAGAGATATTAAGCAGAGTTTAAAGAAAAAAATAATCTGACATATTAGAGTATTGCAACATCTTAGGCGAGTGCAGAGAGCACATTTCTCCACATACACCAAGAATAAGCCCAGGAGAACTGCTGTGTGAAAAGTTTCTTACAGAACCACACAAAACTTGCCTACTTTCAAGTTTTGCTCTGTGTTTAGATATAAAACTGTCTGTTGTAAGTTTCACTTAAATTCCTTAATTTGCACCTTTCAAACAAATTGAAGCCCACTTACGGTTTTGCAGATGAAACCTGATAGTTTCAAGTGAGTTTCAGTTTGAGCTTTTAACATTCTTGTTCAAACCTGAAACTCAAAGTGAAATTCAGGGGGTGCAAAAACACGTATATGGAAAAATCAAAGGAAAAATTCACAAGAACCTGTGCAAACCAAACTGTGAAATTTCCTACAGCTCAGGCTCCATCCATTTACGCGGTTTATCTTCGTCTCCTCTTTGCCTCGTGGCTGTGGAGGCCAGAGGGTCCCATGGTGGTAGCTGCAGGGGCGGGGCTGCCGGAGAGCTGCCATGGCTTTCCATGGTCAGCTGCTGTCGTTATGGGGACAGCAATTCATCCACATCTAAATTTGTCTTCAGATTCCATACATGCATCAGAAAGGCAAGAACAGTTTAAGCTCTGTTGATAATGTGTAACTGAAGCTGAAGAAACAAGGTTTGAAGCTTATTTGGAGCAGGGAAAAGTTTTAGTAACTGAGCTGCAACAAATGGGTAATTACAGAGAGCTAGGTGGTGGGGGTGGGAAACCAGATGAATTATGAGGTTTTATCTAATTTCCATCCCTGCAGCACTTTTGGTTGAAAAACAGAAACTAAGCATGCCTTGTTATTGCATGAAATAAATAAAACCAGAATGCTGTGGTGGCTTCTTGATCTGTAAAGCATGCAAAGCTAAAACCACCACATGCAAAAACGATCACCAGCAGAGTGAGTGCAGGCTGAAGAGTTGGTGATACTCGCTCTTTGCAATGCGCACAGCTCACAGTTCTCAGCACAGCTGACCTCTTGGGAACTGGTAGGAAGTTCTGGCTCTGCTTGAGTCAATGGGAATTTTGCTGTGGACTTCAGGGAAGCTGGAACTTCACAGCATAACCCATGTTGTGAAATATATTGTTCCTGGCTCTTAAAACCTTGCAAAGTCTCATTGATGGGCAATATATGCATTTGTAGTGCTCTGGGTCTTCTGTTTAGCAAGAATGGGAAATTAAAGGCAACCCATTTTCACTACAGCTAGATAGGCTCCTGGTAGTGCTGTACTGTCTTACCCATGAAAATTAAATACATAAATGTAGAACTAACATGACTGTAGGTGGTCTCATGTTGCTCATTCTGCTTGTTTGTACACGCCGTCCTCTCCCTGTGTCTGTGCTGTCATCTTAAGCTGCTTCGGTGCACACAGGCTTTGACAATACTTAGAGGAAGGGCTCCTGGTCTTGTCTGGTCTGTAGGCACTAATGTCCACAGCCTCACTTGCATTCACAATGTGGGCCTCCAGTAGTAGCTGTGATAGTTAATATTCAGTCATGATACTACAGTAATTTAAAATACTTTCTGTTAAGTAAACTGACACCTCTGTAACATTAGCAACAGAGAAATGCCATGTTCAGCAAGTGAGTAGGAATTAATTTTTGGGCCTTGTTCTTGGATATCCTAAGGGATGTGCCACCACCCCTAGGGAAGACACAAGAATGTTTTTGTCTTAAGAATATAATTTTGTCAGCTTTGAATGTGGAGTCCTATAAGTCTGCCAATATTGTTAGAAAAATTTTATCTTGTTCACTCTGTTGAGTTCTTCCTGCTAAGTCAGCCAAAACTTTACTTCCACTGTATGTGAAAGATCTGTCTGTTTTCAGTAGTGTATGTTTGGAGGCAGGGCAAATTCAGTTTGTTGAGCACTTAAAAGCTGTGCATTCGTAACTGAAATGGCTGGGGTTCCTTGTGTCCCCTTCCCCTGTCTCTTATTTCTGCAAAGCTTAGGTACAAGGACGAGATCTAAAATCCTTTGGAGCACTTAAAAATGGAAAAGCAACATACTGTATCTTTTTCATTTAAGTAAGCCTACCTAGGTAAATGTACAGATGAAATGACAAAAAGATGGCAATAAAATGGTGTGAAGCCTGAGGTATGTGTATCTTCTATAGCACGTTGGTAGGGGGCCCAAAGCAGGTCCCTGTGTCCTTTTATATGTGAAAGCTGTAGATGAGTGGGAATTTAGGACTGAATAGCACCATTAGTACCTTCCAGTAATCTGTTCTTGTGGTGGGAAAGGCATTGCTAAGGAAAAAAAAAAGACTGACTTTAATGAGAGTTTGAAAATCGCTTCAGCAAATCACAGTATTCATAAGGTAATGTGCCAGGATGAATTGACCTTGTAAGGTCTACTTCAGGAAATATCATGGTATTATTTCCTAATATTTTGAACCTTGGCCTTTTCCTATGAAAGCTCTAAAAGTTTAACGTGTAGAGGAAGCAGCTGGGATCTTAGAGGTGGAGTCAGCCTGCTACGTTGGTCAATAGATATCCAGATTAAGATGCCACATCAAGAACTTTTCCTTTCAGGAAAAACAAAACAAAATAAAATGTGAGGTTTATTTATGTGGTGGCTCATCTGGAAAAACCCTCTAATGATTGTATTGTGTTCATAAGTATGACACAAAATCAGCAGGGTGTAGCTAGTGGTGTAGGATTTGGAACATTAATTTAAGACAGAAAAGTAAGCAGGAAGAGAACTGATTGCCAAGGGTGTGTGAGAATCAGTTGGGGTAGGATTTGCTTTGTCAGTGTTCTAACCAGCCTGCAAGTGCTCCTTCTGAAGTCTGCAAAGTGGGCACATAATGTAGTGTGTGGGCAGCTGTGGGTTTAATGCCAGCTATGGTTGGTTCCTTTTTTTAATTATAGATGAATAAGGAAAATTATGTTTAAGCTTGTTTTAGTTGGGCATGTGACACATCAAAAGAATTGCCAGCTTATTTTCCCAGACTCGCTTTCTGCAACAGCCCAAATAGCTTCAGTTGCCTCATAAATCCACAGTGATTACAATGTATTTATTTATTATTATCTCTGCAGACACAAAATGACCTCAGCAAAGAAAAAGCCAAAACAATTCCTTGATTTTGGGAGAAAAATGATTCATCCCCCATCTCTCTTCCACCCACAGCCTCCTTCTGGGGGCTGTGACTTTGTCTTATGCTTCAGCAGGAAACGTATTTTTGGCTGTTTGAACTCTCTAGAGTGTATTGGTTCTTACAGGTATACTGTCAAATGGAGTTTGTATTGAACACAGGGTGCTTCACTTGAGCACATCAGAGTGCTAAGGTTTCCTGTCAAATTGATCTTCACGGTTTTCAATACATTATTCAATACATATAGTTATTTACGTTTTGTTGTTACACAGTTTCAAATAATGTAAAAGTTAAAAGGAAGAAATACTTTCTCTGCTGTGTAAGAGGAATGTGGGACCGAGTCCACTTCAGCAGAGAGCTGAGTAAGTTGTTGAGAAGCATGATAGAACAGGACTGTGCAGTCTTCTGGAATTTTGTGGGGGTGATTGAATAGAGTATGGAAATATGTTCATTCATTTCTAAGGGATATTTCCAGTGTATTGATGAAGGGGCCTGAGTTCTGTTCAATGCCATGGATGATATAATCTGAGATCATTCAGTGAATTAGCTGTATTAGGTGTTCCACCCAATCATGTTTTTCAGTGAAAATCACAGTGTCAGACCAGATATTCATTTAATGAAGTACCAACAGTGGCCATTTCTTATAAGGTCAGGTATAGACCCTCTCAAATTCTGGAAATTGGCAGCTTAAGAATATCTTGTGCTGGGTGTTTAATAGACATGGGCATACCCGTCTTCCATGAACTGATCAAATCCCTTTCATAAGACATTCTTGCTTTTGATTTCCACATATCCTATGACAACAAATCATTTCCTTTGTTTATGTAATTTTTACATGGTACTCCTACTTTATTCATTGTGAAAAATAATGACTAGTCATTCTGTCTTCAACCATATTTCCTTGAGGTTATCTCTTTTCAACTAAGATGTTACTTTATTTTGTTTCCCACTGTGTAGAAGCTTTTTCATATCTGTCATCTCTTTCTAGTAAAGATCACAATCAAACAAATGATCTAGAATTAGAAAGTACAGAACAACCTCTGCGTAATACACTCCGTCCTCCAATCCATTGTCAGAAAAGCAATGAGAAAGAAAAATCATTTTAAAATATTCTTCAAGAGGGTAGAAATCAAGATCTGAATCTGTGTGCCACTCCATACTCCCTCCTGTAATGGATATAATGTGCTTCCAAGGCTTGAGAACAAGTGTTAAATACAAAATATAATTAAAGATGGAGATTAAAAAAAAGTGGCAACATGTGAGATATGCTTGCCAAAGTTAGATCATAGCCCTTTAAACAGGTATTTAAAACAATAGCTCGTCTAGAAAAAACTCTTACTGTTCTAGGTGTTTTGCAGCAGAACACTTGCTAGAGAGCAAGCCGGGACTCCTGGTGTTAGACTGCAGGAGGGGGGATTTGTGAGGCACTGCAGGTGGGGAACTAACTGCCTGAAGGAGAGAGGAGGGTGGGTTCAGTGGAGGGGAAAGTACTAGGCAGGAAGGAAGGCTACAAATGAAGTTCCTTGGTGATCAGTCGAGGGACTGGATATGTTTTATAGTTTCATTAATGACTTTGGCATAAAGAGAGAACATTGAAGAAATTTGGTGATGATATACATTTGGGACCCATTGCTAATGCAGAAAGGGCAGGAATAGGAATATCTTGCAGGAAGAAATGGATGGCTTCTAGGTTTGGAGTCACAGGAACAGGCTGAAAGTTAATGGAATGAAGTGCAAGGTTATGCACTTTGGGATTACTGACAATTTCTCATATAAACTGGAAGCTCCTTGTTTGGAAAGGAGTTAAAACCAGACCTGAGTATATTAGGTGATCACAAGATAGGTAGTAGCCAGCAATATGTACCAGCCACAAAAAGGCAAATGAAATTTGAGATGACCAAGTCTTCCCAGTTGAAATAAGGAAGTGTTTGTGCCCAACAAGGCACGATAAAGCTGTATCTGAGTACCGTGTAGAACTCCAATTTTCCCTGTTGAAAAAAGGGGAACTCAAGCTGCAACAAATCTGCAGAAGAGTTACCGGGATCATGGGAATGATAAGCTTATCTGCAAGAAGAAACTAAATTTGCAATGGTTTATTTAGCCTAGCAAAATGAAATCTGAGATGTGACTTATAAATATATCCATGGGAGAAAATATCAGAAAAGCAGTGCTATTTAAAACACAACAATTAAACACAAACAAATCGATATAAACTGGCCTTGAGGAAATTTGAGCTGCAGTTTAGGCTTCCAAGTAACAGAGGACCCAGGTTCTGTAACAAGCATAGTGGAATGGAATAAGATGAACTAACTAGTTTTATTATGGAGCAGTATCAGTTTATCAGAGGAACAGTACAGTACACTTTTCTGTGGATGGAGCTGATGGCATGACCCAAAAGTCCTGTGGAGGAGCTTCATAATCTCTTGATCCTGTTACTCCCCTTTGGTTAATGCTTGGATGGCAGTGTTTTAAGTAGTGTGAGCTTGCATGAGACTTTCTTTTTGATTCAGTGGTTAAACTTGAGAATCGGTAATGCTTTGACATATTTTTACTGTAGTAGATCAAAGCTTGATGCTGTAGGGAGAAGTGCCCTTTCTAGAAGGCCACAAAATCTAACAGATCCTTACGGTTTTGGAAGTGAAAGCATTAAAGCTGCAGTAAAGGTCAACTGTCATTGCCCCTCTGAAAGACTAGCAAATCGGTGTACAGAGCTAGAAGCTGCTCCACAGTGCCAACATTTATTCCAAATTTGATGGATTTCCATATTTTCACATGCTCTGTTATAATTTATTTTTATAACATTAATTTTTCACCAATCTATAGTACAAATGACATACTTATTCCACATAATGCATTTAGATGGACCAGGCATTTTTACTTCCCAATAAAGAAAATATTTCACATTCCCAATTTAACTGGTGTTTATAACTTGCTCAAAAATACCTTGCTAAAGTCCCTTCATACTTGCTTCCATCTCTGAGCACCCAAGGAAGAAAAGTAGGAAACCTGAATAATTGTCTTCTTCCTAAAAGGACTCTCTTAACTTGTACACAGCCAAAATCTTGTTGATAAAGTTGTCAGCACGTTCATGGTCTAATCAGAATGACATGGTATTCAAAGAAGAATCTTTCATAAGTATTTCCCATTCATAACAATAGAATGCAGCAGTGTATGAAAAAATACACTGTGGAAATTTATATAGACATCAATCAGTGTTTTATGTTCCCTGGTCAAGATCAGTTGTTCTGTTGAAATCCGCTAAAAGCTGCTGTAATACTTCTATTTCAGAAGAAAAACAATTGTTATTCTGGCAGGACTAAGCCATGACAGCTTTTCTCCTTACTTTTTTTCTTTCTGATGTGCATGTCACCATAGGTTCATATATGTAAGATTTTTAAAGCCTGGCAATGCCGTAACTCACCCTGTTCTTTTAGCCAGATGTTTCATTTTAGGAACATCTTTTTCAATGAAAGTAAAGTAGATTCAAACTTTTGGAAAGTGGATACCATAAAATAAATATCCCAGAATACTTGCAACTGAAATTTAAGTTCTTCTAACTGAAACAAAAAATGACACCAAAGGGGCTTTTAAATGATGATTCGCGTGCTAATTGGCTAAAATTCTTTTTTTCATAAGCTAACATTTGTGCAGCTGTGTTTGTAATATATCCTGAAAAATTTAAGATGCATTACTTTAGATATATTTGTATGCTTCTTGTGGTTTTAGGAAAACGTTTCTTGAAAGAAGGGCTTTTGTTCAAGGAACTTGCTATGCTCATTACTCACAGGAAGGATGGTGATGTTTTTCTCACTGTTATGTCTCAAAAAAAGCAACTTGTAGAACCCACAGTCTCAAAGTTTGCATACTGGTTTGACATAGTAATGGTTTTCCATGGGAAGCTTTTATTTTTTATGACTTCTGCAGTTGGGACAAGAAATGAATTGTAAAAAACTCTTCATATATATATATATATATATATATATATGTATGTGTGTATATATATATATATATACACACCAGTGCACTGTACTCCCAATAAATATGAGCAACACTGTTGATCAGATCTTCCAAATTAAATACAGAAATACCATTCTTTGATTTACGCGTTCCTAGTCTATATGCAATGCAGGTTAATGCATTCTGACATATCCACACAGCTCCTCTAGAATCCTAATTTGGCTGCATATTTCACAGATAGTCTCACCTGTGTGCAGGTGTCTTGAAGCTTCTGGTGTATAGGTCAGGCAGCATTTCCTTAGTGAATGGTTAAATAAGGTGACTGTTTTCTTAAGGTCATCTAAATAAGAAGATAAGAACTGCCCTACTGGATCCAAGGAGGGCTCTGGCTCCGACAGTGCCAACAGGAGAGCCTCTGTAGGGACTGCACATCAGCCTAGCCCCTTGCTGGGGTCCCTTCTCCTTGGAGTCGCCAGCATCTGCAGTTGTTACACAGGGATATCAGTGTGCATAGCTCACCAATAAGCACTGTATATTATCCATTTATGGACCTGTTTTCCATGAATTTGTGTCATCCCTTTCTGAACCTGCTAGTACACTTTGTCCTTGCCACCTCCTGTGGCAGCAGGAGCAGGAAGCATACTGCCCACTGTGCAAAGTACTTCATCTGGTTTGTATTACATGTTCATTCAGTGCCTCCTAACAGCCCCAAAGTTGCAGGATTTTTGTGAATAAAATTTCTACATTCATTTTTCACACTTCCTTCATGATTTTGGGCATCCTGATTGTATTCCCCCTTTATCAGTCTCTCCACATTGATAAATCCTAGACTTTTTGGTCTCTCCTTGTAAGTCAACAGCTGCAAACCATTGATTACTTTAGCTGTGCTCTCTATATTCTCTAATTCTACTGTTTCTTTTTCAAGATGCAGACACCAGAACTCATCTAATTTCTGATGCTGGGTTAAAATCTGACATTGCTGGTTTCCCTAAGGCCATATTTCATCCTCTGTTGGGCTTAACTTTTCTTACCTTTGGTGCTTAAAGGTAACGGTCAATTCACTGAATTTCAGTACTCTAGAAAATGGACATTGCAGTAGAAGAATTAAAAGTAAGTAGCACAGCTGTTGAGAAAATAAACCAGAGAGCTAAATATACAGTTGTTTAGGCTTCCCAGAAGGAATCAGGTTTGACTGGGTATGGAACTAAACTATCGGAACCTGGCAAAATAAGTGAGGGGAATCTATACATGTGAAAACAGAGTGAGAGTTTGATAAATCTGGCTATAACTTTTAAACCTATTTTTAAATTACTGTAAGTTGATTGTATCTTAATGAGAAAGCTGTAGCCATCTGTATGAAACGTGGAAATAGCTAGATTATTTTGAATGGCTTGATAAAGCAGTTGCAGACTAGCTTATAAAAATGCTTTTCTAGTGCTGTAGTCCTATGACATGGAAAGGTCATAAAGAATTCAGCAGTTTTGAATGCGACCTCATCATTAACTGTGGTTTCTTTTTTGGTGGCTTAGAACAAAGCGTGGCCGTAGTGCTGTGATGGCTGATGCACCCCACAGTTTATACCTGTGTGGAGTAATCAGCCCTTCCTTCTACTGACTTCCAATGCAATTTAAAAAAAAATGAAAACAATCCCATCTTCTCCTCTTGATTGGTACTGAAGGCTGTGATTATGAATTTCCTGAAGGGAAATTTCCTTCTGAGCTAAAAAGCTGACTCTGCTCTTAACTCCCATAAAACTATTTTAATCCAAAAGCTCTAAATCTAACCCATAGCGTTCTGGAAGAGTTACTTTACTAAGCCCCCAAAATATCCTTACTTGAGTCTTTCTTTTTTTAAATCTCATTTTTGGTCTTGTCAAATATTGTTGCTAAACTACTCTGTCTTTCCCAAGCTTCGTCTTCCCTTTCTCTCCCACTCTCTCCCTCTCTCTCTCATCAGACCCAAACTCCTGATGTCTACAGATTTTAATAGTTCAAATTTTTCCACTTTCTCTCATTCTCTCATGTTTACTTGGTTCCTTCTTTCCCCAGCTTTTTCTCCTGACACCGGTGGTGTTCTCTCTTATTTTGGAATGGTCTGACATAACAATATAAGGAAACATAGCTTTATCTTCAGTTTGGCAGCTGCTGGTGTACTTCACATTGCATAAGGACAGGCAGGTACAGAAATAAGTTTTTCTTGAGGTACAAATGCAAACCACAGTGTGTATAGTGTGCTGTGTTAACTGCCTTTGCCACTGCTCTCCTTCTGCCATAAGAGGAACTTCCTGATGCAGTTACAGGTTGAGGAGAGAAGGCCAGGCTAACTCATGACAGTCAGTGGCCTGTAAGAGCACACACAGAAGTAGTTACCATGGAACGACAGACATTTGAGGTGTATGTATCACTACAGATTTAACTGCGCTTTCAGGTAACTTCCTGGCAGTCTGTGAGGAATGCAGATAACTTTCTGTTTGGCTGACATTATAATCCACCTCCAGTTGCCAAATTTATTGCAGTGGTGTAGAGAGTGCCCTCAGCAGGCGAGTGCTGAAGCTGCTGCCCGTGGCTAGCACGGGGTCGTCATCCTGGAAGGAACTTTGGGGCTGGAAGGAAGCAGAGGGACTGTGGCTGTGTAGCAGGGGCCATGGACAAAGCAAGCTTACTGTTCCACTGGAAGGGAGAAAGAAATAGCTGCGATTTTTGGTTTTGCTTTAAAAAAAAGGAAAAAGTAGTCTTGGACATACCTAGGAAGTAATATAGGCAGAATGGAAAGGGCTACCTATAGTTTTGTCTTGTTTCCTTTCATCATTTTAAAGACAGTGCAGTGTTTGGTCTACACCTGTGCCTTGCACCGGTGAAGCCATGCGGGCACCTTCACTGCCCTGTCTCCTTTAAGTTTCAGGTATTGTCTCCTCTGCTGAGGTATGCTTCATTCCTCCATTCTCCCATGACTTGTTTGTCTTCTAAGCCTCTTGTAAACGGACTCTATTTCTCTTACCACGCCTGGAAAGTGGCCAGGAAATGAGCATATTCTGCCTCTATAGAGAAAGAATGAAGGGAAATAAGGAAAATAAATAACAAATCAGGAACAAATAAGGAGTTTTCTCTTTTCTCCCTATTTTCCAATTTATTCCTTGCAGTGTAGGAATAAGTAATTTCTCATTTCCATCACTAAAAAATGCTGCTAGCACTTTAAAATCAAGACCATATATCCCATGGTTGCCCAGGGCATTTCCCAGGAGTACAAAGAAAGAGCTCAGAGGTTTTGAGAAGGCCTGTCTCTGGGGTAATGTTTAACAGAGGTAAGATTGTGTTCAGTTTTGTGTCTTTGTTCTGCAATAAGTGTAAGATAATGCCCTTCACTGAAGTTGGTAAAATTGAGGTGAGCTGAGTTAATCCTTCAAAGAACTAAAGGACTCTGCTACCTTTCCACCTCTCTTGCTCTGCAGAAATGTATGTTTCACTCCAAGTTTTGTTAGTCTTTACTGCACTCCTATCTTACAGGGTGAGGCTGGAGGGACAACTGATATAAGAGACTAATTTCTGTTTCTGTGTTCTAGATACTGAAATACAGGACTGCTCTTCTCTCTACTGGTTGAAAACCTTTATATTCTGATGGTAGGTGAGTGCATAAAAGCACATTTCTGCATTGCTGTGTCTGGGGTAAGAGTAGTGCTCTGCATCAGATGGAAGTAACTTCTCTCTGATTTACTCACGTGGGCTGTGTGATCTGATACAGTTATCATTGCATAAGTACATAAATTATTAATGGTAATATCTAGTTCTGTTTCTGTTACTGCCAAAGCATTATTTATTTCAGTAACTCTATGTGGCAGTGGGTTTCACAGGTTGCATGAAGAAATGTTTCCTTTTCTTAGTTGAAAACTTAACTAAATGAAATCGGGGTCTAAATGTGTATATATAACTCTTGACCTTGCATTCTAAGAAGTGGAGCAGGTCCTCTTTTTTCTTCAAAAGATCTTCACTTGATTAAAAAGTTTTCATTGCCTAAGTTCTGCTAGTCACATCACATACAGCAAAAATAAACACACCAGCTGATGAATGGAGGACATGTTACAAGGCTAGGAGAGCGGGGGTTGTCACCTACATCTGCACAGGAAAATTAAGGCTCATTCTTGCTTTGTTTCTGTATGCAGTATGTTTCTTGCAGCCAAGCTGAACTTCTGCGTTGAAACACATAAACTGTATATGCTCAATTTTAAATTCATTGAGTTAATTTGTAGGACTTTGCCAAGTCAAAGCTTTAATCACACACTTTTTTAAAATCCTGCAACACTTCAAACAATGATCCAGGCATAGGATCTTTGCGTTCACCTCCTAATGTAACAGGAACAGCATTTGAGAATATTATTTTACTTAAAAGATTTGAAAATTAATTGAATTTAAAATAACTATGAAATGTTTTCATCGACAGAAGTCTAAGTATATTTCAAATTAGAATAAGTACCATTATTTTCCCTTTACACCTGAGGACGCGCAAGCACTCAGAAGTTAAGTGCTTGCAAGAGTATTAGAACCCGGGAAACTTATGAAAGTCTTGTTAGTTCATCCTCTGAATCCAGGCCAGAGCCTTAGCCGCAGGCTCAGACTGCTTCAGAATTCTGGCTAAATATACTTGCGTATATTTTCATAATTCTTACTCCTCAATCAAATTCGATATAATAATTAGAGGCCCAGTCATATATGTCTTGAACATTATGAAAGTCTTGGTCTTGAGTTTGCTCATAAGAGTGAACCTTCAATTCCCAGAAGTTATCTATAATTTATAGTGTTTTCCTTATTTCAGGTGTGTTCTATTTCCCAAGCCTTTTCCTGTGAACCTATAAAAGAGAAATAATTCTACCACTTAACAGTTTGATTAGAGGAAGGTTAACCTGGGGGTGGGTTAATTTTTTCAGTACTGCCTTTAGTCAAAGTCCTTGATTCTTTGTGTGATTATCTGGAAGTATCACTATTTCTTCATTTATGACTAGGTTACGTATTTGGGGAGAAAAAAACAGGCTAGCACTGGAAACAAAAACTTTTTTTTAAAATGGCTAATTTAACAAAAACAGGCTATTAATGTAAGCAAAGATATTCAAATGTTTGTTGGACCTACATGTGTTCGAATCATTCTGTTGAAAGGATTTGAAGGCCAAGCTTGTATTCCACATGAGACACAGTAGTGACAGAAAACGATTGCACTTCATTTAGGTATTTCTTCAAGTTACCCAAAGGCATAATATTTGCAACCCCTACTTAAATACCTGATGAAATTATTTAATTGTAAGGAAGCTATTTCACATTGTTACAATACTGTATGTCTTCACATTTGACAAGTGCCAGCATTTAACCTTTTAATTGAAAATTACTTTGGGGATCTTGCCAGAAACTGGAAACTGAAAACACTAACCCCCATGACTGAGTCATGTAATACAATAGGTACAAAGTCAGATGTCCTTGACGGGCACACTCTGGGGCTGTGTGGGTGGGAAGTTCTATGTCCTTCCAGAATTAAATTCCTTCTGCTGCAATGACTACTTACACAGTTTAAGGATTGTTTCATTATTTCTATGTACAGATATGTGTAAGAAGATAAAATGATTATTCCCTTTTTTTTTTTTTTCTCTAGGATTTTAGAATATGTGGATTTTTATACAGGGTGGGGGAGTGAGGGGAGGGAGACAGGGAGGAGAGGTCTTCCTTTACACCTTCCAAAAGAATTTGAGTTGGAAGCTGCAGTAAGGTATGGGATTAGAAGATCTCCAGTAGTAATGGCGTGCGCAGCCACTGCAGTTCCTAAATTCATGCAGCTCCAGACTACGCCACAAGGACTGTGTAAGGGTTTCACTTAGTTTTGTGAAAGATTCTTAGTGAAAAGTTGCTCAGTGTTACTGCTTTGTCTGTAACCGTGTTTTCAAAAGTACTTTGTAAACATGGACTTGAATTGCTGATGATTCCTGACAGTTCCAGTGTTGTTACCTGGCAGTGGGTACCCAGACGCTGAGGCAAAGGAGATGTGTTTTCAGACCCTCAGAGCATTTTGGCTGTTCTGAACACTGAAGCTGTAGGAAAACGGAAGTTAAAAGTCCACAAAGCAGGAATTTTTACTGTGCTAATATAATTCATGGAGAGGTACCAGGGTTACCCACTGCCAATTAAAGACTTTTCAGCGTTGCAGGCAAAACTAGATTTCACTGCCGTGAGGGGGACAGGACCTGGGCCGTATCTGAGCGAGAAGTGGGAAGTTAAGGTTGATTTGGGGAACGGAGACCTGATGAAACAGATCTGCTGTTCTCTGGTGCTTTGAAGATGGTGACTGCTGTTGCTTCTTCTATTCCTGCCTTTGGTGGAAGTGAAAGAAGGAACAAGGCTGGCGTAACAAAACAATCTCGGTGCTACAGCTGTTTTGCCTTCATTGCATTTAGTTGAAACGAGTGAATGGGTTCAAAATTTAATGACGGATGGAAAGAAGGATAGAGCGTCTAACTGTGTAAGCTTCTAACCCCCTAGAAGACCAGTCTGAACTGAAAAAAAGATAGTTTTAACTCACAGCATTTAAAATTTAGATTGTGCAGCTTAAAAACTTGTGTTATTGTGAGCTCTTTCAAATAGAGGCCAATTTCATGAGACAGCATGCATGAGTGCTGCAAAAGTATTTGTGTAAGAATGTGAGCCATGGTTTGATCAAAGTAGAATGCATATAAACTGATCTCATGCAAATTCACTTGAAAAAAGCGTGCAGTGGTATAAACGCTTTCCAGAAGGGAGACTCAAGTGAAGTGAGGAATTGTTTTTTTCCAGCCGGGTAGGGGAGCATGCTGCAGCTTTTAGAGACTTGCATTGGTAACTCCTCTTCCCATGGCTGTTTCATGGAGTCCCATAGCCACTGGCTGGCTATATATAAAGGCTGGAATTTTGGTTTCTAAATACATTCAAACCCAGTGTAGTGTTTAAGTGGAAATACAAAATATTTTTTAAAAAAGTCTTGTCAAGTAAGGAAGAATTCAGTCTGTCAATAACCTGAAGGAGTGTAAATACCCTGGGAATGGGAAGTAATAGGGGATATTTGTGTAAAAGTAGGGTTTAAACTCTAATTATGGGAAGGAATACACAAAACTTGGCTCTGTGAGTGTGTGCTATGGCAATACCTGTGACAAAAAAACGGAATGCGGAGCCTCTGCAATTAGATCTAGAAATAAGCTGTAGTGAGTTAGTTACTTGCATAGGCCTGTCACATGACTGGTGACAGCTTACGTTGTGCATGTCACATGCAGATACATTTTCTGAATGAGTCTACTTATAGAAACATTTTGTTGTGCAAGTGACGTTGTTAGTGCTGCATCCTCACTCAGATCAGCCATGTGTCGTAGCAGAATTAGACCACAAGCTAGTACCTGCTTCTCTTTTCAAATCTGAGTGTTTTAGTCTGGTGACTAAAATGAAAATTGAGTGCTTCCCACCACCCTAGCTTTACTAACAGTTTCGGTTTTGTGAAAGGTCAGTGCATGAATGTGTCTTGTAATGTTACACATTGCCTTTACTCAAACATCCACATGCACAGGGAATCTGACAAAACAGTTTATTTTGGAAAATTAGTAAATCCAAATGATGGATACCATGTGTCAAAATAATCCTTGGTGCACGTGCTTGCATTTTCACATGGATGTTTTTGAAAATTATACTGTGGAAACTAAATAGAGAATCAGTTTGCCAGGGAGCAGGCTTAAGGCCCTTTTCTGTACAGACGGCACGATGGGGTCTCTGTCACTAAACGTGGACGCAAAGCAGTTCTTTCTTTAGTTTAGCCCTTTGCTGTTGTTCTCCAGAGGTGCTGAACAAGGTCTAAAGGACCAGTTAGTGGAGTTAGGCAGAGAAGGATTAAGGCTGAAATTTCAGAACTAAAGATGTGAGGATAGCTAAATGGTCCTTGGGATTCATTTCCCATCCCTTGAACACTCTGAAAGCTTGGTGCTTAGCTGAAGGTGGTTCATTTCTAGAGCCAGTGAGGCAGGCATCTCTGGGAGGCATTTATTTGATGTTCATCCTATATATTCTAAAAGGGAGGAGGTGATGGAGTATGTTCTAGGAAAAGTTCTTGGCCTCTAAATGCTGACAAATGTAGCACTGTTTAAATGAGTGAATAGTCTTTCTCTTATCTGCTTGCTTTAAAACCTTAAGTAAATCTCATGTGAAGCAGTTAATAACTTTCACCTTGGTGAAGTGTGAGTGGAGAATGATTTTGGGGATGTTGAGACTGTGCTGCTGTGTTTGATTACATTTCACTGATGCTTTAAGGACAGACTTGCTTTTTTTTGGGTTTTTTTTTATTTTTTTTGTTCAAGAGCATAAATTCAAAAGTGCATGTAAGCTCTTTGCTGAACCTGTCCAGGGTGATAAGCAAATCTTGAACTGGAAGAATAATGCAGAGTTCCTGAGTTCCAGAATGTTGATGTAACCAACACTGTCCTTACCTGGGAATAGAAGGATAGGGACTTGTTTTGATTACTTTCTTAGGTGTTTTGAATAAAGTTAGTGGAACATTTCTGCAAATAAGAGTATTTTGAAGTAGCAGCAGTCTCTTTCACCTGCATAATGCCCTACATGTGGTAATATATGTAGGCGAAAGGTTGAGGTCTTTTTGGTAACAAGGTCCTAGCCTGCTTTTATTTTAATTCTGGTTAATGTTTGCTCAGTGAGCTGGGAATGGGAAATCCACCTTTGAAAGCATCGTGTTAGTATCATGCTGACAACCAAAATCTCTTTGGTGGAGACTTAAATTTGCTCAAACATCAAAAAAGTTTGGTAGAGTTGGGTTTTCAGTCCTCTTCCTAAAGTAGAAACAGGCTTACTACTGTCAGTCTACACTGTTGCCATGAGAACAGGGCATTGCCTGCCATTTTCTTTCTTATATATGCCTTAAAAAAGATTCTGGGACTGTAAAATAAATTACTGTTTCGTAATTTAGCTTTAAGCAAAAGGAATATTTCAATGGTGACAGTTCTGGAAATGCTTTAACTTTTAAATGCTGACACCAAATAATAAGTAAAACCTTGTGATTAATGTTTCCAGAAGGGACTATTAACATTATCCTACATCTGTTCATGATATAATCTCCAAATGAAAAACACTCACTTTAAAAAAAAGGAGGAAAAAAAAAAAGAAACCCTAAAGAAGTATATGTTTATGCAGCATTTCAGTGCAGACTTAAGTCTAATGTGTGGACATCCTTGGTAAGACTTAACCAACTAATTTTTCATCTGATCATTATTTAGTCAAACCTCTATGGTACTCCTGAGGTTGCTTAAATTTCATTGACAACATGTCGTTTCATTTGCTGAAAAATGTGGTCATTTTAAATTATGCTACATGAAAGAGCTTTTTATTGCTTAGAGTAAAATTAGCCATCTTATTTGATGAAAATACTTAATGGTAGATCAGGCATAAAGTTCTGTGAAACATCATTTCATAATTAGTTCTTGCTGATTTAAATATTTGAGATTGTATAGCAGGGTTGTTTTTTATGACTAGGAAGAATTTGCAGGAGTCCCATCATCTTTTAGGAAACATTCAGGAGTATTGAAGCAGAATTTGTAGAACATATGGCAGCAACTGATTCAGAAAATAATTATTCAGAAAATAATTACCTGTATTGGTTGGGAATAATTTACCTGTTTAAGACAAAATCCTAAACTGATGTATGTCACCAAGACAGCTGTATTAATCTCAGTCTGTATGTCTTGATCTCAAATTTTACTTAATAAGTAAAAGTTTATGGAATTCTTATGCTCTGTGAAAATGTATGCTGAAAAATCATCCTTTCTTTATGCAAGGTGGTGTTTTTGTTGGTATTAAACTACAGTTTGTACCATGCCAAATACTTTCAAAAGTGTATAAATTAGCATTTCTGGTAGCTTTTTTTAGATTCCTGTCAAATAGTCATTTTTATCTCTGTTGAGTGCTATTTGCCATGAAAAACCAATTCACAGTTTTCCAATTTTCTTGCTTTAGCTAGCATAATAAATGAGTGATAACCTAACAATTACAAGCAGTACCACTCATAGGCCCTTGTTTGATATCTTTTTTTTTTTGGATGATGCATCTTGATGCTGTTTCCTGCTAGCATACTTTAGTTCCAACAAACAACGCTACTGTGGTTTGGGTACACAAGTGAGGTGCAAATTGTAAGGCATGGAATGCGGGGTGCATGTTGCTAGGTGTCTTATGCAGGTTTATCATCTAAATCATTTAGATTTAGCATCGGAATCTGCATGTACTAAAATACTGTCACAGGTGGTGTTGAGTATCATCCATGAAAAAAATGAAGGTATCTTCAAGATGAATGATGGAAGAGGAGCAACAGGCTCATTGGGAATCTCAAAATCCCCATTCATCAAGTGTTTAAAGTTAAATTAATGCCTTTGTGCTTTGCTTGTGGTGGCCATGCTTCAGGCTGATTTCTCTGTTGCTAGAAACCAAGCAAGTCCCCTTTAAAATCAGTTGAGTTGAAGGTTGTTCCATAATTTATCTTGCAATACCATTGTTCTAGCCTCTATAGATAGATCAAGATTTATTCCAAGTAATTTTTTGACAAAAAAAATCTAGACAACTCTGGACACAAGACTGTCCATCATACTTAAGCTGCCTGAAATCACCTTCATGGCTTTGACACTATTTTAATGAAATCTAAGCTTCAAATCAGGAAATGTTTTGTTTAACTAACTGATTATATAAGACATGCAGGGTTTTAAAAATTTCTCTCTGTTCACACATACACACACACAACTTGCATATATTACATGCATGAAGCTCAGTAAGAACAGATCAGATTACTTCTATTTCCAGGAAAGAGTATGTTATACACTTAATTTATGTCAATAAGGAAACAAAGTTAAAACAACAATTAAGATAAAATTTATTGAAATCTTCCACATAGTTTCTATCCTCAGTTATTGAATTAGAACAGAATGAAGACATTGCTATTTGGGGAAATACAGTTCTCCATATATAGGCATAGAACTGGACTGAAGAAAAGCTTCAGGTTATTTTACTCTGGTTACACAGTAATGTCTCACATACATCACTCCAGCTTTGTGTGAAAGAATGAATGAACATATATCGTATCTGATCATAGGAGATGACACTGAAGTTATTTGGTTGTTCATACCTGCAGGAAACTTATAAAGAGAAAGCTGCTGTGTTCTGTACGTTCTGACCAGACTGCTGTGCAGTGTGGCCCAGATTGTCATCTTTTAAGCTGTAGCTTGGGAAGTTTGCACTGCTTCCTTGCTTGGTGGTTATAAAAATGGTTCTAATAACAGTCTCTCAACCTGCTGAGGGCTTCATAAGTTCATTATCAATAGAATTTACTCAAAGGTCCTTCATGGAAAAGGGGAATATTCCCGATGAGTAAAAAGAAATGGTGATTATCATGTTTTCCTACAACATAATTCTGCAACCAAGGTGGAGAGTGTATGGTTTGGGACCAAGAACCCAGGTGGTTTGGATGAGCTGTTGGGGGATGTGGGGTAGGGGAGAACTTTGTGGAGTAGGGCTGAGGGTTGGCCTGAGTGATCCCAGGGGTCTTTTCCAACCTGAATGATTCTGTGAAAGAATATTGTTGAGGTATTTTTAGGCTCAACTCTACCTGCATTGTTTAAAGTTAAATTTCAGAGGAACTTAAAGAAATGATTGCAGAATTAAATCCCCCCCCCCAAATCAGCTTAAGCAAAGCTATTTAGATATTATTAAAAAAATAATCATTCATAGCTCTTTCTGCCACTCTGGAGACAATGAAGACTTTAAAGCTGTAAAGTGTAAAGATATATTTTTTTAATAGACAGAATTTGGTGGCTAAATCTGTTTTGGAGAGAAACTGCAACCGGATGCACTGAGAAGAAAGTGTATTTTCATATATAAATGCAATGGTGAGTATGAGTTACTGCGGTTGTTATGCTCATCATAAAAAGAAAGTAAATAAGACAAATGGAAGCATAAACTACTGCCTAAAATGACCTTGTGTTTTAAAACAAACAAACAAAAAGCTATATCTCTTTTCATGAATGTCATATCCTACAAGAAGTTATGACTGTCCTTAGGAAGCTTGTTAACAGAAAAATTGTTAGCCTGCAACAAATGCTGCCAATACTAGCAGGAAATAATGAGCATACTGTTGCCAGAAAGGATGGTGAAGGTTCAAGACTTCTTTAAGGACTGAATTTATATACAGGACCAGTGGGTTTTGTACATAGCTTCACCTGCATCAGCATGGAACTAAACTCAGTACCATACCTTTCTTTAGTAAGTACCTGAGTGCAATAAAGGTTCATGTCAAATCACAAACTGGTCAGTTTAAAGGCTAGGTGTGGTTGCTTCAGCTGACAGATCTGACAACCCAGAGGATGTGAGAGAAAAAACTCTGTTTATGGGATCTATGAATGCAGACTAGCTTTCTGTTGAACATAAGGCTAAAGATATTATCCTCAGAGCATGCTTCAAGAGCAATGGCTCTTTGAGATAAAAAGTACTATCTAATGCACCCACTCATGTGATATTCCCTATGGAGTGCAAACCCTTGAAACATAGATCTTAGACATACTAAGAATTGGCGTAAAAGTACACAGAGTTAGATATAACCTTGGATTTGTAGTTGGTAGTTCTAGAAAGGAAAGGTTTCATGTAAATTATTTGATCCACATGAGTAGAATGAAAATTGGGAGACAGAGTGAATGCATGGGGAAGAAAATTCTTAAGAGGAACTGGACTGCAGAAGTGGCAAGTACTTTGTTGCCTGGAAATTCTGAAATGAGATTCAGAGAAACACTTGGAAATACGACCATGTAGGACCAATCCTGTAGAAGCTTTGAAAATTACAGAACTGGATAATCCAGCAGGTCTTCTGAGCTCTTTCCCTGTTTTAAGAACTCATTTTTTCAGTGGATGGATGTTAGCTTACCACTCTGTCAGCATAGTCTCCATGCAAATAGCTACTTTTTAGAGGGTTTTTTGAGAGTTGTGTGCTTTCTTTGTAATGCTCCACACAAAGAATTATCTTGGTGTGTTTGACTGGCACATCAACTCTAATTCTATCTGGAACAGCATTAGTAGTAAAAGCCGAATGTATGCACACGTTTTTAGAAGGCATTCTTACTCAGCATTTGCGCATGACAAGAAAAATAGAGAGTATGGTATCTGCCAAGCAGGTTCTGAGCAAACATTCTGGGCCTGAAAAAAAGTCTGCTTTCCAGTCTGGGTAGGTGTCTTGTTCTCTCATGTCTTATACTTAATTTCTCTGTGTGGTTTCCCTGAATACTGGTACACGTCTAGGTTTCCACTGATCTAAACAAGAACAGAATTTGGCTTTTCATTCAGCAAGTCCAGTTTAAATTGGTGGAAACACAGAACTGTGTTACTAGCATTTAGCTGAATTGCTTCAGGTTCACTTCAGAATAGTTTACTATTAAGTAAGTAGAGTTTGATCCAAAGTTTAATAACGGGTTTGTACATCTGTGATGTGGACTAAAGGCCAATAAGGGTTAAGAAGATAGAAGCCCCAAATTCTCCTTCATTTTACCTTGGATAAATCTGAGCCCAGGCCTCAAGAGGTGAAAGGCTAGCACATTAACTAGAATCTTAAATGTGTGCTTCAGCACACAAACCTGCAGTATCTTTTGAAATCTATGCAGGTTTCTCCTGCCTGCTGTGCGTAATTTCAGAATATGCTGTCACCATTAAAGAAAAAAAACAAGTTTGCTCTTTCATCTGTGCACCCCACGGCACCGATTGGGGGAATCAGTCCCCAGGCTCCCCTAAAATTTGTGATCTTTGGCTCCTGCTGTAAATTGATTCCGTGCTGTGCCTCCTGACATGTGAACTGGGTAAAATCCATTTTGAAGTCTTTTAAAACCTGGCATTAACCCTGTGGCATCCTCTTAAGTGCCGATGTTTTCTCATTATATTATTTACTGGGAAGAACTTGCCTTTAAAATTCTAGCAGCATTGCAAGCTGACTTGTTAAAATTTCAGTATTAAAGATAGACGCTCTAGTGTGTTTTGAGTTTCTCCTGAGACCTGGTGTTGGGAAAAGTGAGTTCAATTAGTCATGAGTGAGGTGAGTGCCTCACTACTGTGCAAATTGCTTTGGGACCATTTGGCCCATGTCTACTCATGATCCTCCCCCCTCATAAATGCAGATGTGTAAAGTAGTCCATATTTTGTTTAAGCTTATCTTGGACTGATTATCTGAAACCCCCAACATTTTTTTTTTTGCTTCAGTGCCATGTAATAAAAAGACTATTAAATTTTTCAAATTTTTTCTTCTGTTCTTTTATAGGGAAAGTAGTAATGTCTTTTGTACACATATGTCTCTCTCTTTACATCTATTCTGTATGACTTGGTTCACTGCCCACTGAAATGAAGTGGCCTTTGGGATTACAACATAGTAATGTTTTACTCAAGAGTTTGGGACAGGAAGTCAAAATGAATAACTATTTGAAAACTTTAGGGATTTTTAAGTAGCCAGAACTTAATTCCAAAGAGAACATGGCTTTGGACAGAATAGCAAAACCAATAGAAATTCTTTAATTCTAGAAATGAGTTGTAACCCTGGAGTTACATCTTAAGACAACAGCACTGGCAGTGGAGTACCCTTGCACTATAAAGTCGTAATAAAAGGAATTTGTATTTGAACTGATGGTCTTGCATGCTGGCAGATGTTGCTTGCCTTTGTGCAAAGGACCAATAGTGAAAACAGCCTCTCTGTTCTTTAAGCGCTTACTCACTTTGGTTCTGTTTTTAAAAGAAGAGCTGAACTTCTCTTCCCTTCAAGAAAGCCACGCTCAAACCAACTGGACAGTAACTAGAGCAAGGTTTTGAGAACTTGCCAAAGTTATGTCTCGTCTACTCCATCTCCACGCTGCTGTTTATGTAGATGTCTGGCATACAGTTTAGTTGGTAGCAACTGATAAGGCATAATACTGCTTGTTGTTGTATACTAAAAGTGAGGTGAAACTATATTTCACTTTTCCTTTGAGGGAAAGGTTGGTAATACAGGACTTGTCAAGACTCTTTCCTGTGTTTGATAGCTTTATCACAACCCCAGCTCGAAAGGTTAAATGTTTTGGATTACACAGAATGTACATTATATGGAGGGCTTACTATAAATCAACAAGGCAGGTATGTTAAACACAGAAAAATATCTACAGCTGTTCTCTTACTCATCCTGCTTGTTATTTAACTCCGTCTCTACCCAAAGGAATATTTTTAGTTGTACTGTCAACAGTTTCAAAACAAAGAAGCAACTACAACTGGCAAATGAGGAACCCAGCTGGTGCTATGTTTAGGCTCCCAATGAATATACTCTAATCCTGACACCTGCAAGCTATTTAATCAGGATTTACAATTGAACATGAAGGATGAGAGGTCCAGAGGGCTGTGTTCTCGGTGTTTTGATTGCAAATGATGGAGAAAAACTTTGTTATCGGATGTTGTAGTTATTTGAAGTTTGGTGCCCTCTAACCCATGGGGGACCAAGAATCATTTATCACTTCACAGCAAAAGCCAAAAAAAGCCACTATGGCTTACACACTAGCATTCTCCTTTAGCTTTTCCTGTATTCCAGTGTAAACATGCCTTGGATTTATGAACAATGAAAAACAATTTCCAGCAGGCACATGGAAAGGAGAGGTTATATGGAAAGTATGCATTATCAGTTCTGTGTCAAACTGAAAAGATCACTTTGAACTCCTCAGCACCAGTAATGTACATAATGATGAAATGTGCATCTTTAAAGATGTGGGGGAAATTGAATGAAATGAGGGTGTTTTTTTTAAGAAAAGACCTTTTTCCGTAGTGTGATTCTTGAATCTCAAAGTGGCATTGTCAGGGGTGAACGGCTCCCTTCATCAAGGTCTTCACTGCTCCTCCTAAAACGCTGTTTCCCCAAACAAGTGACATAACATGAAGGAATTTAAAATTTCACTATACCGTCTTGTAACGAGCCCAGATGTGCCATTATGTTGCAGTGCTTGTTTATTTTATTTATTTACTGAAGGTTTCTAAGCCTTCTAGCTGAGTTCATGACAAATTAAACACATCATTCTGGCAGTAGCAGCAGTGTGTATACAGGGGGTGTGCATGTGGGGGGTAGTATGCTTTTCTCTTGCTGTGTTGTGCTGTCAACAACACAGTTATGAACAGGGCGGGTGTGGCGTAAGTGACACCCTACAAGAAGTGGTTAGTCAGCTGTCTGAAGTTGTTAGGTAACAATGCTGTTGCCTCTGGGCCTGATCGGATGATGTAATGCCTGTAAGTTATTTTTTGTTGGTTGAGGCTATTGTGTAACTCAATATCCTGCAGAGGGTTTGCATGGCTAGAGTAACAGAATAAGTCAGAATTTATTTCTAACTTGATTATGCTGTTTGATTTTGTTCTTAATTCAGAAGGGGGGGGAAAAGGTATTTCTTACTTTTCAAGGCAAATAATTAGTGGGGACAGCAAAAAAGAGCTCGAAGCAGTCATCTGCATGGATTCTGTAATCAGCTGGAGGCAGACTGGGGGCAGAGAGGTTCCCTCCAGAGCATCTTGTATTCTGGGCTGCTACAGGTTGTGCTGGCCCGGAGGACCCCAGAAAGGCTCTTGTGCGCTGTGACCCCTCTGCTGTGCTGCTCCAGCAGGCCTGCCCTGCCACAGGCCAGCAGGCAGTCTTCTGGGCTTTAAAGTTTTACCTCACGGCATTGACTACAGAGAGGGACTTCATCTTGGGTCTCTTCAGACTTCTAGTTGTAACTGCAGAAACAAATATTTTGGCAGAATGACAGCACTGCCCCTTTTAAACCAGAGGCTCTCATCCTTTGACATATGGATGGACGACACCGCTTACGCTGTACTAATGGTACAGGATCTTCAGTGCTTGTTGAACTGTTGCACTGAGAAGAAATTAAAACTGCTCCCTGAATTCTTCCTCAGCTTTATTTACCTGTTCAGAATTTGCAGTTCCTTTATTCCTACGTTTCTTTAAACAAGAGACTATGCTTTCTACAAGTATTCTTCCTTCTCTCTCAACATCTTCCCTCTAGTCCAGGCATTCAGATGTTGGTGGCATTGACCAAGTATTTCTTGTGGTGAATGCTCTGATTACAAGAATGCCATCTCTCCTGAGGACCTGCCTTAGGGAATTTTCAGCTGTTGTCAGTCTCATGCCAGCTCAGTTCTCTCTGGAGAATCTCCATTACAATCCCTCTGGTGTCCTTTGGTACCTATTACAGCTTGACCTTCCCTTACCTTGTTTGTCATATCCACATATACATTGCATGCACTCATTGTGCTTTTCTGTTGATTCCACAATTTAATTGCTACCCCCAACTCTTGTCAGATTAATACAATACTGTCAAGTAACTTCTGCAAATAACTTTTTTGTGTGGAGTTATACATGCCATTGTTTCTATGGACAAAGGAAACAATGCTCAGTACTGTCTAGGGAACTATAATGTGAAGATACAATAAAGCCACACATTCTGTTCTGGTTGCAGCTTTCCAGGGTGAACAGGTTACTGCCCAGGGGCTCTCTTCTGTTTCTTTTCCCACTCCCTAGAGATCTGCCATGATAACTTCGTGTGTAAATGCTCTCTAGACTATCTGAGAAAAGAGTTATGCATATATTTTTAAAGTGTTTATGCTAACCTAGTAATTTTAATTGAACTAGATTAGGAAGCAAGTAGTGGGGCAGTGATCCTGGATATGCTGGGAAGCAGCTGGGACCAGTAACCTCTTCACTTGAATCAGCTGGGGCCAGAACAGGACTGCTGACTTCTTTATCTCTTGGCACTGGGATAACAGCACTCAGGTTGACTTTTTGTACCCCTGAACTCTCATCCTGTTCATCATGTCTGTGAGATCAGATACAAAATGTTTTCCAAGGCCACTTGTGTGAAGAACTAGCATCCTCAATTCTAAACCTGCATTTCCACAGTTGTATTGCCTCTCTGAAAGGAGCAAGCAATGTTAATGTTATGCTTAGAGTTCAGCTTCTTAAAGGGCTCTGTGAGGAATGCCATTCATGCTCCAAAGATGCAGAAACAGCCTTTCTAGAACAGAAAAGTCAGAAAAGAAATGTGGAAAAAAATGGAGTAATGAGACAAAGAAGGGTTAATCAAACGGAAAGTGTGGTGGAATACCAGAACTGCAGCACATCTGACAGATGAGGAGCCTAAATGACACACTCTACTGAGAAGTGAAAACTTTCTTCTTTCAAAGGTTTGCCTTAGACACACCTATTTAGTAAAATGGCAGAATTCTTGAGTCATCTTTTTTGTGGCTAAGAGAGATGTTTAGTTCCACTGGCACTGCTGAAACGTATCAGTGAGGCAGCTGGATATCACATCAATACGTTGACCTACGCACCTGAAATATTGTCTGTCCATCCCAGCTCTATCATTTAATCGGATAAAGTGTTCTGCTTCGTTCCAGGAGTGCTGCCTTCCTCACAGCAGTTAACAGCAACATTACTGCTGCAGCTTGAGATATATCTGCTGTGACAGTGTTTGAAGGCCTTCTCCACTGCTAGCTGGAGTATTCCAAAAGACATTATACCTTAAAAAAAAGTACTTTGGGAATAATTTGTGTTAATTCTTGGGCAAACACATAGGAGAAATGAGGATTGCTTACAAAGCAAAGCATTTATAAATGATCCTAATTCCCAGTGGTCTGCCATTAGGGTGATGGAATGCTTGATAACATGCCTTGTTACCTTTGGGCTCAAATTTGAAAATTCAAGAATGTTATGCTGTTGCTTTTGCAACACCTAGTAAGGAGGGGGAATCTTTGCTGCTTTACTTAGTAAATGTGCTCCAGTACTGCGTGAAATGATAGAATTTATTAACGGCTCAGCAGAACACTGCATTTCTCAGTTGTGTTCTCCATTTTACTCACTTAGCTGCTTTGTTATGTAGATACAGCTTTTCCTTTTTGAATAACATTTTGGAAAATACAAATAGGGATGGTGAAATGTGTTTCAGACCACATCCCATTTAAAGGTGTAACTTTTATCTTAATGTGGGGTTTCAGATTTAGTATTATGGACAGACACGTCAGTTCAATTATTTAGTTGCTCAAATATATTGACAAACTGACAAGTCAGGAATAAATCCCTTTCTGTTTAACTAAGGGTTGTTAATTACTGCCAGTTTCAACATATGAAAATGAACTTGGCTTTTTCTTTTGAACTCTGTCTTTAGAAGTTCAGGGTGGGGGAAGCACAGTGTTGATTCAAGAAGGCTGTGAATTCATGTACCTCAGCTAGATTATCACTTTGCAACATTGACAGGTAGTTAACAAAACAAATGGCTTAGTAATGCATGAGCTGGGTTCTGCAGTTTCTTCTCAACGACCTGACATGTCCAATGATAGAATTTGTTAGCATTGTGCAGGAGAAGCCTCTGTCCTTTAGATATTTTTATTTTTTAAAAAATATTAAATATGGAGGAAATTCAAATACATGGTACTTTGGTATCTAGTGTTGATCTGAATTACTTTATTAAAGGATCCTTTGCTCACAAGTATTCCTGTTGACAAGTATCTCTCTGGGCAGAATCTGGTCTGCTTTGTATGTATCTATAAAAGATTTTTGAAGATTAGGTCCAAATTACTGATGGGAAAATTAAGCTTAAGAAAATTATTTTCTTGTGGCACAGGAGAAAATATATTGCAGAGTTGCTCCTCAACAAAAACTCCTGATAGACAAAGCAGTGTTGCTGGGACAAATGCTTGAAGTCTTACGAGGAGCATTTCTGTCAAGGGTTTGTAATGTCTAAGTATTACTCAACATATTTCTCTTGGCAGTGACATCGCAGTGCTGATGATTGGGAGTTGCATGGCTTGATTTACTTTCTGATCCTAACAGGAAGTGAGGTATCAGTATGAGTTGCTTTGGGAATAAAAATTTCTCAAGCAGTATTGAAGTTGCATGTGGGTACTGTGTGGTTTCATGTTTTGGAAGGTAAATTGCAGAAAGTAGCAGAAAGGATCAGGTGGTTTGGGTCTAGAATGTCTGTTCTGAAAGCTGTCCCTCCCAAAGCAGATGAAAGTGGCTATGGCTCTAGCCGGAGTGTAAGCTCTTGCCTTCCCAGAGTAGCAATTGCAAAGCCCTAACTGCATTGCTAATGAAGTCAAATAAACCCTGGCAGAACTTCGATTTTCAGCTAGTTAAGTACAAGGTTATGGTTCAGTCTACAGACAGATAAATTCATCACATGGGATAATTATCTGCACAGATAACATAAATCTCAACGGCTTGTTTTGACTGGAGACTTTCCATCTTCAAACAACTGTACATATAAAGTGTAACTCTTGGGACAGCTGTGTGCATACACATCTCTCGCTTTCAGGGAGTTGCATGTAGGTATCTTCTCTTCTGTAGAACAGTACCAGCAGACAGAAGCATTTTCCACATTTTGTCCTCCCTGCTTCTCTCTTCGTTTTTTTCAAAAGCAAAAAGAGAAAGGATAGAGAGAAATAGGAGTATAAAAAACAAATGTCAGTGTAATTTTAATTTTAAATTATAGATTTTAAATGATTTTAAAAGTAAATGAAAAATTATTTGCTTTGACATCAAAATAATTTTGAAAATTTAAAAATCTATTTGAAGTATTTTTTATGTTTTTCAATCCATTCTTAAACTGATCTTTATATATGTCTTTTAAAACTTTTCCAAGCTCCAAGTGACTAGAATGAGTGTCAAGTTATTCTCTGCTCTCTTACCCCAATAACTGATGATCAGGCCTTCCAGAAATGATTATGGTTTTCTGTGCTTCAGTTCTTGAGTGAGTCTTTCAAAATATGTTGCAGGGTCCTTTCAAAATCAAAAATTTTGATCAGAACATCAACAACTCCTACTGGAGGAGTTTCACTGATGTTACTTCTTAGTATATTTGAAATGCCTGAAGATAATCCATACATTCCACTTACAAGCCATGTAAATTACAAAGGAAAACCAAAATTCAGTTTGCAGGCCTTTTTCCTCCTATGATCTTTTTGATTGAAGTTTATTGTGGTTTAGCAGAACACTGGCAGATCCAAAGGCAATATGCTTTCCACGAGTACTGATGCCTGTAAAACCTGCCCATAGTACAAAGATCTGATACAGCCTCTGATTAACAGCATGAGATAATTTTGTGGACAGGTAGATTTGGGTTGGATCATACAGAGAATTCAAAAGAAAAACAAAAGTTTCATAAAAAGCACTTAGTATATATATGGGTAGAATTCATGCAGGTGCAGACATACAAGCAAAATTCAAATACTGTGTAGGTAAACACTGCAGTTTTGCCTGCAGCAGACTGGATTGCGTATGCCAGCTGCAGTTTACATGGTTTTCTTTGTTCTTTAAAAAGTGCAATAGTAATAGATATCTTCTGCTACATCAGGGAGCTAGTGTTTTGATGGGCAAATGAGGAAGAGTCTCTAGTAGATTACATCTCTACACTCCAAAAATTTTGTATGAATATGAAATAGTAAAGAGAAACAGTTGTCTATGAGTATGTTTCAGTTGTTAACTTGGATTAAATGAATATTAGGCTACTGGAAAAAGACCCGGTACATTTGGTTTTAACTGTTTTTAATGCATGATGTGATGGTGCTGGATAGTGTTTTGTGTGTTTGTTCATATGTTGCTTGACCACATTCCGGACTGTTGGTATGGAGTAATTTTTTTTTTAATTTTCATTATGACATCAGATGTAAAAAGCTGAAGAAAAATATGGGCTAGTTTCCAAAATGGCTATTCCTGGGCATATACCTTTTAAGCAACTATACTCAATACAACTTGTCCTGTTTTGATATGATGCCTTTCAAATTAGTAGTCTCCAGTTATTGAGATTCAACAGATTTCTATAAGAGTTTGGGGGATTTCTTGTTAACCTTTGTAAAGGATTATTTATTACCAGAGCTATTAGGACATGGGAAAAAAGCAGGCCCAATAAGCTTATTTGTTAATCATCTCAATAGCACGGGAATTTAAACAAATGTTACATACGCTTGCAAGCAAATGGTCAGCTTCTGAACCATGTGTTTAGTTAGCAAACTTCTGGTTCTCTGGTGATATTCTTTCATGTGCTTGTCGAGGATATGACTCTGCCTGCATTTCTTCTAAAGATGTTAACTTAAAAGCAGCATGACACTGAAGAGAAGTTGTCAACCCTGAGATTGCAACTATTCTTCATTATTCCAATGGCATTAAAAAAATCACTTCTTTCATGAGGAGAAATGAAAGTGTTAGACCATATGGATCTGCAACACATACTCCATGGCCTTGTTCCCATGGAACCTGAATTTGACAGAAAGTGCTGCTCAGCTGCATCCTAGCTTTTAAGGAGAACGCTTTGTGCTTCTGTTTTAACCTCAGCTTATGAAACAAACACCAAGCTTTGAGTCGGGGGATGCAGCTTGGGTTTGCTTTGTTGCTTTACTTCTTATAATCCAATTAGAATGTACACCGCCGTATCTCAGTGTATCAGGGAAGGACTGGGGCGTTGGGTTCTGAAACACTCTGCTTCATTACTGCCTGAGGAGTACTCCTGCCAGCAGGAGAGCTTTCACCATGTAGTGATCTGCTGTTCTGTAATTCATTTTCTGGTATGTCCTCCCCTGTCATTGCGGTCTTCCCCCAACAAGATAGAGTCTGTCATAGCCAACAGCATGAACTGAAGCCCCACACAAACTCCAGCTAAGCCTGAGAAAGCCTGCATAATGCTCTGGGCCCCCACACAGCATCAGGCTGGTGGTCTGTCTTCTCATGGATTCAGTGCTGTTGTGCCAGGCTAGTTTGACGAGAGCCAGTCTTGGCAAGTTAGGACGGCCTGCAGCCGTGCATTGCTGGTGCAGGGACATCCCAGCTGGCTCGGCTCGGAAAGGGCTCCACAGTGATCCTGAAATCCAGCAGCTGGCTGTATGAATACCTGTGTGCTCTTTGACCTCAAACAGCACTTGGCCGATAAATGACGCTACAAAACTGTTTCAGAGATTCCTGTGAGTAGCAGGGTAGAATCTTTTTCCACAGAGAAAAACAATTTTTCAGGTTTTATGTTAAAAATGCTTGAAAAATGCTGAAAGTGTTTGATGCTGAAGA
This sequence comes from Athene noctua, assembly GCF_965140245.1. Taxonomy (NCBI): domain Eukaryota; kingdom Metazoa; phylum Chordata; class Aves; order Strigiformes; family Strigidae; genus Athene; species Athene noctua. The sequence continues at coordinate 759,604 of NC_134049.1, read as the reverse complement.
ACAGGAAATGTTGTGAGTCCTTGTTCAAAAGGCTGTTAAGTTGCCTAATCTTTCCAAAACTCTTGGGGAGTGGGTTACCAGAACTGTAACTGTGGTAAAGACTGGAAAGCAGGGCCATGTCTATCAAAATGAGAAATTAAACTAGAAATTGTTATTCCTGAATGATATTTTGAATCCTGGATTTCCCATTCCTTTCTGTAGAGTCTTTAGAATAGGGTAGGAGCAGAATTTATACATTTTTCTTAAGATGTCTCTTGAAAACCTACACATATTAGAGAATGACAAATTGAACCTCAGTTCTCCTTGTAGGCTTTGTATGTTTTTTGGTAAACAGTCTAGGTGGAATATTATTAGTATCTATTCTACAAAATAGTGGAAGAACAATGAACTAATAGGATAATTATTTCCTACTGAGTTGTATAGTTCTCCCATAAGCTTTTTCTTTCTGATGTTTATCCCACTAAAAGTGAGTAACGTGCCTGGAGGGCAGAGCTGAGAGGACCTGTTGCTTGGATTGCTGACTACACCAAGCACAGCTGTTCATGTTTGCAGATAACTTGGCCCCACACCTCTAGTCAGCATACAGTCTGGAGGTGACGAGAAACTGCTGAGATCCCTGCTGAGGAACAGAAGAAAGAAACATCTTCTTCTTCACAGCTTTTATCTAAAAACAAGTTAATCAATATGCTAAACACTGATAGCAAAATACACTCACTTAGACTGATGTTCTGAGGAGGTCTGGAAGGCACCATTTGTCCACAGCAAAGCTTTGTCAAGGGTAAAATTGTCTGTGGAAGGGATGGAAGGAATAAGAAGCTGAAAATATATATCTTTGATTTAGGGGTAGGAGTTACCAAATAGTGGTGACTGCAGAAAAACATATCCTCATTGGCCCTTTCGCAGGTCTCTACCACAGTTCAGTAGAGCAAGCAGACAAGAATGGCTAGGGAAATTGTTCTTCATTTTTGCACTGAAATGGTGATTGACATTATCCTCTGCTGGAATGCAATAAAATGAACCTACTACAGCTACCAAATTATTTTTTTCATACTCGCTTCATGCACCGAATGGCTTAATAAACCCACATGTTTATGCAGTAGCTCGCATTTGGGGTGAAAGTGTATAGAATGTTTTGCTGGGACTGTTTCCCTCAGTGTTGGGCCTAAATTGTGTTGTGAAGTGGTAGAATAGTCAAAGGTGTTATTTGCCAGCATGTATAATTTCCTTCATTACGGACCAATAATTTCTTTCTCCATCATAATATATTATCTTCACAAGTTAAGGCACTTTTCTGCAGTAATCTGTGTAACTACTTAAGAGATGGCTGGCCTGCTCACAACGTTGTCCATCTAGGCTGCACGTGTAATACTTTCTGAGGTAGGATGATCCTGGTTTTGCTCTCACTTTTGTTCCTGATGACTATTACCAATCCATTTTCTTTAACCCTTACTGAGCATTGAGTTGATATGAAGAGGTTTTGAAAAACGGTGACTGAGAGACCTCTCTACTGAGAGGTAATAGCTAATATAGATTCTATTTATTAACATGTATAATTAAGGTTGGCTTTAACTTTTTTGCATTTCCTTGCATTTATCAGCACTGAATTTCTCCTGTTATTTTTATTTGCACATTTAATGTCGTGTCACAAACACTTTTTTCAGCTCTTCATAGTTATTTTTAATTTTGTTTATCCTGAACTCTGTGCCATCTTACAAGTCTCTCAATTTTCTGCATAATTTGGAATAGGTTGAACAGTACTGGTCCCAGCTGTTGGGGACCAACTTCTGCTGCATTTTGTGGTATAAAATGACCATTTAATCTTTACTTTTTTCTTCCTTTTAAAGGAAAGGATCTTTTCTCTTTTCACATAACAGCTGAGAGTCCTGAATAGTTCTTGGTTTGATTTCTATTTACAAGAGTCAGCTTGTTCTTCCTTCTATTGTTTTTATCTGTGCACACCATTCTGTTGGCTCTTACAGTGTCGAATCACTTGCTCAGTACGGAAGAAAGGCTTCCTCGTCTTTAGCTATTCAGATTTATCCTCTACTTTATTCAAAAGCAAAGCAGCAATACCACTTTAATCCTTGATGAGATGTCTCTTCTTTATGCCTCCTCTCCTGAAAAGAATCTGTGCAAGGGTGACTTTCAGTAGAGGCAAACAGGAACAGGATGGTGACAGTTAAATGTGAAGCAGTGTGTCTGGTCCTACGGAAAGCTGATCTCTGGGGACCCCTTTGAATGTGGGATCCGGTGTGTTCAGTTGACTTTCATATACTTAAAGCCAACCTAAATGCATGAGTGATGGTAGTATCTCTTGAGGAGACTGTAACCTAGTTAGCCACTATGTTCGTTAGTTTGAGACCACTTATTCATACTTAGTTATACCTATGACCGTCCGTATTACATATATTTGTATCTAATATGTGCACCATCTGTATTGTATATGTGTCCTCAAATGAGGGTGACTGAATGGGAGTAATTAGAGAAAGACAGGTTAAGTGACGGTCATAAATTCATACTTCAAGTCCCCTTAAGTGGAGCAAGAAACTGCCATTGCTTTTCGCTTCTGCTTCTGAGGTAACGCTTGAGGTTATGAATTGGGTAGAAAATGACTTAATTTGCAGGACAAAGCTCTCCAACCATCCTTTTCATGTGCCAGCATTACAGGGCTACTTTTCACATAGAAACTTAAATAGTGATATGGTATTTTTTTTTAAGGTGGGAAGCTGATGTAAGTTATTTGTCTTGCTAGCTCTACATTTCCCTCTCTGCCTCCCCCTGCAGCAAGCTGCCTCCCCAGTTAGTCCTGCATGCATTTGTTACGGGCATGTTAAGCAAAAGCTGAAGGTGCTGTCTTGTGGGTGCCCATCGTTTACTCATTCTTTCTCAGGAGAAAGAGGTTCCTTTCACAAGTTCCTGAGACTCATTCCTTAGCAACAAATTCCAGTTTTCTGCACAGCAGAGGCACTGAAGAGATGATGAGATCTGAGGAAAAGACACTCTGAATGTATTCCTGGTCTGCAGTCAGTCTCAGGCTTAATCAGATTTTTAGCATGGGTTCAGCACTGCACTAACATGGCTACAGGAAACATGGGTATAGACCCTAAAAGTTTCATTTATATAGGAAGTTATTAAATATTAAAGCCTTTAGTGTGCTGCTGCTGCTTCTGTGCGTTCATTTAAGATCCTCTAAGCAATTAAAACTTACAAAATCAAGTCTCTGTGAACTTGAAAAATGTTTTAAAACACCAAACAAAACGAACACTGGAAGAAGCCGCATCCTTATTAGAAATTTCAGCCATTAGGATATAAAATGGCTGTCAGTAGTTACTAATGCTCCCTCTATCTAAAGATGCAGCAGCAGTTTTATGGGTTCATGCTCTGCCTGTTGTCTATTGCATTGCCTAAGAAACAAATTCCTTTGTGCTCCTGACTGCAGCACGCTGGCAGCAGACTCTTTTCACTTGCATGTTCATGCTTCAAGTAAAGATGGAATATGGAAGGAGTCAGGTTTTGCAGTATGTTTGTGTCACAGGGTCAACATAGGGGAGAGGATTGTCGCTCCCTAGCTGTTGTATTACAAAAACTGTGCATCTGGCTAGCCTGCTATGTATTTTAAAAGCTCCTGAGTTCCCACCTATGGGGTGCATGGCTCACCCTGCCTTCACAGCTCCCTGGAACACCCACTGTGTTAATACATTTTCTTCGCCAGGGCATTCACACACTCTCAGATCTGGACAGGCCCAGATGCTAGCTGGGTGAGTCACCACTCAAGTGATCCTGCTCTGGCACCACCAGCTGCTAAGGAGTAAGGGATGGAATAAAAGAACGCACAGCGTAAGAGCACACAATTGCTGACTGTTTCACAGAAAGGGAAGACTTTAACCAGTAGAATCAGGAAAGTATCACAGAGATTTATTAAATGGTTGAGTTCTCCTTAGAGAGTTGGTGGAGTATCTATTTGATCTATTTCTTAGGTGGTTAAAGCTAGATTGGTCAAAAAACTAGAAAGTTTGCTACTGGAGACAATGGAGACTACATGCAATGGCAGGCAAATAGATGCTGTGACCAAATAGATCTTGTTTCTCTTTGTTCCTTGACCACCAGCTTTTAAAAGGAACAGTGTTTGTAAATGTTTGAGTAGAAGTTAGGCTTTTCCTCGTCATCATAAATCTCCAGGTCTTTGTTTAATACCTCCCTCTATTGAATAAGATTCTTGCATACAGACAGCTGAAAAATAGTTCAGAACTCACTGAAGATCTTAAAGTATATTATTTAGCTGGACACTTTAAAGAAGTTGTTCTGTGATAAAATTATTATAGAATGTTTATCAGAGAATAGAGGAATGCAGCTGAGGGGGTTTAGTTTGCCCTATTACTATGGATACACTGTCTGTATGACATAGAACCACTTTAGTGGTGAATACTTTCTCCTAGCAAGAAAAGAATACTGAGAAACCCTGATTATTAGACCACCACAATCTAATCTGTCTCCTTTCCCTAAGTTTGTGGTTAAAATCTGCTGGCATATGGCCCACAACATATTGCCTCTCTTACAGCAGAGCAAAAGTATGCAGAAGTATTTCCTCTAACAATCAAAGCTTCAGTGCAAAAGTAGTGACCCAAATTAACTGTTTGGAAGAAAAAGGTTAAAGGTGTTTTAGAAAAGCATTCCTGACCAAACTGAAATAAATCAGCAAACTTCACCCACACATCCTCCAAACCTGCAATCAGCAATAATTTCATAGAAATAAAACAAATGGATTGCCACATTCCTTCATGTCTGTTACACTTCTGTCTTCATTGCAGAAATTACTCAGAAATGAAAAGTTGGAAGGAAACTTGGCTGTTGGTAATAGCTTTATCACTTGTGCTACAGCAAATGTACTCTCTACAGAAATTTCTAGGATCCACTGTTTCTGGTTCTAATAAGTATTCCTAAACTCTTCATATAAAAGCTTTAATGCTGTTTTTGTACATAATAGTAATGAATTAGGCCTCTGGATAACAAAAGTGGTTTAGAGCTGCAGTTCAGTTACGCCTAACAAATTTTAGCCCCCATACAAGAGAGGAGCTTGTTGTTTAATGGAAGCACCTTAGCCTGCATTGAAACTACATTTTATATAAGGTTGAGGTGCTCTCTGGAACCGGGGCTTATCTTCAGTACAGATTTTCAGATGCGCTATTTAGATGAAAAGATCAGTAAAATGCATCTTTTATGAAATTCTGTGTTTAGCTACAAAACAAACAAATTAAAATAAACACCACTGCGTTTAGTGCTTCGTGTTGTAAGACATGAAAAAGGTGATGAGAGGAGGGTATTCTGAATTATAGCAGCATTAGAAAGATATGTCAACTATTGCTTTTATTTACTTCAGCTTTATAGGAAAGGGATGAAGTCAGCATCTTCTAATTAAAACTAAAAGAAGTCAGTACTTTTCCTTCACAAGTATTAGCTAGAAGGGGAAAGAACAACTTGAGACTTGTCTGGAAGTAGGGCTGTGGAGTAGAAGTAAAGAAGGGAAGATGAGCAGGCCACAGCTTTGGAGGCACTGCCGAGAAAATGCCCCTGGAGCAGGTCCACTCTTATAGTGGGGCGAGAGACTGAGTGAGAGCACAGCATAGAAACCCTGCTCTGTCTGGGACAACCACTGACATTGAGATTCTTACTGACATCATGATACTTTCTTTTATGAAAACCATAGATATGTCAAATGGTACAAGCGTAGCAGGGTCCATATGGGAACATGCATTTCTTCCTTAAATTGAAATCCCATGGATGTTGCAGTAAGGAAAGAATTTGATTGTTAATGATTTGACTACTTTAGTATCTGGGTTCTCCTGAGAGAAGCTTATATCTCAATTACATTTCAATTTGATACAAAGTAATTACCTGTGTGAAACGGTTGTTATTTCAAAAGTTGCTCTAAGGAGTCCTCAGAACTGATGCTAATTCACTTTTGACCAAACATATCCCTGGTGTAAATTGCTTAAATAAAGATATACTGACAAATATTGCCCTGTATGTCGGCCATACTTACAATATCGAGGAATGTGGTAATGTGATGTTATTTGACACTGACCTTTACTCCGTAATAACTGCGTATTGCACAACGGGTATCAGCTCTTACACGCCGCAGCTAAGACCATTTTAATTGTTTCCCTAGATTCTTCTATGTATAAGAGCTAAACAGTAAATTTAGGGTGGTTTTCACCTCACTCCCTCATCTCCCAGCCACATATAATTGAGAACACAGAGGTTAACACTCCAGCTGTTTATGTTCCACAAAATGCACATCAGTCAGGAGAGAACAGGGATTTGGCATTTCCATTGTATTAATGTACCTTTTATGGAGAGGGGTAGGTGGCAACACTAAAGAGCCAGAGGTGGAACAACTGGAGGAAGCGCATAAATCCAAACACATCCCTTTAGGTATTCTCCACTCACCACAGTCTTTTTTTAGTGTCTTCCCTACATTTCCCCAAGATTTCATTGGGTATTGTTGACATGGAGCCAAATGAGTGTTAAAAACAATCCCTTACCCCCAAACAGTAAAAGCCAAATTCACACCAGGTGCAATGACACAGACATCATCCTCAATAGAAAGCAGCAGACAGGACCCGAAGCTTTGGCTATAAACATAACCAAAATCATTCTGGAATAAAGATGTGAGATGAAGCAATACTCAAGCTCATAAAATTCCTGCAAGATTCATATCCTTTAGATAATTTTTATCTCTCTGGATAGAAAGAACAGAGTCAGTGTCTATGTGCTCTGCTTTTAGTGCTTGTTTTAGGCAGGCAGTCAATGTCAATGCGATAACAAGGGTAAGAAATACTCTAATTTTCTTTTGGCATCAGCACACAGGTCAAGTTGCATTGCCATTGTTCTGTTTCCCTCATATTGCATACATTCACATTCGCACTCAGCTGCAACTCACTCGAAAGATGAGTGGAATAGGTGATTTTTGTTACTGCTGAGATCCTACTGAGAGTAGAAAAATAGATGAACTCTGCTTGGTTGTTGCTTTAGTTTAGGAAAAAAAAAATGACTTGAAGGGTACTTGTGATAAAGTTTTAAAATAAATATCTTGCATTGCAAACAGAGGTCATGTCTAACCATGATGAAAACACAAGTCCAGTAAATATGCTGTTTCATATGTATGATTATACCATGGAAAATAAGTCTGTCTCTTGTACCTCGCTGATGCCAACTCTGACTCTCAGAATTCTTGAACCGAACTGTCTCATGTTTTGCACTGTAATAACTAATTGTCCCAAGTTAAACCAAACCTGTATTGGGACTCTTTGTATATTTATTAAGCCACAGATTACTTTTATCCTGAGATTTTCACATCCTTCTGCCTTGTGTGTTTGCCTTATTGGTGAAAATACCAAAACATGACCAGAATTACTAGTCTTTCACATGGTTAAGACCTAGGTACTTACGCTACTGGAAACTGATTTTCTGGGATAGAATTCCGGTGACTTTTCAAGTGGTGTAGTCAGCTATAGTTAATGGAATCATTACAGATTCAGCAGTCCTTTATTTTTATGATGCAGCAGTGGTGTTTGTGTTCTTGCAACTCAGTGCAGGGCTGTTGCAAGCATTGGCATGCTGTTACACGTGAGTAAATTGAACCTTGACTATCAATTTTCTTCGGTGGTGTGTGACTTGTCATATCCAGACTGTATCAACTATACTGTGTACAAAGATAGAGGCAGAAAATGTCCTTACCTTCCTCAGGGACTGATTCTTTTGGGAGAGTGAATTTGTTGATGCTTAGAACAGGTGGAAGTCTTTTATCAAACAGTCATTTCCTCTTCTCCCTTCCTTCATCATAGTTATCTCTGCACAGTTCTGCCCATTCACAGATCTCAAAGCAGAGCAATTTTTGCCTTTTCCCAGTTGTCTGTTTCTTCTTGGATCATGTCACTTTTCTGGGACTCCAAACTGTTTTCTTATCTGTCCTTCCTCTTAACCCAAAAGTATGAAAGAGGAGGAACAGGTAAGTCACTACAGCTGTCAATTTTGCCCCATAATGGGCTTTAAAAAAACCTCTAAACTTTTCACAATGGCATAGACCTTCCTCTTGTGAGACTGACTTCTGCTGGTGGTAGAAAAACTTTGAAACTCTAGGAAGGAATATTTTACAACCAGTACCTTTAGAGTATGGTGTTTAGTCCTCTCTCTCAATATCGTAAGTTGACTTATTATGGAAATGCACAAGAACTTTGATTCCCTGAAATGTGTTTTGTGCTCATGGTAAATGTGACTACAGTGGAAAACGTAAAAATGGTGGTCTTTCAAACTTCAGGATATAAAAAGATTTTTTTCCACCTATCCTTTGGATGGGATGTAATATCAGGATTTTGCCCCCTTTGCAGAAATACTGTGTCCTTTGTCCAGACTGTTAGTGGAGTTATTTCTATCACAGTTTATAACCAGCCTAATTCATGCAACAGACTATTTAAAATATATATAGTATTCATTGTTATCTCTTCTGATCTTATTGTGCAGTGTTGCTGTGTAGCAGTCAATGATAACTCTGCTTCTGCCCCAGATGGTTTCCTTTGAGCAGGATGAATCTTAATGCATGGCCCAAGTTTGAAAGTTTTAAAGCAGCTAACTTTAGACCTGGTGTTGGTATTCTGTTAGCTAATTTAAAGCTAATTCAGGTATGGCTGCAGTGCCCTGCAGCCACTGTAGATATCTTGCAGCCATCAAGTTACTAGATACTATCAGTGTCAAAACAACTATGCAGCTGGAGTCTGGAAGAACACTGCTGTCCTGTGATTGTCCCCCACAGCACTTGTCCAGAGGTAGCTTAATGAGGTATTGAGTTATCTCACTGTTATTTTTTTCAGCATACCCTCATAAAGCTTCTCATTCATACAGGGAATTAATATCACAATTTAGGTATGTGGTATCTTTATCTCTTTGATCCAGACATATCATAGTCATAACATTCTCCTTATATAGCAATATTCTTAGACTACGTATGTCTGCTGCTATCAGGATAACCACCTTGTATGGTTAAAGAGAAGATAAAGAATGACTGTTGCTAAATAAAGAAGAAGGGTAGAAAAAATGCAACCAACAATAAAGCTGGCATAGAAATTGTTACCATAGCAATCTCTTCAGATGAGCTAGAGAATGTTTAATTGCCAAGCCCATCATGGTATGGTTTATAACTTGATTACTCAACTCACAGAGGGGAAGTAGTCATGGGGCATGCCTCAGAAATCTTATTCTCATCTGGGCTCCAAATGTGAACAGCCAGATTCAGCTTGATATGATTACGAATAGCAGAGATGTTTTTGTCTAGACTGCAAGCTCTCTGGGATAAGAACCAGGCTCTTTATTATTGGTCTATAAAGCACCTATTTTGGGTGGTGTCCCTGGGCATCTAGTATAAATAATGGCTTGGAGATAATGAAAACTCACCCAACATAAATCTGTGCATTGGTGACCAAACTATTGCAGTTTATTGAGAGGGTTTTGTAAGCCAAGGTCACCGTACTGGCATACCACGCTTGTTTACTATGTGATGTTTTCTTCTGCTAATTTACTATGTGATGTTTCTGACACCCATAGTCTTGCACCACTCAGATCCACTCAGAGTGCAGCTGTGGGCTCCTTTCTTATCCTCCAGGTAAGCCAGGACATCTCTCAAGTGGTTCCTACTTTCTGTCTATCTCGGATTTCACTTTCAGTCTCTCGGAGCCTAGCCTTTCTGTATCCAGAGGACAAATTCTGTCTAGATCCCTCCTAACATCATCTCTTGAATATACTCTGATGCTGCCTCCTACGCTTGGCAGGCACTCCACAAACATCCACAACACTGTCTCATTCCTTCCATTCTACACCCTCTCTAATACTTTCCCTTGCTTATATGTCTACAGAAAACATGCCAGTGAGTAGCCCATAGGGGTGCTGTCGAGGTGGTGATTATATTCTCATTTTCTGAGTGAATCTTGTCTCTGCATATCCAGCTGACCGTCAGTGTATGTACTTTTGGGGCACGGATTATCCTTGTTTAGACTGGTGTAGATTGGTTCGACACCTAGCACAGATAGGGCCTAATTGGTGCCGGTATTCTGGGAGTATGTGTTACATAATGGCAAAGAGGTACAAGTAGTGTTCAGCCTTTACGTAAAGTTTCAGAGTCTGTTCTACATGGCAGTGAAGACTTGCTAGATTTATTTAGATGCAGTCTAAATGGTTGGCCCAGCTTGGTGAAAAACTCAAATCAGTCTTCCCTAATCTACCACAACAGAACAGTAAAGAAGAGCAGTAATTCTCAGGTGTCAGTTAGGTAATTAATATACAGTCAAAACACAGTAGTTGTGATTATTTGTGTGGTGGCATGAGGCGGAAACAATCTGCAGCTGATGCATATTACACACATCCCACAAAGCACAAAGTACTGCACCCTCCAGGATTTCTGTACCCGAGCATGCTCAGCTGCTTACAGCTTTTCATCAGTTACCTGGCCTCTTTGGATTTTTGTAGTTTGAATTTTAAAAAGCCATGTTTGTTTGGCTTGCCTGATTTCCTGAAATCCCAACAGTCAAGGTTTGCCACCAAAATTGAAACAGTTTTTTACATTTTTGCATCACTTTCTTACAACACTTCTGTATCTTCTGGACTCTCCTTTTGTTACGTCAGTGAGTGCAAAATTCACTGTAGCACTGGGAGCAAGTCCCACCTGTGCTAAGAGCACATCTGCTCCATACCGGTTTACTGCTTTCACCACCTGCATCCATGTTACAGAGGCACATCTGGATACTATTACAATTATAAAAGGTGCAGGTTTTATTCTCAGTGCAGGATGGGACTCTGATTTCACAACCTTCCTCAAAGAATGAAGCTCAAGTAAATACATCCTGTCCCATTTATAATCAACATACACTTAACTTCAATAGAACATAATGGATCTTCATGTTAATTATATCTTCATCATCATCAAGCATGATTGACGTAGCATTAATAATCACTGTTGCTAAAGAGTAGAGGCTATGAATTCAGCCCTCATCATCTGGGAGAGCATTGTGCTCTTCACGTCCTCTTCTTTTTTCAAGTAGCAAATTCGTTGTGGATTTCTTCATCTCTCAGAGAGAAGAGAGATGGAAGGCATAAGGCTAACTGGTTCTTGCTGACTTGAGTTCTGTCACAACAGAAGCAGACACTATTTATAATCCTTCAGAATTGTTTACAGAGTCTACTCTTACTCTCCCCACTAAATAAACAGTAGGAAAATGTCCACTGTCCTTGATTTGCATATGAGACTCGAGTATTTGCATGTGCAGCGAGGTACAAATCCGTTCCACAACCACAGCCAGATAAGGGAACAGACCACAGGATGAATATGTGAAAGGGGACATGGAATGGAAAAGGCAAAAAGTGATTTAACAAATTCCAACTGGGAAGGAGTATGAAGCTGTACCTGCTGCATGTGCTTCCTGCCTCTTTATGGCAGTATGTTAGAAATGTGAGAGACTGTTACTTTGCTAGAATGACAAGGAAGCATAAATGTAACCACAATGTGAAATCCTTCAGGCATTTTAGCTCATTTACAAATGTGTTCACACCATTTTATCAGTCAGGCATTGCTAAACAGGTGTGACCATTTCCTCCTGACATGCTTTCCCTGTTTCCTCCTCATATGAGGAAACTTAGACTTTTTACTTCTGGCTATGGTTACTTAAATACACAGAAGAGACACAAGCAGTTTGTGCAATACAACTGTGCACTTGCTGAGTAATGGATTAGCAGTACCAGCATATTATATGTAGGCAGAAGCCAGGTTTTATATTACTTCTTGAAAGACTATTTCCAAATAGTTTATCATGGCACCAGATAATCAAATGGGCAAGAACCTGTGATATTGTGTCACTGGAGAGAGAGAACATTCTTTGGAGATAACATTTTCTCCATGTAAGGATCAAATCCTGAGCTTCCAGAGATGTCTGTGCTCAGGCTGGAGAGATACATTATAGTTTGGCACCGATCATCTTTTTATCCTCCATAATTTTCAATTAAGGGTTTTGTTACCTGGAATCTAATGAAAGGACATATATTCTGCCTTCAAATACATTCACCCTTCTGAACTGTTTCAGCTGTCCTCCTCTCCCAGATTTTATGTACATCATGCAGGCAGCTGTCGCCCCTTCCTCTTCTGTATACGATGATAATGCTCTCTGCTAAGACACGTACCTTTATACTGTCTAGGTCTCTGTATTTTCCACTATTTTCTGTTTCTCTTTCTTTATTCTTACTCCAAGACATTGACTGTGTTGTATCTGTATGGGAGATGAAGAGGGAATTCTCTGTTTGAAAGACTGTTTTTCAATTACATCAATGAGGTCTACATCATTTACATTTAATAAAAGATGCTACCCTTGCCAATGAGCTGTGCCTTAGGTTGTCATGGCTTTAGTGACACTGTTTTCATCCTAATTAGGTTCAACTATAAATCTGTTCAGAGCTTTCAGTAAATATCTTCTGGCTAATTTCTTCAGTTAAATATCTCTCAAAACCAGAGCAACTTTCTCAACGTGACTCCGTGTCATCTGCCTCCCTTCTCTGCTCAGATGTTCTGATTACTTCCACTACCTACAACTTTGGCCTTCTGTTTGAACTCTGAATGAATTCCTCCTCTCAGCATCTGTCATACCTCTACCACACCAAACATGTATGCCAGTGTTCAGATTTGCTTTAGCCATACTCCTACCTGTGGTTAGTTTTGTCTTCCCACCTTTCCTAACGCAGTTCCTTTCTGTGTAGCTTTCCATGCTTCCCCTCCTTCAAGTCCTAGCTTGGGCAGAGCAGCGCTGTCTACGTTCTCTCATACGCAGGAGAGCATCACCACATCGCCCACATCCTCAAGCAACTCCAATGGTTCCCCACTCAACTCACAAGCTGGTTCAAAAAAAGCATTGCTTGATTTTAACATTTTCTGGGATCATTCCAGCCTTCTGCATGGACATCTATTCCTCCCTTCTTTCCTCTGCTCCGCTAATAGAGACCTGTTATCTGCTCTTACACTCTTCCATATTTGTCTTTTCCTCATTTCATTTCTCTGGATCATGGATTTCCACCCATTTTCAAAAAGCCTTTCAGCACTGATGCAAATAAAGCCATATTCATTTACACCATTTTCTTTCCATCTTTGTCTCAGATTTTCTCTTGTGGTTTCACATTTCTGAAGCCTCAGTATTTTCACAGTAACACCTATTGTTGTGAAGCACCATCTGGGATATGACTCTAATGAAAAAGAAGATACAAAATAACTTGGGCTTGGAGATATGCTGGTGAGAAACATTTGCTTAACCATATGGAAATTGCATTTCTCTAGAGTGCAGACCTTAAGCTGAAACAGTAGGGATGTCAAAGCAACTCCCCAGAAAATTCTTAAGAACTTGCACAATATCTCTTAAAAAGTCTGTCACTTTTCCTTTTTTAATGAAGTTCATTAGCAAGTTAATGAGAAATGGCACTTTAAAGATGCTCCACTATAGCTTCACTATATTCCCATTTAAGTCCTTAGTAAACTATATAACTTTGAGAAGTGTTATTCCAGTGTTGATGTTTCTGATAAGTCCAGCCCAGAAATCCAAGGCAATCATGTTCTAAATCATTCCTGTTCTTTGCGAACTAGATGGAGGATGCGAATGGTGTTCATAAATGTAGCTGGTTTGGATCAAGAATTGTGAAATCCTAATCAGAGAAGGTTTGAATGAATTAAAAAAAAAAAAAGAAAGGGCTCTTTATTTGGTAGGATGTAAGAACTGAATCACAATTTGCTTTAGTAGATTTTTGAGGTAGGAAAGGATGTGGGTTTTGTTTGTAAATAGCATTTAATTTCACACACTGGAGGTAGAATTATGCAATTAAACTTTTAAAAAAGCTTCTGGCACAAGCATACTGCAGCACTGTAAAAAAGAGAAAGGACATTTCACACCCAGAAGTTATCCATATGGCCACTGACCACATGTTTGGTAGAGATGTGAACAATATGTCATTGGTATTTACAATTCCAGGTAGTTTTCTTGTATGCCATAAAAAGTAAATACTTAAGCAACAGTCTTTGCTGTGTAGATCTTTAATGGGTGTGGGAAATTCTCTTTATTTAGCCAGGAATGCCCATCATTTGCTGTCTTGGGAGATGTGTTGGCAACAGATGGGATCTCAAGAGCATTGTTTCACTGTTATTCTGATTGTTAAAATGCAGTTCATTTCATTCCTTTTTTTTTTCTTTCCTGCAGGGGTGAGAGGGACTGTGGAAAATAGGGGGAAAAGTAAAGAAAGCTGGAGAGAAAAAAGAGAAAAGAAAATGAAATTTGAAAGAAACAATGGGATGAGAATCCCGAGAGAAGTGTTGAAAAATACGGGAGAATTGAGAGCAGTAAGTTTGGGTGGAGAGTCCTGGCAAATACTCAGCACATACAGGGTACTATAGTGGCAAAAAGGAAACAAATAAGAAAAACATACTGCTCTGAGTTCTGTGGTGTGTTTTCTCCCTTTTTCTTCTCCTTTACCTAATGTGCTAGGGATCAGTAGACATGGGGGAGTGGAAAACAGAGTAGAACCACATTAATGTAACTAAATACAGTAATCTAAGAGATGGCACTGCCAGAGAGTGGCAGCTGACTTGGTCTTCCATGCAGCTGCACAGATATGGTACCACGTGCAGCTTAGCAAAACACAATTTTGGTTAAAAACCTTTGATTTCATTATTCTTTGGGAATTTTATTTAAGGATGTCCTGGAAGGATGTTTGGAGATTCTATTGTTGTTCAGAATATGGCATGCTGCCCACATCTGTGTGAGGTTTTTCAGCAGAACCTTAACACTTCCAAACAGATGTTTCAAAACAATGACTTTTCTGAAATTAAATTTGCACAGGTCTGACTATATTTTTGTTACGAAAGTCAAACAGATTGACATGTTGAACAAGGAAGATAGTGTTTGGAATCTAACATGAGAGGTAATCAAGAGCATTAGTTTAAAAATCCTGTCAACCTCTTTTTCTTGTTTTTGCCCATAAGCCTTGTGGGGACAGGCCTTCCCCTCTCTTCTCCACAGAAAAAGTCAAGATTAATTTTGCATCAGACAACATAAAAAGAGATAATACCTGAGCTAACATGGAGGTGGCCTCACTATTTCAAAACTGTGCCAGTTGCGCAGAAGATGATGGCTGTAATTTCTCAGTATAAGAAGTGATTTGAGGACACCCCTAAATGCATTCTGTGTTTCAGTGTTGAATTGATTTTCTGGTTTTTAGACTCTGGATTACCCGTCAAAACATGTCAATAACTTCACTTTTTGGCTCTTTCAAACCCATTCTCTAATTTGAACGTCTGGCAACTGGGGCATTACCAGAAGTCTGATGTTGTTTCCCTGCCCAGAGAAGGGAGTTCTGTATAAGGTGTACCAGGTGACTGACCAATTACAATGAAAAATGTGAAAAATTACTCTGCTGAACAAAGCATCCGGTCTGTTGCCTTGCCCGGAGGAGTGATGCAGCTTATCGCAGTCATTCCCAACAAGTGTTTATCTTAAAGGTGTCCAGTGACAAAGACGCCACAGTTTTTTCAGGTGATTTAGTCCAGTATCATACTTCAACATTAGAAGGATTTTTCCTAATGTCTAATCTGAATTTCCATTGCCCCAGTTTAGATTTACAGAGGTCAGACTCTTCCAGTCCTCTTTGTAGAGCCTTTTACATGTCCAGAGGTTGTTACTGTTCCTAACCTCTTCACCCTCATCCCTTTCCAGGGTGTTCTCACTGGGCAGTGTACCTCTAGCTGGTGGAGTCTTTCTGTGACCGTGCTTTCGCAATCACTGGTCAGCCTCATTATTTTCACTGTCTCTACCTTGTAATTGTAAACATGTCTTCTTGCTTCTGTTTCTGCACCCTTGTGTTTACATTTTTTTGCAACAGCATGACATGGCTGAGTTGCATTCAGTTTGTGATCCACAGTAAGCCACAGATACTTTGCTGTAATTTTCTGTTTGCCTGGTGTGTCCACATCTGCTTTAGCTATGCTGTATTTTGAACACTGTCTAAGAAGCAGTTCCATTCTGACATTTTCAGAGTTGGTTCATTTTTTTCAAAAGCTTAGAAAGTAATGTTGAAGTATTTTTGTGGTCAGGCATATTTTGATTCATATCTGACTCCTGACTTTCCCTCTCTGTTTTTTGCATCCTGAGGCCACCAGTGTTTAATGATTACAAATGAAGTTAAAATATTGAGAACAGAGCCTGAGAAGAGGCTTATTAAGTACCTTCAATTTGATCATTCTCCTTAAGAGATTTTATGGTGACATGCTTGAGGACTATGGAGAATAAAGGACCACCTCTCTTTTCCAAGTGCTTTAAATAGGCCAAAATTACGGACCTTCTCTGTCTTGTTCTAATTGTGTTCTCAACCGATTTCTGCTGGGTATTACTGTGTTTTAATCTTTATAGGTTGGACCCAAATACTTTTGAAATAGGTGCTCAGGAACACGTCATTCTGAGAGGCACTCAATGGAAGTACCTCCCTTTGCTTGTTTCTGTCACAGTTTCAGAAAACTCTCCTCATTCCCCATGTCGGGGTTTTGTAACTCCTTGTTTCATTTCTAACTGGCCATCTTAAACCGTTCAACAGCTTTTGATAAACATGCTACTTTATGTTTTGAAGACAGGAGTGTTTTGCCAATTATCAGGCCTAGCATAAAGGACACAGCCAGCATAAAGATGAACCAATAACCAGACTGTACTTGACACAAAAGGGTCAGTCCATGGGTGAGCACTGGGGGTACAAACAAGTCAATGAAGTTATACATAACTGACATTAATCCCACTGACCCCAACAACAACACTGCTTAACCAACAATGGGTGGAATAAATGGTGAAATGCAGTCTCCTATAGAAGGGACGGGAGACAACCAGGTCAACCAGCCAAATACATCAGACCAAGGAAGCCACATCATGAATCTCTACAGAGCCCACATTTACAAAAGCCAGACCTGAGTAGAGCCCAGTCCCAGGGAGGCGGGAGGTCCTTCCCCAGCAGGGAACTCTGCCCAGTGCACCCACCTCACAGACAGACACTGCCCCTCCTGCAAGTGCTCCCAGCTGTTATCCCTCAGTGGGACACCTGACCCTTGTTTAATTAATGGGCGACACCTGGGGCTCGTTTACCCAATGGCTCTGGCTGCCAGGCCGCCCCACCCTGGAGGGAAGCCTAAAGGGGGAATCACCCACACGTCAGCCCTCCTTTGGGGCTTGGGGTTGAAACCCCAGCATTTCCCAGGAGTCAACCAGTGCTGCAGTAACTGTCAGCCATTGCTGAGCAGTTAATTGAATTTTAGGGGAAATGATGAGGACAAAGACTGATGGGTTCAGAGGTCTTCTGCCTGGAGCTTGCATGGTGCTTGAAGACTGTGACTGGTGCTGGCAGCTGATCACCTCAGGGGTACTTCTCTGGGATCAGGACAAGGAAGAGCCTTTTTAGTAGGGAAAGGTAATCATTACAGACATTCTCTTGCTTGCTCTTCTCTATTCTGTAGGGGAGAAATGTTGTTTGATAGTAGTGAATCATGCTGAAAGTCTTTTCAATACTTGTCAGTTTAATGGATAGCTATCTCTCAAACATGGTACTGCAGTGTTCTGTTGACCCAGAGTGAACAAACATTATGTTAAGGACCTTATGAGTGTCTTGCAGTGTTACCAGTCACAGTGCATCCATCCTCAAATCTTGGGAATAGCTGCTGTTACTGGATTAGCACTGGGGGGATTCTGCAACTTTTTTTAAGGTCTGAAATTCTGAAAAACCTAGGTGGTGGTGGCAGGCAGTACTTCTTCCATGAGCCCCATTCTGGTATGTCTGTAGTCTGTAATTAGCAGTTAGGGACATCTCTGCACTATCTTACATTAGCAGGTTGTAGCACTTCAGTAAAATGTTTCTGAGGGTTTTAAAACACTGGCTTTGAGCATGGTGCTGTGCTGCTGCTGTTTGGCATAACTGCTGCTGCATTGCATAGACACATGTCTTCCCTTTACTAGCTGCTAGCTTACTTTACTATGTGAATTTCAGCTGCAGCTGAAATGCAGGAGGTAGTATTTTAGTAGAGACTGTTTACAGTAATATTTGGAGTATGTGAGCTGAAGAAGAGATGACCTCAGAGTCCAAGGAGCTCTTGAGTCCTACCTAGTGATTGAGATCACCTTTTCTGTAACAGCATGACAGTTCTGGCAGGTCTTGAGACTGTGAGAGCTTGATTTAAAGCCAGTGCAGAAATTTAATGAAAGAAGGAATATAATTAAACAAGACAAAGATAATTCTGTGTTAGCTAAACCTGTCCTGATCTCATCACCATCTACACATGATCTGTAAATGGGAATGAGTGTCCTGCATGTTTCTCATGGCAAGGCAGTATGGTGGGCATGGGAAGGACCAACCTAGCGACCATGACCTGACTTTTATCTCCATATACAGAGGAGGCTTCCATCGCTGTGGATGGAAGAGCCTGTGGAATTCCTACATTTCTAAACAATAAACATAATAGTGTACACAGTATTCCCAGTTTCTTCCTATTCAGCTCCTTGCAACTATAAAACATAGGATAGAAGTTCTCTGACTGACCTGCTGTGACTCAGTTTGACTCATTTCACATGCCTTTATCTCTGTTTTTCCTCAACTTCTTGCTCATCTTATCCATTAAGCTTTAAGTTTTTAAAACAGGAACTTTCTCTTCCTGTGCATATTTATCTTGTGCCTAACACAACGGCCTCAATCTTGGTTGAGGCCTCTTGGTGATACCAGAATACAAATAACAATAGCAGGAGCAGCAGAAGCAATAACAAAGTAGGTGGTTTAACCTCTGATGGTTTTTTCCTGAGACATCTCTAGATACTGGAATACAGTCACTTACCCATTTATTTCTTTCTCTCTCTGTGGTGATTTGAGTTGGCATATTGTCATACTACAATGACAACCCACCAGCAGTTCATGCATTGGCTGGCTCTTTTGGTCACTGATAATTTTTTATTCCATGTAATTGCCTTTCGTTTGCAGTTGTTATTTTAAGGGTGACCCCTAACCCTGTGAGGTCTGAGACTTTCTTGGTATTACTACTCTGAGCAAGTGAATATTAGCAGGGCCTGGTACTGCTGCTCATCTGCACCTGCATGGAAGAAAAACTTGAAGGCTAGGGTGTGGTGGTGGTGGGTGTATTTTTTTTCCTGCTTCCCCCCCACCCTTCTCCAGCTGGTCCCTCATCCTGCTTCTCTCTTGCATTTCAGTTTCTCCTGTACTCATTTCTGTTGTGTGGAATTTGAGGTTTCTCAATACACGTTCCCTGCCCCCAGCCTGCACACTCCCCACGGACCCAGCTTCCTCTCGCACATTCCACACTGGAGCGTACCACTCCGGAGGCAAAGTGGGCTCAGGGAAGAGTCCATCCGAAGCTTCTCTGTCTCAGGCTTGCCCTGTCTTCCTCCTCACCGTGCGAGAGCACTTTCACTAGTGAAAATGCAAAGATAACAGTTCTCATGGCACTATGAATTAGAAATTCCTGAAATATTTCCAACATCAGCCAGCAGAAAAGCAGGGTGATAGAAAACAAATGGTGACAGGAAGGCAATAGGGAAATAGGGAAGGGAAATTTAGGGCTGTATAGGCTGAGACAAAAAAAAGAGAGAGAACGAGACAATAAAGCCAGGAGATGGGGGAAAAAAACCACCAGAGATGAAAAACTGAGAAAATGTGAGGGCAAATCAAAGAATGAACAAATGAACCATGCAGGCTGTAAAATGAAAGAGAATGAAATTAAGTGCATGGAACAAATATTCGGATAGTGATCAAGGATAGAGAGCAGATGCTGAATATGAGTGAGAGCCAGAAACACAACAGGGATTAAAAAAATCTGTCAGAAGATTTGGGTACATTCTCATTCAGTTTGTATTTGGTTTGATTTGAGTGACCCATCCCTCATTGTCATTTCAGCTTGGCCAGTAGCAATCCAGTGTATCCCACAGCAGATTATTTCACTGATGGCTGTTGCTGGTGTTTTGCTTCTTACTGATTTTTTTTAATCAGTGCTAATTGAGCCTGTCATCTGGGTAGGTCAGGATGTAAATGTGGTGACCTTTGTGGGAGAGAGTTTCTTCTGTCGTTGAATATGTTTTCGTTTGGAGTCTCTGCTGGAACACGCGGCCGTGCAGACCTGCCCACGTCCCAGAGCGCACACACGTTGTCCCCGGGAAGGCTCGTGGTGCCCAGAGCTGCACTGTCAGCCCCTATAACCCCCTGCAAGAGCCCAAACCCCCGGCACAGAGAATCACCGTGCTGATACGTAGCTTCTGCATTAGGAGAGGTCGTTACAGAGCAGTTCAGGGCGGCACAATGAGCAGCAAATGAAACCGGCAGAAAGGAACCGAGCCAAATACAAAGGTTTCTCCCTCATAAAGTATTAAAGACAGATACCATATAAAACTTCATTTATGAGCTGCTCCCAGTTACAAACCATCTCTAGATTGGCAGCAGCACCTTTACTATACTGCTTTTAATAGAATCTGTCTTCCTTTGGTACTGTACTTTTCCATACAAGCTTGAGGGGAAAGTAATTTAGTTTAATAGCAGCCACCCTCATTTTGAAGCAGGCCTTGATTTAAAGCCGGAAGTAATTAAATGTAATGAAGCCCTTAGCTTCTGCACTAGGATCAGAGCCATGTTATTCACAGCCATGCTTACACGTCCTTGCTGCTAATGTGTCACTAGTCTGTTTTTTCCAATCGCTGTGGCCTGTGTTTTTAATTCCTCCTGGCCAGACTGTGGTGCAGTATCAGTGGAGGTTCAGCTTTACAGCAATGGTTTGAAAACAGAAGAGAAGGCTCATCTCAGGACTGGGGCATTTATGAGATTTCTGCTTATGATCTAAACATGGCTTTTTGTGCTCTATTTCTTTTACTGCTTTCTGTAGCAGTGGACTGTCAGTTCCCAACTCTAAACAAAAGCCCTTAAGGCAATAATTCCCAAATTTCCTTTTCAACAGCAAAGTTTAAAATAAAGCTTGCCTTTTAGAGGAACTTGCATACTGCTGACTATTCCTTCTCTTTCTGCCCCTCAATAATTCAGTCAGATTTCTCTGGGCGTCCCTTGCTCAGCTTGGTATCTACATGGCTCCTTCTGTTTGGCTTGTTAGCACTTTGGGGCAGGGAGTTTGGAAATTTCCTGAAGTCATTGGGAATTGTGCCGTGGGCTTGAACAGGGACAAGCTTTTTAACCTTGTGTTAACTCACTGGTAACAGTAACCAAACAAACCTCTTGGTGTCCCTTTCAACTTACCAAGGTCCAAATATCAGATGTAATGTGTGACAGAATCCCAAAAAGAGGGTCATCAAAACAATCAAATCATACAGGAATGCTGTGGGATCCACCCGCCAGTGTAAATAACTCTGTGACCTCAGTTTCATTATTCTTCCTTTCTGATGTCAATAACTTCCCACCATAACAGTGTACCATGAAATGGGAGACATTTGAGAAGTCTGCCTATCAGCATGGCTCTCCTATTCAGAGGTTAAGGAGAAATATAGCTTTCAGTAATATGCATGTACAGACGTGTGTGCAGTTATATACAGTGAGGCTGCATACTGACTTCTGTAGACTATTCAAAATTTTTTAGAATGTCCTTTTAGAAGCAGGATCATACAAAGGGCTTTTACTGCAGAGACTCAGGAGAGCAACCTCAGCTATCTCCCCCTTCCTTCACCCAACAGATCTTGACAAGTCAGTCCTAGGAAGGTTTTTTTTTTCCATATTGAAATCATTAATAAGGCAGAAATATAACAGTGCCACAAACTCTAGTCTCATTGCTCCTCTAAATTGACTGTGATGATTAGTTTTCCCTTACCAGGCTATCCTCTAAACAACACTAAGAATTTCTTCATGCAATTAATAGGAAAGTGCGGCCCCAGTATTTTTAACAAGCAGTTTTACCAAAGTTACTCCACTAGGTTGAGGAATGGCTTAACAGGGGTTATGCTGCTGGGGTCAGCAACGTTTATGAGTGGTCAGTACCCTATTTTGATATCCAGTGCCAATCTGGGTATTTTCTTCTGAAGTTAGAGGTGAAATATTCAAGTAGATCAGAGCTAATCACAGCACCTTTCTTCTGGCAAGGCAGCACTTCCAGTTCCTGCTGATGTCCAGGCAGCCCAGCTGGCGGGTGCCACGGTGACTCCACGGGGAGCTGCTCACTGCACGCTGGAAGCTGCTGCCTTCCATGGATACCTCTCCTTCTGTCAGCTCTCAGCCACACACTAGCTTTCCTACATGGTATTCAGAATTGATCCGTGTGCTGACTTGTTTTGGCCATGAGTGCCATGGGTTATTGATCCCTGGTTTTCTTCGAGTAGCTATTTTTGCATGCTAATGGGTGGGACAGTGTGCCTATCCGAGTGTCCTCTTTGAAAATGGAATTTTCAGAGTGGTGTGGGTTGACATTCATGTAGACTGCCTGTTATGCTGCAGGTTATTTTTGTCTCCTTGCTGCTATCCTGCATGCCTTTACCTTATTGTTTAACAAAACAGGCCGGTCTCTACTTGCCATTCTAGAGTAGAGCTGATTAAATGGTACTTAGTTGTTTAGATGCTGAGGGATAGCCAAGATCATACCCTTTGCAGTAGCGTGGTACTAGGATCAGATTCAGGCCAAAAAAGCTGTAATTATTGCACTGTGGGACACATTTAAATGAGCTTGTCTCATTTACTTAGTGCCTGCTTGAGATTACAGCTCTCAAGCAGTAGGACTGAAAAGATGGCATAACTCTGCAAGTCTTACATGTAGTTCCTAGATGCACATTCTATAGTATTGCTCATAGTTAGATTTTTTTGCTTTTTTTTCTCCTGGCACAGGCCATACACTTTACATAGACTGTAAACTTCCTTTGGAAAATACATGGAAATATATAGATTATTAAGGCATCCATGAAGCAAGAGCATTCTTCCTTTCTAGGCTTGGAATGATCCTTGCAAAACTCCATTTATTTCCCAGCAGACTTGTATATCTTTGCATACATGCAGAACAATTACATTTCAAGGAAAACACTCTACTATGGCCTTGTTACTTGACAGGTCTTCTTATTGTTTCTTCCACCACATGTAGAGATGCCTTTCCAATTCAGTAGATCTTGAAAGATCATTCGGAGGAATAACATCAAAGCATACCTTGCATAGCAGTGGAGACCCTTGTCTTTGAGACATACTTTGCATCTCTTAAGAAGTGACAGCTATGCTCTCCACAAGAACACACGTAATTGCTTATCTGACCTCCTGTAAACAACATGTCCCCACCGACAGCCTCACTTTCTGTCCTCACTAAATGTAGGAAGGCCCTGCCTGCCAGGCCCTGGCGGTGGCCCCTGGGCAGCACCTACTGCCAGAGCCCCGTTCCCCGCGAGGCACAGCAGACACCTACGTGTTCACTACACACCTGGGCCTGTACGCGGCCTGGAAGCACCCTCTGTCCTTCTGAGCTTGCAGTAGAGCAGTGCCCTGACTTTGTGAACGCTGTTAATGGGAATTATCCAGCAGCAGATAACGTACCCCTTCAGTCCTCTGCATCCTCTCCACAAAGAGAGCTGGATGCGTCTCGGGTGGCGTGGGGGCAGCGTGCTCTGCCCCCTCCAACACAGCAGAGGCTTTTGGGAACTGCAGAGTTTAGGGACTTGCCCAAGCTATCAGGGAGAACTCTGGTCTCTGGCACAACGTGGCAGCCCTCAGATGGGCAGCAGCCCAACCCAAACCTGAAGTGAAGACTGCGCAGCCAGAAGCGTATACATTTGCAGTTCTAAAGTTTGTGGGTAGTGTTGAGCTTTCAACACAGTGTGCAAACTTTCACTGGTTTTATTAATTACTTGTTGTCAAGTTTGCACATTTTATTATATTATGTTAAAATTTCCATAAGAAAAAAGTATGTTTTTTAAACTCATGTGGATTTTTGCATTTTTAAACCCCTATGGATTACATACAATGTAACGATACAGCATTTATTAAGGTATAGTTCCTGTAATGTATTCTGAAAATCTGTCATGAAATCCATACATTTTCATGGAGTATACATATAAAATGGGTAAACACATAGGGAGCATAACAGCATATGCAGTAATATCTTGTCTCACCTGAATAATTTTAAGTGAAAAATGGTGTTTATTCAGATGCAATGCAGATTTTCATGAAACTGCTTTATGCCTTTCATGAAGTTTGTAAGTTGCAATACACACGAAATTTCACAGCAGTATTTGTGATATTATATACTACTTGTTATAGTCATGACTATTAGCTGCAATCTTATTAAACAAAGCATTACAAATTTCAATCACCAGTTAAATTTAATCTGATAAAATTAAGCTTACCAGATATAAAACCGTTTCTTACAAACTAATGTATTTTCATATTTCACAGTTACCATGAACATCTATATTTACTCCTCCAAACTGGAAGGCAGAAATGCAATCCAAACCAAGTAAGGGAAAATAAAACCCAACCAGCTCCTGTTCTCAAAGTAGCAACACAAAACACCTAAAAATACTCCTCCATACGAGCATATTTTCTCAGTTTGGAAAAAAAAATCATCTCCCTCTCTCCTCATAGCGCATGTAGAGGTCTCCACACTTCTCACTTAGTGCACAGCTTTCCACCAGCTGCTATAAACTCAGGAGGTAGTCTTGACTGCTTTATCACGAGAAGGCACTGTAGCTCGTTGAAGTCTTTCCGGCACGGGCACTGTTCAGCTGCTTGGTCGAGAGCTGCTGTGGCCACTGGGAGAAGCGACACGAGGGAGGGCAGGGCTACACCAGGGCTTCTGCCCCCATGGCTGGGGCGCAGGGACAGGTGATGATTCTTGGTGTGGCTGATGATGGACCATGGCTGTGTCTTCCCGCTGTGGCCCTGGCAGCGAGGGGTGGTGGCGAAGGCTCCACAATGTTCCACACACACAGAGTGAGGGGCTGCAGGGGCCTAGCCACTGGCCTGGCAGCACCACAAGGCCGAGGCCGCCCCACTCCCCTCTCCTCCGCAGGCTGTTCCCCGTGTGTGGCTGTGGGGCCGGCCTGGGCCGGACTCGGGCCTGGGCCGTGCTCAGGTGGGCTCTGGGGAGTGTGGTGGCAGCGAGGGCT
Organism: Athene noctua; assembly: GCF_965140245.1. Taxonomy (NCBI): domain Eukaryota; kingdom Metazoa; phylum Chordata; class Aves; order Strigiformes; family Strigidae; genus Athene; species Athene noctua. The sequence continues at coordinate 734,435 of NC_134049.1, read as the reverse complement.
GTCCTGCGCAGCCAGCCTGTGGGCGGCCAGTGTGGCCTTGTAGCACTTCTCCTCACCCGCTGGCTGTGTCCAGACCCAGCCCCGTAAACCTGCCCTTCACCCGTCCGGCGTCCTCCCGGGGCTGAAGAGCCATCCCCACCCAGTGCCACTGCCTTGGTGACGGAGGCTCATGCGTGGGATTTAATACAGTGCTCGGCGAGCAGGTGGTGTGGGTGGGTGAGGAACATGGCAAGCCTTAACACCATCCTTTGCAGTCTGGCCCAACTGAAATGTCACTTCGCTGCTCTCCGGAGGCCCTTCAGTGGGCCTGGAGCACCCGTGGCCTCAGGGGGTGGCACGTGACTGAGCTTCTCCCAGGCAGCACGGGGGTGTGGGCGCCCAAAATCTGAGAAGGTCAGTTTGTCTTTTTTCAAAATAAGTGTGTGTGCTACCACCAGAGTGGTTTTATAGCAGAGGAGAACACCAGGAGTTTGATGCCAGGTCAGACTGGTAAGGGTACTAAAAAAAGGGGGGTGTATATAGAGTAACTGGAAGGCAGGGGACAGGAGAGTTGTGTTTTCTTCGAGTAGGGAATGCTTTTTTTTTAAACATGCTGAGGCTGAAGCAGCTTTCTGTGCTAGGCCCCCTGGGGGCTCTGGCGGCGGTTCCTGAGCAGTGTGTGCCAGGGCCAGGGGACACCAGGGCGCAGGGCAGCAGGTGCCTGACACCTGATGAGGCACAGGGCCTCTGCTCTGGGAGGCAGACGGTGGCAGAAGTGGTCATCTGTTCCAGCATGTTTTGAAAAACCCTGGAGGTCACAGGTTCTCTGACTGCATATGCTTTCTGAAAGCAAGGTAAATCACCTTATACCTGGGTCTGCTTTATCTTTGTAGAAGAATATACTGAATGGTTAAATGACTTAAAAGCAACTACATGCAACCCAACAACTGATATTTTCATGATGATACAAGGCTGTCAGACTTGTTAAAAAAATCCTTTAATCCAATTCCCTTAATAAGTTATATTAAAATCATATAAGTACATGATGCAGACACTGTAGTTGTTTTCCCTGTTTGTAGCAATCTTACAGCTGTTGCTTTGCTGGGATTAATCTGTCTCCAAGGGGTTTCAACACTATCCTCCCCAGTGCATTATGAGAGCTGTAATGTCATGTAATCGGGGCCATATTATTTTTGTCGAAATCTCTGAGAGTGATGTAAGAGGAAAAAGGAAACTAGCTAACTCCCAACCATTTGACCAAAGGTTAAATTAGTCTTGGCCTTCTCCCAGCTGGACCTGAAGCTTTTCAGTCAAACATTTGTTCTGCCCTGCTCAAAAAAAATTTGATGTCTTTTCTTGTCTTTTCTCCCTCCTGTGTTTTTTGTTTTGTTTTTCTTTACCAATGTCACATGTTTTCTTTAGTGTTATGCCCTTATTTGTTGTGGAACATATCATTGGGACAACAGATGTCACCTGCTGGAAGGTCTGACCTTCGGTTCATCATTCCTATAGATGCTATGGAATGCCATGGGCATTAAGACTAAATTTTAAGTAGGTCATATCATTACACTGTGCAAGAAAACTTGTTATTTTTGTTGTGTATAGTAGCTGCACAATGTCAGTCTGTTCCAGTCCAAGCTGCCCCAAGCATGGTCCTTTATATTACTGCAGAAGGTGTTTATCTCCTTGAAAGATGCTAGAAGATCTCACAGCAGTGATGTTTTGTAGGTGGTATAAAAGTCTCCCTGCAGACTATTCCAGACCATATACAGTCTGAGAACCTTCCGGTAACAGTGTAACGAGCATCTGTTGTGGCGTATTCTCATGTCTGTTTGTATGTGCAGTGATGTATCCCGCTTTGGAATTTTTTATTTTACATTGGTGTGTACACATTTAAGGCAAAAGATGATAAGGTTTTTGAGGTTCTTAAGGGTGTTAGGTAAGAATCTTGATTTAATTGCAAAAGGCTGGTATGGAAGTGTTTTGTTCTATGTTACAAACAAGTAATGTCTGAAAAGATCAGAAAGAACATTGGTCTGGCCTTTAAGTCTGGTTGCTTATCACCATTCTTTGGTGTGAAGAATGGGTTGGGCTGCCACAAGGAGAGATTTCTAACCAGAGTCAGCTGGACTAAGACAGTCATGACAAGAAAAAATTATCTGGTGCACTGAACTGTGAAACATTCAGAATGGGAACAAAGCAGGGGAATGAACAGGAATTAAGCCTTGATGAGAGTTCAGAGATGTTCAACATTTTGCAAAAGTTAAAACTATTTCTTAGTATCTGACTTGTATACCTTCTTTTAAATGCTTTTCTGCTCATGTCTAGTTATATATTTGAAATACGGATTGACTTTTATTTGTGTAATCTATTATTAAAATCCTCACTATTTTGAAGAACTGCTAAAAGTCAAAATCCCATTGGGGCCAACTCAGATACATATTTTGGCTGCTTAAAGAAGAGAATCATAATTTTTAAAATGTTTTTTATGTATATCAGAATAACAAATGTAAGTATTAGGTGGTCAAACAATGATGGTCATATAAATAAACCTGATTAATAGCTAAAGAATTGTTATAGTACTGATCATGTCAAATCCTTTGTTACACTAATATATTCTAGTGTTCTATTTCTGCAATGCCTTAGCAAAAAATATAGAAGTTATACCTGTTTAGATGGTGTTTTCTTCTAGTTAAAGCAGTTTCTGAATGATAGCTTCGTGTGGGAATCGACAGCCAATCTTACAGAAACATTAAGAAAATAATTGAGAATCATGCATTTGGAAATTATACATGACATACAACAATATACTGCCATCTAACTTAAGCTTCCAAATAAAGTCACAAGAATTCAGTACTAGTCATATACCTTTTCAGATTATTTAGGAGAATCTCTCTGTCCTTGCAAGTGAAGCTGCAATTAATTAGTGTTAGGTATTGCTCTTTGCTAGCTCATGCACTCTGTATATGAGCAAAGATAGTTCAGAGGTTAATTTTCTTTTCCCTTAGCTCTGCTGAGTGGACTGTGGCCACCCCATGGGAAGTAAGGGTTCAAAAGTGACCTCGCAAGTTGTTCTCCTTGGGAAGAAACAAGTTCAGAGTCTGGCTGGGGGCTGCTCTCCGCCCTTGGGAAGAACACAGCTTGCATTGCATCACTTGTTTGCACTGGCTCGAACTTACTATTGTAGTTGTGCAGGCAGCTGAATGCTCTGTAGTACCTGGCACCTTCTAGGATGGTGTTGCACAGTCATGGCACTGTACAGAGAGAATACCAGGAGCTAAGGGTAAGCTGCTAGTGTGACTATATGCAGTTTGGTCAGTATTAAACAGCAAAAAAGAGTACTGAGACAGGCTGGCATAAATCACACTATGTAAGTGCTTAGGTGAATAAGGAACCAGAAGAATAAGTGGCAAGAGTTTAGGACAAAGTGTGTCATCATTAATTATCTGATCAGTTTACAAAATCATTGGCATTTAGGATGGTGATTATCAAGAACCCAAAATGAACTTCTACTGTTTCTGCTGAAGTGTTTTCTCTCTATATACGTTTTCCTAAAATCATAGCTTTCTTTTACTTAAAAGCATGCATTTTAGTTGTTTTGTTGGTTTTAGTTTTGACATTCTCAAAACATTGTTGTGCCTGTGGTACAGTGCAGTTGTGTATTGGCACTCTGATGTTTAGAATCCTCAGGATTTAACAACAGAGTCAGTAAGAGGCTCTCATCAGGGTTCCCTGAGGGTAACCCAGTACGTTGCATACATAGTTACATAACTTTGCCATCCAGTCATCAATAGTTTTGAGTTTAAAAAATGGAGCACTGAATATAATTTGAATTAATGTAGGTAAGGATGTGATGTTCAAATAAGATTCCTAAATGAGGAACCTGGGCAGGATGAATCTCACCCTGTTGATATGCCTGTATGCTGACGCCTGTTCTGTGGGTCTGACCTCCCATTGCTGTCTTAAGGGATCTGGTCAACAGAGCCTAAGGACAGGTCATCCTGGACAACCTGGAGCTTCTGTGCCACTGCTTGTGGTGGCTGGACCTCTGTTACAAATCTCATGTAGTGGTCCATCTCTGGACTCAACTTTTCAAAGTCAGGCAACTACAAATTGGTGTTAAGCACAGCCAGCCACAAACAAATGACTTAACCTCCTTGAGTTAAAGCCTCGTGGATACCTAAATATCTGTGTGCCCTAGGTTTTCAGAGGTGCTGAACACTGTCAGTTCCCAGTGAATTTATCAGGGATGAACAATGCTGAGGTCCTCTGCAAGCTCACCTCCTGTTGTGGGGAGCAAATGCAGGACTGGGGAGAGAAAGGGAATGCAAGGGATTGAACTGTATGCATCCAAATAACAAAACAGCAGCCTGAACACGTGTGTGTGCGTGTGTAAATCAATCAATAAATAAACAACGTATCTTAAGTATGGAGCTTGCCACTTGGCTGTGGAGAAACAGGAAACAACACGCCAAAACCACAGTAAGCTGATACAAGTGCTGAAAAGCTCATTTGTCTATGGTCAAGCCCTGGTGAAAGTTGATGGTATTATTTATTAGCTGAGAGATCCTGCACTGAGTCTAAATGTGTAGAAATGAATGGCTGGTATGGCTATTTGTAACAAGAAAAATCAGACCCCCTACCCAAGGTCTTCAAACATCATTAGTTTCAAAGAATTTCAAGGGCTTCCCCCGGCTCAGTTAGTCAGAAGTGAAAAGTATTTAAATTCTACTCCTACAGATCTTTAGACAAGCAGAATTATTCTGTAAGAGTCTCATCAGTTCTCTGTATATATGTTTGCATGTATTAACTTTTCATTCACAATAGTATAATTATAGTGTTTATATGCAAGAAACACAGCACAGGGAGGAGCCAGTACCAAGTAGGTCACTGTGCTGGGAGTCGGAAGATCCGTGCTCAGTCCTAGCATTTGCAGCAGATTGTCCCCTGTAATCTTAGGATAAATTGCTGCATTTGTTTCTTCCCAATCAGCTCCTTGTCTGCAAAATGGTAATAATAATAATAATTTTCTTTTTTCCTTGCTTTTCATTTTACTTTTAAAACTTTTGAGGCCTAGACCAAGTCTGCAATGTTTGAGGACAGTGGGGCCATGGTTTTGATTGACTGCATACAACTAATCGGGTGATCAGTTAACACCTTTTTCTCTTTTTGTGCCACTAAGGAGGACTAACAAAGATGATGGAAAAGAAAGCAGATATTGTTGTCCCTGGAGGCCAATGCTGCTGACATAACTTGATTTTATTAGAACAGTTTCAAAATGGATGCTTACCTTGTGACTCACTCCCTCAGTTCTTGTAACTTTGGTTTGCAGACCATTCAGAGCCTATCTGTGTTGTAAATGTATTCCATAGGAAGTGGCCATATTTGCAGTCCCATGAAGAGAGGACAAGTTTCTTTCTAGGTCTGAACTTCTTGAACATCCCTGACATAAATAAGCAGCTGAGACAAATTCATGGGTTTGGATTCCGTATGGATTCTGAAAATCCTGAATATTGTGTAAGGTTTATGTAGCTTGATTTCTTATACACAGAGGAACCTTTCCATTTGGATTTCTAAAACAGGGCCACTGAAAGGACAATTGCAGAAGGTTGTAGAGGAGAAGCTGTGCAGGAGACATGATCAAGTGCATGCTTGGGAGCGAGGCATGAGGCCTTAGGAGGTGTGCTAAGGGCTGTGGGGAAGAGAGGAAGTGAAAGCTCATTTAATCCACCCACTCCTACTATCCCTTCCCTTCAGTAAACTTCATCCTGGTTTATCGGTTTTTCTCTCTCCTCAGCAGCATCTGCAGTTGCTCAGATACAAGCAAGCACATCTTCCGGATGTGCTTTAATAACATTCAAAGCAGGGAAAGACTCGACTATGGATAGAAATCTAGCAAGTCTTTGTAGTTGTTTGTTTTTTATTTTAAATGTTATAAAACATGTTTGAACAATGAATTCTGGACATATAGTGCTTTGCTGCTGCTTAATTTCCCAATAAAAATGGATTACAGAATTATTTCCTGTAAAGGTTGATATCTGTAATTGGGAAAAAAAGACATGTTGGACTGGTTAAGATAGGCTGGTGCAGATGAGACTAGTAATGACTTACTGAACACTGGCTGCCGTGACTGAGTCTAGAAAGTCACTTATGTTGGCTACCTTGGTTCTACAGGCTGAATCACCCAGGAACATACTCAGTGAGAAGCTACTGCCCAGCCCTGCCCTGCCCAGTATTTAATGGCAAAGCTGGCAAATGCTAGCAGAGACTATATGCACCGTAGTTAAACATTCAGTGTTTCCCTCAGCCAGAACCTTTAGAGAGGCATCAAGAGGAGTAGGAATGAAGGGAAAAAGAAGTCCAGTGGGGAGAATAATGAAGAAGAAAAGTTGATTGTCCTGAAACTTTGTAGAAAAAGAAAACAAATTGGAAGAAGCCCCTCAAGTTTGTTTTCCTTTGTCAGGCAGAATCTGCTGGTGGTTCTTGCTGCTGAACACAGATTTCACAACTAGTGTATGAAATCTACCTTTGTTTTCTGAGCTTTGTGCCAGCTGAAAACTGCATTTACAGTGACTTTGGTTTGGTGACTATGTTACTACCCCAAAGAGACAAATAGTAATGCAGAGGAAAGTGTGGTTTTTTCCTACTTAATTTTTCAAAATTCTAAAAGCATCATGAAATCCCTTGGCCAGCCCATAATCCTAAAGCTTTTAGAAACTTTGAGCAAAATGCCCCCACCCAGGCGGATTCTGCAGTCTGTAGTATGAATTTTGCCTGAAAAAGAATGGGGCCCCAAATGTTTGAAACTGCACGCTAGAAGGCTAGCTGGTAATTAGTCTTCCCAGAGAGGACATTGTAAAAACAAATCATTGAGCCATTTGTTGCTGTTCTACCTAAGAACACAGTTAGTTAAAAGAGCCTCTTTGCCAAAACCCTGAGAAAGAGCTCAGGATGTTTTATGTGTTTTTAAAATAGAAATCAACCAGCAACCCTGTCTTTTAGCAGAGCTTTGCACCAGCCCTTCTCTAATCCACGTGCAGTTTGGTACAGGGAGGAAAACAGAAAACAGCTTTGACGTTTTCATAGGCAAGAGCTGCAAGATGACTTGAAACACGGAGAAACAGTATCTGTGGTGATTTTGTCATCATATTTTTTGTCATAATGGAATATGAAATTAACTTAAAACATTTCTCTCAGAGCCTTGGCTATGAAGTCACTAGAGATGCAGGAGATGAGAACATCTTTCTGGGTCTTTTTGAAGGGCATTGGGCAGCTGTAGGCTGCAGCCATTTTCCCACTAGAGCAATCTGAAATGGTGGCATCAGAGAGGTTCGCAAAGGGGAAGCTAATGGGAATTGTGGAGAGGGTCAAATGTTTTGCATTCCCTAAGGAAACTTCTGTTGTACCAGTGGCATTTCCTGGGCATTTTTTCCCATAAATGTCTGGCAAATTGTGTTTGTCCTTGGAAGGCAAATGCTGCAAGAGGGGAAGACTGCTGGAGAGGCAGGGCCGCAGCAGAGAGCAGGAATTGCACCGGGTTTGCTGCAATTTCAGTGACAGGAGGAGGTGGTTCCGTATATCTTGAGGGGATCAGAGGCCTGGCCAACTTAGCTGTCCCCAGGAGCTCTCTAGCAGTGGCTCCCTGTGGCTTAAGGTGTGCAGTGCGGAGAGACGTGGGACAGATGCTCAAAATGAGTCCATTGCTCCGGTTCAGTTTCCTGCCAGGCCAGAAGAGACACAGTGCTCTCAGCGGCCCCACCAGATTTGTCTCCTCCCGTACATGCGGCGTGACAGCCCCTGTGATAAGACAGCCCTGGTGCAATGCAGCATTGTAGTGTAGGAGCTTTCCTTGTACTGCTCAGGAGCTCTGGGCTACTCAGCAACCAGATTGGTAGCTCTATGAATGCCCATTTCTTTGAAGGCAATGTGTTTTTTTTTCCTTAAATTCAACCTGGCTGTGAAATTAAAAGAGGATGATGGAATAATACATGATGCTGGAACAATAAGGCTGCAGAGTATTTGATGACTTTTCTGGACTTTCTGGAATGCTTGATTTGAATAAAGGCTGTCTGCTTGGTCCTCCTAGCCGCACAGCCTGGGGACAGGGCATCTTACTAGCCGGCTCTGAGTGAGAGCCACGCTCTAATGGTGAATGAATGAGCTGAGAGTTCTGACAAGTGGCAGGACCATCAGATGCAAGTGCTTTAGCCATTGTCCTTAATCTGCTGTTTCTTGGTAGGATCAAGGAGTACCTTTCCATTCAGCATCCTTCCCAGAAACCCGAGTGTTTGTGAAGTTCAAGATTAAAAACTAAAAGGAGGCTTCTCTTGCCAGGCACTGACTGTGCTTTGAGATTGGCTGTCAAGTGCCAAAGACTGTGGGAGAGATTTTGGACCAATGGAAAGCAGGAAACAGCAGAAACTTCACAAGAGATCCTGCTCTGTGTCCCATCTTGTGGTCCCAGGAGAGTCTGAGAAAATCAGTGGACCATGAGCCGGAGCCCTTTTGCCAGGGGAAGCAGTGCAAACATTTTATTTTTGTTTGGCAGCAGGAATGAGCTCCACACAAATGTCTTGCTAATTAAGTTGCTGTAGGAAATGGCTGTAGGAAACTCAGCCAGGCGTACAAAGAGCAGGGAAAAACCCCAAAATGAAGTGAGTTAATATTAGCACAAGTTACACCACCCTCATCGTGAGGAACCATAAGGGAGAAGGAGAGGGGCTAAGCAAGGTCATGAAAAAATGATCGAATTGTGTGTGAGTGCATATACACAAACGCATGAATACTCTGACAAAAGCTAGTGGTGGATTGTTGAGAGGCCAGTGCAGCTAAGTTCCTGCTTTGTTACATAGATAAATTGCCAAAGGAAACATTATCCAAACAGTTCTACTTCAAAGGCAAAACGACAAGCTTTGGGGAACTTGCGGTACTTTCAGTCTGGCCAATAACCAAGTGTAAAGTGTAAAATATACATGTTTAGGAAGTAGGACACATGCCGTTCAAGACAGGCCTTTCCCATGCTCTCAGACCAGTGCAGCTTCATTTGATGTGCAAATGCATGATGTGTGATCTGTCCTGGCAATGTGCTGCCTGCCAGCAGCACAAACATTTCACAAGCACCCTTTTGGGTTACTTCAGCCTGCTGTGCGCACAGCCTCCTTGGCAACCTCTGCAGCTGGAGCTTTTCTTACAGTCTGTTGCTGTTGTGGTTGCACAATCCAGGTTTATGTAGCAGGTCTCCTCAAGAGACTCCAGGCTGATAAAATCACCTCAAAACCAGCCTGAAATGGCAGGATTTGATGTTAGCTACCGGGATTAAATGACAATACAAGGAGGAAGGGTTACAGTAATGCGCTGGGGACCATACTAGTATTGCAGACTTCATCAGTCCTCAAGGCAAATGGTCCCAGCAGATGTCCCAGCCTTCCTGGGCATTGGAGACTTCAGGGCATTACAGCTGATGGCAAGGGCCCTCCACAATGTGTTTAGAAATGTCACCTGAAATCAGGTGAAATGATGAAATAAATACTAACAATGCATTCAATAAATTATAATAAATAATGAATTAGATGAAATAAAAGGAGTGTTTCCTGGCCCTGCAGGCACAGCCAAAAATGTATGTGCGGTCCACAGTACAGGCCCGCCTCTGCTCTCTGGTGAAACTCATCCTATAAACCCATGATAAGTAGCAGTGCAAATGCTCACCATAGAGAAGCAGAGGATCATGGGTGCTGTCCCTCTTTTCAGTAGTGGCTATGTGGATTGAAATTTCTTGATACCAGAACAAAATAGTTGTGGCCTTCACGGTGCATCTGGCCTCTAGAGTACCTGTGCTAGGGGGTGAGGTTGGCTTTTAGTGAGGGTTCAGGATTTAAACTAAGCTGGCTGAACCGTTTTAGAATTAACCATTCTTATGAACCAGGAGTGTGTAGATGTGCTTTTTCTCCCCCTCTAACAGTAAGCTAAGGGCTTTAGGGTCATTATGCAACAGCTTTGGTGACTTATCCCAGCTGTACCAAGAGGCCAGTCACCCTTACGCCTCTCTTCAGTCCTTGGGACAGATTCTCAGTCGTACGTGTGTGCGCAGCCTCTGGGCCTTAATCTGAGGTAACGAAGCACTTGGCGCTGAGCTCTACCCCAGTGTAGCAGCTGTGGCTGCACAGACAGGTTAACATGCTCTTCACCACTGAAATGACTGATCTTGAGCTGCAGCCAGCTGCAATGATCTGTTGCTTGTGTTAACCTTGAATTCCAGTGTGTCAGTTCCAGTCCTATGAGAAAAATTAGGCAAGTGCTTATTGAAACCAGCATCCCAGCACTCCACGTTGTGCTGTGTGGAAGAGGAAAGTGGGACCCCCAGGCCCTAGAAGTACCATTTTCTAGCCACATTTTAGTCATATGAAATTATACGACTGTTTTCTCACATCAGCCTAATTTAGCCTTATAAATGGCCCAGCTTCATGCTGAGGTCCCCCACTTGGCTTCAGAGGTTCCTGAGCTTTCTGGCAGAGCCATGCATAGTTTCCTGATACCTGTGTGCTGTCAGCGGACACAAAAGATAAAGACACAGAAAGAATTAACTTTGTTTAATGAGGACAAGGAAGAAAGATGCGTTTTATGCAGCTGTCATCTATTGTACTGAGAGAAGTCCCTTTGAATGGGTTGGGAATGCTGATGGCATCTAATAGCCACAGAAGCTTTTCCTGCTTCCTAACAGATACAGCACTGTGAGTATCAGTCATTGTGGTATGAAGTTGTTAGGAGAAAAATAACTTCCTGTGTTGATGGACTTAGCATGCATGATGGAGCTGTATGGGTGCGACTGTACGGAGGCTGAGTGTGCAGCTCTCCCGAGCGCTGGCTGGGACCATGCAGAGAGCCAGACCTGAACGATGCAGTGTATTGCTTCTCTTCGACTTCCTCTCTAGCTAGATCGGTGCCCTGAAGTCAGTCGTACTGTGGGTTCTCTTTTTGCCAGGAAGAACTGAGAAACAAGGGGGCACTGTACCTAGTGCCTCTGCGTATGTAAGGCAAGCTTTTCCACCCTGGCCTCTGCGGGGAGGAAGAGAAGGATTGTTCTTTGTAACAGGGCACTGACAAATGCGTGAGTGCTGTTCTGGTAGTATCAATATCCATTCCTTTGTTTGAAGGCCACAGAACCAAAATTCTTTTTGCCTTTCTTCACATCCCTTTCCTAGAAGAAACACACCATTATTTCCAAAGTCTCCCTTTACCAGACTGGTACACACGTTCATGGATACATGTACTTCCACTGGCTGGGACTCCACAGAGCACTTACGTACTATGGCCTCAACTTGGCTCATTTCATTAGCTGACAACATGCCTTGTTTTCAGTGGGCTCCAGAACAACCTTCCTTCATTCCTTTTGCTTTCAGAACAGCACTCCATTGCTTGTGCCTGTGTGATGGCTTGGAGTGGTGAGGCAGGTTGCAAACACGTCAGAGAAGGTGGCAGGTGCTAATTGTCCACTCACAGCCCCATGACAGAGCATTGTCCATGCCACTACTTACATAGAAATGAAACTCTGCTTAATATATTCCTGATAGCCCAGACTTTCAGGAACAGTATTAATTTCTGAGAATGCAGTTACACTCCTATTATTTTTATTCTCTTTTATCCCATCTGTTTTAGTGAAGTTACTTTATCTATTGTGATTGCCTGTAGAGTGTTGATTAAACCAACATTATTATTCTGTGACACTGTGGTATAACCATTGCTCGCCATAGAGTGAAGTAGCTTGGCCTTATTAACGGAGTAGTTATCTAAACAGGGACCATTTCCAAAGAGGAATGCTGTTCTTGGCAATGAAAGGAACCCTGGAATAAAGGGATTGATTGAGGGACAGTTGTATAATACCTGGCCATGTAAATTTTACTGGCTGTCAAATAACATCCAGTCTGTCCTTTCCCTGGTTTAGCATTTTGAAATTAAAGACAAGTAGAATATCACTCCGTAAAAGATCTGAGTGTTAATTTAATCATCTCTGTGACTCATCCACTAGAGAAAGAAAAAGCATCATGATTTTTTTAAACGTTATCCAAAACTCAAGCTGTGATGCAGCAGTTTGCAGGGGTGCCCCACTGGTTCTGATGATTTCAGACCTTCCCCAATAGCTAAACTTTATGACCATGAGGGTGAGGATGAACTTTGGCTATGACCTAGATCTGCAATTCACAAGTGTTTTTCATACAGCTGCAATAATATTCCAGAAAATGTAATTGGCCTTTTACTTCATTCACTTTTGCAAATGAAAATAAAGCTACTGTGAGAGAGATCTTTTGCTAAGAAAATATTTTTTTTAATATTTTTATAGCTCTGTCAACAATAAAGGAGTCTCACAGTCTAAAGTCTTTCTCTAAACCTTTTTAATGGAAAAAACTTCATAGAAAATATCCTTTTACTTTTTTTTAATAACATATAACTATATACATGATTAAAAACTGTAACAAAAAGCTGCAGGGACTGGAAAAATGTTTTGTTGGATCCATGCAGATGGTACATTTAAAAAAGGATTTCACAAATCCATGTACATCAAATGGAGCTGCAGTGAGAGGGTTGAAAAAAATGGCAACTCTCTATTATTTACCTGAATGTACTGGGAATAAAGCACAGACATACAAAATACACAAAAAGAATACAAAAGAGTACACGGTGTAAATGCTGTTAGCACAGGAAGTTTCTTTTTTAAGTAAATAGGAGAAAAGAAGTAAAATCTCCTTTTTCACATTTTATATTGCAATTTAAAAGATAACTAATCTCTTATTTGCTGTATTTTGTTTTTCTTCACTCTGACATACATGACAGTTGAAGTATATGGCATTTGCATTTAACAGCTCAGGAATATTTTGATTCATCTCCATGTCTGTGAATGTACTGTCATTTCTGAATATCATCATGTATACATATTGCTTTAAAAACATGTACGGAGTTGCACATGAGTTAGAAATACAAAATATTGAGGGCCACCACACTACGAAGTGCTGGGTACTCTTGTCCTGATCCAGTGGTATGTTTAAGGACACACACAACTTCAAATCTAAGAGGAATCCCTCAGAGAGTAAAGGAAGTTAAGAACGTGCAGAAATGATTTGCTGATCGGGTCTGGAGTTTTCAACAGTTTGTAGTATAGACTCTGCAGCTAGGAAAACTGTTATGCCTGAAGCTATAATTCTGTCCTTATACCCCAGATAATGTAGCTACACAGTGTAGATGATTTACTGTACTTAAAAAATAAAATTTCTTAATTCTAAGTTAAAATTTAAAATTAATCCTCTTTAAAAAAAAGTCTGGGGAATCAAGCTCTGCAGCTGGAAAGAAGAAAGAGGTGGTGTTTAGCTTGTTAGTTACAAGTTGGAAGAGACTCTCTAGGCAGCAGGTAATAATGTGACAGGTTTTAAACACCTCACTTCTAAAAGAACTTGCTTATCTTTTTGTCCTGGGCCAAAAAAAGAGCAGACATAATTGAAAAGTCAGTACGAGCCAGTAAGCTCACCTGTGGCTCACAAGCATGGTGAGGACGGCAAGCCATCATTTAGTAAGAGAATAAAGTCAAGCTTACTTCTCGTCAGGCAGGCTTTTACTGGGTTCTTCTGCTGTAACAAATGCTTACAATTCCCAGTGTAATCGCAGGAAGTTTAATAGCAGACAGATAAATGGCGTCTGCGTGTTCATATACTTGTTTAAAAAAAGAAGAAAGGTGAAAACAACAACAGTAACAACAGCAAAACCAGATAAGCGGTGAAAGCTGAAATATTCTGTGAAGCCTTGGGATCTGTTCCTGCTCTCCTTAACACCCTCCCACCCTGTCTCACCATGCTCTTTTGGCAGGCAGGTAAAACCTTTCAAGTTCCTCTAAGTGAGGGAGGATTTTTGCTTATAACAAGACATGAAGTAATTATGAAAATAAACTTTGAAAACCAAATTGCTGTGGGTCATGAAAAGCCAAATCTCACTGACAAGTGTTTCAGTTTCATTGTCCATGTAATGGTTTGATTCCCTCCCAGTGTGACCTCTGTGTGAGCATGCGAATTGGAAAGTTGCCAATATACCAGTTTTTGGCTTGTTACCGTTCAGAGTCTTTTATTTTTAAAGACCATCAGTGATACTTGTTTATGTTGTTCATTGCTAGCATTTGGGGTAAAATCTGGCTTGTAAAGCCCTGATTGAAACTAGAATGTCAGTACAAGGCAGGTCTGCTGGAGAAGGCAACCTGAAAGCAGTAAGACTTATGTTTATTTAAAGGAGAGATAAATGTGTGTGTGCATGCATTTGCATTTAACAGTTTTATAGCTAGAACCATTACTAAATGATGCCCAATAGCCATTTTATCTCTTGTTATGATTTGTTTTATAAAGATGTAATGATTCTCAGGAGAGTTTTATGAAAGCATGCAGAGTTGGTTTGCATTACGTATGCAGTTATGTGCCCGGTATATATGTTGCAACTTAATTTCTTAAATATATATTGTGTAACACTTTTTATTCCTGAGTGCTGGTCTCCGTAAGGAATAGAGAGGGTGGCATTGTGTGCTCTTGTGCACAGCGTGGTCCTTTGTCATTTTAGGAGTTCTTCTGAGGGATCTTTATTGTCACAGTTTTAACTTCAGAATATTCTCTCAATCCACATTCACCCCTAAAAAACAAATTGGAGCATCAGCTTACACCAGACATTAATTCTTTTATCGAGTAAAAACCTGCAAAGTGATTCCTTGATAAGGTTAAGATAGAACCTAAAATTCTTAGCATATATGGGTTTCTGTTGTACTGTGATTTTGTACAGGCTTTCCTCTCACGCCATCTTTCAGTAAACCTGAAGGCAAAGTTTCAGTTAAGGTCAAAAGTACAATGGATGGCTCCAGCATTTGATAAGGAGATACAGAATGACGTTAAACCCCAAAATACTCACTGTCCATTGATGGAACTGTTAGGAGTGAATCAATGTCCTCTGTCCTTTCCAGACCTTGAAAATGTCCAAACACCAAGACCTACACCACTGGCCAGTGAAATTACTGCTCATATTTGCACTCAAGAAAGAGAAGGTCCCAGCTAAGTACTATGGAAAATGAACTACTTGCAACGCTGGATAAAGATGGACTTGACTCCTAACCCACTGATCTTTTTTCTCTGAAAAAATACCCAGCAGCAGAAATCCGCATTTGCACATACTGTGAAAGAGAATTCAGCTTGCTCAGTTTTCCACTAGGTTTACACAGAAGACCTCTCTTTGTCCTAGCACAGCATCTTCCATAAGATCCTCTATAGTGCTAGAAGCTAGCCACTTTCTAGGTCCCAGCCATCTGACACATGGCTCTGGGGGGAACATGTTCTGCTTTGGATAAATTATGCTTAAGAAATGGCTGTTTCTGAATGCCATGTAGATTTTGTTGTAGTCAGCTCCAGCCTGGCTCATCTCAGGCTGCTGAGGTTTAGAGTGGATGCTGCATGGCTTTTGGGGCGTTCTGCCTGCCTTCTCAGAAGTGTAGGGATGTGCATTTTGCTGTGCAGACATTTGGGGTAATGGAGTTCTCGTCAGGTCATTAGTTAAGTTCTAGTATGTCTGCTGGATGCTGTGGATGTAAAGCAATGTCCCACCTCCAAACAGGTACAGTCCAAGGCTGGAAGCAGAGTATCTCTTCTGTATGAACTCATACGAGGCTTCTTTTGCACAAGCTCTTACAGACATTTGTTTCTTGGTTGAATTCGTATCTCCACCCCTAAAACTTCTATAATACTGCTCTCTTACTTATATTAAAATCTGAAAAGTGCTGACATGCATATCATGTTAGTGTGTTTACTATCTGACGCTGCCTTCCCCCTGGATCCTCCTGTGCAGAATTTAATGCCAACTGCACCATAAAGAATAATCCCAAGGAATTCCCCAGGAACTCCTACTAATAAGTGTTGCTTTGAGAATGGAGTGTTCACTGTTCAAAGCAATAAAACCCCTCTGTGTGCCCCCAGCCTTGCATAGCCTACTTCGTATTTACCACTACACTGTAAATTTTACGCCAAACATAGTATCGGCGAGGAACTCCTGTAACCCTCCTTGGAAAGTTAATTCATTTGGGCAGAAATATCAGTATTTACCAGCCCATTTCATTCCACCTGCAGTTTTGAAAACTTTCTGATGTGCCTGTTGGCTTGGTAAGCCTTACATGTGATAGAGTGGTTGATGTTTAACTCAGACATGATTCAGTAGGCATCTGAACATTTACCAGACTCTAAGTACATGCAAGGAAATATGCTGGTAAAGATTTTTTGACATGTGAAAGGTCCCCATTGATTTGGACCACTCTCAGCTTTCATTAGAAAGTGGTAGATTTGTCTCCAAAGAATGACCAAAAGCTTCAGCTATTTATCAGACTCAGCTGAGCCACAGGACCATTCCCTTATGGCTTAGTGGAAGTTGTCACTGGGAGCCACATGGAGCCCAGTAACTAATGCGAGTAAGTCTCTCTCTGTGAAAGCTCTTGCTTGATTCATCAGGGCTGCAGCTTGGCTCCGGACACCTGTTGGATGCATTTTTCCAAGTCAATAGGTAATGTAGCCAACAGAGCATCCAGTGCCTTTATGTATGTTCCAACTGCCAGTCTGGCAAACAAAATCAGATATATTTATTGTCTGTTTCTTCAGCTCACGGCTTCAGGGCCTTACATGTTTGTTTTCTGGCTGAAAGTTTGGAAGTGGAGACAACTGTAATGAATGCTAAGGCAAAATACTTTTCAAAAGTTAAAAAGTTGCTCTTGCTGCATAGGAAGATGGATTATTCCAGCCATTCAGAGCATAAGAGTCAGTGTGTGTTCGATTAAAGGGCTCGCTTGTCCCTACAACCTCATACAGGAAAGTAGGGAGCAGTAACATCCTGTTCCGTGGCCACTTTGGGTCTTGTGGGATTGCAGTTTGGTATTGGGATGAGAACAAGGGTTGTGTCTGTAAAGAGGAAGGAGCCTGCAGGTCAAGTCTGCGTGGTTGTGTAGGTGTGAGGGCAGTAGAACAAATCGCCCTTCAAAAGATGTGTTACATACTGTCTTCCCTCCCTCGGACCAAAAGAAAAAAGATAAGGAAAAGAATTATAACTCCAAGCTGTTCTCCTGCTTGCACTTCTTTTTTGGAATGCACTGCTGTATCTCAGAGCTATCCAGACCATAATAATACCTATGACATTAAAGGATAGTTCTGAAGTACACTAGCATCTCCTTCTCTTGAAAACATTTGGACAGAGACGAGAGTTTTTGGGGACTCTAATATAAAATGGCCGCATGTGGCTATCTGGGATGAGTCACTTGTGTTTTAATTACAGGAGTTAAATTTTACACCACTCAGTAGTGATAAGAAGCTTTAAGGAAGTGTAAATGTAAAAAAATCTCTCTTTTAGACTCCTTTAAGAATACGAGAATATTGTAAGTAGCCTTAATATAAGCAGCAATCAGTTGTATTGTGTAAATGAGTTCTGGTTCTCTACTGGTATGGACATACCCTGCTGTGTTTTGTGGGAGTGCAGAGCATAGCAGATCTCAACTTTCTGTGTTCATTTTTTCCCATGTGTGATAAAAATCTGTGCATTTAAATGCAGGAACAGAACAAGTTCCAGATAATACAGTGCTAGCACAGATAGCACAGTGACATAATTATGGTCTGGTTGTTAACATACTATTAGCTTAGCAATGACACAGACACACATATGGACACTTTCTCTTCTTTTCTGTTCTTTAATTGCCTGACTCAACATTATTTTTGCTGTAAAATGTATCCCTTAAAACAGGGATCTAAAAACTGTGACATCTTAATAAAAAGTATACAGATACTAATGTGGGGGGAGGAGGTGAATTAGAAGGTGATATCTGATCAAAGAGGTTCTGAAAGGAGTTGAATAATTACCCCTAAATAGGTTTTTCAGACATCTTTGTGAGATAGAGATTATTGCTATTGCCAACATTCATTGTTTATGATGAGTGTTTTCAAAGCTGTAGATGGGAATGAAGTGTACAACTACCATGGATTTTTCCATGGGAGCTGGGGTGCTGCCTGGTCTCCCCCCCTTTCACAAACTCTACGATATCAATATGTGAATATTTTGCTTGCACAGTTAACCTCCCTGAAGTCAGTGGGGTCACTCTTGGGTGTCAAGTTACTCATGTGCTCTATCGAGCTTAGTAGTTTTAGAATATTTTCACAATGATAAGAGTTAGATGAGCTGACATATTTATGCCAGTGTGAGATCACCTCATAACTCATGAATGTGGAGAATAGTATGAATGTGTTATTCAAAGTACTCCCTAATGAGGGAAAATATTTCAGACTACATAGAGCTTATTTTATAGATCAAGTTGTATACTTAAACATATTTAAAGTTTTAAAGAGTTTGACCTTACTTTAGTTTTACTGCTGAGTTTGCCATTAGCCATAAGCTATTTTGAAAGCTTAGGTGAGACATATCTGGTATACATGCCTCCTGCACAGAAATTAATTGAATCCTTTGTATGCGAAACCAATCTGGGGCTGATGCAATTGCTAAACTTCCTTGTAATTGTAATGAGAATGAAAAACTGGTAAGATTTTAAATTAGGTACATGGGACAGTATTTGAACATGGAGTTCCATTTCAAAATATTTGGCACTTAGTTCTAAATGGATTAAGAAAAGACAGAAAGCTTTGTACTGGAAGGTGATTTTTTTGAAAGGGATGTAAACACATTTGTCTGTCCTGCTCTAGGCCTGATTTCATTTAACATTGTTTATAAATCTGAAACAGATAGATAACATTTTAATAAAATTCAGATGCACCTTTGTTAATAAATGTAGGAAAAAGTAAAAAAAGGACAAAATATCAAGAGAGGCAAAATAAATGGCAAAGCAACTCTGAAACAAGTACACGAAATCAGTCAACAAGCACACAGCAGTACCAGAAAGAGAATCTTTCTGCAAAAGTGCTGATGAATGTGGCTAAGAAAAACTCTCAGAAAACACATTACAAGTTCATAAAAAATTGAAATTTTTAGTTCCTTTCAGAATAAGAAGGGAGTTCCAGTAATTTATTCTGCTATGTCAAAAAAAAAGGTGGGGGAAAAGAAAATGGTCTCGCCTTGTAAATCAACTTCATTTAGAACTGGCAATGCTTATCACTCATCTTATCCTCAGATGGGAATATTTCCTAATCTTAATTTTCATGGAAGGATTCACTAATGTTTATTAATTTGTAGAGCTGAAAGCAGTTTAGAAGACAGCAGTGTAATACTTACATCTCTCTCCCATTGCCAGACATTTTGAATCCTCCAAAAGGGCTCTGGGCGTTTAAGGCATTGTAGCAATTTATCCTGGAAGAGAAAGAGGCATTAAGTCCAACTGCACTGTCAGAGAGACCTTTGGGCAGCTTGGGGAGAGACTGAAACTTCTGGAGCTAAGGACACTATACCTGACTAATATCAAACTTGACTTGTGTTGAAAAGAAATGAGGGATTTATGCCACAAAACCAACCTTCTGCTCCTAAGGAGAATGGGAATTGGCCCGTGAGACCTGGAGAAGGGCACAGCTTTGTTAATGAGCTGTTTGTTAATCGGCTTACAAACCTCAGTGCCAGTTCATAACACAGAGCTATTAGATTTGAATTTGTCCTTTTTCTCCCTGATTTAGGGAGAAATTTAGTTTAGCCAGGCTTGACATACTAAATTACAAAACTCTAGAAGTGGCATTACCTGTTCCTAAGGACTAGAGAGAAGATGGGTCCCCTTAATTCCTTAATGATGTAGAAAGTACATGATTCTTTGTGCCTTTAAGCAGAAACCTCAGAGGATTCTGCTCCCCAGAAAGGATCAGTCATACCCTGTTTGTTTTCAGAAATGCCATTCGCATTATTGATAACAATGGTGTGGCTGCCACGCTAACGGGCAAGGCGCTTCCCAGGCCCAGCGGCGTTCACCCGCAGGAACAGGCGCAGCTCCTACAGCTGTTCCACATCTTGGTTAGCCAGTCACGACTAGGATGGGCTAGATAAACATTATTTCAGACAGAGGGTGCAAAACTGAGGTGCCATGATAGTGAGTCAAACTCTTTATCTCCACAAGCAGGAGTGTGATAACTTCTGCCTTACCAGACCGTCCCAGCCTGCATTGCCGAAGAGACTGTCAGGGCCTTGTTTATGTCATTTGTAAAGACAGCAGCTACCAGCCCAAAATCAGAATTGTTGGCTCTCTCTATAACTTCATCCATGGTTTTAAATCTCAGTATTTCTTGAACAGGCCCAAAAATCTGCAACAAAGATTAATAATTAATTAATAAACCAGCCCAGCCCGCTCAGAGGCATTTTATTCCTTTTATCCTTCTTTTTAAATTGTCTTCTGTCTCCTGTTGCACTCTTTAGAAATTCCCACAGCAACATTTAATAGTGATAGATAGCTGTCTATAAAGCTGCATGAATTTCCCAAAGCAGCTGCCTCAGTGGAACTCACCCATTCTTCCCTTATCTTTTCTTTCATGTCTGAGACTTTACAGCCAGTGACAAAAACTGAGCTTCATAACCCAACTGATGTCATCAGTTGCTCTGTGTATAAGGAGTGCTGAAAAGATTTTGCTCTTTTTTTTTTTTTTTTTTTTTAAATGTAGTGGTGATTTTCACTCTAAAGCTTTTGTCTCAGGAAGTAAACAAAACAAAAAAAAAAATCGTGGTTAGGACATGATTTAAAATCAGGACACTGTAAAATGCCCCTGTGTGTGAATACCTCCTCCTTGGCGATCCGCATATCATCCGTTACATTGGAAAACACTGTGGGTTCGATGAAGAAGCCCTTCCTTCCCAGCCCTTTACCCCCACATTCAAGTTTTGCTCCTTCAGTAATGCCGCTCTGAATCAGTTCCAAGATCTTGTTGTATTGGTTTTTATCAATCTGAAAGAGAGAAGAAACCATTTGACTTCCAAACTGTGCAGTTGACAATCAAGTCGAAATTGGTTTTTTAGGCAAGTCATGTCCCAGTGAGTAGACTCTTGCTTATATTCAACTACTCCCTGAGCTGGAAATGCAAAGACCTACAAATAGCTGCTGACAGGAACCCAGGGCTCAGTCTTCTTAAGGATGTGTCCCCCTATGTCCGTGGCTCAACCCACATTCTTGCTAAGCAGTCTGGTTTATAACCAAAGCAGATCATTATTTTTTGTCTAAGGTTAACTTCCTGAAAATGGTGCAAGTCCAGCTGGTTAAGAACATTTTCTAAAGACCTATTTCTAATTGTGACCATCTTTTGTTTAGAATTCCTGTCTCTCTAGTGGTTGACAAGCACAGTTATGGTTGCAGACAATTCTTGAAAATAAGTTCCCACAGAGACTTTTGAGAGCTTCTCAAAGTTTACAGCTCTGTCTTGGGGGGCTGAAGATCAGGATCTTGCTGTTAAAGCTGGGAAGCAAACTTACTGACATTTAAAATGAGAGTTTTTACTTAACAAGAAACACCCCTGAGCTGCACAGATTATCTACTCCTTTAGAACTTTAATCTTTAAAACGTTTATCATGTCAGCTACCCTGGACTGTGTGAGTGAGTATGCACCGACTGACCTCTGTCCTAGTAGAGTTTAAATGCTTCCAGGCACCTCCTGGGCTGTAGAGCCAAAATTCCTTTACCTGTGGTCCTTGTTCTGTAGTTGGGTCAAAAGGACTCCCCACAACTCTCCTCTTCGCACGTTCTACGCTTCTTCTAACAAACTCTTCATAGATTGATTCTTCCACATAAATCCGTGAGCCTGCAGTGCAGCATTGACCTTGATTGAAGAAGACCCCTTGGTGAGCTTGTTCCACAGCATAGTCCACTAAAAAATCAAGACAGCATGTGTTGCTCTGACACATCATAGACACATCTGCTATTGCACCAGTGTCACGTCCATTACATAGGTGCCACAGGCCCAAAACTTCAAAGCAGAACTAGGATTTGGTTAAAAACCCAAAGCACATACTGAATCAAACCATCCTATGGTTGTGTGGGGTCATAAATGAAGATTATTAATTTAATTTTGAAAACACCTAGTTTTTAAACATGTCTAAAGTTGATTTTTTTCCCTCTATTCCACCCTGGACACAGATACACTAGAGGGCTATTAGGACCAACTTTCTCTTTCAGAAACACTGGACTGCAAGGGACCACTTGGCACTTCAGGCATTGTCTAGGTAACGAAGGGTAATACATTCCACATGCCATCTCATGCCAAAAGTCACAAAATATTGCTTAATATCCCACTGCAAAAATTAAACCAAGACAGTGCTTTAGCAGTCTGTAGGAGTAGAGTATGCAAGAACAACTTCACCCGTGTCTTCTATGCCGTGTAATATTTCAACTAAAACTCTTAAGAGACCTTAGGAGGTGGACTGTGCCCCCACATTATAGAATTCTGTCTGACTAGGGTCAGTAGAGGAGGGGAAAATCTGTCTGTGATCCCACGTTTGCACTTGGTTTAATACTGCATACGTGAGAATTACAGCCAACCAGTACTTGAGAGAATCTGACTTTGATAATGACAAGACCTGTCCTTCCCAAAAAGCCAGATTATTTTTCTGCGAGAAACATCTTCTCGGCCTAGACAGGTGACTGAGTAAAGCTTTAAAAATATAGGTCGAGTATAGAACAATCAAACCTTGATTTCTACTCTAACTTCCTTGGAGGTACAACTAACGCATCCACCATCCAAGCAGGAGAGAGGATCCAGCCATGTTTAGACATTCAGAGCTAAATTCTCCCACTGGATGTAAGGGCTGACTAGACAAGAATATTGAATTCATCCTTAAACAGTGATGCCCTACAGCACTGTAATACCTCTGTTATCAGCTGTAGCACTTCGGAATATTGCTTGAAGTATAATCTTTTATGGAATAAACAAAGCAACAGCACTTCATGTTCAGCACTTTCTAGACAACTCCGTCTAATAGAAATGTCTTATTCTGCCCTCAGCGTGGTCTTGAGAAAAAATTATATAGGGTGTTCCCTGGACCATATTCAAATTCTCCCAGGCAGCTCCACTGGAGATTGAAAACACTAGTGGATAGAACTGATCAAGTGATGTTTCTGCCTCTATTCCTAACACAGTTTTTCACTGTGAGGGGCTTTAACAGTTCTCTGGGTTTTAGGTGCACAAACTTTCAACAGCTTTGTCATGCTTTCTGCTACCTTTTGGCACACATTGTTCCTCAAATGTAATCAAGAGCTGCTTTGGAATAGTGAACAAATTGCTGTGCTTAAATAATCAGAGCTCTGAAGTCTCTGTCTCCATCGAGTGCTGGTGGTTGTAGTTATGGGAAGACCAGAGAGCTTCAGTAGGATACACTGTGTAACAGACGGTCCTGGTGAAGACTGTGCTCTACTCTCTGCCCTGTTATTCCCCTGTGCCTGCAACTTCTCCCCAGGTCCTCAACTTTATGTGGCAGATGCAGCAGGTCACAGGTAAAGCACAGCTCTGTGTGGCAGCTAGGAGCCTTTGTCCTGCCCCAGCATCTACTGCTCTGCTAGGAGTGCTCTGGGCATCCAGTCTGAGTGGGATTGCTGGTGGGAGATGGAGAGAGTAACGGGGGTGCAAGGCTGTAACATCTGCATCTGGCTCCAGCTGACAGCAGCCTTTTTTCACCAGGATGGCTGTGGCTGTAATTTAGACCCTCAACTTGATAAAACATTTCCATGTAGAAAAGCTGCTGAAAGTTCTCAAGCTGTCCCTAGTCTTTCAGACATTGATAAGTTTTGAAAACGAATATCGGATTGTAAACAACTCTTGTAATTCATGCTATTCAGAATCGTTCTTCTGTTCACTTTCCCTTTTTAAATGAAAAGACAAAATCCTTATATGTCTATTTATTTGCGTTACAAAGTTCTCAGAAAATGCGCAGGGTACACTGTGCCTGTGCAGAGCCTGAAACAATAGCTCAAAGCAAGGTGTGAACTGTCCCATTCATCTTAATGGGGTGTTAACTTCAAAACCTCCTGCTGACAATTCAGATAGCAACATTTTTAACTATTTCACTGCTGATCATTTAAGCAGAAACTTCCAGTTTGTGTTTTTACCCTATCCTAAATGGCTGTCCTGTATCTTCTCAGGTGCCAAAAATCTCAGCTGCACAGTATCATCCAGCTGCCAAAATCTTCAGCTCCCTGCTGACAGTGGCAATGAGGATATTTCAGTACACAATTCTTCAATTGTGAAAATTTTTAAAATGGAATAATTACCATTTACAGTTACTATCAAAACAGTTTAATAAGGGAATACTGCACTGACTAGATCAGCAACTCAGGTATAAGCCCTCCCTTTTTATAACTGCTGTGAAGCAAAAAAATCACAAAATTTCCAGATTTAAAGCATTAAACCACCTTGCTGAAGAGTTTAGGATGACAAATGTGTATGGGACCATGACCATGAATCACACTGTCTCTATATGCTTGGTTATAACTTTTTTCCTGTTTTCTTCTTGTCTTTGAATCTGTGGGTTCTTTTTATAAAAAAAAAAAATCACATCTTGGGCTGCTTCTGTTAAGATTAAGCATGATTAGATGCAGCTATATTGATCCATTTCACTTTGTATGAAAGATATGCCCTAAAATGAAAAAAAAAAAAAAAAAAAAAAGACACCATACAAACATGTTTTTAAGAAAAATATGGAAGTGCTGACTTACAATCAGCATCTGCAAAAATAATGTTTGGGCTTTTCCCACCCAGCTCCAGTGTAACTCTCTTCAAATTACTCCTTCCAGCTGCTTCTTGGATCAGCTTCCCAACCTGAAAGGAAATGGAGACACATTGTAGAGGGAATGCAGTCATAGCGTTCACTTTAGCAGCCAAAGTCGGCTATCACTGGAACAGAGCTCTAAATAATCCAGCAGGTTCTTCAGTCCAAAGAGATTCTCATCAGCAGTGGACAGCTTTTCAGGTTTTTTTCCTAGAAATTGAGAGGGGATAAGGCACAGCAGAAAACGTTTGTACCCCTCACCTGTTTGTATCTATGCTAAAACAGCTTGAGGCTTTCCTTTAGGGTGCTTTACCAGGGCTGAATTAAAAATCCAAAATCGGTGTAACTAGAATTGCTTCCATCCAAACTAGTGGCACATTCACAGGGTAAACTATTATTAAGAGGTTTAGGTATATAATTTTTAGTGAAAAAATCTGATATCTAAGTATGTATTAAGCTTATTAGTATGCATTATTAATAACTGCTGTCATACTTCTTTATATAGCCCAGGTGTTAGTTACCCCAGATGATAACTGCTTTTAGAATTTATTTCACTCTTACTACTTATAGTTACTAAACTGCTAACCAGCCAGTTTGTAGGAGGGCATTTGTTCTCAAAATACAGTTTTCAGTGCCCAAAGGTTACAGTAATTTGACCATGAAATCAAGATCGAGAATATGTCAAATTCTGATGAAATGATCAGCCTTTTCTGCAGTATTAACAGCGCAGAGCAGAATACAAAGTAGAGCAAGAAGTTAGAAAAGCAGCATCCAAGACCCGACCCTCAGCTGCACCACAGATAATCTCCATATGGGTTGAGGAGGTCAAAAGCACCTTCAAAAGGTCTCTGTAAATTGTGGGGTCAGCTGGAGAGCCACAAATTGCAGATCTTGCCAAGGAACATGACAGCAGGTTAAATGGAGTAGCAATCCAACAGCTCCGTATTTGATGCGTTTCCACATCAGTACAGTTGGGAGAGGTAGTTGTGCTCCCTGGAAATCCTCCCCTCCCTGGATCAATGAATCCAAACTGGATCAGATTTTATACTGTTGCAGTGTAACCATGCCTCCCTTGCAGCTAAGGAAGTAATCACAGGTAGATTTAGGTCCCTCGATGGTAAAACACAGGATTGGGAGTGTCCATTGAATATTGAGAAGCTGAGAACCTTGGTAAGTGCTTTCTTGTAACCGGGACATGTTTTAAGGCCACACAGAAAGTCAGACCTGAAGTGAGATAGGAGTGAGTCCAGAGCTGACTTCTGTCTCCACACAGTGCTCTGGTCTCTCTAGCTGCTTTCTGTTTCTTAGGTCAGGTGAGTGAGAGTCCCTGCAGTAAGGGGTTAATGGGTGAGAAGCTAAGCCTCTTAGAGAACTGAAGGCAGTCTGCTGGTGAAAGTTAAGTCAGCACTGGAGTAATCAGAAAGCAAATGAAACAGAAACCAGGGCCCCCACAGAAAAAACAAAGCAAAACCCCCACAGGATAATGGAGGAATTGTCAACCACTTTATGTACCTTTGTGATTAACTGTTTATCTGGTGATACTACAGTCGAGTGTGACTGAGGTTATTTCTTAAAAAAAAAACCAACTTAAAATTAGCTTCTTTACCCCAGTATTGATGGAACGGAGTGTTGACATTATCATTAAATTCCTCACATATCCCCTTAATTGGAGCTGATTTTATTGCTATGTTTGACTGACAGCCAGAAGGGAACATGAAAAAGAAGGACCCTTTCTGCCCTCCACCCCCACCACATAGATTGAGCACGTCATCTGGAAATTCCAGTCTCTCAAACTGTGCTGAAAATGTACACTGGAAAGCAGCGAGGGTGCTGTGTTTACAGCTAGTGCCAGCCAATGCCATTCACACCCTCACTGCCTTGAACCTCCCTCTCTCAAAGAACAACCACCACCTACTTCCCCTCAAAAACTGACTAAGAGCAGAACAGACCAAGGAGGCCAGAGCAGCGTGTCCAGCCCACCATCTCTCCACCTTCCATTCTCTAATGTCAGAACTCTTTTGTCCATGTGAGTAAAGATTTTCAAAGGATTCTATGCAAACAAGTGAGTGGCAAATATGCAAGGCCAAATGTTATGTATATGGCAGATACTAAAGTCCAAAGGGCTTGGAGACAATGGTGTTAATTTGGAACAGTATGGTCCAGCGTATTGTTAGTACAGGGAGGTTGCTGTCAGGTTTCCAAGTACAAACTTGACAGACAGCTTCACTGTGTCCTTCCCGTTAGAAAGCAGGGTAGACATCAGGATGGTGGGGCTCATGCTGCTCAGCATTTTTTGTGGACTGTGCTCCTGTTGTGCCCTACGCACTTACAGGTTGAGAAAAGTCTTAGGGAAGGCACCAGTACTGTGATTATCTAGGGACAAAGGCAGCTTTTGTGACTGACCCTCTCTTTATGGAGCAAGACAGCATGAAAGGGATAAGTGATAGTGCTGCACTCTGTCTGGTCTTTCAGTACAGGCTTCCTGTGGTGTCTCCCAGCTCTATCTGTGAGCTCCCAACAGGCAGTACAGCCTTGCGAGGGAACACTGGAAGAGAGGACTCCCCCACAGATAATGGAGCTGTGCAATTATTCAGCAGGAATGTTGGCAGAGAAAGCCCTGACTCCCCATCCTTGTTTTGAATAGGCTTCAAGATTGATATCAGGAGTATCCCTGGATAGCTTGTGAAGTACCAGAACCCTGTAAGCTGCATGGAGGGTGAGGCAAATATAATTTGGCCCATCTCAAAGAAAACAATTTGTTATTCAGAACAACAACAACAAAGATTAAAGAAGCATTTTGTGGCACCTGGGTCCAAAAAAGCTATTTGAAAAATAGTCCTGGAAGGGTTTGCTTCTGGACTGTGAACTGTCTGACGTTAGGCTTAGTTGAGAGTGTATCATGATAGAAAACATTTGACTATTGCTTATTTATGCCTTCTGTGTTGGGAAGTTTAGTATCTCTTTCAAGAGAAGGCTTATGCAGGCACATTTTAAATACTTCGTGCAGAAATTCAGGAAAGTCTCTTGCCTTTCATCTTCTCTTAATTTTCTGGTTTCAGGCAGAAATCAATGTTTCTGAATGGTACAGGTGGGTTTGCCTGTGATTGTTAAAGCACCGGAAGGCTCATGAGTCAAAAGCAAACCTCCACGGTTTGTGATACCTCCTCTTCAGCTCTGCCAGTGTCTGGCTTCTCTGCTCTGAACCTTTCTTTGATCACAGACAGGTTAAGTCGTTAGGGAACACCTGAATGCAGGGGAACAGCACTTTAGCTGAACAGCGGGTCATTTTCTTGCACACTGCCACAGACAAGACTGTGAAGGGAAGACTGCACAGGGAGCTATATAGATGAAAAGATTCCATGAACACTGCAAAAATTGACAGAGGAGACACACATCTTCAGTTCCTTAGGCAAACACCTTAAGTAACGGGGCTGCCCAGCTTTGCTATCTATACCTTTCTCGGGATATTGAGAGAGTATCTGGAGAACAGCAAGTGTTTTAAGTTACAAAAGATTGATTAAGGTTCAGGGAGATGGTGTGATCAGACAGAAATTTTCTATCTCTTTTGGAATTGCAGTTTTCTCTCTCCAGCTATTGGGCATTGGATGTCTGTGTTTTGGCAAAACCTTCAAATCCATCCTGTTGCTTACTTAGTCCGTCTGATTTTTTTAAAATTCCAGATTGTATGAAGAATCTTTCGGAGAAACATTTTAGGACTGTATGGCATGTTCAGGGTGTGCCTCCAGCAAAAACAAGTGCATTTTGAAATACTGACATGACGAAGAGCAGCTTTATTTGATAGTGCAATGCCCTGTGTGAGGAGCTGCCCTGAAAACAGCAGAGTGAATGGTGCAGCACAAGTGAAAAGGCAATCCCAAACAGAAATTTCTGGAGAGAATCCTAAACGCTAAATGACTCATTTGTTCCTTGGGTTAAATCCTGGCCCCGTGGAAGCCTGTGGCTAAACTCTTGTTAACTTTGACAGGGCTGATACACCACCCTATTTTTAAGAAGGTGAATCCTTCTGGAATGTATCTTTTATAGGCAAAGAGGCACAAGAGTTGTCCAAGGACAGCTCCCTAAATTCTACCAAAAACACCAAGGAAGGGAAAGGGAAACAGCTACTTTCCATTCAGGAGGCACAAGCTGTCCAAGATACGATCAAAAAGATTCAGCAGAAGCAGGAAGGAATGATAATGTTGCCTTCCTAAGTCCTCTGTGTATTGAACAGGGCATGTGTATAGCATGGTGGACTAACAGACTCCTCGGAACAGGTCAAATCACCTTTAGGATTCTTGATGCTAAAGTAGAAAATGCCAGGGTGTAATTCTTTGTGATACCTCAAACCAGCAAGAGATTGTGTGATCCAGGAGAGCTGACACAAGTCATTGTTCGTGCAGTAGGCAGACATTCTGTCTACATCATGCATTGTGACATTCATCTCACTTCCGAAATGAAAGGAGAATCCTGCTGAGTAAATTAGAATCAGTGGTAATACAGCTGTTAGCTACAAACATTTGTTTGGCATGAATCAATCTTGACTCTCCTGTAGTTTGCTTTGATGGTCTCTCTAGTATCTTGTTGACTAATGATGAGATCATGGTTTGTTAATCTAAGTGCATAAAGAAAACATTCTGCCAAGCAAAATGCAGACTCTTTTGCTGGCGTTTATTGCAGTTGTTTATAGACCTTTTGTTTACACAGGCATCCAAACCAATTTGTTGGATATTTATTTGGGTTACTCTACAGAACTGCATGAACACAGACCTGAATCCTATCTTTAATCTGTCTGCATTTTAATGGGTCATAGTTTGAACAAAGTGGAAACCAGCCACTTAGGATACATTTCTTGTTGGCCAGGGCTTCAAATGTTTTGTGTGCTATCTATAATTGTCATCTCGAGAGTATTTAACAACTGGAGAGAGTTCTAAGCCACTCCAATTTAGAGGTAACACATTTGGCTTTGAACAGAAGTTATTAGAACTCATTAAAATTTTGCAACAAGCAAAATACAATTTTTAATCCAGCCAGTGCTTTAAATGCACATATTTTTAAATGTGTAACTTCTTGCTTTCCATAATCATCTCTAATCTGAAGCCCAGCGCATACTGTGCCCAACTGTTCCATGTGCACCAGGAACTCACAGGTACACAGTTCCCATTCAAATGGAGCACACACACACAGAGGCATGGCCAGAGAGCTCTCAGGAGTCCAAATGGCTGTATCTGCAAAGCCTGGAACTGAATTCGCAGATCTGAGTGGAAATAGAGGCAAATGACGAGTAAAGCAGCTTCTGATGGCTGCTTTCCTCTGCTATTGGAAGGACTCTCGCCCTTGCTACTTAGCAAAAGTTCTCTCAGAAAATAAGAAGGTAATATGAAGAACCTCTCTGCATTTCTGCTATGTTTAAAAATTGTCCCCTCATCAGCACTTGTCTTGGAAATAAATAAGGTCCACTGTTCATCTCTCTGGGGTAGAGACTTTTATAACCCCCCCTGTACTTCTGAGCTCAGCAGCCCAACAGCAGACATGTGTAAGCCAGACATCCTGAGTTTGGATCTGTTCTTAAACTCAGAAAATATAAATGTCTGAGTTTTATTTTAGTTAAATTGTTGCTACTAATTTTTTTAAGGAACTCAAATAGACAGGAATACATGGGACAGTGAAGAAGCTGAGGCAGAGAGGGGCAGAGTGGAAGGGAAGGGCATGTATAGTGAACAACTGGGATAGTGTGGGAGGTAGCTGAGCTTTACAGAACCACTCCCAAGGTCCTGAGAGTGAGAGTGAAAGATCAAGGAGAAATACAGTAAGACATCATGAGCTACTTAAATTGATTATGGGCTTTCAAGGGAAGCTGGGAAAGGGATAGGAGCAAGTGTTGACATGGTCAGACTGGCTGGAAGAAAGATTGGTTTTGGCGGTTTAATCTGATTCTGGAAGATGAGGAAAAAACGTGTCAGTGAAGCCTGAGAGGAGATTGCCATCATTAAGGAGGATCATGGATTAGCCCTGGTTCACTAAAAACAACACAGTAAAAATAAACACTTTTGTTAAAATGCCCATACCAAACAAGCTGCTGAAGTGTATGAACCAAAGCAAGCAGAGAAGCCAAGAAAGCTGCTGGAATCTAAGAAGGCACAATATTTTTAGGCTTGCTTTCATACTCAGTATGGTTTTCTTTCTTTCAGCGTGACAGTTGTCAAAGTGAAATTCATAGCTGCTGGGTATCTGCAGAACCCTTCCTAGGGAGCTGCAGAGGGAAGAGTTTTGAGAGCCATGCAGTAGAGGACTGGGAGAGGAGGTGATCCAGGGGATGGTGTTTCATAAGAAGCAGGCAGGCTAAGGGATGAAAATGCTGGCAGACTACTCTTTTAATGTGCATGAGCTAACCCATAAAAGGAGGGTCAGAAGGGAAGAGGGAGAGAAGTGGAATCACACAGTGATGGTACCACAGAAAAAGCTCTTCATGATTTTTCACATATTATTTGGGAGGGGGTGTGTGAAAAGTAAACAGTAGTACTTAAAACAACTTTCAAAGCACTAGAGAATCTAAGAAACAGGAAGGAAATAGAGAGTGCAAACTTGGACCAAGATCATAAATTAGAAGTCGTTCATGTGTTATCATTGCAGAGGCATGGGCTTGAGGCCTCACCATAGTCAGGAGTTTCAAGAAGTACTGGACTAATGCAAGGATGCCAAGGCCACTGGCTGCTGTTAGATACCACTGTCCACATACACGCGGGGGCTCGGGAAGTCTTGAAATTGCTGATTGCCAGAAGCTGTGAGGCTCCAGCAAGGACAGGTTCACTCCACACATTCTCTCTTCTATAAGCATCTGTTCCTGGTCATGTTGCAAGGTAAGGTGCTTGGCTGGATGGATCTTTGGTGTAGCTATGTCAGGCTTTATGAGCTAAGGTCATGAACTTGGCCTTTTGGCTCAGTAGTTCTATGGATTCGTTCTACAAATTTTGGAAAACATTAGCATTAAATTTGCTGTGGGGAGAGCAGCCTGGTTTCTGCCTTTCACAAAACTTTGCAGGAAATAGCCATAAGTATATACTTCAAAGGGATGGAACCTCATGGTGAAAACTTGAGAAAAACCTGTGCTTTGGACATCTAAACTTGAAGCTCTTTGCTTTGTACTGATAGGTTTTATCATCAGCTTGCTCAGTTGAAAATATTAACTGCCTTAACTAGCACCTGGATGAAATGGGGGGATGGAGGTTAATCTGGTGGCATTCCCATATCTGATGGCTGTCGGACATCCACATCACTGGAGTGTACAGTTGACATGCCTCAGACAAGACCAGAGAGACAAAATATTTCCATGATTATTTCATCAGAAATTGAAATCTGTTTTGGAGAAGTCAAAGACTCTATAGCACAGCTCATACCACAGCATTGTGTTTAAAATGGTACAATGTTGACTTGCTGTTACAAAAATTCAGTGTTACAGGAAATCAGAAACAATATGGAATAGTTTACACTAACTCTGCATTAAAACGTTCCATCTGTTCTTGCTTTAGGTTCTTAGAGAATTGCTTTTTCATCTCTGTAATGCTTTTCACTTCCTATTGGTAAGACTTTTAAAGGTAGGCACTGAGTTAGTATAAAACCCACAGCTTTTTGAGTTTAAACGCCTATTAAAACTAAAGCTGTCTGGAACTACAATAAAAATTTATTTTGGCTACAAAAGACAACTTTGAAACCTAACCCATCTGTATTTTTCCTCCTCCAAACAGTGCAACATCCTGTATAATAGAATATTTATCTTAAACAGAGACCACATATCTTTATGAAAACAATTGTTTCAACTTAATTTATGGGGGGTAATCAGCTCATATTAAAGTTTTCAATATTCCAGGATGCTAATATAAATTGGTTACAGGAGATGTAATGACTAGAGTAATTCCACAGAATAATCTGAAATCTGATGTTGCCAATGACTTAAAATTTAACCTGTGTATATTATAATCTAAAATTGCCATAAAAGATTCATGGACAGGCATATAGTAATTGCAAAACAACTGTGAGTGCAAATTAAGCATCTGACTGTAGCTACATTTTACTGGTAATTCAGGCTTGTGTACAGTGATTTCCAAACATGATTACAGGGTAATTCCACAGGAGTAATTTATTTTAAACAATTGAGCTGGTCTCTGCAACCTCTGAGCCCACCAGGGAGATACCCACACATATCTAGTAGGGGTGCTTGGTCAGTGAATTTATCGGCTCAAATCAAAACCAAATTGACTCACTGTGAAGTGCAGTATTCCTGGGATGCATAAAGCCTCCCACTGCCACGAGTGGGAGTCAGACATATCAAAGAGAGACTGGATCCCTGGGGTTTAGCTCCCTCCATACAATAGTTTGTCACATTCTGAATTGAAAAGGACTGGGTTTAGCACTCTCTAAATATAATCAGCCCCGAAACTCCCACTGAGATTCCTTTCTGTCTGCCTTTAGACGATAAGGCCCCTTCTTCTGTGACTTCAGTCTGGAGTACCTCTGTCATCCCCACCCCAACCTGATAACAACCAGCTCCATGCATATTTGAGAGCAAGACACGATCTGAGTTTTGAGGGATTCATTGCTCTTTCTGTACATTATAGCCTTTGTCTTTGGACCAAACCTCTGCTATAACGTCTTCATCATCAGGTTCAACAAGGCTCAGTGCTGGGTCCTGCACTTGGGGCACAACAGCCCCATGCGACGCTACAGGCTTGGGGCCGAGTGCCTGGAAAGCTGCCCCGTGGAAAGGGACCTGGGGGTGGTGGTCAGCTGGCTCAGTGTCAGCAGTGTGGCTAAGGCGGCCAACAGCATCCTGGCTTGTATCAGAAATAGTGTGGCCAGCGGGACTGGGGAAGTGATTTGCCCCCCTTGTGCTCGGCACTGGTGAGGCCGCCCCTCGATTCCTGGGTTCAGTTTTGGGCCCCTCACCCCAAAAAGGCCATTGAATGACTCGAGCGTGGCCAGAGAAGGGCAGCGGAGCTGGGGCAGGGTCTGGAGCACAGGTCTGCTGGGGAGCGGCTGGGGGAACTGGGGGGGTTCAGTCTGGAGGAGGAGGAGGGGAGACCTCCTGGCCCTCTGCAACTCCCTGCCAGGAGGGGGCAGAGAGGGGGGATGAGTCTCTGGAGCCAAGGCCCCAGCGCCAGGCCCCGAGGGAATGGCCTCAAGCTGCCCAGGGCAGGGTCAGGCTGGCTCTGAGGAGATACTTCTGCACAGGAAGGCTTGGCAAGCGCTGGAACAGGCTGCCCAGGGAAGGGGTGCAGTCACCAACCCTGGAGGTATTTAAAAGACGTGTAGATGTGCTGCTTAGTGACATGGTTTAGTGGTGCACTTGGCAGTGCTGGGGTAACCACTGGACTCAGTATTTTCCAACCTAAATGATCTACAATTCTGTCATAGACTCATAGCAAGACATTTCTGCATCCAGGAGACACTGACTCCCTTTGTCTTCTGGCCAGCTTCTTCCCATCATTTGGGGAACAGGTACCTTGGACAATCTCCTTTTCTCCCTGCACTTCTTCCTTTTTAGACCTCCTCTTCCTCCTCAATATACTTGAATGCAGCATCAAATTTGAAGTACGTTTGCCCCGGTTTGCCCCTTTCTTCTCCCTTTTTCCCCAAGTACACCAAGATACACAAATTATGGATGCTAAAGCAGAATTTATGTGTGCTGCGATATACACGGGATGTTCTGCCTACTTGCATGTGATTCACATCCTCATAAGCCCACAGGAAATCCCAGCAATATTTTTCCAGGCATATCTCCTGTGCTGAGGTGCCGAGCACAGCAGGGGCTGGAGGAAAGGAGCCATTTCTGCTTGGGCAGTACTGCGGCACATTGAGCTCAGCTGGGAAGGACAGACCACTGTTATTTAGATGTAGCTCTTTTACTCAGTGACAGTGAGAAACGTAGCACCAGGACTTAATGCCGTCTCCCTAAGTATTTACTCGTGTTTTACAGTAGCAGATCCGTGAATCCTCTTACCTCAGTGGATCCAGTAAAAGCAATTTTATCAATGCCAACATGAGATGCTATGGCGGCACCAACAATTGGACCAAATCCTGGCAAAATATTGACAACTCCTGGTGGAAAGCCAGCCTGTCAAAACAGGAATGAATGAAGGAAGCATGACTGATGAAAACTGACAGAGCACGTTAAACAAGGCATGTGCTGGTAGTTCTCTCCCCACAAGGAGAGACAGAGATATTATTCCTGTCAATTATTCTTACCTCCTTGATGAGGGCTCCCATATAGAGAGCGCTGAGTGGTGTTTGTTCTGCTGGTTTAATAACTACTGTATTGCCACAGCACAGAGCTGGAGCAATCTTCCATGCAAACATCAGCAGGGGGAAGTTCCACTGTAGGAAAAAATAAAAGTTGATAGATGGAAAAATATTGCAGTGGTGTTTTGTTTTCAAGATGTCAAGCTGCTACCTCACTTACTTCTCAGGCTGATCCTCAACATAAATCTTTCCCAGCACAAAGCAAGGATTTTCTTTTTAATTACTGCCATTAAGAAAGCGACAATAGTGACCTTTTAGTTCTTTCTCTTTTGTTGAAAGAAATACAGCCCCACCCACAGTCTTCATAAAAGAATCTTCTGGTATCTGTTAATTTTTTTAGTCACAACTTCTTATTTCATTTACTGTTTTACAACTGGCATTTTAACTCCCCCATGACAAATAGCTCCTGCTTCTCATACATTTGGAAAGAACTGACTGTTCATGCTGAAGCATTTTTGGATGTAAATTTCCTATCCCTGAATAAATCTTAAAATATAAAATCTATACTCAAAATTATATAATCCTTAATTGATGAGATTACAACAAAAAAACCCCTAAATGTCAATGCTTGCTCAAAGCATTGCATTTTCTTGATAACTTCTTACTGAGGAATTTATATGGAAGACATTAAAAGAACAGTAAAAAACAAGTTGAGAAACACACTTTGCAGATACAAAATTTTGTATTGGCATTAATTTCAACTTCATTTATCTGCAGCAGAAGATGTAGTGAATTATATTAGTTTGATGCACAAATAAATTGTGGATAAAGACAAGAGTAAGAGGCCTTTCTGCATCAAGACCTGATCCTAACAGGTTAAGTGGATAGTCCCGCTGGTTTCAGTGGAAATGCCAGAGTAATAAAATAGCTGCATTTGCACAACCACTCTTATAAATGCATATCATAAACTCCTTTGGAAAGAAAATAGAAAATATCAGTCACAAAGAGTCAGCCACTGGCCAGAACATATTATTGCCTGATGCATATCAGCTGCCACTCTCACAGACATCTCTCTAGCCCCTGGCTAGCTTGGAAAAATACACAACTGTCTTTCCTTCACTGAGCACCCAATTTTTTACTCCCTCAGTTGTTTATAAACTTCAGAGACAAAGTGATGTTTTAATTCCATCTCCAGTATATAAACCTGGGAGGGGAGCTATAGGGCCAACAGTGTGCTGACAGCCTGCACTTCTAATGGTATTGCAGGGAGAGCTCTGAGGAGTTTTATAGGGCAGTATACAGCCCTGTTTATGCTACAGAGCTGCCAAAGAGCCTGTGTTTTGATGGAAGCTAGGATGTGAAAGAGGATGAGGAGTTTAGTGTTCGGCTTGCTGTTTAATTTTATTTTTGTAATAACATATTTGCTAGTGTAATGGCTAAGTGCCTGCAGCAGCCCAGGGCTGTACTCCGTGACTGGTAGCTGTGGAGAAAATAATGTAAGAGATTAGCAGCAGTGTTAGAATAGATGTGTGTGACAGCCATGCTGAAGTTTTGGAGGACAAAGTTGGGGGAAGAATGAACAATTACGGTAGATGGCTGGGTACCCTGAACAAAGAGTTTCACAAATCTAAACTAAGTAAGTCCTGCTTTTGGCCTGATCTCCAGCCCATGGCCAAGTTTCTTAACAGATCTGTCAGTTAAGCTCAACGAGACAAGCCTAAGAGATGTCCAGCGACTCTGGGCTTAGGTGTTGGGGATGTCATTTTGCAAATGCTTATTATGCGTGTGCTTGGCTGGGGACAGAGCTGTGGAATCCTTCATTCATAAGGATCACTCTGAGTCAAGTTAGGAGCCTGCCTAGGTGTTTGCAGGATGGGTGTAGCCACAGACTCTGAGTCGTTTGCCTGTTTCTCTGAGTTTCTATGGAGTGCCAAACACAATAGCCACCCCCTAACAAAGACATGAAATAACAAATATAAATAGGGAAAAAGGGCTTAACATTGTTAAAGTAATCTTTTCTGGCTGCTCCTCTTTTAACGGAATTGCTGCATGTTGCTGTTTAGTGGCTTTATGGTTAACATGAACAAAATAAAAAAACCAGCATCAACAAAAATTTCAGAGAATGTCCTGATTAGTTCCCCAGTGCTTTGTCAAGGAAAAAAGCTTCCACGCAATATTTTAATAGCTATATGTGAGCCTCCCGTTGAAATTTCTGCCAAAGCTGGTTAACTGGTTCTTCTGAAAAAGTTAGCTTCTCAGTGTAACTCCCATGCAGTGTTCAGCACGAGTACTGTAAGGATGTATATTGGGGTGTAGGGGGAGTATTAGATTTGATGAAATGCTGTGTTTCTCTCTCATAACAAATAAAACAAACATGTCATGTCTTTTATTAGCTACACAATGTTAATTGTAATGATATGTCTCCTGGAGTTTCCTTTTCTCCTCCAGCCTTGTAAAAGAAATAGCAGGAAAGAATGGAATTAAAATGCATCACATTCTCCCAGGAACTGAGGAGCCTGTTAAATCACAGTAAAAACTAAATAAATAAAAAGACTACCACAGCAAAGCATCAATTTTCCATAAGTTGTGTGAACATCCATAACCACTGACAGCATATTAACACTGTGTTTTGCTTTGCTTGTTTTAATCATGAGAATTCTATGACTTGAGAACTTAACTCCTAATAACAGAGCCTAAACCCTATTAGCATGTTCAAATAAGCATTTGCAGGGAGGCTGTTAAAGATATGTCAACAATATGAGCTCAGCTTTTTTCGTAATGGAAAACACACATAGCTGAGGACCATGTTTTATGTGTCTTTAAAGAGAGCTGGTTCAAATGAAAATAAATAGAAAGCGCTAGTAGAGATACTCACGGGGATGATCTGTCCACACACTCCGATGGGTTCGTGTCTTGTAAACGTAAAATAATCTCCATCTGAAACAGATGAGCATGGTTACTCTCAAGTGCAGTTTGACTTGGCACAACAAAAAAAAAAATAGAGGGGGAAAAAAAGCTCTAAGGATCAGCCTTTGATGGCAATAAAAGAAATAAAGAATTCATGGAAATGTTTTTTCATGAGCCAGCATGGGAAACGTAGGTTCAGGAGCAACCTAGCTGTTCTCTCTGTAGGACA
Source organism: Athene noctua (assembly GCF_965140245.1). NCBI lineage: Eukaryota > Metazoa > Chordata > Aves > Strigiformes > Strigidae > Athene > Athene noctua. Next base: position 696,382 of record NC_134049.1, on the reverse strand, counting down.
AAGGGAGCAGGCATCCCATCAGAAAGTAACCTGCCTCGTTCCTGGGAAAGCAGACAAGCTCTACAAGAAGGGGCAGTAGCAAGGAGCCACTTACTGGCCTCTGCTGATTTCGGGGCAAGAGAAATGGAGGAGAAGTCACAAGGCAGTTTCCTGAGAGGCACGACTGGACCAGTACATAAAGGTGTGTATGTACAAGCAGATGTGGGGTAACGGAGTAACATACATCTCACTCACCCTCCGCTGAGGCCACGGGCGGTCTGAAGGAATGGAGTTACATACCACAAACTGTGCGTGTGGAGTGAAGAGGTGAAGCCTGTGACTGATGTGTAACTGAGCATGGGCTACTGCAGAAGACAACACTAAGGAAAATACAGGGGTCACCACAGCGCCGTGCTCTGAGTGCTGCCTTCTAGAGCAAGGCCTGGAGCAGAAATGCCTCCAGCTAAACCGGCAGCTTAAGCTGACAGGGAAAAGCTGGATGCAACTAGAAGACAAGACAACAGAGAACAAGAGCAGTTTTCACAAACCTTTTGGGTAGAAGTGAATAAATAAATTAAAGGACCAGGTCACTGAGAACTTGGAAATTATGGGCTTTTCTCACTGAACTTGTGACAGAAATAAGAACATGGACTAAGCTCCTAGCAATAAAGATGCAGGAAAGGCAGAGTGCCTATTCACAGACAGCAGGTGTGAATGGTATGAGGCTAAAGGGAATTACTTAAATAACTCTCAGATCTGGTAATTATTTTTAAGGTCCTGATGAACAAAAAATGGCAAAAAACTCAAGGGGTGAGAGGTGTCATTAGTTAAAGTGAGTGCCACACTGGTCTGCAGTCCTTAACTAAAGCAGTGTTGAGCTGGGGCAGCCTGAGCCGGGTGGGCGAGGTGGGCTCAGGCCCGTGGAACCCTCCGAGCCTGGCCGGTCCCAGCAGCAGCTCTCCGGGCCGCTCACTTGGCAGAGCTGGGGCAGGGGACGGTCAGGGGGCTGAGGGACTTCATGCTGCTCCGCAGAGCAGCAGGGCTGTCGCTGCCCCAGCCCTGCCCGTGCCTGGCATACGCGCCACGGCGGGACGGGCTGTGGTGCCATGTAGGCTTCTCCCCAGCTGGCAGCGAGCAGGAGATGCCCTGCCTTGGGTGGGGAGCTGTACGGTGTCGTCTGCCAGCTCAGCTCTGTGTGTGGCCTGCATCTGTGCAAAGCACATCCTTGGCACTTCTGTACCGAAACTGAGTCCTGTGGCCAGATAAACTAGTCCAGGCTCAAACCGCCTCTGAGTTTAGGTCAAATGTTTTTCAGCGAGGTTGCGGCCGAGGGAAGGGCTATGCTAAAGGCATGACCTGAATGTGCCCCTTGGCCTGTGGTGCCTGGTCACCTAGAAAAACTTGAATCTCTTAGAAAAAGCATTTCAACTAAGTATGTGAGAATGATGAGTAGGTTACCTAGGCTCAGTCACAGGAGATGATTTAGCAGGACAGGAAATGGTCAGACAGAGGAAGGGAGTAAGAGGAGGGAGATTACAGTGCTTCTGCTCCCAGTGTCACTGCCCGGTGCAGGGGTGTGTGCGTCCCTCCGCGGTTTGTGAGCAGCTGTGGCCTCTGCCCCGCTCGGCCCGGAGCTGCCGCCAGCCCTGTTCAGCGTCGGGGCAGGACCTAACTTCCCCTCGGAGAGTGCCTTTGGGAACCTGCTGCAGTGTCCTCTACTACACATCTGGTAACAATAAATGGGTTAATCCAGAAAGCTTCTTGGGTTTAAGTAAAGACTTCAACTTGAATTTGATTAGAAATAACTTCTTTTCAGGTCTGCTTATTTCTGTACACCTACTTTACAGGATTTGCTCAGTAGAAACCTGAGCTAGAGTAGCTAATGCATCAGCTGGGGGCCAGATACAGAGCAATTGTGAGAAAGGTAACAATAGTCTGCAACCAAGACAAGGGGCAGAACAGAGGAAATAAAGGAGGGAGGGAGAGAGAGAAAAGAGATTCACTTCAGGAAAAAGAGGAAGAAAATAGTTGCTCAGTGGGTTTGCTCTGCATTGACAAAATGTCATCACACTGTTCTGATATGTAGAGGCTTAACAACCACCCAGTGGAGATGAGAGTATTATTTGCTTCACAAATTGAGATGATCAGTTTGATTTTCTAGGTTACCTTTCACAGATGCCAGCAGTGGTTCACAGACCACAGGAAGAATCATCAGACCAGACAGAGGTAAAGTAGAAGTCAAAATACAGGGAAGTATATGCAGGCAAAACTGTCTAAGTGCTCAAGAGGCACCCAGGAGTCAGCTAAAAATACCAGCTTGTACTCGGTAGTACTGTGAGAGGTGGATTCTCAGCCAGAAGGTTGGTGACAACATAGCAGTAACACAGTTACGTTAGCACTGTCTGACTTTAGATTGCCACTGCATAATCATTGCCACATGTCTGCGTGCTTCATAACATAAAGTTATAGATAACCTGAACCTGCGTGCCAAGTCAGACAAATGGTGGTTAATTCTACCAAACGTAGGCAGAACGTTCTTTCCACAGAGCAGTACTCCCCATGCAGAGCTGCCTGCCCCGCTTTCTTCCACTAGACTCCAGACAGCTGCCCTTTTTGACACCTACTTCCAAAGTTCATCATCCACAGACTTACTGTTAAGGTGGGATTTTTGAGGTTGCACTCTAACAATATCCGTGTGAGCATATGTGACTTGAAGTTATTCAGAAGCTTCAGACGCCTCTGGACAGGCCAAAGATATATCTAAGAGCTGCCTTGTCCATAACGTAAAATAAGCTGTTACCATGGCAAAATAACTCAAGATCGATGAAGTGAATCCGGTTTTCTGAACAACAGCATAGAAAGCTCCCCTGTGCTCAGAAATTAAATAGACTTTTAAAACATTATAGCGTTTAAGATTAGTTTATACGTCATGCGAATGACACTTACTCTAAGATGCTATTGCTGATTATCGTGACTCTCTCCCTTCCACTAGCAGGCAGCCAGAAGAATACTGCCTGAGAGGGATCAGACAGTCAGATCCCACATCCAGTCTAAAAGTTTGTCTTAAAAGGTTTTTTAAAATATTCTCAGCTGATGTAAACTGGCATTCTTCAGTCCTCACTGATACTAATAGAGCCAGATCAATTTGCAGCTGCTTAGCACCTGGGCCAAAGATTTTTATTTTTTAATCAGAAAGAAAGCCCCATTTATCCAGGGATCTCACTCTGGGACAGCAATACCTTCCACAGATGTGTCTGCTCAGATTTCCATCAGGAGTCTCCATCCCGGGATATTTTATTTGCATAACAATCAAAATACTGTCACATGCCTCATACAGCAGGACACAGCAAAGAAGTGGGTGAGGGCCAAGTTGGTTCTTTAAGCTGTATATCACATATTGATTGCTTGCATTGAGTTTATTAGTTTCACAGTTTCTAGTCTAGCCTCATTCTGTTTTAATTTAAATGATCAAGGCTTTACACATGGGATCAAGCAGAGGGCAGTCTGAAGGTTTTAGCAGCTCTGGGACCAAAAGGAATGTGACTGTAAAATGCACTGTTCTTCTTCTACTTGTCTATCACTTGCCTATTTTTATTTTAGAGGAGAAGAAAAACTCAGCAAGAACGGATAAAAGATTAGGAGGTCTCAGATTTATTATCACACTGAACAGAAAGAGAAGGAGATTTAATAGGGTTTTTATTTTGGTTTTGTTGTCTTGTTTGGTCTCCTTTGATGAGCTGATGGTATGTGAGTGTAAAGAGCACCATTGTTTAACACTGGCCTTGCTCTAAAATCACTTTATGAGAATGACAAATTTATGGTGTGAAGCTAGAGGAATACAGAGGAGTGTTAAACCAAGAGAAAGAACTAACTGATACCCTGCAAATCTGTGAATGGACTTACGATTCTGCGCTACTGGTAACTGTGTTTGTTAGCACTGAAGTCTGCATTTAGGAAGGCATGCTGAAAATGTGCCTTCCTCTCCCCCAGCGTAGCCCACCTCCCTGAAAATAATCGGGGTTTCATCTGATACACTACTTGAGGACAAGAATAAGCAGAGAATATTTATTCTCCTTAAGCTGGCAATGCCTTTTGGTGACTGATCTAAATTCTGTGTACCTGCGGGGCTAACGAGGGAGAAGGAGGCATTCACTGACCAGGGAGAAAGAGATTAGGGCACAGGAAATTTGCTGAATATATGAATTTATGGCATGTGCTGCACTTTGCATGTTTAGATGTGAAAGTGCAAGCAGCGAATCCAGGATTTATGAATCTCAGCCTAAATGACTGTGGAAATCTTCAGAAGTCCTTACATGACGGTCTATACCTGAAATATTGTCACTTCTTTGGTGAAAATACACTAGTGATGATAAACATCAGTCAGCACACACTGCAGTTTGAATAAGCTGAAACACCATGATGAGTAATGCTGCAGTAAGAGTTACATGATCTGTTTTCCTCCCGAAAATTCTGGGGCCACATTTTCATCTGCTTGCCTAACTTTTGACAGTCTGGGGCTTTGCTGTACAGAGGCAAGCTCGTGTACTGCAGATATCATGTTACATAATGTCATTTTATGGAAATAGATGGGCAGCAGCAAAGTTCATTTATTTATGAGTGTGCCTTCCTCGTCTCCTTCAGCTAAAGCGTAATAAACGTGCATGCGCAGTGAACGGTGGGCACGTGAAGCCGAAAAGAATCCATAGAATAAATGTTGGTTTTCCTTACTGTTTTTCCAAAGATTTATTTGATGCAGGTAAAAGATGAGTATATTCATCTTAATGACTGCACCTGCATAAAATCATTCTTGGCTATCATGTGCCTTTTTGCATAATTATAGCAATCAGTACATCTAGTCCAGACTGCAAATGAATATATTCTCAACAGAAACTGCAGCCTGTATTTGTTAAACAGCTGGGAGGGAGGGACAGGAGGGAGAGACTTGTTAAATAAAAATAATGGTAGGTATTTTTTCGTATCTCTTTAGCAAGATCCAAGAACAGAATAACTGATTTCCTAGCATGTATGAAGATTCATTTCATACATACAATATAAAACTCATCCCACTGAATAATTTGAAGGAGCATATGTAACAAAATATATCTGATACATATGTACAGTTCTCTGTAGTAATATTACAAACGCTCTCAAAGTTTAAATGAATTTGGATTCAGTGGTGTTAGTCCCAAGTAAAACGACTTTCATAGGCAGTAGGAAGACATAAACAAGATATATAAGTAAGCACACCATTTCCTAAACAGGCAGGTAACGGTATTTTCATGTGTTCCAAGGTATTTGGCAGGCTTATACCACATTCATTTTTCTAAGTGTAACAACATTTAAATGTTGTAATGAATCCATTTGGTCCTGAGAAGGTTTAGGATGCCTGTGCTTTAATCCCCCTTACCTACAGGAATGGTCATTCCATGGATTTTGTCTGCCCAACCGGCGTAATACCTCAGGGTTTTTATGACTCCCTGAAGATCTACATAGAAAGCTTGCAAGAAAGGTTTGCCACTGTTCAGTGATTCCATAGTCTAGAGGACAAGAAAAAATAAGAGATATAAGCACATTTTTGGACTATCGTACTTAAGTATTCACTGTCTTAACAGCTCTCCAGTCACGACAAAGATTTTAATGAAGACTACCCTTTGGCATAGTCTTAACCCAGAAGGTTCAGAACAAGTGTCTGATCCCCTTTGTTCCTTCTTTTTACAAGTGTGAAGAAAAAGCATTTGCCATTAAAAAAATCTGGTTCCTTCTGGAATATTCTGGAATGACTATGATTTTAAGAACGTGTACACGCGTGTGTGTTTATGTCTGTGTGGGTTTGTGTGTGTATCCACATGCATGTACATGTGCCTGTGTGTATTTTGGACCCAATAGCCACCGTGCTTGGTCCAGATACATAAATGCTAAATTGCTTTAATCAGGAGCCAAGATAAAAATGCCTGTCAAACTAGGTTCTGTTATGTTAATGATAACAGCTGAGAAGGGGCTCCTTGTAACCCTGTATTAATGATCTGAATCCATAAAGAGAAGAATGGACATATCCCTCTTTATATAATTGATGTGAATATAAAAATTTCTCTATGTGGCTGCCAAGACTCCTGCTGAGGTCTGAGATATCTATACTGTACAGCCAGTTTATTTATTGCCATCAAATAAACAAACTCTCCTCTAGGGAAGCTCATAAATTAACAAGCTAATGTCCTTATTTTTAAGTTAATATTTGTATTTTTTAAAGTATCTTATAAGCTATCCTCTTAGGGGTTCCTAAGATCATTTAGCAAAAAGAATCCAATAAAATATCCTAAGATGTTGAGTAGCTTAACTCATTCTCAATAGCTGTCTAATAGAAATCATTAAGAATGGGCAAAGTACGCCCATGTGTAACACACCAACCATCAAATGAGTTTCTATAGAGAAGAATGGAGGCCTAATTCTGCACTGACTTATATCCCCTAGAGCAATTAATGGCATCGCCTGCAGTGCAATTCAGTAAAGAACTTAGCTCTAGAAATAAAAATCAAATGACAGGCAGAGTAAACTTGATTTGCTGTGCACTTCCTTCTCCCTGTGGCGATTTTACAGTATACACTGGTGGTAAGATGATTTAAGTGTTGACAAAGCTGGAATTAAGATGTTCACCAGCTTAGTTCAAAGCACTTGACATGTGGAAAACAACATTAACAATGCCAGTGTTTAGGTGGCTTCATACATGAACAAAATAGTGCAGTACCCAAAATACATGTGACCAGTGGAGTGTCAGTAAGTGTGTCACCGGCTGTTTCATTAACAGCTGCACAATGACTCAGTCGCCCATTTTATATTTTAGAAAAGTTAAAAGTGTGCCTAAGAGGCATGCACATGTGTGCACAGCCGTTCGTCTCTCTGATGTCCAATTTAAAGCTCATTTGAGTCAACTGGAAGACTCTTGTTGACTTTTACAAGCTTTGGATCAGATCTTAAGTAGACAGTCAGCCATTTTAGCCACCAAGCTGAGTGCAGTTTCAAATAGAATTCATATTAACACAGTGATGAACTAATTTGCTCTCAGAATGTAAAACTGTCACGTGATTTGACTGTTGATTTCCATGTGCCACTTACAGCAAGAGTCGCCCTGTCTCTTTCGACCAAGTCTGCCAGCTTATCCAAAAGATGGCCCCTTTCCGATGCATCCATTCTCCTCCACACTGAACCTAGAGAAAAAGCAAGGCGAGCTGCCCTCACTGCTTTGTCCGTATCAACCTGTCGAGAAGGAAGAAAAAAACCAAAGGCACTGAGGTAAATAGCATCACCAGGCTTATGACATCTGCTGTTGTACAACCTTAGTCACAGGATGGGGTTTGGATCTGTGATTACAGAACTGTCCAGCAGTGCTGTCCTGGACCTGTCGCTTTGATCCATTTATACATTTCTACCCAGTGACAGGATGCATTACCTTGTCAGCTTCCTGGATCTCACAGATCTGCTCTCCTGTTGCTGGATTATATACTGGGAATATTCTCCCACTTTCAGAATTTTGCCACTCATTATTGATGAAAATCTAGAAAGGAAAAAAATTCATCAGTCCTCCTGCATGAAGAAGCAGTAATGTATTACAGTCTTCCAGAGTTCAGGCTAGGGGTCAGCCCCGATGTCTTTCTGTGTTCTGTGTCAAGTGTCACTATAGAAGCAACATCACACTCTAAATAACTTGTTTGACATTCAAATTTGGTTCAAAAACTGTAACAAATAAACTAAAATATCAGAGAAAAAGCCTTGAAACTGCTGGAGACAAGACAAGAAGTAATCATTCAATTCAGTAAGTAAACATTTGGTCACTGATACAACCCAGTCAAGGCTGAATAATCTCAAACATCACAGTTCTTCAATACACAGTCAGTTGATTATAGCTACAGTGATGGCTTGCAGCACAGAATTAACTTGCTTATCTGCTTGGAACAATGGAAATCGTTAAAATTTTCAGTGTTGACATCATTTTAATTGTCATGGGCAAACCAAATTTGAATTTTAATGGTGCTGACAACAGCTGTCTTGAGAGAGGTAATGACAAATGCGTTTATTTAAAGTAGATTTTTACTGGTAGCTGCATACATGCCAGGTATTTTCTACTGAATTACTTTCAAGAACAGGATGCAACTATTTATTAGCAAATGTGAAAGGAGTCACTCTAGGAAAACGACTGAGAGAAAGGTTTTACAGGTATTCAGACTCTTTCTGTCCTTGAAACCCTTCCAAGAATGAAAGTGTTCAAAAAGTCCTGGCACCGTATGGGTTCCTTGGGGTTGGGTATCAGTGTTCTTCCATTGTATTCCATGAAATACAACTTTAAATGCAAAGGGGGATGTTCTGGCCTCATTACAGAATCACAGAATCATCTAGGTTGGAAAAACCCTTGAAAATCATCCAGTCCAACCATTCAAATCAATGGAAATTCTACCACTGACTTCAATGGAGGCGGGGTCCAGCCCTAGACAGAAGGCATGTCCACCACCCTTTTCTGCATGAGGGGTTAAGTTGTGTTTATAGAGGCAGGGACCTTTCTCTGGTTGCAGCAAAGCGAAGCCCCACACCCCACACAGAACCTACAGCTGGGGATGAGTGGGAAGCTGAGGGACTCTGAGAGGTTCTGGAGTCAGTTCCAGTGGGAGATACTCAGGTGGGAGGGACTGAGGGCAGGTCATGGCTAGAAAGAATGACAGAACGGCATCAGTCCAGTTTTCTGACAGAACCACCACAGACCCTGGCACAAAAATCTGTCCCACTGATTAGGCAGACTAAACATCACAAACAGCTTGCCCAGAGTAGTGCTTTGCCACTCTTCAGCCTTGCCCTTTCTGCTGTCCTACTCCCATGCAAGAAAGAAGCTGTTACCTTTGTACTGGTACATGGCTCAGGGAGACAACGAAGGACAGTTCACGTGTAAGGACTTTGCTTAAATGACGTCAGGTTGTTGGCTCCTTTTTTGTCTGTTTTTTTTATAGCAAAGTTTGATGTGGCAAAACCAGGACAAAAAAATTTACGTTTTTCATGTGGAAATGAATGGAATGTAATACTTGTCTCTTCTAGTCAAAAAATAGTATGATATGATTGTAGATCAGCTGATGATTTTTTACTCTTGGAATAGTACAATGAGGATAGAGGCACCAGCCTGCCAACTAGTTTAAAATTTACTTGAACTTAAGTGTTTACAACTCGTCTAATGGCAAACAAAGCATCAGCATCAAAATGCTGGGTGTTTAAGGAAAGAGCATCACCAAAGCTTTAATGTGTCTTTAAGGAAGGCAGGAAAAACATAGAGAGCTAGTCATAAATCGATGAGAAGAAACTGAGCTGGGAAAAAAAAATCCAACACTATCTAGCAAAAAAAGCAGCCAAGAGAAAATACAGTCAGAAAGGTCAAGATGAACAATTGCAACACCGAAGGGTATAAAGTGTCTGTAAAATGAAAGAACAAGGTGAGGACTCGGTGTGCCTGCACACTCACACTTGGCACATGAAGGCGAAGACACGTCTGTAGAGTTTTCTGTTACCAGACATGAGCTCGCTCAACCTGTTCTCCAAGCCACACGTAAGCCACGTGGCTGTTCTCCTCATGGGGCTTATTGGCTCAGGCTGGGTGCCACACTCACTGCAGTGACAGCTTCTGGGCCAGAGCTGACTCGTGTCCAGCTGACTGAGGACACGGGCAGAAGGAACCTGTGCCTGCCTGGGAAAGACCCTGGTGACATGACAGCTGTGCACAGAATCCAGCAGTGACACGTGCTTTTGCTTTTGGAAAGCCCCTCCAGCCATTTCAGTCTGTCCTTCCCTCCTTTCTGTTTTGGTTTCTGGAGGAGCTGAACCCACCTGGCCGTTACCCATCTATCGTTTTCCTGGCACACTGTACTGACCCTGGAGGTGTTCATGTTCCTGGGCTGTGAGCTCCTCACACTGTGGGTGGTGTCCTCCTGCTCAGAGATGACACTGCTCTGCAAACTGGAGTACTGGTGCCCATTAGGACACTGGAGCTAACCCATCCAAAGTAACGTCATACAAGAATCACCAGTATGATCTCCAGTGACTAACACCATAAGCCGAAACCTTCTGGTGTGTCACTGTCACTTTTTAGACTGTAAGTGAAACAAAGAAACTCTGAGATCTGTGACCTGTGTGGAAGGAGGATTTTGCTGTCATTGAGTTCAGTGGAGTTAACTCCATGGCCAGAGTGTGTGGGGGTGCACTGGGAAGGGAGGGGAAGGGAGGAAGGTTTGCAGCTTCACAGCTTCAGGAGCAGATGCCAAAGGAGATGGAAGGATGTTTGTTTAACGTTACAGTATGTACATAAACACGTAGGTTCTGCGTGTGGTCAAGGTGAGGTTGAGTAGAAGAACCTGAGAAGTGGTGGCAACAGCAATTCAGTCCTCTCCCCTTACAGAAGTGGTCTGCTCTTTTTTAAAAAGGTTACAAAAATGCTAACCACATTCTGCTGGGATGAACACCTATCATCAGGTTTGCTAGCACACAGGACACGAATTTGTTCTGAAAATACACTTCACCATAGGGATAAGAAATAGTGCCTTGGAATTACAAAAGGGTGTTGCAATTCCAGTTGGCTGAACTATAAGGCGCATTATTGAATGCTCGATTTATCCCACAGATTTAGAAAAAGAACAGTAATATTTCAGATAGGACGCGGGAAGGATCTATTTGGCATAAAGTGAGAGTTGAAGGCAAGAGAAATTGCTACTGTTAATGGTTAATGTTAGTTTCTTCCTGTTCCACTTTCTATAAACAAGGTATTGCCTATACAAGCTCATTACTGTAAACTGAGCACATTTAAATTGGCAGTAAAATCAGAGTATTTACTCTAGTGCACAAATAAAGTACCTAGTCCCATGTTTTGGAACAGTTTCAAGTCTTGAAATCCAGCAGCTGGCGGCTTTACAAGCAAAACCTTACACTTAAATAATTCACTTTTGAAAGTTTTAGGTGTTCTGTGTCAGGTAGTACCATTCAGCAGATATTCCTACCACCAAGACGCAGATTCTTTTGCAATAAATTTGCATTCACGGGGGCTTTTATAACTCTTCCAGCACTACTGACTCCAATGGCTGTTGATTAAATGTATATATCCTGTACATTTAATCTGACTTTCATTATGGCCACTTCGTAAAAATGCCATGAAATGGACAAGCGATGACACATTGCAAGAACAAGGAATCCCTGCAAAGCCTCAAATTGGGTTTTTTTCTGCCTTATTTATAGTGACCATGGTAAAGGCTAACTCTAAATCAGGGAGAATATTTGACAGCAAATGTTCCTATCTATGGATTATATATAACCCATCCTAAACACCAGATGAAAAAGGGGTAACCCTAGAAAAAAGAAGGGCTTGCTTCCATGTAAATCATGCTACAAATTGGACAACACCCAGTGAGTTCATTGTTCAACCTCAATTGTGAAGGCTATTCACGTTTACTATTCCCCTGGAATCAATGTTAATTAAGGCTGACTGGGGCTATAAATCAGCCTTTGGTTTTTACAACTTAATTCAGCATTAAGCATATATATGTAAATAAAAGGTAACTGATTAACCACTTGAGTTTTCCAGGAGTTACTGAGGTAATTTGTTTTTGTTTGAGTCCTAGTGTTACCTTTTGTGATTTGCAGTAAGGAAAAGTATATAGTATGTCATGTATCTGCTATGCGGTATTGTGAGTCGTTAAATAATCTGGCCTGTTGGGTGCTATCAGCCAAACTGTGCCAAAATGGAGAGGGAAGAAGAAGGCAACACTTGAAAAATTCTGGAACACGTGAACATGTAGTTTGCCATCTCCTCTCAGTAGAGCCAGTGACTCTGGCAGTCATGTCAGAGCAGGAGCAGAGAACAAACCTCCCTGTTGTCTCCGTCAGTACAGTGGTTTGGCCAAGAACAAACCCAACCTGAAAAACAGACAGTGCCTCTGCTAAGCGAGGAATCTGGCTGGAGCTGGTGTACAGTGCCCTAAGGAGGAAACAAAATACTGTCTGTTCACCAGCGATGCTGCCCGAGGCAACGCGGGACCAGGGCAGCAGCGGAGGCAGCGGGGGGCGAGGTGTGACCTGTGTGGGCCGGGAAGCTTCAGACAGGCCTCACGGCGCAGTAGGCGTGGTTGGGAGCTCCTGGCTGCCCCTGTGAATGTGCCCCTGGAGTGTCCCCGTTCCCAGGAGATACCATCGTGGAGGGCTCCTGATAATTTCTGCTCCTTTCCAAAGGAAAGATTGGGGGGGGGGTGGCATTTTCCTAAAAGAAAGGAGCTCCCTCCCAGCACCGACAACAACCTCTTCCTCACACACACGTTCTCACAGACCTTCTGACAGAACTTCGTGAGGGAATGGTCCCACCACATATTTCCTGGGTTCAAATTCTGCCTGTGGTTAATTCCATGCAGGCAGTGCTGCCGGAGTTCCGCGGGAGCGATCATGGAAGCAATGTGACCCATCGTACAGGGCACACGACTCTTCAGAGCCTTTGACGTACTGCATCATACAAAATCAGTATACAAAGGAAAATTAAAATTCAAAGTTGTCATATAAAAATACTTTGAGACTCTACTGACATGTAGTTGGAAGGAAATCGTATCTTGAGTTTGCATAAGACCTGCGTTTCCGAAGCAGCATGCACCGAGTTCAGTAGCATTTCTGGGTGCTCATCAGTTTTGAAATCAAGCCAAGAGTAATGTTTTTAGCATAAAGCAAAGCAAATTAAGCTTTGCAAATAAACAACTACAATATCTGTTTAAGTAGCCATCTGTCCCAGTTGGCTTACTAACAATTAGCAACTTAATGTTCATTTCAAACCATGCAGGTAATTGGAGTGATAAGTATTCAAAGGGAAGGGGAGGTGTACCAAACCAGGCTGAACAATCTAATCTGCAATGCAGCAGCAGCAAAATTTAGAGCAGGGAGAAAATACATAGGATTTTGTGTTTTTATCACTATTTACCACTGAGGAAGTACAAACCAAACATCTTGGTGGGGGTGTGTGTAGAAATATCATTAATTACAAGGCAGCACAGAACTAATCCCTCCTTTGCAGCTTGTAGTTGAATGAGATTTGGTTTAGGCACTACAGATTCCCTCTGATGTTCACCAGGGGCTAGTCCTAGATTTGGAAAATGGAACTGATTTTTAAATTCACTGGGGATTCCTGAATGCTCACTGCCTCTCTTTTTTGTATTGTCTTCCCTTAAAACATACAGAAGAAAAGGAATTTGGACTCCTTTAATTCATAAGAGTAATCAGCACAGGTGGCAACAATGCAACTTTTCATTTCCTTTCTTGAAAATGTTCTCAAATGATGTGTGAGTGAAATGATGATCTACATTCTTAATTTGATATTGCTTAGTGATGATGTCATCAGACAGTTTCTTCAGGCTCCCCAGCTGTATAAGTAAGAACTTCAGCCAGTGGACAGACAGTGGCCTAGCATTCAGCCCTTTGGAGGTGGAATTATTTTCCCATGGATTTAATAAACAATGTTTTTGTGCTGTGGCAGCTCCAGAAATGTTTTTTGGTACAGGAAGAGGATTTTAACATCCAAATAATAATGGCTTCCCACAGGAGATATGGTTCTGGATGAATGGAGGAAGGAATGGGAATTTCCTAACTCAATTGATTTAGTAGCTGGTTATAGTTTCATTCCATCAAGGATCTTTTTTTCATATGTGACTCTCTCCTTGGAGAGCTTTTGCAAGGATGGGGGAGGGGGCATCAGATGCCAAAGTACTTTATAGAAGAATCCCAGCTGTTCGGCCCTCACATCTTCTCGTAGCTGGAGGCATTAGGAAATACATAATGGCACTTTTTTTTTTTTTTGGTGGAGGGGGACATACAACAATTTTAGAGGCATGCAAAAAATCCAGCAGCAGCATTTCCCTTGGTAAATCCTGCATAACATCACAGATACCGGGCACCTGTGCCTCGGTCTGGTCAGGAAATTTCATATCCTTTCCCATCCCGGCAACTTCATTTCCTCTCCTTTGGAAACATTTCAAGAGTCCCAACGATTAGCACAATCGTAAGGGAACGAACTAGAAGGGATTGCCAATCAGAAGTGCAGCTTGTTTATTTTCTCAAGCTTTGTTTTCCTTCACTTTTATGGCTGTCTTGATACAACAAATCTCTCACATTCTAGCCAGAGTGTGTCACGGGGCACTCCTGGGAGTGACTGGAAACCAACAGCTGGCTACGGAATCAGCGAAAACCTGGTTTGTAAGGAGACAGGAGGAGAGCAAAAGCCAGGCCCAGCAGAGCGACTGCTGACGGCCCAGCGACTGGGCATCAGTGCCATTTTATTTCATTTTTGAGAAGGGGATTTTTCAGGCGAGCTGCAAGAGCCACCGCTCCTTCTGGCATTTCACAGGTCACGAGTGATCAGCCCCGGAGATTGCGGCCAACCTCCCCAACCACGCCTGTGCAGAATCCTGCTCCTCGAGGCAGCCTGGGAGCGAGCCTTGCTCCATGCGAAGGGCCCGCAGCAATCGAGGCAGCCTGGCTGCCTTCAGCACACCCGCAGCAGTGGTCAGCATCTTGTTCATGACAGTTGTTACCACAGAGCAGTGTTCGTCCTGAGAAGTTACCCAGGTTTTGGTTCTTGTAACGAGATGCCTTTCAACTGTGGAGGAACCGCAGTTGTTTTAAGAGCCGCAGCAGCGAGCTGTACGTGAGCAACCTGAACTTTGCACTAAATTTAATTCTGGGAAGTAAACTCCTGTGGATGTGGCTGGTTTTCAGCCACTAGAGGTCCAATCCCACCCACAGTAAAATAAAAAGAAAAATCCAACTGGTTTCAGTGGGAGCTGAGTCGGCCCAGCTGATGAAAAGGGAGCAATGGCAACAGCCTCCAGAGGGATGTTTGTACTGGGAAACAAAGCTGGTTCACTGGAAACTTGACACCTGCTCTAGAGTCTGTGAGGTCTGCAAAGGCCAACCAAAACCCGAACATGTTGATTTTTATTTTTCTTCTTTGGCTGCTGGGTTGTCCTGGCTCCTTCCCTCTCCTTACCTCAGACCCCCCCCCCGCCCCCCCCCCCCCGCAAAAAAAAAAAAAAAAGATTTGAAGAGGAAGAAGAGATCTTTTCTAAATCTGTGTATGTTTTGGGTGTTGTGAGTTTTTTTTTTTTAAATGCACTTGGACCTCAGAACTAGAAGGATAATGTCATGGCTTTTAGACATGGTCTACCATAAATGGGTGTTTCCTTCTTAAACCCAAGCTTGAAATTTCACTTAAGAAATCCAGAGTCCAAACTTCAGAGTGTACTCTGAGAGGGCTGGAGAATTTTAAACATTTGGAAACACACTACAGCAGTAAGATCAAAACAGTGGACTCAGAAATAAAAATGCCCAAGAAGTGAATGAGGCTGCTCTAGTTCGCTGTCAGCACAGCAGTACCACAAAATTCTGTAGAATTACGTTTACACACCCTGAGCCCTGTGCCAAGGGCACATGTCTGCATGAGAAGACTAGGGCTTCTCTGGATGTGACTTCCAAGTAGCAAGGCCAGAGCCAAGCTTACTGAAGTCAGACAGTCCTTAACATCAGTGGACTTGGGATCAGAAGCGAAGTATTTAAAATACCTTGGATACATCAAGGTCTCACTGACGGTGCGGCGTGGGTAAGTGAAGCCAGACTGCAGCGTGGCAGACACGAGCTGGAGGAGGATCCACAGGGCCTCGCACCTAATGGCGGCATGGAACGCAGGAGCTGGGGCTCCCTCCCGGCCCGGTGGGGGGAGGAGGGGGCGCAGCACTCCCTCAGGGCAGCTCCCTCGCGCCCCAGCCTGTCGCTCAGTGCCCGTGGCGCTGGCCCGCTCACCCAGACACCGTGTTTGGGTGCTTCAGGGTAGCTCTGGCGAGGGCCCTGCCGAGCCAGCTCACAGACACTGAGGGCTGGGGAAATGGGTGTGACTGGGAGGAGAAACTGGGGGGATCCAGTGTCTCTCAGCAGCAAATGGAATCAGAGAAAGGGCTGGAAGCTTCCTGTCAGTCTGCTGTGAAAGTGGAATGTAACATGATTTTTTTCTCCCCTATGTCCCAAATCCCTCACACCAAATGTTTGACCTGCCTGTCTTCCTGTCTTAATTAGTCTTCTGTCTTTCTGGGAGCTGGGTCTGTTTTTTTGCAAATGGCAGCACATCAGACAGGGGAAACCTGTCATGTTTATTTTCTAAGCTGTAGGGGGCACCCATTTGAAAAAACTCCCATCTTATCTAAACGTTTTTGTTTGTATGATTTTGAATTAGGAAGTGTGAGTAATTAGTTAAGAAGATTAAATAAGTCTTAACAACATGCAGTAGCATGCTTACTCTCCTCCTCCCCCCACCAAGTATTTCCTGCCTAAAACCCAGGCTGCCAAACTGTGATGATACCCTTTTCTATTTTAGTTTCTCACTGTGCCACATGCTGATATAGCATCCGTTACTTCAGTTCAGTCTCATTAAAGGGATTATTTTGCGCCTGGTTGTTCAAGAAAATTAATCTAAAGACAAGAAACGAGATTGTATTGTCTGCTGAACTATACCCACCACAAACATTTTACTCCTTTTGGCTGCCTTATTAAACCTGTGGGAAGAAACTTTACTTACAGCACATAGAGGCTTTCCTCAAAGTCATTTCTACTTTTTTTCAGTTAATGAAGAATTCATCTGCTGTTAGTAGCACAATACAGGAGCAGTAACACTTTCCCATAGCTCAGGTGGTATTTCATGTATTCCTAAGAAACTAAGCTCCTAAGCTTTACCTACCCTTTCGCTTGGGGGCTCTCTAACTGCTGGAGAAGAACATTTACTGTGCTGCTTAACCACACCAAAAAACATTGTTTCTGAAGTCAGGATGAGTAAAAAATTAAGTATGCCCTACATTTCCACTAAGAACAAAGAAAAGCCATCGCTGAATGATCTGGGTAAAGATGGCAGTGCTTCTTACAGAGTATGATCCTTGATGTCACTTACTGCACCTTAAACGATGAATGAAAGATTTCTAAAAAAAAAAAAATCTGTTAAATTGGGAATGGAGAGGAGGGAGTATTTGTTTACAGAATCAATTACTGGGCTGTCACTGGGCTTTAATGAAGTTGTGGCTATTAAGAACTTGATCCTGGAAACCCTTCCACAAGCACTCATTGAAGAGGTGGGAATGAGGAGGGGTTTGTACAAACAAGACCAGTGTTAGTCTGTAGAGTTTTCTGGTGGTTTGCATCGTCTGTGCACTGCAAGTCTTGTGTGCTTGTTACGTGTGACAGAAAACAGCGTGATCTATTTATCTGTACATGGGAAACACGTTCTGCCATTTAAAAGAATCTAGCAGATCATCACTTGTAGGTAACTGCTATTTTAAATGTTCATCACCAAAGAGCAAGTTCTTACTTAGAAATTAGCTATGCTGCATAAATAAACACTCCTGCTAGGATTTCAGACACTATACGCAACACAGAAAAATACAATGGGCAAATTTATTTTGACTTAAAAGCTCTGAGAATATTACCTTATAACTACAGATGAGAAATTGCTGGAATGTCAACTTCATTTGCAGTGGCCCCTCATGGCCTGATCACCCTCCCTGGCACAATAAATCACTGGCAAGATCCTTACCTTAACACGTTTGATCTCAGCTCAGCAAGACTTGGTTTTGATGTGAAGAACTCCAGATCTGTTAGGTCAGAGACAAATAGCAGAGCCACTGACCTGCAAAGTGCTAACTCTATATTAGACCCGAGTGAGCAGTGTTAAGCTCCTGGAAAGTTTGCCTTCACTTCTACTCTGCATCCTGAATGTTTTCAAATATTGCTGTTCGCATGTTTTGCTAAATGATGCCAGGGACACTTCCTCTCACGTTATTCTGTACGCACAGAATCCACAAAAAGTCAAACAAACAAATAAGCATGCAGTATGAGAAGCATTATCTTGGATAAGCTGTTAGAATTTCTGCACTTTAGGGCGACATGAAATAAAACTCAGTGTTTATCAGCTTATTTCATTTACAGAAGTGCTTGCACTGTCCCTGTTCTTCCTCGACACAGCTTATCAGTATCATAAATAACAGTATTCACCTGTACGCTCATTAAAGTGATCGGAAGTGCCTGTACATGCATGTCTGTACATACAGAAATTCAAACTACTCCTAAAAAAAAAAAATAATTAAATAACCCAGCTTGTGACATCTGCATTCAAAGTCTGAATTTACAAAGACCAGTTTTGTGGCCACTCAGTTTTGCAGCCTTGGATTGAAACTGTTCCTTATTTTCCTGGTTAAACAGTCACTTATCTCTACGATAGTAAGCAGGAGTGTTAGTCTACCAGAAAACTGGATGTTCTTAACGGGCTTTGGGGGAGAATAGCTTTGTATCCTCAGCGTTAAGTTAAATCACATTAAGTACCCACTTACAACATAGGGATTACCACTTATGACATCTCTGGTGAAAGCCTTTAAAACAAATTGTTGTGTTTGTTAGAAGAAGCTGTGAGATAACAATTCCCCGAAGTCTGATTTTTTTGCTCTTCAAGAAGATGCAAAGGAACCCAACACCTCTCTTCTTATTCAGTGCTGCAATGAGATCACTCAGGCTAGAAATTCTTTTCAATAATAAGTCTGGGGAAATACTGGTTTATTTACTTTAGAATTTTTTTCTGGAGAGAAGAAACCTTCAGCTAGATTCCCTCTCCTCAGAGTTCAGTTCTGACTTCCCCATTTCTTTCTGTTGATAAGCCATTGACTTGGCATGTACAAAACTGGAATGGGTCACTCTACATTTTTATTATTCATCAGGCTGATTGGGGAGAACTGGGCTTAAACTGTCAAAGCATCCTGCTGTGCTTGGATACCTGACAAATTTACACCCCAAAGTACACTGTGGTGCTAAGACTAAAATTGGATGTGAAGCGTTCTTGCAAGAGCTGATTACAGTCCCAAGCAAATAAACCACTTCAGGGCATAGCAAAATAATGTCAATATTTAATAGAGTTTAACATTTTTATATATGACTGTTCAGCTACTCTGTATGGAGATGTAGGCCTGCATGAAAAATGAGCTCTTCTATTTACCTTTAAATAGAAGCAGACTAATAACTTTGAGTGTGTAAATTAAAAACATGACCCTCAACTTTTGCCAAACATGCAGCATTAAAAACATGGACTAAGGCAAAAACGGAGGTTTTTTTAAATGAGCAAGGTAGGTTATAAGTCTTGTCAATAAAAAGCCTTCCTTAAGAACAAATGTTCATATATGCAGTCCTGAGATTATTTTTTCCCCCATTTCCTTTAAAATTCCTGTTTCTTTTCCCCTTTCAACCAAATTCCCTTTTTCTCTGCTGGAACCCCTTGTAATGATACCAGGATGCAGGCAAACCTCATTAGTCTCCCTGCTGTTTACAAGACAGGATTTATGCTCAGTGTAGTGAACACAATGACACAGGATCACTAAATGGCTAAAATCACCATCGAGACTTTAATCTGAGAGATTTTTCACCCAGATATAGCAAATACTACGGGCATGTAAAGGTATGAAACCCACTATTAATTACAGTGAACATATGTCACCCCATACCCAGCTTTCTGCAAGGAGTGTACCAATAACGAGCCATTTGTGAAGGTTAATTTCATGCAACCTTTGGCAGTTATCTGGTATAAGCTACGTCGCCAGTTCAATCCATTAAGTAATAACTAAATTCTCCTGGGACCCGGCTGAAGTCAAATGTTGTTATTCCAGGTTCAGTGCTTTTAGCCTCCCTGC
The DNA here is from genome assembly GCF_965140245.1 of Athene noctua. Classification (NCBI taxonomy): domain Eukaryota; kingdom Metazoa; phylum Chordata; class Aves; order Strigiformes; family Strigidae; genus Athene; species Athene noctua. The sequence continues at coordinate 676,649 of NC_134049.1, read as the reverse complement.
AGACCATTTAGGCAAACAGCTGGCAGAGCTGACTACAAAGGCTCCCAGTCCCAGGGAACCACTGTAGGAAAGCAGGTAAAGGCTTCTAACCAGGAAATAAGTTATCAAGGATTTGTCCTGTTGCTCCCTTGAGGAGAGAAATGAACGGAGACGGAGAGCAAGAGCACGAACACCTCCGTGTCTCAGCTGGCATCCAAACATTAAAAGCGATGGGCTGATGGGAGGACGAGCTGTGCTGCGCCGGCGCTGGGCGCCTTCATCTCAACAGCAGGGCTTTCCTTCTCCCTCCCTGTGGAGCAAAACCTTTGAAAAGGGAAGAGAACAATACCAGAGACAACCCCCTGGACTCCCAGTACTGCCACTGCATTGCACCAATGGAAATACTCCCCCTCCTAACAGAAAGCTACAGAAGGGAGCGACACCGCAAGCTCCAGCTTCACTTCAACTCATGCAGATATTCCAGCAAGGAGGGGACTGCCTCCCAGGCTACCACCCAAGGAGTAACAGCAGAGACAACGCCTGATGCAGCGCCACAGAACATGGGCAAAGAGCACAAAGGCAGAGCTCTCTTCATCTACACTGTGTGCACGTGTATAGGTGAGTGCACAGAAGAGCGGGCAGTCAACGTCAGATAGAATTGTGGACGCGCATCCACGTGTAAATGCTGGCTCTGAAATTCATCTGTGTTTCCATTTCCCAGAATAGTATGTACAGAAAAAGAGGTTTTATCTTCTAGTAGTCTGGCTGGTTTAGCAAGAGATCGTGCCTCTGACACTGACCTACTGTCTGAGTTAGTCATGGTTACACTCCCACAAATTTAAACTCCCCCATCTGTGAAGGAGCCTTGTCACCAGTTTTACAGTGAGACCGAATCAATTAATGCTTTCTAAAAGCTTTGATGGAAGGAGCAGAATATTAACACTTGCAGCTGAGTGACGCTAGCTAAAAATGTCTTTAAGTAATGTAACAAATGGATTTTAAAATCACTATCAAAGGGTTGGACCACCAAGACTAGGTCAGCAGCAGCAGAGCTAACCCATTTAGTGTTGGTCCCGTGTCACCATTTCAGAGGGACAAGTGAAAACAGCATCCTAGAGACATCACAAAAGACAGAAAAGGCTGTTAAGTAGCTGTGGTAAAGAAAATGCCAGAAGGACAAAAAGAGGAAGACCAACACAACATCAAGCAGTGATGGAAGGGGGGTGAAGGCTTAGCCAGATGTCCTGAGCAAGGCGTGGGCATGCTGCTCAGGATCTGAGCAGGCCATTCTGGTGCAGCACTGCTGCAACCCGCAGGCACAGCTGAAGACATTGGAGAGAATATAATAAAACCCTTGATTTGGAAAGGCAGGTGGTAATTTTTTGGTAGCTTCTAACTACTTAAGAATAAACTTAAACTATTTCTGTAACAGCTGAAAAAAAACACATAAGCAAATGTAAAATGCATATGTTATGGTATACTGGTAAGTTTTTTTAAATAGTTGGTGTAATCAGGACAGTGCTTTTATGCCTGGATGCAAAGAACATTTAAAATAAACTCCAACTATGTCTCAAACAACAAAATGAAGTGGTTCCTTAAAAAAAATAAAAATCTATGTATGCAACTGGCAGTTACATAAATGCCTTCTCAAATCAACTTGACAGTGTAAAGAAGTTCTAAAGCCAGTTTAAAACTAATTTCTATTTTTAAGGACCTTTTACAATAGCAGAGTGGTAAATAGGAGTGAGGTGCAGTGTCATGGAAGGTGCTTTAGTGGTTGAGCTGAAAAGACTTTACAGGGTTTTTCAACTAACCGGATGACACTAGGTCATCTCATGGTTGGGAAATAAAAGCGCGAGTGCCTATAAACCAGCATAAGAAATCTAAGCCTGGACTGTACTGCAGCAAGGAAGCAGACTAGCATTTTGTGAGCATAAGGGGATGAGAATGACCCGAGGCATGCCACGACTTCCAGGGAGGACAAGTCGGGCTGCAGAGAGGGGGAGCGGCTCTGCATGCAAGGAACGGCATGGGTGTTTATTGGAAGAGAAACGTAACACGTAACGTAGGCCCATGGATATTAGAGGCAGTGTAGATCATGAAGGACAGTAGCAGGAGTGTAGCACTGACTTCTGGATAAGAGCAAACGAAGTGACACTGAAGTGGCACTGAAGTGGAAGGTGAATACAAAGGCAGTAAGACTGGTGCAAAAGTAACTGCATGTTAGTTCAGTGAGAGCTGCGCTGAGAGGGTGTCTAGAGAACATAGTGTTTTCTGTATCCTAATCTAAACAACATTTGACATAGTCCTGTCAAGGACTAAAAACTGTGTCTGAACCCCTGAGAAATGGTTACCACATAAATAATTTCAGCTTCATTGCAGGAGAGAAACACATGAAGAAGCCCTACTCTCTGGGATACTAAACTTCAAGAAGCAGATTTTTTTTAAAAGAGGAAGTAACTTAGAAACTCCCTGCTTGAAGCTAGGAAATTAAAATCCATAGAATCAGCATGGAGGCTTAAGAATGTGAAAGAGTCAAAGACGATTTGCATTCTCAAGGCTAAAAACGGGAAGCACGGGCAAGAAAATAAATGGGGTGGCTAAGCAGGAAGATACAAGAAGAGATGGAGGTCGAAAAAAGAAACAAAGTGCTAACTTTAAAAGACTGCAAAACACAAAATAAAAACTGCTACTAAATATTCTGAAGAGAAATACCAAAAAGGCAACACAAATAAAACAGCCAAGAAAGGCCTAAGTTAAAGAAATAAGCAAATATAGGCTTATTTATTTATAGGGAGAGTCAGTGGATTCCGAAAACAACCTGGTTATGAAAGGGATAAAAGAGAGACTGAAGATATTTCCAGAAGTGGCCGCTCATTCGAGGGGATCTTAGTTTGGCTATATCAAAGTAGATGATATTTCTGGCCAAAATGTAACGTGTTGTAGGGCTGAAGTGAGAAAAGCAGAGCCGCTAGTTTGAGCACTAGGAGATGATGGATAACATACTGGGGAATCATCTTTACTAAAAGTCTCACACGAGCAGTACACCGACGATCATTTAAAGGCCATGTCCAAGATGAGGGTGCTTCAGTCCCAACTGTGCTGCAAAGAGCTGAAATAAAAGAAACCCCTGAAGTTCCTGAAAGAAATCCCAAATGCCAGTGCATCTCAGTTCTTCCAGTTTTCAAAAGCTGAGGCTTCAGGAACTGCACAAAACCCACTATGGATATACTGGGTGACAGGGTGATGATGATGATGTGTTAAGTGGTGTTTTTCCCACTGAAGCATGAGGGAACAGTGCCACAGCACAGACCTGGAGGGACCTTCCCACTGGAGGGACCTATTTCAGATGAAATGGAGACCTGAGGTTTTGACCAACTCTAGTCCCTTGAGGACGCATTTAAGGTATAGCTGACCTAGTCACAAGAGAGTAAGATCACCTTTTATATGACAGTCAAATAACACCTGCATTACCTGAGTTAGTACATAGAACTGCTTTGCAAATAAACCAGTTCCACTTCAGATTGAGGCCTTTACCTGTGTGAACTACTGCAGGGAAAGGCACTTTCTGAGAGCTTCCGAGTCAAACCCGCGAGCTTCTGTGTAACCACTGCTGATGAACAGAGCACGAGAAAAGGACAGCGTCTCCCCGGCCTCCTCTTCCCACCCGAGTTCAGCAAAGAGGCTGCAGCCTGTTCTGGGCCGCACTTTAGGCCTTTGTGACTTTCCAAAAGGATTTTCTGTGACTTGGGGCGTACTGGAAATCCGTGCGGAAATGAACCAAGTATCTCCTTTCTGTCGGCACAGCACCTGCTCTAGGCCCCTCCACAGCTGTCCCCCTGGCACCCCTTTAGATTCTGTGTTCAGTTCAACCTCTTCATTACCTACGAATCCCTCGCAGATTAAGGTCTATACACTCTGGTGGGCACTGCGGTCCTTGTGTTTTAACCTCTAGCTAAAACATTTTCATTTGGGTCACAGAATCTGATGTGGATGGTTCTCTGCTCTGAAGTATTTTCCCACTTCAGTCCAACAAAGCTGGAACGTATTATGTTTCAAGTCATAAGGTAAAAATCTAGTTCACTAGGCTCTCTGGGAAAGGAACTGACTTCAAGTGAACAAGAATGAAGTCCCTTTTTTTCTTTTGTCAGTTGGAGACTATTTCAGCAATGCTATCGCAGCAACGCTTTGATGTGGCTTCACGTATCATACTCCTAGTAATGAAATGCTCCTAAAGCTTGGTTACACTGCATCACTTAAAATTGATGTGTGGCATTCATGTCACAAAGGTAAACTGCTATTAAAAATAACAGAAACGCTGCTCAGTAGAAGTATGTTTTTATACAAATTCTGAAATATGGAACTTGTGTTCTGGAGAAAAAACAACTAGTGTGTGCAGTCTGAACAGGAACTCCTCTGTTCATTTGAGTAAGCATGAAAGTAATGAATGACTGGGCCCTTGGATGGCAATCATTTTTTAGACTTCATCTTTCTTCATATAATACTTAGCATTAAGTCTTCCCGTTGCTTTTTTGCACTTATTTGTGCTCGAGTAGGGATGCCAGCGCTTGTCTGAGGATTCCTCACTAGAAGACTGCACAGAACTGCAACATTTTCTCAAACCTTCACACATCTGTGCTTATATTATATTTACATAGCTTCCTTATAATGTGAGGAACTTCCTTGTCTCTGTATAAATGCATTTTTTGTCTCTCCGTTCTTTCAGTTGAACTGAAGTTGAAGTTTTGGTTACTTGTTTCAGAGAGTGATCTCTCCTGTTTAAAAAACCCAAACATAAAAAGTTGTGTTTTTTCAGAAGTGGAGAGAATTAAACACTTTCCAAAAAATACATAGCAAAATGTTACAGTTCAGTCTTACGAAAGATAACTGCAAAACAGTAATAAAAGAAGAAATGTGACTTTATGCAGGATCTGACTAAGAATTTATGATATGGACCACTGAACTCATCTTTTGTCATTTATCTTTGTAAACCTGTGAGATTTCTTGGAAGATAGTTAGTCAAATGAGGAGCTGAGATGAATCAGTGGATATAATTTATTTAGACTTTAAAAAGGCTTTTGATGATAAAGTCCTTAGCAAAACGCTATTAAGGAAAGTTAGTAACCATATGGTGAAAGATAAAGTCCTGCCATGGATTAAAAAGTGGTTAAGAGATAAGATAAAAAGACTGGAAATAAATGGATAATTCTCCCTGGAAAGAGGTTAATAGCAAGGTGCCCCTTCATTACTGCAACGAGCAATCGATATCCTGGTTCACCTGCTTTTGCAGATCATTAATAGTACGGTACATAGTTTGCAGATGAAAACATTCATACTCAAGAGTACTGAAGAAAATGTCACTAGGGCTGAAGTTAAAACGCATCAGGGGAAACTCAAGGGCAGATGAAATTCGCCGAAGGTAGGAAATGCAAAGCAAAGCCTCTTGCAAGGAAAGGTTCAAATTACTTCTAGGTGTTGATATGTTCCCAAAGCCCTGCAGTGTCCACGGAGAGCTCAGGGAAGGCAACCGCTAACATGCTTTGTGAAGAAGGGAGGACAGATAGAGTGGGTGGTGCTCCCAGGAACAAAGCAGCTTAAGGCACCAAATAACTTCAAACTGGCAGAGCCCGTGGAGGTCTGTGGGGAACAATTTTGCATGGACAGGGAGATGGGACAAGCTGAGCAGAGATCTCATCAAGAATTTTTGGACTGTTGGGATTTACCAGAAAATGTGGATACATCAAGACAGAAATTTAATATGGAAATGTACCAGGATTGAACTTCTGTGGGAAATGTTTCTTAAGGACAGAATGGAATGGAGAATTAAAGAGGGATTTTTTTTTTTTTTTTTGTCAGAATGAAAGTGTGTGTTCAAGACACATTACCACAGTTCAATCGTTCAATAGGTCAATGCCTAGGCACCGTCTTGGATCAAATCCTTGCTCTGTCTGACATCATGAGCATTCCTGAAGCAAAGACATGAATCCTGCTTTTCCTCCATGAGTGTCCTGCCCATTGGACTATCAAGTTGGTACCTCTCAGGCCTCATAAATACTTACAAGTGAATTATCCAACAGGAGAGAACATGAGACTCTTTCCAAGGACTGCCAAGGGTGGACAGCACCCAAAATTGAGGCCTATCCGCCATGAGTAAGTAGGGATCCATATGCAAGTGTCTGCTCCATTTGCTTCAGAGCAGGGATATGAATCTGGCTGCTCTCAGCTCGGGCAAGAGCTCTGATTATTAGCTTCTGGTTTTGGTGTGCAAATAAATACATGCATCATTTGTATTGGAATACTTGAAATCATAAGTGTTCAAAGACAGGAAAAGCACTAATTGCATAGCTCTTGTCTTTCAGTGTATCATCTGACGCTACAGACTGGACAAAGAGAAGAAAATTTCCCCCTAGCCAGCAACAGAGTATTGTACAGCTTGATGCACTAAACCGGTTTACATTTTCCCTAAAGAGTCAGTCTTTCCCTAAAAATTCAGCATAGTAAGAGGCGACTGCTACAACAGTTACCTGTGCAGCAGCACAGCAGCTACCTGCTGCCGGTGTCCAGGTATTGCCAGGTTCCGCCTGGCAGTTCCTGTATGTTCAGTGCTCCTGAATGAACACGGGAAGAGCAGCTGTATTGGAGTGGGCAAAGGCAGGGGCCGGGATATGCCTAAGACTACAATTGTTTCTTGATCCCTCATGCAAAACCTGCGTAAATTGGGTTGGTGCAGAAAACCTTAAAGGTTTGGGAGGAAAGAGAGAATCCTATATTCAGGCTGCTAATTGGAAAGAAGTGCATAAATAGTCTGCAATTGCTGTATGGGTTGATTGATGATAATACTAACCACAAAGTATGAAGCACACTAGAAGAGAATTCAAACTGTAGATTCCAACAGTAAATCTAAACACAGTATATACCCTAAGGCTTCATTTGTGCTGATACAGAGGGATGTGCCTAGTGTCAGCATCAGATGCTGAGGTGTTCCACAAAGGGGAAAAGTACCTGTTCTGTCTGTCTGCGCTACACAGACATCTCTCATCCTCTGTGCCCCATCTTTTGTAACTGGAAGGCTAGCTGATTTCTTCAAGTATCAGTCACTGAATCTGACTTCAGAAGGCATCAAGTGTGATTTCATTCGGGAAAAGACAGGTGGGAAATAGCATGTATTCACCACTTACCTGAGTTTGGCCAAAGCTTGCCTTCAGTTCAAAAAACTACAAAGATTCTGCATATTATTCCAAATAAAATATATTTCCTGCCTCCTATCTTAATGTCAGTCTAGAATTTTATCTGGAAAACACGTGCTGGAAATTTTGGTGAAAAGAATGTGTAATAGTGCTCTGCAGCATTCATTTCTGGGGAATGCCAAGAAAGCACAATGGAAACAAAAATACCAAAACTTAGTAACAACACACTTCAAACCCAAATGCTTATATGAGAATTTGAAATGTATTTGTTAGTTCTTGTCTGCCCAGAAGCAGTTTGACTACACTTAATACAAACTGCTATACACAGGTTTTAGTGGCAGTGGTGGGTGGTTTACCTGGTCTGTGTTTAGCAGCTGACCTGGTTTTAGCCTGTGGTGTAAGAGTAGAGGCAAACCTTTTTACACAGGACAAAATAATACGGGTGTCAGCCAATCCATGGGCTATTCCTACTGAAACATTTCTGTATCTCTTCACTGCCACAGTGCTGTACCTTCTCCCTTGTAGAGCACCTCTTTATACAAAGCTCTCAAAACCACAATTCTTCAACCTTTCCCTATGCTGAAGGTCTTCAACTCTTTCTCAGACTTAAATCAATTGGCAAGCAAGAAACAAAACTCAGAAGATCCAGCCCGATCAGCATCCCCAACACGATGCAAACTGAGAATGTGTCTTCATCAGTCACCTGACACAGCGACAGAGCTGGGACAGGGCAGAACCCTAGGGTCCTCATTTTATACCAAGGGGTCTTGTCGGGTCAGCATGACTTCCTAAAGCCATTATGAAAATACTTTGTAAAGCAGACTTGATGACGCCGTAAGAAAGGAAGGACAGCCACCTCCTGCAGAAACACCTTCAGCCCCTCAAACAGAGCTGCAAAGGCTCAATCCATTGGCTGATTCACGTCAGGTACTTGGGAGATGCTCAAGTCTCAGGAGGGAGAATGGAGTTCTGTAAGAGCATGAAAGAGGGAGGCATCACCTAAGCGGAGAACCCTCTGATCACCCTCAGAAGTGATCAGGTTCTCAGAGCCATCAACTCAGGGCGTGTTCCTGTACAAACCATGCTAATAACGTGTTCTTACTGGACACGGTGCTACAGCTTATCTCACACATCGGGTATTTCTGGAGCAGCCTATTCTGGGAGAGTTTCTGGCATAAAGTTGACATTTGTAGAAGCATGACTTGTTGCCCGGGAGAGGGCTGGACCCCCGTCCTGCCTACCTACGGGCTCCCTTCCGCGCGGAGCGTGGCACTGCCAGCACGCTCCTGAGAGCTCCGAGCGGGGCCGGCTCTGCCAGGCGCTGCCGTGTGACCTGACTCCATGCAGGACTGGGAGATCCCTCCCTGTCCAGCAGATGCAGTCCCTCCACAAATGTTAATGTGAAGAAGTAGAGAATTAAAGACCCATTACAACGAAAGGAGACATAATCTTGCATGTAGCAGCTTTAGTACTTGCCAGCCGTACAGAAAAACTTAACCCCCTGTGCTTGAACACTCATCTTCACGTCTGCTTCACATCCTATTCACCGATTCTTATTACACACGTCTAAACCACTTCATTTTTCACAGAGACCATGCCAAGGTATTAAAAAGCTAGGAAAAATATTTCTAATGACTGTTTTTTTAAAGAAGCACAGGCTGACTCCCAATACTGAAGTCACAATCGATACCCGTGCACATCTTACATAAAAACATGACATCGTGTAATTTTCATCACTAAATATATTTTTTTCTGACCAATGAAAAACCACGCTGCCCCTGTGTGCTCCATCAGGTGCACAGTTCGGAAGGACTTAACACACAGTTTTCTCCTCACTTCACTAAACCTACCAGAGGAATAGTTCACAGGTTTCAATAATTCTGCTAAATATTCCAGTACATGAAAATTACATGAGTATTATTTGTTTTATCTATGTTCTTGGCAGCAGCATTCATAGGAAATCCAAGGATAATGTAGTGTTTTAAAGATTAATGAATAATAAATACACTTTTTTCCCAGTACATATTACAAAGCTTTAATAAATTTCGTTCAGGAATCTTAACATGTTCTATCCTAACAGAACTGTCCATTTCTCAATTTTAAAAACCCAGAAGTGAGATTTAATTGGCAAAACATATTTTAAAATTACTTCACTTAGTTTAAATGTTCATGGGTACCTCTATTTTTCATAAAGAATTAACTCCAAAATGGTTAGAATTTTATATTCAGATACAACTGTAATAAAGAGTTCCAGAATCCTGTGTCCTGGTTCTGTATTTAAAATTCTCATCTAACAAGCAGGAGAGAGGCTTCTAGGAATGCTTACAGATGTCTGATTTTACAAGGTTTGGGGTTGTTGGATTTTTTTTTTTGCTAAAGTGCTTTAGTCTAATGTTATTTATTGTTTATGGAAGTTGTTTGTCATTTAAGACATGAAGTGACCACTCCCCCAAAAGAAAGAATCAAGTTACAATCCATTATTTCATTTTTGATTGTTTTTCTTTGTAATAGGTGGGAAAGTGGATCCTGGATAAAAGTCCTGCCCAAGACAAGACTCCAAGCTGAAGACTCCAGTTACCTATAAATCACTTGTATTTCCTGCAGAGAAAGAAAAAAAGGATGGAAGAGCAAGACAGAAAAACAGAGACAGAGGATATGCCAAGAGAAATACTCAATACCTGTCCTAAACCAAATTTCTCTCAGAAGTAACTAGGAGTTACCTGGTATCTCAGAATGAAGCTTAGAGGAAATGTGTTGCCATTGGGTTTGGCTTAATATTGAAATAAAACAACTTTCTTGTTACACTAGTATAAAGTGTGTCATCTTGCATATTTCTGAAACGATGGCACTATGTATTCTGAATTGTTAAGTGCTACTATCCAGCTTCTCACAGATAGGAAGATGTGATTGCTGATGACTGTTATCTTTTTCAAAGATTTTTGGAACCAATTATCTAGTTTTAGAACAGAGAAACACAAGAACACTTACGCAAACTGACTGTGATACTACTTTCAAGTATTATCCACAGAACGCTCCAGAAGCATATTTTACACTGAAACCAGCAATAAACAAAATTCATGCCAAATACTATTTGCACAGCGTGATTGCTCCCAAACTGTAACACCACACAACATCAAATAAGTAAATTCCTTATTTATTTAAACTACTTTCAAAGAAATTATATGCAAGAAACCACATGCATATTTTAATTTGCATATTGCAGTTTGCATTGAAATGTAATGAAATCTAAAATAGTTGACTTTCCTCTGAAACATTCTTCTAGAACATGGAATTGCTGTAACAAATTAGAAGACAAATTAGTTTTGGCACCCACTTTAAAAAGAGAAAAGATGAAAAGCTTTTAAAGTGATGATATGGAGGAAAAAATTACACTGCACCAGCCAAAATGAGTTTTCTATCAGCTTTAAAGCTCCTGAAGTTGTATTTCCAGTAGATAAAAATGTTATCACCTTTTTCCAGCGCTGATGTGCTTATTTTCCTATTAAGTTACTCGGTAATTAGAAACAAAGTCTGACACATTGTGATCTCTTCATACAATACAACTGAAACTTGTCCAACAGAAATGAAAACATTCTTTTCTTTAACTAAAGATCCTAAAGATGCAAAGATTCAAAATATATAAACGAATTTAAAAATTCAAATTGCCTTTACAAACAAATCACTGTTTTTAAAGCCCATTTTAACCGACAAAAATAACGTAGTCATGTAATACACCATAGAAAACCAGCAGATTTTTCTGTATTGACCCAACGGGTTTGTTCTTAACCTTCTCTTTATGAAAATTAGTCTTAAAGGTTAGCAAGAAAAAATATGCCCTCTTGCACTATTGTTCAAGGGTGTATTCAAGTATCACGGAAGTTAGTCGAGAGACCTGTTCCAGTGCTGTAACAACAACCTGGTAGTATTAAGAGTCCTCCAGGAATTGTAAAAGAGTCCCCTGGGCACACCGGGTAATTCAAGAAAGAAAACATTTTTATTTTCTGATTGGGATATACAGGTATGTATAGTCACTTCCCCCGAAGTACATCAAAAGCAAGTGAAATGTGTTCAAGAATCACTGATTTTGCGCTGAAAATAAAACCCCAAGAGCTCTGTAGAAAATACTCTGCTTAAAGAGAAGGGGCAAAGCCAGTCCCAACAGAGCTTTGCTTTTGTATTATCCTGTGGTTTTTCAGATGATTACAAGGTAAAAGTCTGTTTCCTTTATTACAGATTCAAGGCAGCCTTCTAGTAGTTTTTTATCTCTACGCTCAAGTTGGTTAGGGCAGAAAGAAACTGATTTAAGCAAAATCCCTCCTTTCGAGGGAAAGCCATGAATCTCCCTGCCAGAACAAACGAACACAACTTACCTTGGTGTATTTGATTTCAAGGTTGAGAGTGGGAGAAGGCAACAGATGCAGAGATGCCATCAGAGCTGCAGGATCTGCCTTCACCTCCCCTGGCATCTCAATTTTACTGGAAGTCATAGTCGGGGGGGGTCTGTAGTACCCCCGCGCCCCCCGCTCTGCCCCGGTGCTGTGGTGCGTTCGGGGCTGGCTCCCCCCCGCAGCCCGGCGCGGGGATGCCGCTCCCGGCCGCTGTATATAGGCAGGTGTCAGCCCGGGGCCGCTCTTATTGGCCATGGGGCAGAGGCAGGGGGGCAGGTCCGTCCTACCTAGGGCGATAGCGGCTCAGCCCCGCTCGCTCGGCGGCGCAGCCGCGGCGCCCCGCAGGCCCCCCCACCCCCGGCCCCCGCGTCCCGGCCCGGGCGCCGGGGATTCCCCCGCCCGCCCCGCGGGAGGACGGAGCCCCCGGGCGCGGGTCGCGGCCTCCCGCCCGAGGAGCGGGGCCGGGGCGCCCGGGGACCGGGTCACTGAAGCGCCGTGCTCCCCCCGCCGCTCCCGCGGGCCGGGCGGGGGCCGGCGGGGAGGCGCCGCGCCCGGGAGGGGCCAGCCCGGCCCCGGCCGCCCCGCCCGGGGCATCCCGCGGGGAGCCCCGGCCCGCCGCCGCCTGGGGAGCGCCGGCCGCGGCGGGGGGGGGCGCGGCGGGCAGGGCCGGGCGGAGGCTGGGTCGCGCTCGGGAAGCCCCGGCGGGGCGGGGGACACACACACACACGGGCGGACGGAGCGGGGAAGGGCGGCCCGCCAGCGGCATCGCCTCCCGGCGCGGCGCGGCCCCGGGCGGGCGGCGGCCCCTCTCGGCTCCCGGGCCGAGGCGCGGTGAGGGCGCGGGGCCGCCGCGCAGCGCTGCGGCAAGGCGACCCCCCCCCGGGGCTCCGCGCAGCACCTGGCCGCTGCCCCCGCCCCGCCGCCGGACGCGCGGCCCCTCGCAGCCGCAGGGCGCCCCGCGGAGCGCCCGTCCCCGCCAGCTCCGGCGCTCCCCGCACCGCCGCGCTTTTATTTTTGCGGCGACTGACAGCCGCGTGGCTGCGCGTCCCCGGTGACGGTGACGGACGCGCGGAACCGCCGCCCCCCCCGGCCCTACCTGCGCCCCGGCGCCGTCCCCGATCCGCCATCCCCGTCCGGCTGCTGCCCCCTGCCGGCCCCGCGCCCGCCGCCGCCCGCCGCCACGCCAGGGGGCTCCCGCCGCCCGCCCCGCGCCCGCCGCCGCTCCCCCGCGACATGGCGGCCGCGGCCGTTCCCGCGCAGAGCCCCGGCCCGGGGGCGCGGCGCCGCCTCCCGCCGCAGCCTTCCCGAGCTCAGGCCCCGCTCCTCGCCCCGCGCTGCCGCCGGGGCCGCCAGGGGCCCGGGACTGCCGCCGCGAGGGCAGGCGCTGCCCCCGGGCCCAGAGTCCGCCGAGGCAGGCGAGCGGCCGCGAGGGGCCGGTGCCCTCGGCCCGGCCAAGGCCTTCTCCTCCCGGAGAGCTCCGCGCTGAGAAGGGGCCGGAGCCGCAGGAACCGGCCCAGCGCCGCCGCCGCCGCCTCGGGGCTCCTCGTAGCGCCAGGCCGCCTTAGGCCGGAGCCGGGCAGAGCCGCCGGCCCCCGCACCTGCTGCTCGCCGGGGCCGGAGCCTGCGCTCTGCTCCGGGCTGCAGGCAGGGAACGCCCGAAGCCAGCGCCGCTTTGGTCACTTGGGGCAAAATCAAACACGTTCCGCTTGCTGATGCAAACACCCCCCCAAGGCTTTGAAACCCATCAGATGCCAGGGTCTGAAGTTATCACGCCGCAGGGAGATAACCAGAGAAAGGGCACCAAAGGTACAGCTCTCCAAAGTGGGAGAAACAAAGCTGCAAGAAATGGCCACGCGACCCAGTCAAGAATAAACAAGGGGATCTGGCCCTGTCTTGATTTCGTTACAATATCCGCTTGGCGATTCCCTAGTTATCCCTTGCTCCATGTTTTACAAGTTTGCAGACAATTGAATGCGTCCCAGCATTCTCTTAGTGTTTGTTCAGGAACGCGGGACAAAGGTTGCTCCTGCACAGACAGGCAGGACAAGATACAGAGTGACATTCGGGTCATTTCAGGGGTAACGTGGATATGTCTGTAAATTTCCAGCTCAGTAATGAAGAAGGAGACTGTAGATCTCACTTTCTCCCATTTTTCTTTTTTTTTTTTCCCCTGACAGAGGAAATGGATCCATATTACTATGCTGTAATGTGACATGCAGAGCTGTCAAACTGTGACACTTGGGATGAGTGAGACTTTTAAACGTCAGAAATTCAATTTTTAATGGCACACTGGCAACACAGACCTAACACTTCATCACAAGGATGACACCTTCTAAAAGCTGTTTTAAAATAAATCAGAGTGGGGATGTGCTCCTTTAAAAGGGACTGCATTTAAACAAGTTTCGGGAATGAGGAAACTGTATAACAGTTCCGTTATTAAATCAAGTCAATAAAGTTCAGGAGATTTTGACGAGAAGGGATTCCAGTGCCTGTGGAGATGCAGCTCAAACCCACGTAATCTGGAGCTGCTTACGCGACCTTCATCAACTACTTGTCATACAAACCACATTCCTCTTACATCTAAAAGCAATTCAGTTTGCAAAAGCACCCTGAGCTGGCCACCTTTAGACCAACTGTGAGCCAGGCCCTGTGGCATCCCCCGGTGGAGAGCGGCTGCAACTTACCGTGCGGGGGGCTCCTGCCCCAGAGCCACCCGCGGGGCTCCCCGGAAGAACAGGGCGGACACGCGCTGTTGCTCCTCCCGACAGCAAGCGACCGACCCCACAGCTCCTTTTCCACCATCTGGAAAGACAACGGTGTAGGCCTTAGCACCAGGACCACGGGAGGGTTCTCACCAAGTACAGCAGCAGCTTTGCTGAACGGAATTAGGAGCCAGTCTGTGACCCATGCTGGACACACCGATGAACTACGTGAGCTACTTTGTGATAGCAACTTGAGTCATGGGATTACTACCCTTACTGCCTTGGACGTTAGGACAGTAACTCAGTAATAACAATGAATACAGAAAGAAACGAATCAATTTGTGAAAGAAAAAAAGCGAGTCCAACAATTGCCAAGAAGAGTAAGAAGAGAAACAATACCCTAGGCTCAGGCTGAGTTCTGCGGTCCCTAAACACCTATCCATAGCAGAGAAACATTTATTCTTATTGCAGTCATGCACTTTCTGTTTTTTTTTGTGAATTGGAAATACTAAATCAACTGGCAATTAAGTCAGACTGGCTTATTTTCTCTCACATGAATGGGTTTTAATTAAACTCCTACTTAGACAGCAAATCAGGAAACAAATATGTTCTGTTTCAGATTGTAATGACAAAGATATTACTGTCTTCACACTTTGTGAAGAAATGGTTGTCAAAAAAATGAAGAACAACCATGTGACTCTGTGTCTTACTTCAGTGGTAGGATTTAGACTAGTATATAGCCAGGACCAAAATCATTCCTGAAGAGTTTTATTTTTATATTTAGATCAATCTGAATGTATAATTTGAAGAAATACCTTTGTTTCATTTACAAGTCTCAGTGTCTCCACGCACCCCCAGCAACTGATATTATTTATAGACAAGGACGTAGATGTTGCTTCTACAAATGCCTCTGATGGAAGGTAGACCTTTGGTACGTTGAAGACAATAACAAATGTGATAAATGCATTCCTAGGTTGCTCAGTCAGAGTACTGGTATTTTTCTGCTCTATACTACATCTCCATTGCCTAAAGGAAGTAATAAAACTAGAGGACTGGGTGGAACTATTTGTATCTCAAATACCTCTTCTGGGCAGAGTAGCTGTACCAAAGCACATACAGATACACCACTGAAGTGGGCAGTGGCTACAGCAACTCCAACATCACTGGGGCCTTTGTACTTGCTACTTCAAATCCGTGGGTATTTCTTACGGTCTTTAGCGAGCTCCAGACTCTGAGCACTTTGTCACACACGTGAAGGAACTGAGTAACATCATTCTGTCGGACACTTCCAGTGATCCATTTCAAGCTCAACTTCAAAACCTGCCCCAAAATTATTTCAATCTGACTCATAAATTCTTTTTTATCTATATTTCTCTCAGCTGTCCTGCTACCATTCAGCAAGGATATCCCTGGTTCCTCACACAAGTTCAGTACGGATCGAGAGAGCCTGCTCCTCTGCAGCCTTTGCCTCCTGCCTCAGTAAACGTCCCTCCCGATTTCTTATGTGCTTTAGAAATCACTTTTGGAAGAAAAACAGGCACCAAACAGAAACTTCCACTAAGTTATTTTTCAGCTCAGGTTTCCACTTATGAAGTCTGAACTTCATTTTCTGATATATACAGTAAAAGCTTCAGCCTCAGGTGTCCTATTTTAATTGCCTGCTATTTTCATTACTGACCATGACAGCAGCAAATGCTCTTCAGGACATACTTGTATTTTAATTTATCTGCAAACATAAATCACACATTATAGCACTTTTTTCGTCTAGGTTAATTGAATCAATTCTCTAAATGTCTCTAAGGCTGATCATTTGAAAGAGGCTTACTGTTTGAAATCTCTTAAGAATTATGGCCCTTGAATTGTGTGCAGGATGGTATCAGTCCTTGCTCCATTATTTCAGAAATTTTGCAAATATCCCAGTGAATTAACTGTCTTAATATTATAAATCTTATTAACAAATTATTTAAGAATGAGTCTGGATGTATTTTAAATTCTAAAGAAACAAAATCTACTTTTATTTTCCTTATTCCTACATTATGTTTAACATAAAAAATAAATGCTGATATCAAGGACAACCATTTTTATTACTGAAAATCCAGGAATGGCTAATGAAGAAAACTTGATTTAACATAATTTTTACTAAAAATTAGTAAAATAGATCAGGTTTTTTACCTGTGATATTGACCATTTTATACCCACAGAACTGTTAATTGATGCTATGGTAAATTCAGTCCTAAATTGAAAGTTGAATTTAAGGATTTCAGTAAGACACAAATAATTCTGTGACAGTGATGAAGCAGTACATGCTTGGAAAGACTGTCAGTGCTTGACTTGCTTTATAATTGGGTCAGTTTCAACAATTAGTGTTATGGTTTAAGTCAGGAGTTGGAACGTACCATGGCCCTCACTGAAGCTGAGCAGAAGGCTGGTTTAGCCACTTGTGAGCGAGCCTGCGGTGCCACTCCTTTGGTGTGAGGCCTTCCTGACGCCACCCGGGGGTGCGCAGCCCCGTGCGGGGGACGCGCAGCAGCAGGCAGCCGGCGGATTAGCCCCGGCCCCGCAGACCCGCACCACCTGCTCCCACGCCGGCAGCGCCGCAGGGCGCTGCGCCCGGGCCGGGCGGGTGAGCCAGTGTGCTCCTGGATGTGGGGATTCTGTCCGGAATTGAAATATAGAGACAACCTTTACATTTTTAAATTCTCTTCAATTTACCTGTTTGAATTTATTATTTGTGAAACACATCAAGCCTCAAATGGATTGACCTTCTGTAATGTGTATCACCTAATGAATGGATGCAATTAACTAATTCATATTGGAATATTGCACTTTCCAGATCACATTTATCATCGCTAAATGTGTGATCGAGTTTGCAAGTTTAAATTTTTTATTATTACCCTTTAAACTAAAGAAATAACTCTTGTATTTAATTACTTGAACTTACATATTCAATTAATAGCTTCATTACCTTAATGAATATAGATACTGTACGGAAGTAACAAAAGATTGCTGCCTGGGTCTGCTCCTAAGTACCCCCTCTAAAGGGTCTGCTATGAACTTTGGAACAATTTTTTTCCATAAAAAACCTTGATTGCAGAGTACCAAAGGAACTGGACCTGGAAATCCAATATTCTTAGACAGGAGCCTGAGATAAATTTATCATCTATATTGTTAATATTTCATATGTAAAAGAAATCCCAGAACCAAAGCTGATGTTTCTGGAAAGACAGAGGATTCAGACGTTCAAATGTGAATCATTCTGAATAAAAGGGAATGAAATGAAAGTAAAACAGGTGGACTGGCACCTCACCTGTTAAAGGACAAGGGAGGCGTGTTTGGAGCAGGGAGGCAAAGCAAATGCCCTTGCTGCAGGAGAGAGGGAGCAAAGCCGCAGGAACAGCAGCTCTTGCAGAAAACCCTTCTCCAGCAGGGAATCGAAGCCTGGCTGGATGGCATCCTCGGGAAGTGTCAGGTGGGAGACAGCTGCAGATGGGTGGGCTGGTGAGTCACATGCAGGAAACTCACTTTCCTGATGGTAATTAGGTTCAGAACCAATAATTGGCTGTCCTATTTAGCTACATTTATTTGTTTGCCAAACACACTGCTTGGCCTTTGTGTGTCAGTGGAGACATTATTTTTGGCTTTCATGTTAAATCTCTTTTCTTAACGAGGTAGGCTCAGATCTCCTGCTCTTCACAGCCCTACAGGTAGCCATAATAAGGCTCAGGGTGTCTACTGCTGTAGGGAATCTGTGCCCTGGAAAAAGATGAAAGGTTTTGACAATGTGTACCATTCAGGTTAAGAAAACAGAGGCCTTAGATCACTGCAAAGCCATTGGATATACTTGCAGGTTTTCTGCATGCTGCATATTTACCAAGATATATTTGGTTTTAATAGCAAAGGTGAATTTAAAATTTTGATTTCCATTTTGAGGGCTTTTTATAAATAATTCTGAAGAGGAGTTATTTTAAAAAGAAAATGCTGCCAATAATTCTCCCTTACATTTGCTTCTCGTGTGCATTAACTGCTCGAGAAAAGGGAATATGCAGAAAAAAAGAGCAAGGAATTAGCTGCAACAAAGCGTCTGTACTAAATTGATCTATTCCTTAAAAGCAAAATTCTTCTTGTATCGAAACAGTCTTTTTCTGGACTCATTCAGAAAATCACAGAATCACAGAATCGTCTAGGTTGGAAAAGCCCTTGCAGCTCCTCCAGCCCGAGCATGACCCTCGCCCTGACCGTTCCCAACTCCCCCAGATCCCTCAGCGCTGGCTCAGCCCGACTCTTCAACCCCTCCAGGGATCCCGGGGACTCCCCCCTGCCCTGGGCAGCCCATTCCAACGCCCAACAGCCCCTTCCGCAAAGAGATACTTCCTGCCCTGGCACAACCTGAGGCCATTACCTCTTATCCTATCACTTATTACTTGGTTAAAGGGAGTTGCAGAGGGCCAGGAGGTCTCCCCTCAGCCTCCTCTTCTCCAGACTGAACCCCCCCAGTTCCCCCAGCCGCTCCCCAGCAGACCTGTGCTCCAGACCTACCCACACTGTAACCTACCAGATAAGTTTATACTAGAACTGTATCCAGCCATTCAGAAGGAGCCCCAGGCCAGCCCAGCCGATAACACTGGTGCACGTACAGCCTTTCCCTAACACGTTCACATTTTGCCAGCACTGACAGTCCTGTCACAGAGCCCATCGGAGTGGAATGTTATCTGTGCCCCGCTATGCCAGCTCGGCTATCGCAGAGATTAAAGTAGCTTGGAAACTCTCAGAGCCTATGTTATATACACACATGTCCCTAACAACAAATTTTGAAATTTACTATCATCAATTATATAGCTATATATTATATATATACACGTGTAGTAACATCACTTATGCTCTGAGGCCTAATGGTGTGCCCAGATAGTCAAGAACAAAGAAAAGTTTTGGATCCTACTTTACAGAAAGTCCAATTTAATTTTCCTTGAAATCAGTGTCAACAACAGTGGACTTCAATAAGCTTTGAATCAGGCCTTAAAGATTACTGACAAAAAGCTTGAAACACACACCTATGCGGTGTGATTTTGATCTCATATTCATGATCTCCATTGAAATGTTTTATCTGGACATTGAGATTACAGAAACAGAGAAGAAAGAACTTCTCAAGGGGTCACCTTGTGTGCCCTGCCCCTCCTCCAAGGTGGGCTCAGCTAGACCCGAGCTGCACGTTGCAGATGTTTGCCCCCGAGAGCACTGGGACTACAACAGAGACAGAGGGATGATCAGAAACACAAGAACTAAAAAAATAGGTTTCTTATGTACTCAAAAAGCTTAGAATGCTGAATTACAGTGTGTTCAGATCTTCCTCACCTGAATTTTTTTCTTTGAGTTCCCCAGCAGCAGGATCAATCCAAGAAACAGAGAATGTCCTTTAAAGACCATAAAGCAGTTTCTGTATAAAACCATAAATATAAATTAGACAAATGCATTTAAGTAGGGACATGAATTATAGTAGATGTACACATTCAGACTTCATCTAATTCAACTAAAATCATCAGATTTAGACTTAAAAATAATTTGGCCCATATTATTACAATACAAAAAAATATATGGTGTATTTATAGCCTTAGTCTCTCCAGCTGTGTTGGTTTAGGTTTTATTACATCAGTAATAGCCATTTATGTGATACTCTGAATAACGTGCTATTAAAAATTCAGTACACTATATACTGTTACCCATGGGATTTAAACTGTGGGAGCTATGTGTATTATTCTCTACTCTGCTATTTCTATGGGAGTGAAGATTACTATAAAAATGGTTAGGTTATATACACTGTGTGAATTCCTGCTCTGCCTCAATCCAGGTGAAGAGAAGAAATAGTTCTGTCCAGACTGCCTTGGGGTAAGGGTCCCAAGGGTCTTAGTCTTGCAATCTAAGGTTACGCTGATCACATGTGCAAGCATGTACAATAATATCAATGGGCTTTTGGATGGCTTTAAAGAACGCCAATAGATTTGTGAGACATAACCTCCCTTAAGGGAATCCATTTGATACTTCTACAGAGTATCAGCTTTACCTGTGTGTCTACTGATTTCATTCTTTACAACATTTCATCTAATTTTCCTGCCATAGAAGACACACTGACAGTTTTGCAGTTCCTATGATGACCTTTGGAGGACTCTTTTGAAAGACCAGTGGATCAGTGGTATGTTCCTATGTTCTATCTTGCTGGCGTTAGGATCGGGTTCAGAGAAAAAAAGCCCGCTGGCACTAGCACTTCAGTAGCTGAACATGTGAATCCCTTGGAGGAAACGCTGCACAGCTCCAGCAATCAGCTACTGTTTAGCTTATCAATTTCTCTTGAAGTCTTTCCTATTGATAATTAATTTTAGGACAGCTCTTCATGCTCAGCCGATCTAATGTGTGGTTCTTTAGCAACGCAGATAATTCAGCTTTTTAGCTGCAGAGTGAGTCACCTTGAATGCTTCTTCTACACTTTCATCCTCTGTAGCTTTACTGCCTCCTGACTCTCCTGCGGGACTCCTCTGGTGATGGAATTTCAAAAAGTTTATATTATTTCTTCCACAGCCTTGGTAAAAATCTTAAAATCTTTTTGGTCATCTCTGTTGTGGTTCTATGTTTAACGTCATAGAGTTTATTCTCTTTTTATGCTCCTTGCTTATACAAAACTTCCATTTTCGAAGGATGTCTGCATTTTCTTCCCTCAGACGACACAGCTGTCGATATTTATGTGTGGCACTGCCAGTATCCTTACCATTATGACTCTGGGAGCAGGGCCCAGGTGAGGGAGATCAGTAGGAAACAGTAATCTCCATATATTTTCTTTCCATTGTTCAACCAGGTGGTCCATTGCATGTGACTAAAAGGCAGTAACACAGAGCGTGGATCACATGGGTTAGTGGTTAAAGCTTTTGGTGTTTATCTTTACATTTTTACTTGTCTTTCTTGTAATGCTACATACATATCTATTAGATCTGGGAAAAGTCTTTAGAACCTCTTTCTGAATACAAGGAGAAACAATTCAAATTTTCCGTGCTGTCTCCTTTTCTATTCGAAAATGATTCCAAAGTGTAGCAGTGACTTTAAACTGCCTGCTGTCAAAAGCTAGAAGGATTTACCAAGGGAGCAGTCATCCCCTACGTACTCTGTTCTTCTATACTTTCTTAGAGTATCTGCTTGAACCTGGCTGCAGAGCTGAGGAGGACCTTTGGTCTAACTTATCATCACATTGCTTATGAATGGAGTTAAATCATACGATTTCTATAAAGTATTGAAGAAAGTCTGAAGAAAGCAAATGTAAAGTATACATACTTGTGTCAGATCTCCACCCTATAAACGCAGAAAATTATAAGGAAAGCACCATGACCTGGGCAAATGAGTAGGGGTTTCTGTCCCTCACATGTTACTGCCCTGTTGTTAGCTGAAAAATAGCGTTAATGCCTTCACACCTGTTCTGAGACGAAACTAAGCGGTATCTGCATGCTGCTTCATGAGGGAGACCTGCATAAGAGAAAAAACTGCTATGGACAAACAACTAAAAATTGCTTTCCTAAACATATTTATTTCTCATTTTCCTGGAAGAAAGGAAGTGGTTTATCTCATTCCTGCCCTAATGAATGGCCTCGCTAGCATCAGTTCCACTGTGTACACAATTCTGAAAGACTTCTCTCACAGACATAATAAACATATACTCCAGCGTGCTGTGATAATTAAGGTCCTGAATAGTATCTTTGTTTTGGAGCAGTGTAGGGCAAAGGTTTTCAAGCTGCCATCATACAGAGGCTATTTTCAGGGGCTCCCCAGAGGCAGGTCCCAGGTGCTGGGTGCAGGAGGGGCAGCACGGCTGCCGCAGAGCCTGGCGCGGCTGCAAGGGCTCGCCCGGCTCCTGCAGCACCAGCACAGATCCAGTCATCTCAGAACTCTTCAGCTATGTGGCTTTCCACAGGCCAGCATTTTCTGAATCAGCTAAAGGCAGAGTGGTGTTTGAACGCAGAGGTAGAGGAAGGTGGGCAAAAGGACACGCAGAAGCGGTTAAGGATTAAAATGGGGTGGTGGTGGCGAACTGGGTAGTTAAGGGATGAAACTGGAGATAGTAAGGTGACTACAGCTGCAGGGAACGTGCATCAGGTCCCAGCTTGAGGCAAGGAAGGACACTGATGGGATAACAGAGGTGGCCCACTTGCCCAATCTGCAAAGCTCTGTCCTATCCACAGCAGACAACAGTACTGACAGACCTCAACATATTTACCACCGAGGCAAAAAAGATCTAGGACAGACACAAACCAAGGCACTGAGCATCTACAACACATGCCAAGATAATCTACCAGATCTGGGCTAAGGTTTTGTTGTCAAGTCCAAGGACAGAAAATACTTGTAAATCAACCAGACAGCCTGTTAGTCCAACCAGACAGCCTGTTAGTCAAGTCAGTATCACATCTGATAAAACCATTTAAGATGCTTAAGAGATTAAGAGTGTAATATTTTTCTCTAGGAGGCCCAACACTTTGAGAGATTCAGCGACTTCATGTCTTAAGACTGTAGAAATTAATATTATAATGCTTCATAATGCACTTTCAAGCTAAACATTTTGGAGACATATAGTCACTCAGTGCTTCAGTTGTCTATACTGCATTATAGGGAGCCACTGGACCGAAGCAGATTTCATTAAATGTTCCTAATTTATTCTGCCTCATTGCTCTTTTGTAAACAGGGCGGGTCACCAGAGAGTAAGGCATTTAGTCCAAAAAGAGTATTGTGAGTGAATATACAAATTCAACATACTATACCAAGGTAAGATTCCTCATTAGCCACTGAAATCCCTCAGAAGTGACAAGATAGGAGCTTTTGTTTACAGGGTGGAGCACAGCATTCTCACAAGCTTTCACTCTCTTTTACAACCTCCCATTGAAAAGTGTTTGGACAGCCAATAGTAGCATGGTTTAAATCCCAATCTAGGTCAGAGAGAAATTTTCAACCATTATTTTGTTCCTTACTTTGTGGTTTCTCTTTTTGCCTTTCTTTTTGATCAGGGTGACAGGAACAGCGTCTTATTCATTTTTACCAGGGAAGAAAAAAAAGGGACATAGCAGGAAAGGTAATGATTAATCCATTCTGCAAGAAAAAAGAAGTTCTGATGATGAACTACTGGTATTATCTAACCAGTATAAATAGAAGTGTACTCAGAGAAGGCACAGGATGGAAAACGCATGATGAATTGTTAGGGCATGTTGAGTTGGTTCTGTCAATGCCTGCAGTCAGATGATTTCACTGGCTGTACAAGATGAAATCTCATATTTCAATGTATAAGTAAAAATGTCAAAGTTCAGCTGAAGCAGGGACGAATACAGAACAAATTTTGTGTGTATTTGTAACTAGGGCACCAGAGCAATAGAGGAAGCCAAAATGAGCCGGAAAAGCAAAAGGAGTTTAAAGGAGAAATTTGCCTTGAAGAACAGCTTGGTTAAAGAAGCCCTCTCAGAATTCCTGGGAACTTTTATATTGATAGTAAGTGTCAGCTGCTTTCCTTTCTTCCTACTAATCTAACGTTGACAGTGCTTGTAAGGGGACGTGTATGCTTTTTCCTGTACTGTACCAGCAGCGTGGTTACTGCCTGACAAACAGTGTACAGCCTTGAATGAATTGCTTCTATTTATGGTAAGTTTGTAATTCCTTTCTTCACCTGATGTAATTATCGCTGGCTATTAAACCCAGATAGCTTTATGTATTACACTTGTCTGATAAGCATTTGATTTCATATAGAAGTAGTATTTCAGTAAACTACCACATTCTGAAAAATCCAGATATGCACAACGAATGTCAATAATACTTCTGCTTTTGTTTTTAAAAACTCAGCAGTTTATTCTGCTTTCATTTCTATGCACAACTTCCAGTTGCTTTAACAAACATACTGTATTGCACATTAAGAACGTTTTAGCTGAGTTATTTTCCTGTGCAAAACAGAAATTTAGGAGTGTGATTTGAAGTGAATTTATTGGGAGCTGCACTGCTGAACCTCCAGAGATTTTGTAAGTTAACTATTTTTTTGTTTGGTTTTTAACCGTACTACATAAATTGTATACAGTTGCTTGGTCCTGTAGTACTGCTACAATTTAGGTAAATACTAAAATTCCCCTTTTTCATACCCTCAGATTTTTTTTAAAAAATTTGATTTCTTGCTTATTTTTTCTGTGCAGTTTGCACTGGGACACAGAGCTCTACCCTGTGATTTACCAGGGTAGAGAGCAGGCTCAGAAGCAGAGCTGGAAGTCGAGCAGCTGGACTATTTATGCCAAACTCTTTCTTCCTCCTTTTAGTCTGAACAAGACAGTCTTGCTTATTGCTAAATATTTCATCATAGTGAAAGGACAAAAAAAATAAGAAGCAGGCATAGTACTGACATAGTATATTTTATAACTAACTATATTAGCTAAGTTTCAAGTAAGTAATCTAAAAAATTCCAGTAGCTCATAAAATACATGAACATAATGGTCTTTACTACACTTCAGCCAACTGAAATGCACAGGCACTAAAGTAACATTATTTTCAAATTTAATACCACCTATAAGACATTATTACAATAAGGAGCACATTTAGAAGCAAGGAGCACAAAGCACTTTACAAACATTAATGAATTAAGTGTCACAACACCCTGGTAGGGAGGGGAAATGCCATTATCTTCATTTTATATATTAGCAAACCTGATTACAGCAGACTGCACAGGAAGCCTGTGGCAGAACTCTGAATATAACCCAGATCACCTGACTTCCAGTACTCTGTCCTCGCCACAAGATCATCCTCCTCTTTCCATTAATACAATTAGGCAAGTGGAGAAAACGTATTAAAGTGCAGATTAGACCACAAATGCTATTATTTAATGTCCTGCAGCACAAGACTAAAAGGAAATGCAAACGCAGGGCCCATTTTCTAGTATATTCACCATATGAATATAGCAGAAATTGAAGCTACAAAATCGTTGTTGATAATCTGAGTTTCTCAATTCTATCTTACCTTTTCTAGTTTCAACCTTGTCTTAAAGCAGAGAAGAGCCTCACATGGACTGTAGTTTTTTTCAGTGCATGGATACCTCAATTTATGTTCAGACTGAGCAAGTTAGAGGCAGTACAAGGCATTTATTGTGAAGAAACTGTCTTTTCTGCTGTTATTTATTGCTGTTGCTTTTAGGCTCTGTCAGCTAGTAAGTAGTTTCTCTTTAAGAACAGATAAATATTAAACCCTTAACTTAAATTGGAGTTAATGAAAGGGGCACCCTGGTAAGTTGGAGGACAGGAATCCTTGAAAAACAGACACCATGTGTGCAAAAGAAGTAACAGCTTTCTTCAACCATCCTATTACGATGTCTTAATCCTGTTACAAAGTGAAAGTGAGGCAGGAGGTCCTGGCCTACAGCACAGAGCTGATTCAGATCTTTGCTGAAAGCTGTTTCATGTCACTGTGATGGGTTTTACAGGCTGTGGAGAGCACCTGTGTCAGGTGCAAGGCAGGGACGAACCCTTCGACTACCCGCAGGCTCCGTCTGGAAGCCAATGCTTCCTCACCATACCTATGTCTCCGACCAACCTGGCACCTCTGGAGTTAGCTGGCTGAAACTCTGTCCCTCCAAATCTCCTATTTCTATTTTTTCTGGAGAACAACATCACAGACCACATACTATTAAGAGTTTAAACTGCCATCTTCGGTAACTCTCAAGGCTTGCAACATTATTTTCCAAACTGGAAAATGTACAAACTCTAAGATTAATTTCAGGACATCTAGAAAGTGAAATCTCTCATCAGGCAAAACCCAAGCCTTCACCTGGGGGCGAGAAGGCTCTGCCTGCAATGTTGGGCAGATTTGAGACAATAAGCCTTGAGAAAGTTACTGGGTGTACAGTTTGGATAACATCTCTTGTCATCCCTACTTAATATGCTGTGGTCTGCCTTGCAGCATGGTCTCGGAGCACGTAAACCAAATTCTTTTCAGATGAAGATGAGCTCCAGAAGCACAGCAAATGTGCTGACCATTAACGGACGCTCAGTCCAGTGGGTCAGACTGCAGATCCTCCTGAGGAACCCCTCCCCAGATATCCATAGACAGGTGCTCTGAACAAGCTCTGTGCACTGCACCACTTGATACAGACACAGCCTGTGTGAGCCCCTCTCTCTGCTTAGCAAAGCACCTGATTTCAACCTCGGAGGGTTCAGTGAGAAACTAAACTCTGGAAACCTGGAAGTGCCCTGCTGTACAGAAGGCTCTGATGGTACAGATGGCAGCTGCCATCGTCACCTCTCTGAATAACCCTGATGGCGATGGGGCTATTTTACTCTTAGACATATTCTGCTGGGGGAACAAGTATTTCTTTCAGCATCAAGCCTTGAATTATTCCCCAAGGCATAGCACAGCTTCTGTAATGACGCTCCAGAAGGAGAACTGGGGCAGAAACCCCAAAATGTACAGTCCCTGTACACCCAAATGCAAATTGCATGTGGTTTTGGTTACACTGAGCTTTCGGTTACAGTCTTGAACGATATCATATTCACTTTATACGGCTCCATCAAGCTGAAAAACTGTTGTGCTTCACCTCTTATGTGATTGCTATAAAGCAATTTGAGTGATGCAGTTTAATGTAGCTTCCATTTGCAGTACAGGCAATGAGGAACACACATTGAACTACTTGTATTTGCAGATTATTTGTGAACTCCTGACCATTTCTTGCATTTACTTTGCTGCTGTCACATGGTAATGTGCCATTTGTAATTTAGAGTAAGTACCCATAGAGTTTTCAGTGAACATTTGAAAAGGATACAACTGTTTTCCAGGAAATGGATACTGAGTAACGTGGGGTTTACACCCTGTGTTTGGGACCAACTTACGGGACTGGTCCCTCCAGCCTACACCTGTGCGACAGGTCCCTGAGGTGGGTCCAAACGGGCCTGTTTGTACCGTGGTGGCTGAGGCCAGAGTGTGCACACACCTCCCAGCCTCTGACACAGCCTCAGCCTTTTGTAGCTGGGGCTGCCCCTGCGGCCTCCCTCGAGAAAGAGCTCTCTGGAGAGCTTTCTGTTCTTCAACATGGCTCCTGGTTCAGTACGTTTCCTCTTGGGGCTCCTGTGGGTTTCTCTGGGGGACAACATCTGGGTGCCAGCTCAAGAGAGTCAAGAAGCCATACTGTGTCAGGTAAATGGTTTCTGTGACTTTTCAGTGAGTCTGTCTGGAACTCACATGTCCGACTGCCTCTCTGCTTTTCATCATGCTTCTCTCCATATTTCCCCTTTGGAACTTGGCTGCGTTGCTCTCAAACAAAATGAGATTTACTCTGGCTTACATCATTAACTATATCTGAATTGGAACAGTTCCAAAAAGAGATGCCAAATGGGCCATGTGGCTTCCTTTACTGGCTACTGCTCACCTAACGTAGTTTGTATTTCATTTTCACTCTCAAGAACATCTTACTAAACACAGTTTCCCAGAAAGGAGCTGCACAGGAGCCAGTATCTCCTGAGTCCAGGGCAGCACACACTTCCTTGCTGAAACAGAACACTGGCTAGTATGTATGTTCCCATCCCAAAGCTCGACCTCCAACTGGAAAGGGGAGCCTCTTGCAAAACTCCCACTGAAGCAGATGTTTGTGTGTGTGTGTAGTGGATGCAGTGCATGAGCATGAACTGAATGCATGACACCCCAGGCTGCAAAGAGTCCAACTACTGAGAAGGAAGGCTATTTATCTTTTGCTCTTCAAAAATCTTTTTGTGTTTTCCTATTCTGACCACTTCACTATGTAAGTTATCTCTCCTGCTTTGTGGCAGAGTTTAGTCTTGCCTGAAAAAATCTTTAAGTATGACATTCCACTGATTTGCTCAGTCCAGAGGATTAAAATTTAAAGAACTTTTCCAGGGCTTTCTTTTTGTGGCCCTACATTCCAGTGCATGTTAATTACAACACTGTACAGTATTATTTCAAACATGAATTAGAATCCTCATTACATGTTATTACCACAATGAAAGCAAATGTAGCTTTTGATCATTTACTCCTGAAATAAGTTTTTAGCATTTAATACAAAATTACTGCTCAGAAATTTTAAACAAAGATAAATTCCACGTTCTAAATGTTTGTGAAAGGGAGACTCTTTCTTTGTGTAGGATGAAACTGCTTACAGCACATTTTGTTTAAGGTAGAAAATTAAATATC
This sequence comes from Athene noctua, assembly GCF_965140245.1. Taxonomy (NCBI): domain Eukaryota; kingdom Metazoa; phylum Chordata; class Aves; order Strigiformes; family Strigidae; genus Athene; species Athene noctua. The sequence continues at coordinate 648,209 of NC_134049.1, read as the reverse complement.
AGTAGTTTCTAACAGCTACCATGTTTGCCATCAGCAGAGAATTTCCTGGAGGACAGAATCTTGCCTAATTAGCTCTTAGTGAACTTAAGTTTGTCAAAGGTTATTACTTATAATTGGTATATGTCACTGAACAGAGTTTTAAATATTACATAAAGCTACAAATACCGCAGGCTGTAGGAATGTTTGCACTCTGAAAAGCAGCTCTCATATCCCAGAGATCCATACATTAGGGGCTCTAGAAGCAATACTGTAGTATGAGCATTAAATAATAGAAGTCACTCATGAATCTAATATAATAGAATTTAATCCTGCACTTCCACACCAAAGCTGCCCATCATAAGACGCTTCCTTGCCTTGTCATCACCAACTCGGAGTCCTTTCTGTTTCTGCAACTGTACCAGTTGCATACATTCCAATGACATGAAATTTTGCCAATGATTCTGCTGAAGGATGTGCAATCTCTTTCTCTTTTTTGCAACCGTATTAAATCGGCATTGCAAACAGACATCAAAGTGGTGACAAAGGCCCTTAGTTGTGCTGAGGTTAAGGAGGTGTTCTTCCACACTGGTATTATTTCTATAATTTTACTATTATCAAAACCAATTAATTTTTTCTCTAGACAACATTTCTGTTTTCCTGAAGTCAGTCTTTAATTCAGCTGAATAGTTAAGAATGTGAAAGAACTGAAAGGAAGGTTACCTAATTGTTCTTTTACTCTGAAATGTTTATTACTGCAAATAATTCGGAAAAGTCACAGGAAATCTTTTGTTTTCAATACAAAACTTAAGTTTTCCAGTATGTGACATTTTAAACTTTCAGGTGACTCAGATGTTCTGTGTTGCATGAAAGTTTTAAAAGAGAATTATCTTCATCTTTGCAACATCAGCCCCAACACATAACTCAGCTCTCACTGTTTAACCAAGAAGTTCCCGTAAGTCAAACTTAATTTTCCAAGACCTTTTTCTGTAGATACACTTTTTTCCAGAAAGTTTGCATTTACAGGACTGAAGTGTAGGCACTCTTCCTGAGCCTCACAGAAGACTCGCATCCTTCCAACATTCAACTGCAAAACTTGAATTACATTTTACAGACACAAATTTAGAGGCTGTTTTTTCAAAAGTTTCGCCAAATAGAAAAAAAGGTAATAAAGGTAGTAGCTTTTTAAAACTGCCATAAACAGTTGGAGAACAGAATAGAAGATAATAAATGCAGTTCGTGCCATACGGTGAGTTTATATCTTTGTGATCTCCACACTTCAATGAACCATTCTGGCTAAAGGTGAATTCTAGTGAGCTCTCCAGTCATGGTCTGGTTTAAAGGCAAACTTGACTCAGTTCTTCTAACCCATTCCTCAAAGGTTTCTTTAGTGTTAAAATCATTCAACTTTTTTTTTTTTTTTCTCCCCAACAGAAAACAGCTTAGGAAGAGAACATACTGAGGCTTTACTCATAACCGTGCACCTCTAACCATGAGGGCACAGCAAAGATCTAGCCACTCTGTTCCTGCACCCAAAGGAAACAGTAAAAGAAACAGATACATGTACCTTCATACTCCTAAGAGAGGACAAAAAACCTCCTTTCTCAGAAACTGCACTGCCTGCTCCTGTACTCTGAGTGGTACAATTCCTTGAGCCCTGTTAGACTAAACACATTTTAAGAGTTTAGGAAGATTTTAATCTTTTCAGTTGATGTAGGAAGAAAAGCAGAGAAGCACATCTCAACTCAAGAATGAATTAGTAACCTGGGAGGGAAGCAGGACCCCAATAGGCTCTTTTTCTCCTCACGGAGCTACTAGGTAAGACTTTCTTCCCTTGCCCAACGTTTTCTTCCTAGCCCCTTTACAAGGGGCCATGTTTTACTCCTGAAAGTTTGTGTCTGAATAAGAAATGTTTCGTTTCCTTTCTCTCCTGAATTTTTTAAACTTAGTAAAAAAATAATCTTTACTGAAGAAACTGACTCAAGCCAGTTGCCCTATATAATTCAGGAAATAAGAGAATTTTATCATTTCAGGATGAAGAGTATGCTATTAATGATAATAAAATATGAGAGAATGCAGGCCTTTGCATTCTCTCTAGGTGATTTCAAGCTCTTATGTCTCCTATTGCATGTGCAAAAGCAATAATAAAAATTTAAAAGCATCAGTTTATATAACACAGCATAGTCTGTCCCTCAATATTTTCACTGTATTTTTTCCCACAGAGCAATCTGAACTAAATCTTTATATGTTTTAAAAGCTTTATATACACAATTCATTCAAAGCCTTATTAAATTTACATTTATGTCTCCAAGTAGTAATGCTTTCTGTAATTAAAAAAATGGTTTCAAAATGGCAATCATTTTAAGGCTTATGTCCATACTATTTAATTAACTAAATGATATGGGGTTTTTTTTTCCAAGACCTTATTTTATTAGATAGCAAGCCTGAAAAAAATAAAGGGAAATCCATTTGAACCCAAGAGGATATTGGTTGTGTCCCAGGAGATCATCAGGAGAACGGATATAGTGACTTTTTTTATTACTCCAAGTTTGATTAAACCATAGTGTGGAGAAATCCTCCCCACCCCCACCAAAACATTTGATTAATGATAAAATAAGGGCCATGTGCTTTTAAAGTATTTAAAAATTACTGGACTGGTAAGCTGTATTTTTACCTCACCTTAAAAATTTTAAGTACTATATGATTTAACAAAAAATAGCAAATATTAAACAAGAAATTAGATTAAGCTTGTTCTTCCCTGGAAGAACAGGAGTCTCCTGCAACTTGAATTTTTGCAGAGCTAATGCCCTGAATTTTAGTAGATCTGATGTGTCTCTATTTTTGCTGCTGTTAGCATTACCGTCCCTATTGAAAGAATGCTTAGGAGCCCAGTCTGAATCAAGGCCCTGCGTAACACAGAAATGTAGCAAACATATGCCTCGTATGGAGGGTTGCTAATCCATCAGAAAACACCTTATTATGAAATGCAGTAGATAAATTCTTAAGCAGACTTGCTTTGTAAGTAAAGAGATTGGAAATGAAAGTGAGTTCTAAAACATGCCCCAAATTAAAGGCCTTTAGAAGGACATCATCAGTTTAGGAATCAGCCTCCGATCTGACAAGTTTATTCCCTACTTCTATAAGCAACACCTAAACTAACTGTCCCTGGAAATGTTAACGGGGGCGGGGGAACTGTACAAGGCTAAAGGAAACCACCACCAACCCTCCAACGTTCTCACGGCAGTCTTGGTCCAGGAGGTCCCTGCCCGCGCTGAAGGGCAAGTGCAACCCCCTCCCCAGCCCCGGAGCTCGCCGAGCCGGCCCCAGCCGCTCTGAGGGCGGAACGCGCCTTGCTCAGCCCGGCTGCGGGAGCGGGCCGGGGCTCCCCGCCCCAGGGCTGCCCCCCTCGCAGGGGCTCGCCCGCGGCCCCGGAGCGCCCCAGGGCCGCAGCCGGGCGGGGAGCGGGGAGGAGGCGCGGGCCAGCGCGACGTGCGGGGGAGCGGCGGCGGGGAAAGGGGCGGGCTGCTCCCTACCCGAGCAAGGCATCCCTACAGAAACTGACCTGTGGAGGATCCCCGGAGGCTCCTCAGAATTAGCTGTGGCTGTTGCAGTACGGTTCTGTCCTGAAAAATGACTAAGATAGAAATTCTGAACTATTTTTCTAGTGTTTCCCGATTGGAAGTGTACAGCTCATCATTAAAATGTGGGGTTTGTAACTGCTGAGTGTACTCCCCGTCGCACACCGCAGCCCCGTGTCCGTGTAGAGCATCACCAGCGGTGGCCGCTGAAGCCACCCTCTGCCTGCAGGGACGGCCGCGGCACCTCACCGGGGGACGGAGCTCAAAGCACACACCATCATCTCCACACGGCCAACACGCTGGAGACTTGGCTGCTGCTTTAACGTTACAGTGCTAGTGGGCAGCTGAATGCACACTGCCACTAGATCTGCTCAATAAGAAGGGGCTTTTTTGATACAAACATTCTGCTTTGAGATGTCTAAAGCTTTACAGGTCATATAGGAAAAAAACCACATTCCCTAAAATTTTAGATTCAGATCTGTCACGAAATCCCCTTTACACTGAAAAATGCTATTACAAGCGTTTGTAAAAAACCTGAAAATAGCACAGACAGAGGTAAATTCTCTTTATTCTCTCTGATGAGTGGGATAAAGTTCTGCAAGCTTCCAGGGAGTAACAAGACACTATGTTCACTGGAGACCAGTTGCTTTTGTTTCCTAACATTAGCCTTGTTACCCAAGACAAAGAGAAGGATGTAATGTCTATGAAGCAAGTTTTTTTTGGCAGAGAACATGCAGACAGCTATTCCAAGTGAGTACTGAAACTACTCCAGTAAATTTAAGCAGATCAGGCTTTAGACAACTGCAAAGATGAAAACCTGGTAACGTAAGATAAGACAAGATAAGATAGAGAGATCTGGCTATACTCTGTAAATGAAACCCCCATCGACTCCATGTGCTTCAATCAATGAGTTTGTGTGGGTGCAGCTGATGGTTGAGCTTAGCCTAGGAATTTAGAATATTTAGTTACAACTTGATGATCTACTTGGTCTTAACTCAGCCAAGCAAGGATTCACAGGGTATTAGATTGCTGCTCATGTAATTACATGATTAGGTGACAGTTTCCAGTTATGTCAACCTAGCTACAGCAGGTCTGAGAAAACACCAAATGGGCCTGCAGTAGTGTCCATTCGTCACACGTGAGCAGGGAGCCTTTCACCAACGCCACCAAGCAGTGCAGCTGTGTTCTGGCTGGCTTGCAAGCCTCATTCTTTGCAGACTGGACAAAAAATGGAGTGTCTGGAGTTGCGTATTTCACTATGACGTGGAGAGCAGAAGCTGTTATGCAAGAGGACTCACAGTTTTTTCTGTATGATCCTCCTCAGTTCTGGTAATCAGGGAAGGGAGGCCACAGCCTCCTCCTGTTATTTCCTCCTCTCCTGTGAATTTGTAGTTGATATACACAGATGTGGTTACTGTCCTTTATCCCTTCTATACCCATCTCCCCTGCTCCTCTTTTTTCATCATCCTTACAGAAAGGGATAATATTTTCAAGAGAATGGCCTTTCCTTTGAATCTGCACAACTCTGTCTATGCCAACTCAGGACACAAGTGCACACTTGTAGATCTAGCTGCTTGCCTGAAGGCAGACTGCACCCCAGAGTACACGGCACCCCACACCAACCTACTGAACTTGCTCCGTATCTTTCGTGAAATCTTGCTCGGTGCAATTTCTGGAATACTCCCTTTGAGAAGTCTGGAAAAGGAAGGCCAGCGCATGCTAACTCCACCTCCTCTAGACGAGTGCCCTAATTTTAAACTTTATAAATTCCAGCATACCCATTCTTTCCACATTAATTAAACATATAAATACATGATGAGTAGAATTGTCTCATATGAAGTTTTTAAAAAATGTTATTTCAGCTGCAAACAACTAAAAAAGCATTTGTTTTGGTTTTATACCTGTCTGTGCATTTGGGCTTGCCATGAATGGCTAGGTATGAGATACTAACAGCAGTGAGAGAAAGCCCAACCTAAGCATATATCATCCATTGCGCAGCAGCTGACTGCGGCTTGGAATAGGTCTCGTAACCTTCAATTATCCAGCCCAATAACCTACTGCTATCTAACACCACCCTACCCTTACCCAACCTGACAGCTGTAACACTCTGGCACCAGACAGTGTTTTCTTTGCTTGCACGATTATAACCTCAAGGCAAGACCTGCACCTGGGTATATGACACAGTCTCAGGGCACTTTTATAACAGAAACTCCATCTGCGTTGCAAAGCTTAATTTTATTGAGAGCTCTTCTGTCACATTTTGGTATTAGCTAAAACCCTCGGGGAAACAATGGAAACAAAAGTATGATCTTGCCTGTTTAAATTGCATCTATTCTAGCAGGACTTTCTTGTTAAACCTCAATCACCAAATACTTTTGGCACATTTCTAATGCAGGAGATTTTCCCATTACTTTGCCGTTTCTCAATGCAACTGCCTTGCAACTGAAAATAAGCATTTCTAAAAGAACTAAATTTTACACATTTAAATATGCATAGTTAGGAAGAATATTTGCAATACAGTCGTTGGTGACACATGCTATGGCAGAACACAAAAGCAAAGCAAGGAGATTAACCAAAGCAACTGCATTGGCTAAGATGGGATTGTTTTGTAGGAAGAAAAAAAAATCATATTCCCATGTACCATCAAAGGAGGAATATATATATTTTTTTTCTATATCTGTATATATCCAATTTAACATCCAAGTAATTAAGGTTGCTCAAGATAAATCTAGTCACATCCCAGAAATGGTATGATTCAGGTCACTTACAGTTGCAGAGAAGCAGAAGTTTTCAGGCTGTAGATGTTAATTGATCTCTCCCATAGTGCGTTGGGTCCTTATTCAGGAAAGCACTTAGGCATGTATTTAAAATTGAGATTTTCAAAGGCGGAAGTTGATTTCTGGCAGAAATGGATCAGCTAGTCTGTCTTAAACTAAAGTCCTTTTGTACCTTTGAAAAATCTTTCCTACCAACTTTAATCAGACCTAAACATATGCTTGAAGTGGAAGCTTTAGGGCTGAATAAACATCATCTTAAGCACACATTTAAATGTGTTGCTGAACTTCTCTGTGAGGGGAACCAACACAAAATGGAGGCTAGTTTAAATCCACTGAGAATACTCCATTGTGAATTATTCAGGTATTCCCACTTCAGTTAATTGTTCAAGCTGGAGAGCCAGTGAAATATTTTGATAGACCAATATATGATATCAAGGCAGCATAACAGTAACACACACTCCAATCTCCAGAAAGTTGTCTCATCCAGAGTTTCAACATTAAACATTAAAAACTTTGTGAACTATCTTTCATAACTTTTATAGTAATTATTTTCATTGCTTATAACAACAATCTGGAACTGAAAACTTACCACAGAATCAATTCTCTCTTCGCTTTCAGATGCAGAAATTTGTTGTAGAGGCTGTGGGATCTTGTTTAGGCTTTAAGTTCTGATGTGCATCCCACCATTGTACTCGAAAACTGTTTTCTGGGGAGAGAGAGGTCCTTGTTAGCAGACATTCTTCCTGGTCACAGAGCAGGGGAAAATAAAGAGCAAATGTTTATTGCAGCAAAGGCAGCAATGGCACACATGCCACTAATCTCAAATTCTAGCATTGTTTCAATGCTTAACGACATTTTCAGCTATACCTGGACAGCAGCAGGAGTTGCAAACTAACCAGTAACATTTGACAGACACACTCATGGTTTCACGTTTCTCTCTCAAACCACAGGCCCTTGGATGTGGGTGTGTGGGGCAGGCTGTCCTCAGCAGAGGAGCCCATGGTGGCCCCATGACAGTGTCAGTTGGATTTGCAATAGCAGTCACCATGGCAGTGTACGTGTCTGGAGGCGTTTCTGGTAAGTGACCTTTTTTTCTTAGACAGCATTTATTGCCATGATTTTAAGGCTCTCTTATTAAATTACTTCAATTTTATGGTATAAACCACCGTGTATCTTGCAAGCACCATTACAGCAGAGTCTGGATCAGAATTTCTCTAGTAAATCTTTTGTGTTCTTGTCTCCTTCTATTCTTTGTGTTTGACAAAATCTTCCACCAAATTTTGACCTGAACTACAGTGTGCAAACCTTGGCAGACCTCTGGCTTTTATGGAAAGTGGTCAGTGCAAACCAGAAATCTGCTTGTTTTTTCTTTGAGAATTCTGTCAGTAGAGGTGATCCTGGACAGCACATGCACCGTGTTTAAGGAAATAACCATGAAAGGCTTACAGAATCCAGCAGTCACCAGCTAAAATGGTTGCCAGCTAGGTAGAAGGTGGAATGACCCACAATGAGCAGGGTTCACCTTACAAAGTGCAGTTTATCCCTTCATGTCCTATGACAAGCAGTAGCAAGTCTGCTCCTGTCTGCTTATTTGCAGAGGCAGCAGATCGTAGAAAGCAGAAACAACAAAAAGTTCCAGTACTAGAGATACATTCTGTGATACACTGTCAATGTACTGTCATTGCCCCTTGGCTTCTGCTATAACTTTTCCTCGATATATATTGGTCAGGAATCTTTCTTTTGTCTGTAGTTGGGCTAACTAATCGGTGTCTACATGTGCCATATTGGATGGTGCTTTGTCTCCTATTTCCACCATTAGTTTGGCCAAATTAATATCAGAAACACTAGTGTAACTGCTTTTAACATTTAAATACTCTCTTTAAAATAGAAAATGATGGGTTGTAATAATAGCATTGTGTATTATAATACACAATACTCCATGTTGTCTGGAGTTTATATTACCCTCTTAAAGGAAACAGTGCAGGTGCACTCCAGCTCCCACAAAGGCATTTCTTACCCTTCATGAAGGGGGTAAAGCCGAGCTGGGCAGGTATAACTGGGCTGTTATAAATAGTTGCTGTAGCAGAAATTACTGTGGTCATTTCTCTTCTCTTCTACAAACTCTTTCACAGAGACACCATGCACGAGCAGGTTTCTGTGTTCGCATTAGACAGTGTCCAAAGCACAGCGAAACAGGCAGCCTTGTCACTGCCACTGAGACACAGCACAATGGTGTCACACAACGTTAATTCAGCAGTACATTCCTATTATCTGAACAACTTTAAACTACAGCTTTTGGTTCACATGTAGGCAGGTAAACTCTTCCAATGCAGTATCATGAAAAAACCTCTAAAGACACTAACCTGTCCTACACTGGTATCTTTAAGGGATATTAATCTCCATTATACAGAAGATTAGAGTTCAATCCCAGCAGGGCAGAGCAGTTGCAGATGTTGCAGTATTGTGCTTCCTGTGTTTTTCCCATGACAAAGGATTCTGCCTGCAGTGCGTTTTGTCTGTGAAAGAATGGGAACAGATATTTCAATAGGCTGTGGCTACCCAACATATGATTACTAGTGAACGCTTTGGAACATCAATTCCTATATAGGATTTGTTAGCAAATTCTGGGGCTCTTTGGCCATGAATTCTCATGTTTAAGTACCACGAAAATGTTTTGCATCAGTTCTTCATGAAACTCTGAATTCATGGTAACATAAAACATATAGTCTGCACACTTGGTGAATGTAAGCTCTTTCATCTAGGAAAATTTCTGCTTTTGCTTTTCCTCCATCTAAATTTCCCCAATGTCTAGATAGTTTCCCACCATTTTTTCCAACTTAACATTTTGAACAAACTCAGGACTGTGATCACAGAATGGAGAACACGCTGTCCAAAGCAGACTTTTTGTTGTTGTTAACCAGGAAACTACCAGTGACACAGGAACCAAGAATCTTTTAACTCCCCTATGTCAGCACAAAAGTCTTCAACTAGCCTTTTCCTTTCCAGATTTAATGCTAATCAGACATCTCTAATACTATCATGACTTGTCCTGGCCATCATAATCACCCTGTATTACACACAGGTGGGGAACAATATCAGGTGCTGAAAGAAAGGAAAATTATTCATTCCAACCAGAGTAAAGAACAAAAGACAAGACAACAATTTATCAAAATTCACATGAAGGGCTGTTAAGTAAGGTGCCATCCATCTATTTGCTCTGTGCTGAAAAATTTGAAACACAGTGAGGAATTCAAAATTAATTCAAGACTGGTGCTACCAGGTCAGAGTTTTGGAAATGATACAAAGAAGTTTTTATCCATCTTGTTATCTGTGTTTGTCAGTTCATTATGTATCAAAGGTGCCTGGATTTCATAAGATAATGACTCACTGACCTGAAGTGCAAACAAACACAGAAACTGTACATAGAGGTTCTTTCTCCATCACTAGCCTTTGACAGACAAAGGTCATGCTCTTTTAGTCATTTTATTAAAGACAAAGGCCATTTTTTTCTGATAACCATACAGGCTGAAATGAGACTTTACCTGGAAGGTAAGCAATGAATCTGCTATGTCTGTATTTTTACTGTGGAGTAAATTTCATTGCATCTGTTTATTTATCCGGCAATTTGTATTTCTTAAGTATCAATTACATATTTGTAAAAAATTAAGTTTTCCAAAAGCATTCAACACTTCTTCCATGTTGAAGAAAGATGTAGAGGGAAGTGACTAGCACAGGACATAGTAAATATATTTTAGAAATAAAAATTGCCACAAAGAATTCCAGTGTTGTTGAAATCTTTTCTGTGTGAGAGTTCAGGTGTAGCTACTCCTAAATACAAAGGAAGGAAATTCCACAGGAAATAGAACTCTGTTTCAGCACAGCTACTTTATCAATTTCCTTATCATGGACCTTTCTTGGAGGGTGTAATAGCTTGATGAAAATGAGTGATGAAGAACTATGCACTGCTGTCCCCAGATCCCATCTAGGCATAGCTCACCAACAGTCAGCATGAAAGCTGGACAGCCCTAACATGATTTTATTTTATGTTCATGAAAACTGAGTTCCTAAGTAACCCCAGGTTGAAGATGGGGACGTAAACATTACTTAAATCCAGGGTACTCCAAATCTGCCTCAAGATACATGATCAAGCCAGCAATAGTCCTTAATCTTAATACATGCCCACTAAACTGAAGGAATGCTCTGCTGCTCCAATCCTCCCTTAAAAATAAAAAGCCAAAGCCCTTGAGGTGAAAGAATACATGCAGAATGATGGACCTTCTCATCAGAGCTGTTAGGGCAGATTTAGACTTTTATCTAGAAAAGCTGTATATAGATCTATAGATGATGTACTGCAGGACAGCAGTCTGATAAATAGCACAGTCTGCAAACATCAAGAGGGAAGCCGGATCTTGGTGGCTTTCCCCCCTCCTCCCTCTAATTTAATCCAATTTGTTTCAGTTTAATTGCAGTCAGCATTTAATTGCAAAATAACATCTAGAAGAGCATGTACTTGTCTCATACTCAAAAGTGCCCACGTTTTTACATGAGAATGGATGAGGATTTGTATCCAAGTCATCCATATGACTTATTTTGTGATTTATTTTTCAGGTGGTCACATAAACCCAGCCGTTTCACTAGCCATGTGCGTGACTGGAAGATTAAAATGGACCAAATTACCAATTTACATATTAGCACAACTCCTGGGAGCATTTGTTGGAGCAGCGGCTGTCTTTGGGATTTATTATGGTGAGTACACCTTAGACATGCTCACAGGACAAACGAAAGGTTAGGCAGGCTCTAAGGCCCCAATTTTTCAGTGAATGCCAAGCAGGCAGAGGACTGTGTTCACACAGGGCTAATGGCAGGACTGAAGCTAAAGCCATAAAGGAGAAAGAAAGAAGCATAAAGAGTTTGAAGGGGGGAAAAACAAAAGCCTCAAGCATTCCAGGTATCCTACAACATTTATGAAACACTAATACTCTAGGAAATATTCTGAAGTTTAGAAAAACTATTCATGGGAAATCAGATACTCTGAGATCATGTATTTCTCAGTAAGGATTTTAAATTACTTAATAGCCAGGATATAGGGCTATTCATCTTCCAAGCAAATTAGAAACATTAAAGACGTGATCCAAGTGCCTGTAGGCAAGTATCACCAACATCGTTCACTGAGATTACAGGATATGAGATCAGGTCCTTCCTGACTAAACCTCAGACCACCCTAGAGAGGTAGCTCTCCAAAGCAATGAAGTCCAGGTAGAGTGATAAAGGAGTCACATATTGGAAGGGGAAAAAAAAAAATAATTTAAAAGTCACCCCTATCCTTGAGGCATATTTTTCTTACACGGTGTGCCACAAAAGGAAAAAAACCTTAGAAACAGACTCTCTGACTTGAGGAATCCATTCAGCCAGAGCTGAAATTTGTTCCAGTCACCTACTCCAAAACTGGGCTTCTACCAATCCAGTCCATCTCCTCCAAAGCCTCTCTTACAGGCATTATGCCTGCAGACAGGGGTGGGTCTAGGTGCATCAGAGAAAATAAAGATGGAAACGTCTGTTACAGATCAGCAAGGATCTCAGTACCAGTGGTAATCACGAACAGAAAAATCTTTAGGAACTGTGGTAACTGTTCTGGATTTGGTGGGATTTGTTTGGGGTTTGGGGTGGGGAGGAGTTGTTTGTTTTAAGGTTAGCACTAGAATTTGGAGACAGTGGGATTCCAGAACAGGATTTCCATCTGAATCTAAATCCTCCTCAAGCCAGCCAGGATCAGTGCCGTGGCCAGCGCGCAGCAGCACCTCAGCACGCAGAGGGCCTGGGGGTGGGCTCGCTCTGCTCTGCCGAAGGGCAGCAGTAGGCCAGGGAGCCGAGAGAGGGAACTCAGGGCTGGGGTTAGGCTTAGAGACTTCTTCCTGCTATTCAGGAGTCCTATCTCTGCTCAGGTACTTTGCGCTCCTCTTGTTCTTACTAATTCCCAAACCTCTTCCATACTTTTTCCTTCTTGCAACTTGCAGGAGTGTCCTGTACTCACTGAGGTCTGCTCAAAACTCACCGGTAGGAAAACAGACACAGGAGCTCAACACCTCCCTCTTCCCCATACACCCAGATCTGAGCTAGGTGCTTTCATTGCCAGTGAGGTCCCTGAAGGACTGAGGGAATATATATGCTAGGCTGCTGAACATGAGGCCTTTCTAAAGGTGTACAAAGCAATTCACAGCTGGGAAATTTTATTTTCCTTACCCTTTTTTTTTAAATAGTTAAATTCAACAAAATAATCCAACACTGCAAAGTAGACAATTAAATATTCTCTGCACCCGTGTCATGGCCTTAAGCAAAGGTAGAAAAAACATGGGAAAGGAGAAACAGATTTGTCTGCTAGCTTTGGGAGAAGCTAATGATTCTCACCATGACTTCCAGGGGAGATGGGGAGCTGTTTCTTTACTCACAGGTATCACCTCATCACTGGATCCACTAGTAAAATAGTCATAGCATTTGTTATTTT